>NW_028270179.1:6481907-7159407 GCF_037043375.1 Chiloscyllium plagiosum | reverse complement strand
TCAGAAAAAGCAACTGCCTTTTGAAACACACCCTATCAAAGTTAGCTTTTCGTGTGAAGCATATTCACAGTAAAAGGAAGAATACGAATAAAGAAGATGTCAGCCGAAAGTAGGACGACACCAAAGATTGCAGCAGCTGCATTGTTTTCCAATTAATTTGGTGTAATTTTAATCAGTGTTTTATTGGAACAGTATATTGTTTCAGATTTAGTGGCAGATAATAAGCAGTTAAGGGATGGGTGGGGTGGTTAGAGTTGTGAATAGATGTTGTTTCGTACTCAATTTAAGAGTGAAATATAAATTGATGTTATTTGCTTTAAATAGTGGAATTTGGAAATTCCCTGTCACTCATATTTTAAAAGATTATGAGCCGACGTCAATATTTCTGGGTGTTTGTTTTAAATAACACAAGGCTTAAAAACGATGTTGCAATACAGTATTTAACACTAAGATTCATAGTTACGTGAGTAATAAGGGGATCAAAGAGAGCGGGCACATGGATGTGTAAACATATCAGCCATAAATGAATGGAGAGGAGACTCGATGAGCTGAATGGCCTACATTCTGCTCTTACTTCTTCTGATCTTATGGACTGGATGGGAGAGAGAACATCGGGGGATATGAAAGTATATCAACCACGATGATGATGCATTTGCACAGGTGTGAGGACCTGAATGGCGTCTTCTCTTTCCCAGTAAGTTCCTCCCAGTAGTGCACGGTGAGATACACTCATGTCCTGCAAGATCAAGAAATGGCACAACTCCAGCAGCAATGGAAGACTGTACCAACACCAGGGCCAGGCAACCAAAGAGAAAAGGCAGCACCTTCCTCATTTTTTCCTCTTCCCCTTACAAACACAGTGACTTCCTGGAGAACAGAAATTCACTCTTAGCGAGCAGAACACACCGTGGTTTGTACTGACCCCAGGCTCGTTTAGTTTGGTCCCACCTTGGAACGTTAAAGGTGCAGTTCACTAACCAAAAGCAGCAGAAACTCGGAGCAGGGACTAAATGTGAATTCCCACTCTGTTCTTTAATAATATCATGGTCGTAGCTAATGTTTGTACAGGGAGGAGCCAGATCTCAGACAGAAATGTGGCTTGATCCATTTCATTTTGTTTGTGTTCAATATAACATACATCTTTCACGAATGCATCAGTGCGCAGTGCGCTAGATTGGATTTAGTGATAATGTTCAAAGGGATGAAGCGATTAATGCATATAAATACAGAAGGAGTTTAGCAATTCAGCACAAAATGTCACTGTTAGTTCTTTGTGGGAACACTGAAAGAGCCAGCATAGGAATAATCGGCCAAATATTTTCCTTAACTAATAAAACAACACCTATATATCTAGTGTGAAAGTTTGCTGTGAACCTTCACAACGTCACTTAGCAACCAGTTAGGTTTCTTTGTTCACTGAGAAATAACTGATTGACAGAAACGCTTCACGTTTGATTCCAGCGACATTTGGTCGAAGTTAGTGAAATGCCTTTATAATGAGCACAATGTGGATCCAATCCTCAACCTTGATCTGTGATCATTAACTACAGAATAGTCTCTCATTTGCTATAAAGACATTCGTGTTCCAGACACCTCACCGTGACTCGGAAAGACTCCAGAGAGAAAGATGAAGTCACTGGTTGTGCTGTTAATCGTCCTGGTGCTTTTAGAGACCATCACTGCAGATGGAGAATACAGACCAAGGCTCTTCTTTCCCGGTTAGTACATCTCTGTAATAACTAACTGTAACACCATCAGGTCCTCACGCGTGTGTGGTGTTGCAACTGAACTTCAACTGTATTTTTGCCTACTTTCAATCAGCCCAGATTCCCATTCCTGCCTGTTTTGAATGAAAAGTTAGCATCGCATTTCAGATAATGTTTGAAGAACTGTTCGATTTTACTTACTAATCATCTACCCTCAGATACTGTCCACCGAGGAGCCGTCCTTCGCTGCCTCATTTACGCTTTGAACAGGGGCATGCCTTTAAAACTCTCTTTGACCCTTTCCTCCCGATCTCTGCAACATCCTCCAGTCCCAACGAAACATCCCGATGTCCATACCGATGAATTCTAAGAGATAAGACAGTGCATCGTTTTTGGGGGGATTTTATTCAGCCGCCTGGTCCAAGAGCTGTGGAAGTTTCTTCATTCAAATGCAAACAATTATCTAAACCAGTCCTTAAAATGAAACACCCGACAACATTTTATGGTAAAATATTCGGACAGCTCCTGTTTTGTTTTCTTTCCTTAGGAAAGAAATGACTGTGCACAGAACTGATCTACATATCCATTGGTAAAGTCACACTTAGATCACTGTGCACAGTTCTGATCCCTAGATCCTTCAGTGTGACACGACTTTGAACACCGTGTGCAGGCATTACTGTGATCTCCTTTGGTAAGACAGTTTGATAACACTGAGAATCGTTCTATTCTCGTTATCCCTGTGTTCCACGACAGTGAGATTACTGTGCACAGAGAGGTACTGGATGGCCCTTGGTTCAGTCACAGCAGGAGCAAACTGCAGATGCTTGGTCTCTATAGCCATTACTTGGTCCAAACTGGAAGTGCTGGGCACAGTTCTTGTCCCTATATCCCTTGTTTAGATTATAGCTTGTCCACTGAACACAGATATAGTCAAAATCTGCGTTTTTAAGACCACACTGTACATAATTCTGGACTCCACATCCCTCTGTTCGACGACAGTGGGAGCACAGTGGACAGTCCGTGTGTCAATATGTCTCAGTGACAGCATTCTTTTAATAGTTACAAATCACACAACACCAGGTTATAGTCTCACGGTTTAATCAGAAGCACTAGACTTCGGAGCGCCGCTCCTTCATCAGGTGATAATAGAGGGCACAAGTGAAAGGCACAGAATTTATAGTAAAGGTTTACAGTGTGATGTAACTGAAATTATACGTTGAAAAATATCTTGATTGTCTCTTGAGTCTTTCATCTGTTCGAATACCATGATAGTTTCACTTCTTTCATATGTAATTCACAATACGGTTTTTTTTTAAATTGCATTTTCAGGTTTGCTGTAACAATTGGTGTTAGCTAGTCAATATGTTGAAGGTGTGAATTACATATGAAAGAAGCGAAACTATCATGGTATTCGAACAGATAAAAGACTCAACAGACAATCAAGATATTTTTTCAATGTTTAATTTCAGTTACGCCACACTGTAAACATTTGCTGTAAATTCTGTGCCTTAGAATTGTGTCCTCCACTATCATCTGATGAAGGAGCGGCGCTCCAAACGCTGGTGCTTCCAATTAAACCTGTTGGACTATAACCTGGTGTTGCGTGATTTTTAACTTTGTAAACCCCAGTCTAACACCAGCATCTCCAAACCATTATTTCAATAGAACGACTACAGTGTGGTAACAGGCCCTTCGGCCTAACAAGTCCACACCGAAACTCTGAAGTATAACCCACGAAGACCCACTGGGAAAGTGCAGACAGTTCTAGTCTCGACCTCCCTTGCTAATAGCTGAAAATGTGTTGCTGGAAAAGCGCAGCAGGTCACGCAGCATCCAGGGAACAGGAGAATCGACGTTTCGGGCATAAGCCTTCTTCAGCTTTTGCCCGAAACGTCGATTCTCCTGTTCCCTGGATGCTGCCTGACCTGCTGCGCTTTTCCAGCAACACATTTTCAGCTCTGATCTCCAGCATCTGCAGACCTCACTTTCTCCCTTGCTAAGTCACCACTGAGAGCACTGGGCATGTTTTCTCATCATTGCATCCTTTGGTAAGTCCACATTGCGAGTACTGTGCCCAGTTCTGGCGTCCATCTCCCGGATAGGACCAGACTGGCAACACTGGATACAGTTCTGGTCGCCATGTTTCTTTGTTTGGTGTCACAAGGCGGTTACATTGCCCTGGCTGGAGACATCACTGAACTATTCCTTCCTACTTTTCAGAATTTTTCAAATCTTGTGCACTCCAGAGAGGAACTTGCAAGCGCTCCTCTTGCCTTCCGCATGAAGTTCCTTACAGTGGGATTTGTGAAATCGGGCTGTACTGCTGCAAGAGAAAATGGATAATCAGAAAGAAAACCTGAAGTGAGACCCACCTGATGGCAAACTGTCTTTTCTGTCCATCGACTGTGTTCCACTGTGTGGATCCAATGACCTACTGTTTTTTGAATCGTAACAATAAAATTTGTTGCACTGCCTGTTGTACATGCCCGAATTTTTCGTCCATTTGATCGGTGGGAGGGGAGCTCACGCAAACACAGAATGAATCATCCTATTTTGAATTTATAACTGCGCCATCCTCACAGAGTTATATCTTCCAGCCACATTCATTTGTCTACACACCCTAAAGACACACTATCATAATGGAAGGCATGGTCAGGGAATCCTCCTGTTGATCTCTGCCAACCACCCTCCTTCAGCTGATGCTCTTGTCCTCTACAAAGTTAAACGTCAGTGACAAATCATTAGAGAGGATTGAGCGCTCCTTTCCATTCTGGTTTTCCGACTTGAACCGCCTTCACGCTGAAGGTTTTGTGTTCTCCAATGATGAGACAAATTGACCCAGTTTTATCAGCTGGGGTCTTCCTGCAATTCATGGCGAACGATCCAGCCCAAATGGAAATAATCTCCTTGCCTTCCTTCATACAAATCGTCCTACCTCACACACATCTGTCCACATTACCAATGGTACAAATGAAGACCATACAGTCCTGGTGAAGATGAAATACTCCCGCCATACTGAGGATAAGGTTCTGCTGTTGGGTACAGTCAGTATGCCAAATGGAGGAGATTCTGGGCAGGTCTGGAATCTCCAATCAGGGCAGCAATGTGGGGCCATTGGAGTTCAATTAAATCACAATATCTTAAAACACTACGTAGCATATTCCTCATGCATAATCCTCTCTGGTCATCCTCTGTTAACAGTCCACTGGCAGTCCATCTCACCGTGCCCTTCTGAAGATATCTCCAAGGAGATTTGGTATTGAATGTGGCACTGGAGCATTAACTGTGTTTTATAGAAACCCTTTAATGTGCAAACAAGCAATTAAATGCAAGGATCCCACGCTGACTCTCTGATGATTCTCCCATCCCAACACAATCCACTACTCTAAAAAGTATATGTCACATGACCCTACAATCTATGGGCAATTTAGCATGGCCAATTCACCTAACCTACAAAGCTTTGACTGTGCGAAGAAATCCGTGCACCCGAAGGAAACCCACGTATTTGGGGTTGGGGTGGTAGGGAGGGGGGTTATGTACGCAGGTGCTTCCAGACTTGCTGAGTTTCACTGGCAATTTCCTATTTTGTTAATCTCTCAGTCACGAGGCCTTGTTTCAAATTCCACTGATTTGAGAGGGGTGTCCAAACATATCCAGCTGATGGAGGAGCTCTGAGCAATGGATAGATCAATGGCAGGCTCTCCTCCCATAATCCCACGCGACTGAGAAAGATATCTATCTCTGAGCTTGTGTGGTGGGCCACAGGGAATTGTGACCGCCCCCCAGCGGCAGGAGGGGAAGTAGGTCTCCAGTCCAAAGAACAAGCTAATGAGAAGAAGACTCTGGATTCCTCTTCCACCTTCCCTCCCAGCCAGAAGGGAGCAGGTTCTTTGAGGTCGCAGGAGAGGAAGGCAAATGTTGTTTACTCTCAATTCTGAAGCTATGACCACAAAGATGCACTCAACTATGAGTGTTTCACTGTGATTTTCTCTCCACATTTACAATGTTCAGTCATTGGGACTGCAACAAGACCCATCGTCATAAACCCCCGACAGTGTGGAAACAGGCCATTCGGCCCAGCATGTCCACACAGACCCTCTGAAGAGTAACCCACCGAGCCCATTTGGAGAATTTTATCAACAACACCATATTAAGAACATTGACCAATGCCTAGACTCTGAGGCCAAGGATCCCAGTGTGTTGCCCATCCAGAACAGATAGACAATTCCCTTCCACGTCTATTAGTTCAATTTGACAGAACTCAACCTTTGTGTGTTTAGGCAGACATCGCTGAATTTATACATTTCAAAATGTGCCTTAAACCATCTCTTTGGTTTGGGCTGTAGGATGGAGCAAGGAATTACGGGAAATGTTTGCTCCAATAGATGCCATTGATAGAGTCTGGCTTTCAGAACTCAACAAAGTTTCTCAGAGCCAACCAAACGAGGCAGCCTTCACCATGCATGTCCAAGCTTCATCACCTAGAGTACATCCTACTCCTGTGCTGAATTTCCGTGTTGTTTTCAGCCGACATTTACTATTTAACCATAGAATGGCTTCAGTGGAACAGGTTATGCCATCATGACCGGATGTTGATTGTCTGATCTGGCTGTGTATTCATTTCTAGCACCACCTCTGCAGTCTCACGTCTCACTTGCAATTTATTGCTCTCTCAAGTCACAGTAAGAAAACCACACCCTTCAATCCCCTTTTCTCTGTTTTCTCACTTCTCCTGATCTCCCTTTTCACTCCTTCGCCAGATGTTTGCATCTCTCTTTCTCTCTCTAATTATCGCTATCGCTCTCCTTACCTATGTCGACTTCTGTTAACAGACTTCTCTCAGAATGACTCTACCTCTCTCTTTCCTCCCCCTTCCACACTCTTTGCTTATCTTTTTTATTATTATATTATTATATCAGCGTCTCTCTTTCCTGAAGTTTCATGAGTTGATTCTCTCTCTGCTTTCCCATTATTCCCTCATGCTGTCACTCCAAGTCTCTCTCTCTCTGTTTCCCTGGTGCATGCAAATGTTTTAGATGCTCAAATTGAGTCACAGATTCAGAGAGATGTACAGCACGGAAGCAGATTCTTCGGTCCAACTTGTCCGTGTCGATTCGATATCCCAACCCAGGCAAGTCCCTGTTGCCAAACAGCTCCTATCCCTCCAAACCTTTTCTATTCATATCCCCATCCAGACACTTTTTGAATGTTGTAATTCTATTCGGCTCCACCACCTTCTTCTGGCAGCTCATTCCATACACGTACCACGCTCTTTGTGAAAATGGTGCCCCCAGAACTCTTTAATGCGTTTTCCCTCTCACCCTAAACCTCTGCCCTCTAGTTCTGGACTCCACGACACCAGGGAAAAGACTTTGTCTATTTACCCTATCCATGCCCCTCATGATTTTGCAAACCTCTATCAGGTCACTCCTCAGCCTCTGACCCTCCAGGGAAAACAGCCCAAGCCTTGAGCTTTGACAAAGGGTCAGTTCGACTCAGCTCTTTTCTCTCATTACAGATGCTGCCAGACCTGCTGAGATTTTCCAGCATATTCTCTTTTGGTTTCAGATTCCAGAATCCGCTTGAATTTGCTTTTATCCAGTCTGGTGCACTTCCACTCTTTTCCCCTATGCACTAATATTCCGTTCTATTTGCATCTTAATAATCTATATATAAGATGAAATCCCTCAGAAATATATTCCGATTCATTTTCTGTCACACACACACACACACACACACACACACACACACACACACACACACACACACACACACACACACACACACACACACACACACACACACACACACACACACACACACACACACACACACACCTTTCATTGTCTCGTCTCTCTGATGTCAGTCAAATAGCATTTAAGGCTTAAACACTTCTGCCTCACTCTCTGCCTGTTCAGATTTTTCCTGCAACGTTACATTCAGCAGTTTGTCCGCTAACACTCAAATCCTTCTTCTTTCTCTTCAGTTTTTGCTTCGTGCTGTGACTTATGATTCTTGGATCGTGTTAGTTCACAGGCTGGAAGAATTGCAGGGCATTTTGTTTTAACTCCTCAGATCTCTGGTCTTCCTTTAATTTCTCCACAACAAAAGCTGCCACTCCCACCTTGGACCCTACTACCTCGTTCACAAGAACAAATAACATTCCTGGAACTGCCACTCTGCCAATCATTCCCACTGTTAATTCGCCAGTCTTGAGTTGGCACTCCAAGGTGATCTTACTTGGGAAACGCTATGTTACTGTACAACTTTCCCACAAACTGCCACTCTCTTAGATGACAGGTCAAAAACATTGCACATACGTTTATATCTTATTATTAGAGTCTGATTGGACCTCGTATATCTCAAAATTATAACTTATTTGTCTTCATCGCTGTTCTTTCTGAGTAAACTCTCTCCTGATGGGGAAGTCTTTATAGTGATTAGACATTTACTCAAATAGTCTCCCTGCCTATGCCGCACACTCTCCTGCCGCTCCTTGGCGTCTGTTGGGTTTCTTTTACGACTTTCTCTAATGCCACTGGTGTAGCATCTTTGCCACATGTTTTCCCACCTTGAATATCTTTCATGAGTAGCACTGTGACTTTACGTGTCCCATTTTATTACAATGGAAACACCAGAGGTCTTGCAACTCCTTTTCACCCCCTTGGGCTTCTTTTTTTTCCACCTATGGTAAACTATTACCAGTCTGCTCTCATCTTTGTTTTGTAGTGGAGGATTTCCACTTCTCTCAATTTCTATCCATCACAGGATGAAATTCTTTCCAGAATCTAACTTTTGCGCCATTCACCAATGCATATTCGTCTGTCATCTCATGTTTTGTACTTCGCTTTATTCTTATCACCTCTGGAAGTGAGATTTTAAATGTTTCCAGCAGATTAATTTCTCTTCGATCCTCATGGGTCCGACCTATTTTTCAGATCTGCATCCTTTTATGAAAATTACTATGTTTAAATCTTTTGGACTCAAAGTAACTCTGACCTGTTTGCTTCTTTATGTTTCTACACTCCTGTCTATTGGCTTCTGGTACCAATGCATAGTCACTCAAAGTGGACAGTTTGACATCTGCATAATCACTTGACCCGTCATCTCACAACGCTGCAAATACCTCATTAACTCCGCCACCCAGCATAGTTTAAACCAAAATTAACCACATGTATTCTGACCACTTCATCTGCCTCATCACTGTGTCAAACGAAATAACGAAGGGTTTGACATCTTTCTCATCAACATGTGACAATGCTTTAACATATTTGCATACAGTACGACTTCTGATCATCTCCATCCCGTTAACATGTCTTTCCTGACTAATTCTCAACTTCTGAAGTCCAAATTCCCTTTCCCACTCCCTCTCTTCCTTCCATCATTCTCTTTGATCAGCTAATAACCTTCTATGTCTTTCTTTCTCCGCTCTCTTTATTCTCTTTTGCTCTTCTCTCTCTTTCTCTTTTTTTCTCTCTTTCTCTGTTTCTTTATCTTGTAAGGCCATTCGCCTCAATTGCAACTTAACCTTTTCAAACGCGACTGTACTTGCCTATTTCCCTAATACAAGTAAGTGACTGATTAACTCCATTGCATATTCACCTTTCTTTTTGTCCCTGGTTCGCCTCAATTCTAACCTATTGCCTAATTATAAAAGTATGGCTTTCTTCTGTCTTTCTAAACTTTCTTGGCAAATTTGGGAATCATCTCCAAAACGTAGAACACCTTTGGTAATCTTAGGATCCATTTCGCTACCTTTAATTTAACTAACCACAACTAAAACAATTCACCTACGTTTTATTTAGACACCGAGGAACCTTATCGACAATCGTTTAAATCTGCTGGGATTTTTCATTTCCCAAATATGTTCAAAGCTGTCCAAATCTCAGACTAGATCTGTCAACACCTGTCTAAGCCACGGACCCAAACCCACAAACTGTTATGGCATGGCCGTGAACCCTTCTGTTAATTAAATCAAACGCCCAGAAATGCCCACCTCCCCTCGTAATCTGTTAAAAAAAAATGAGTGCCACAAAACTCCCAAATTCCACCATTTTCAGAAAGTTATATGAACGTAATTCTTAACTTTAGAAGTGACCAGGAAAACAACAACTATGCACAACTCTTATCGCACCTCCGACCCTTCAGTGCCTTTTATCTGCGTCCAACTCTATCATAATATACTGTTCCAATGAAACACTGATTAAAATTACAGCAACTTAATTACAAAACCATACAGAGGCTGTCGTCTTTGCTGTCTTTCTTCCTTTGGCAAGACGTTCTCCCTGAGTCGTTATCTGTCTATAACTGTGAATATGTTTCACATGGAAAGGTACCTTTAAGAAGTAGTGTTTCAAATGACAGATGCTCTGCCTGACTTTCAAACTGCTTGCATTTTTTATTCCACAAAACTGCATCGTCTCATTACTTCAATGCTGACAAAACAATAAATGCAAACTCGATTGGATTTTAGCATTCGGCTGCAAAATTTAATCTGATTGGTTAAATTCGTATTATTGTTAAAACAGCAATCAACTCAGGTATTTATTTCACTCCAAAATGTTACATATTTCCAACTTGCCACTGGAGCTGTTAGTTTATCGTAAGACATGTGCTTGTAAGCTCTAAGTACAAAACGAAAATCCCTCTTAAAAGGGACAGCAGCTATCTTCCACTTCATATCAATACTCAGTGGCATGGCATCCACAGCCTTCTGTGGCAATGAATTCCATTGGGTCAGTACTCTCTGGCTGAATACGTTTCTCCTTATCTCCGTTTCCTTCAGCTCCAACATTCTCCCTGATATCCCGAGCTTCAAAAATTTCGAATCCTGCCCAATCCCAGATTTGTCTCAATTCACAATTTGAGGCATGCCTTCAGCATCCAGAGATGTAATCTGTAACTATTCCGCCGTTGCCCTATTCATCGCCCTCTCCTCTTTGAAACCTGCCCTAATTCGTGCTACTTGAGGAGAGCATTTGGTCTGTTGCTCCTAATCTCTATTCCAATGATTCAGTGTGAAAATCATCGTTGATAGATACTTTCACACAACAAATTATTTGAGACATTATAATTTATTCAACAACTGTTCGATTTGTGTTAATACCTTTTTATCCACTCATGTGACTTGTGTCGAGGACACTGTGAGAATGTCCACCCTTCTGCGTTTTCTCTATCTTTGATAGTCCCAAGAACAGCACTGTGCACTTCTGTGTTCTACTTTGGGGAGACAACACTGGGAGCAGTGTGCACTCCTCAGGTCCCAATCTACATTTGACAAAGCACAGTGGAGCACTATGTATTCCTGAGTTCTCAATCTACATTGAGCAGCCCACATTGAGCACACCGTGAAATCTTCATGCACCAATCTATATTGAGCAAAACACACTGTGTGCACTATGTAATAAAGAAGTCTCAACCTACTTTGAGCAGGCCACACTGGGAGCAGTGTGTAATCCTAAGATCCCAATCGACATTATGAAGACCACACCGGGAGCACTGTGAACTTCTCAGTACCCAAGTTACATTCGACAGGACTCACTGAGAACACTCTACACCCTTTCGTTCCCAATACATTTTGCAGACCAAAACCGGGAGCACTGCGAGACCAGAGACCCAAATCTACATTGGCAGAAAACAATGGGAGTACTCTGTACTCCTCACCTCCCAACATTCATTAAACATTCGTATCCGTTTGGAGGATGTTTCGTCACATCAAACGGCAGTTGAGAAACCCAATAATTTGTATGTTCGGATCGTGACCGTTGCTGCACCAAGTAATGAACGGTGCAACACAGAACGTGCCAAACTTCCCACCCCATCCCTACCCAGAATCGTCTCTGTAATCCTCTGAGTTATGGTGATAGTGATGCCTCTCATTCAGACACTTAGCGATCAGGCGGAACCATAGCGCCTTGCCCCATTGATTTCAGGAAATGTTGAATAATGCTTAGTGCATCATGTAGTGCATCTTGATTCACTTTACTTTCTGAATCGTAACGACGTTTTTTCTGTATGAACAGATGAGGGGCAGAACAGAGATTCTGAGGGCCCCTTTGAAATGTAGTCCCTCGAATAATCGCCGTAACGGAACCATATTTTGCACCCAATGAATTGACCTCATCCGTTACCATACGCGAGGGATGTTCCATTTCAGAGCAAACTTCCCACAGAATACCGTTAAACCCACCCCCTCAACTGAGGAAGATCCACGCTTCCTTTGAGTTAACTGATTGCAGATCTCAGTGGCTGAACTGTTACTTTAAAAAAATTAGAGTTGGAGCAAGCCCTCTGCGTATATGTGTGTGTTTGACTGTTTGTGTGTTTGTGCATGAGCACGCGTGTGTTTGCGTGTGTATGTGCGTGTTAGGAATAGAAAGATTATGAATGTCAAAATATAAAGAGCTTCTGCCTTCCAGTGAACACAAGTGGTACCGAAGGGCTCAAAAGAGAGTGACAAAAGCCCTGTTTTTTTCTCCTTTGACCCCTGTTGTCGATTTAACTGGTTACTGCTGGAGGAGGAATGAGTGCTCCAAACGTTACTGGACCTGAGTATATCTCTTTATCAACAGGGACTTTCAGGGATGGAGAAGTGGAGAACATGCAACGCTCCCATAGCCTGTAATGACATTCCGGTAAATGGAGGTTAAATATGTGTTCAATCCTGACAAGCAATCTTTGTTCAATAATACTTAAAGGTAAGTCTTATGCAAGTCAGCAATTATGGTGTTGAAATTTCCAAAGTGTTTCTTTTTTTAATCCAGCTGCACTTAAGATCCACCAATGAGTTTGCTGTGCCTGTCGAGTATCTGCTGATGCTGCTTCTTGCGCAGGGTTATATTTTTCTTTTTTTTATTTTTCAAGAGGGTTTTGTAAGGCAGAGATTCCACTTTTTCTGTTCAAGGATCTTTCCTAATAGCTATCAGTTTCTGCCCGAAGCAACCCTCAGGGAAATCGTTTTTAGCTGTTTTTCAAAACCATGTCCAATGAAAGGGGAGTGGTCAGTTCTTCAAGTTCATGTCTGCTTCTCCTTTGCTTTCGGTTTTAGTTGGCAATCCAAAGAAAAGCTGCAGTGAAAAGAATTTCAATGCTTCTTCTCTCTCTGACAGCTCTCTAGTAAGGACTTGTGTTTGAATTTTGCTTTTTCCCACTGGAGCATGTTACGGAGATGTTGTGAGGTTTGGAACTTGATCATTAAGCTGCGATAGATTCGGTTGTGTTTTCAGATAGGTTAAAATAGTCTATATTCCGTTATTTTTACTTTCGTGCTTCATATAGTAGTGTTTTGTTTAAAAATGTGTGGTTTGCCCAGCTGTATCACTCCTTCTTTAAAGACCGCGGTTTCTCCTCCGATGTGTTTGATTATACCCTCCAGCAGATCTCATCCACTTCCTCCAGCTCCGCTCTCAAACTCCAACCATCCAAACGCAACAAGGAAACAACACCCTCGTCATCGCCTTCCACCCCACCAACCTTTGTGTCCATCGCACCATCCTCCATCATTTCGGACACCTACAAACGGATCCCACAACCAAAAATATTTTCCCTCCCGACCCTTAGCCGCTCTCCATAAAGACTGCTGCCTCCGTGATTCCGTCCTCAATTCCATGCCCCAACCCACACTCCGCTCCGAGCACCTTTTCCTACTACCGCGGTTTTTGCAAAACCTGCGCCCAAAACCTCTCCCTTCACCTCCGCCCATGTTCCAAATGAGCCTTTGACATCCATCAAAGTTTCACCTGCATGTCGGCACCAGTCATTTACTGTATCTATTGCTCCAGATGCGATCTCCTCTACATTGGCGAGACAGGATGTCTACTCACAAAGCCTTCAGAGAGCATCTCCACAGCACCCACAACAACCAACTCCACATGCACGTGGTTGAACAGTTCAACTACCCTTCCTAATCCTCCCAGGATGAGCAGTTCCTGGGACTCCTCCGTCGTCACTCCCTAACAACCCGATTTCTGGAGGAAGAACGCCTCATCGTCCGCCTGGGGATCCTCAAACTCCACGGAATCAATGCGGATTTCACTATTTTTATCATTTCCCCGGACACACCTTGTCTCAGATTCAGCCTTCCAACTCAGCAAAACCCTCACGACCTGTCTACCTGTTCATCTTCCTTTTCACCGATCCTCTCCACCATCCCCTCTGACCTATCACCACTACCCCCATCTCCAATCAACTATCATACTTTCAGCTAACTTCCCCCAAGCCCCAACCCCAACCTTTTATCTGTCCACCCCGAGGCTCCAAGCCTCATTCATGATGAAGGGTTTTTGCCAGAATCATCGACTCTCCTGCTCCTAGAAATTTGTCTGATCTGCTGTGTTTTTCCAGCACTCTACGCATGACTTAATCACGAATATCTGCAGTCCTCCCTTTCACTCCTGGGATAGGTCTGGGCTACCTTGCTGAAATGTATTGAGGGGTGTAACCTGGTCCTTCGTCATTATTTCCAATTTCCTGTTCATATTAGCCATGAATTAAATGCATATTTTCAAATCACTCCACGGCCTCTCTCTCCCGTCTCTCCAATTCCCTTCGATTAGATAACCAGCGTTCGGAAAAAATATGCTCATAAGGTCATGCTGTTGTTTGAGTGGTTTGGACAAGGTCAGAAGACGAGGTTACCATCCAACAGCTTTATTTGCAATTGCAAGCTTTCTGAGCACCGTTCCTTCGTCGGTAAGGTGCCTCCAGCTCTAGTCCCTGAACTCAGGAGTAAAGTACAACTGACGTTCTTCAGATGACCAAGCAGCACCTTCAACAAACCAACGCTACAAATGTGACTACAAGGCTGAACGAAGGACTGACAAAGATTGAACAGTGACATTTCCATCGTTTTTGTGTTTTTTTTTTTCCAAATGGAAAATGATCCAGGTTGTAGATGCCATAGTCAGTAAGTCATGGTGCTCCACTACCTTGATGTGAAGGTGTGAAAGTATGTCGTTATCCAAACAATTAAAGAGCTGATAGTCTGCAAAATAGATCAACAGAAACAGAGCTCCAAGATTTGATTTGATTCATTCACAGGCGCGGGTGTCACTGGTTGGAATCAATATGGATTGGCTCTCTTTTACTGCCCCTTCTGAAGTCCATGTAGTGTATGTAGAGGCAGTACCAGGATATTTTCTGCTGACACTGAATGATCTGTGATCAGTGACATATTTCCAAGTTGGAATGGTAAGGGATTGTGGGGAAACTTACAGATGGAGGTATTCATTTGAATCTGCCATACTTATCCTTCGAGATAGAAATGGTCATGGTTTTGGAAGATAACATCTGAAGATCTTTGCTGAATTTCCTGCTGCGACTGAGTGTTGGTGATATCGGAATGAATGCTTGTGAATGTGTTTTCCAAACATTCGGGCTGCTTTGTCTTGAATGCTGCCAAGCTTCTTGCGTGTTATTGGATCTGCACTCATCAAGGCGAATAGGGAATATTCCATCATACTCCTGATTTATGCATTTGATTGTCAGTAAATTGCTGGCTGTAGGATTCTACTTTCCCAACTTGCTCTTGTAGCCACTCTATTTATATTGCGAGTAAAATTTGCACAAAATGGTGCTACTAAACGCAGAGTTGATGTTCCAATCAAATCATTCATAAACGGACTGAATGGTTGAGCAGACTTCTGATCTTGTTTATGCAATCGAATGGGTGGCTTCCTCTGAGAATCAGAGGATAAATTTGTGAAAGGGGAGTGAGAAAGTATTGCTGGCCGGACCCCGCAAAGTAAGGGATGTCCACGTTTGGAGACGTAGCAGTGTGGTTGATGGAGAGTTAGAGTTGTGACTGAGAGGATAGGGGAGAAGTGATACCATCTTGTGATAATGGCGTGGCTATAAAATGTGTATTTTTTCAAAGTTTCTAATTTGAATTACATTGAACCGGAGACGCAGAGCTGTCCATGGTATTGTAAATGGTTTGTGAGGCCATGGTTTTTATAAATAGCTGGAATAAGAGAAGCAGCCTGGATGGGCATGGCCGGGACTCAGCAGTTAGAATTTCCAGATATTTGTAGCTCTTATATTCAGCCGAAGCTGCTGGAATATTGAAAAAGTAGAAATCATCTTGCTCCCTTTCCCGTTTACAGCCAGAAGCTGGTGTTTCTCTTTCTGCTGCAGACATTGCCTGTGAGGTAATCTGACTACTAAATGTGCGTTTTTGCCAAGGGGTGTGTTTATGGGATGCAACTACATCGGAACAGCTCATCTGTAATATTTATTGTATCCAATATTGTGTTAAACTTTCGAATGGATTAAAGTTATTCTCAGCTCTTCATTCGGTTGTTGTCTTTCAACTATAGTGTTTGGGTAAATTGCGTTTTGCTTAATGTTGAGTTACTTGATCAATAAATTCGCATCCAGAACACGACATCTCACATTTGCCTTAAAATATGGAGTGCAATCTGTTTCGATTGCCATGTTAAACTACTTTGAGAAGGTTTATTATAGTCTGGACCATAACCATTCCTTTGAGAGAAGATCAGGAGTTAACATCCATCAGCCTGAGGCAAGACCAGATATAAAGACAAAATTTCAAATCCATCGACCACCATCATTCCTCCACCTATTGGACAGACCTGAAAGCATTGAAACATTCTTATTTGGAATTCGTCATGTTCTCAATGCATCGGATCTAACCTCCACAACAACAGAAGTGACATTTGTCTTCAAGTGTGTCATTACTTCTATTTGTATGTTCCGAAGACGAAGTCCCTCAGTACCCTGAACATAAAAATCAAGAGTATCTGCGGAAGTCAGGCTGATGATCACAAACTGTGGAAGTTGCAGAAACCTTGCATTGAGAACCATGCAAATCGCAACTGTAAGACAGTATTGATCTCAAGATTACAGTCTCTTCCATGTTGACACATTTAAAAAACATCCAAGAAGTGATCATTGTTTAACAGGTTTATTCAAATTGAGCAATTTGAGGTTTAACCTGGTGTTATGTGATTTATAACTTTGTCCTCTTCCAACTTGTGTTTTCCATGTTGTCCATTGTAGAATGTGAAGGCCATAAATATTCTTCCTAAGCCAAGGGACATATTGTTTGATTCAGTCGCAACGACTTCTTTGCATAAGACAAACAAGATATGAAGAGTTCACCAGCAGAGAAATTGGGCACAACTCACTGACATTCAAGATGAGATTCAAGACCAATGATTCAAGAAAAGCATGAAATTTGGAAGAATTGGGAAACTCTCAGAGCCACGGAGCTTTTGACTTCGGGGAGTCTGTGGAATATCGGTGGTGGTGATGTAAATATTAAGCATACACACTGAAAGTGGCGATGCTTGCTCTCGTGTCAAGAATAAACTTGTGTGGAGCTCTTGTGTCTCATCACCATTCTAAAATAAGTATGTCGAAGACGGGATTAGACTTATCCAATCTAATTCTGTCGTAAAGTCATGGATTGAAGAGTTCAGATCCAGATCCAGTGTGTTATATTATATCTGGTCTCTGAACGTCTAACAATAGTTATTAGCGATATAAAACGTAACACTTACCTCCTGGTTTCATGCAAAAAACACAGTTTCATAGGAACACAAGAAATGAGGAGTCCATTCAACTCTTCAGGCACATTCCACCATTCACCGCCATGAGGGTTGATTCTGAAAACAAAGGCCTATGGTGCGCTCGCCTTCACTTCAAGGGACAAAGAATATAAGGATAGACAAGTCATGCCTGAATTTTATAGAACTTTGGCTCGGTAACACTTGTAATACTGCGTCAATTCACCGCACTGCCAGAATGCTTTGGTGAGGGTCCAGAAACGTCTTCCGGGGACTTTGCCCATAATGGGCAATTTTAGCTGCGAAGGACGTTTACATAAAATGGGATGGATTTAACTGGAATGCGGGAGGTTGAGGGGAGACTTGATAGATTTTTATAAAACTGAATGGCATGGATCATATCGAATTTATGACGCTTTCTCCCAGGATAGAGGGGGAATTTACTTAGCGATTCCACTTCAAGGCGTTGGAGGAGGTGTGGGGAGTGGGGTGGGGTGTTTGATTTGCAGAGTGGTCTTAGTTTTAAAAGAGATGTGCAAGGCACGTCTTTCACACAAACGGTGTTTAGTGCCTCTATCACGCTGCCAGCGGCGGAGGTGGAAGCAAATGCAATAACAGCATCCAAGAAGCAAATGGACGAATACATAATTAGGAAGGGAAAGGAGGAATACAGAACCTGCAAGTGAAGACAACTCTCGTGTAGAAATGGAAAATTTGTCGGCACAGGCTTGGGTGACGGAGAGACCTCTTCCTGCGCTGCATTGTACTTTGCTGTTGGATAAAATTGGCTATAAAGACAGAACTTTAAACGAGGGCTAGAGGGATGGAGTGAGAGAGCAATTGAGAGATAGAGAGATAGGGAGTTGGTGACCAATGTTCAGAGAGGAGGGCAGGGAGGAAGAAGACATACAGTTGTCCAGAGGAATTGAGATATGGTGAGAGACAGGAAATTTGGAGAGCAGAAAAATTTCAGGGAATGAGAGTGTGGACGAGGGCAGGGCTGTTGAATGGTGTCCCTTTTTTTTTAACCAAGTGTCGGCAGACGCATTGAGAAGTGCCAAATACCCTGTGCTGGAAGATTGGACAAACCAGTCGTACCCTTAGAGGTTTAACCAAGCGACAGACTGCTTTATTGCTGCAACTTTGGTTTAAAATTACAGGGTTCTGGATTGAGTGATTAAATTAGTGATGTCTGATCGATTGATTCATTTGGCGATATTCAGCACAATCTCCAGCTGTTGTCTGAACGTAGTCTGGGTCAGAGCACATATCGCAGGCTCTGTTCAGCAGCTGAGGATCTGCAGCAAGAAGTCCAATTCTGGCACAAAGTAATGTATTCACATTGACTGACATTCCGTACCATACAAAATTCACCATCAATGCTGACTGTGTCAAGTCAAAATTGTCCGCAATCACAAACAGTAAGACGTCTTTATTCTTGGAATTACATTTCTGTTTCCCTTTGACTGTCTGCATTGCCATAAGACCGTAACCTCCTTCTTGTTTTTTTCCGGTCATTAAACTATTCCTCATGTATAAAAAAAACCGAAGCATAATCAGAAGGGATTCAGCTTTCGAGTGGCCCAGACCCAACAATAATTAACACCGATTGTTGCATTGCAAAGGCAGATGGTTCGTGAAATTGAGTGAACGCACTTCGGAAATGCAGTACGTTGACATCTTCAGTCTAACACTTTTCTACATGCCATTTTCTCAGAATATTTCCTGTCATGTACACAGTCAAGATTGAAGCATCTTTCAGCAAAACCGATTAACCAGCGTGTGAGCTCGTTTCTTCCTACACCATACTGCACATGATCCTCAATGTCAGCAAACACAGCGAATGAAACAGAGCCAAACGGAAACAGCATTCAGGTTACGATGTGAGCCCGGAGAGAGCTTCAAATAGCTAACTGCAACGAAGACGACACAGATCAAAACCCAGCAGCGCCCCAAGTAGATATGGGGAAAGAGGTGAATTTCCAGAAAAAAAACGTCTGTTTGTAATTGCAACATTATTGTTGATGCCCTTTCGTTCGAATTATTTATATAAATGTTCTTGCTGCAGCTAAGAGTCATTTAGGATCTATTAAAGCTGTAACAAACAGAGTGAAGTGACATTTCTTAGAAACTTGCTGTCTGTAGGAAGTCACTTGTCTGTCTATTAACTCTCTTTGTTAATGGGATTGATATGTTTCTGTACTCTGTGACTCAGAGCCGCTTTTCCGATCGGAATATTAAAAGCATATAACTGATTTTGCACGTGTGTAAGGCCAACACAAAGATGAATAATTTCACTGCAACACAACGAAATCATTGTCTATGCTACAGAATGCTACAGAAGTTCGACCGACTTCTCAGCATCTGTGGAGAGACATGAGCATTATGCGCCCAGTAACCATTCTTCAGCCCATTTCTGATTGGGGAATTTGAACTCAATGAGACAGAGGCGGGAAAGAGGATGTCGGCGTCGGGGGAAGGAGAGAAGCAGAGGATCTTGAATAAAGAACCATGCTTGAACAAAATACCGTTGGTCTCGCATGTCCTTTGTGGAAACTGTATTCTTACTTTGTCTGATCTACTTGTGACTCCAGATCCACAGCAGCGTAGTTGACACTTAACTGCCTTCCGACAATGTGACCAACAAATTCTCGTCCAGACGGTGAAACTAAATTCCGTAAATGTTTTCTTCTAAAAATTGTGTCGAAATGGGAGTGTCTGAATTGCTCCAAGGAACACATTTGCAGACATCAATTTTTTTGCTTGTAGTTGTGAAGGAATCAGTGATTCAATACATCTGTCCGAACTTATATTCGTTACTCTTCACTTCGGATCATATGAGAAATGCTATTTGGTGCAGTAATTTGCTGTATATAAGTCTTTGTGTACAAAAGATTGGCTAAACGTGATGTTTCTCTATATTTCTTTTAGAATTTTCTTCAGTTAGTTTGTACACCCGTTATCATTCAGTCACTAAGGAGAGAGGAGAATTGATTACTTTTCACTCTCGCAAAACTTTCCTCAATTTTCAGGAAGCACGTTAATATTCAAACCAGTTTTAACGCTGTCTTTACCGCTAGACTCGACACAATAAAAAAACTCCTCCGAGTCGACCTCTGCCTTCACAGTGGAGTATGGACATAATGTGGTTTTGAGATTGAGAACTGGTGTTCGCATAGTTCCTCATCAACCCTTCACAATTATATTTTTGGCAAGTGTTCTTTAAGTAAACACTGACCTGATTCATACTTGCATTGCAGAATGTTGTTTATGGGAATGGGATGACTGGCTTTCAGGACTTTGCTGGTCATACTCAGCATCTACTTCATTTCCATTGTCACTCATTCTCTTTCTTTGATATTCCTGGCAGATAAAGGTAAGATGACCAAAAATCAATTTGTAACATTTTTAAAGCTACATTTCATTTTTTAAGTTAAAAATTAAAGCGCCTCAGAGGAAGAAAACTACATTTTTTTTTCACAGAATGGAAGTGAACACCGCGGACGAAAAGTAATTGGTCTCAAAACATGATCTATTAACCGCTCTCCCTCTGCAGCAAGAACGATATAGTTCCTCTAACAGTAACATTTTCTGTTTTACGTCTAGATAATTAATATCAGTTTTATTTTATTAAAATGTTTGAGATGTTAATTTTAAGTTACAGTCAATTGACATTAAACAGACATCTGAATATCGCTCTGCAAAAAGACATATTTAGTGCATTCGGATATCATTTATTTTACAACTGACGCAATGTTCCTCAGCCCTTCCGAAGAAATGTCACTATATTCAAAATGTTAATGTAGTTTGCTCTCCTCGCTAACGTGCCAGACATGTTGATTTCCTCCAGTAATTTATATTGTTTAATAATTTAACTGAAGATGCCGCTGCACAAATTACGATTCCTGAAAGACTGTAGTTTGATTGAATGTGATATTCCAATTGTAAGAAATATCCAAAACCAAAGAACTGAGGTAGAATATCGATGGGCTGTGTGGATTGTTTCCTCCAGAGGCCTTTAGTCGTGTCAAATGAGTCCTTTCAAATTCCTCATAGCTCCACTGTCTCCCGTATTCGGTCCACATTCTTCAATATTCTTGTCCAGTGCCCAGGAGAATTGTCAAGACATGTGGATATATTGTAAGGAAATCTATCATTCAATGAAACGGGATTGATGGTTTCGTATAGACATTCTGGATTTCAGTGGCTTCAATGGAATCTTTCGTGTTTCACTGGGTACTCAAATTCATAAACACTAGTATATCTGAGGTCTCTGACTGCAGGATGTGCTGTATTCACTGAGCGAGGTTGTCTTTACGCAATACATAATTGGGAAAACACAAAATAATGTAAACAGTCAAGGTGCTCTGGTTAGGCGAGTATATGTGAATCGACAAATGAATCATGTTTCTTTTTTAAAAACCAGAAACAAGGATGTTTTCGGATGGAGAAAGACGTGAAACTAAAACATTGTTGGATAAACCATTTGTCGATTGAATGCATTTTATAGATATCTGTCGAACTTATCTCCATATTAAAATCAATGAAGATTGTGCCATATTTTTCAACTCTGCTCTGAATTTGTTCTGTGTCGCTGCATAAATACAAGGGTTTACAAAGCAACTAAAATACTCGAAGATCTCTCCTACTTCACTGGCGATAAGTTCAGGTTTTGTGAACTTGCCTCGATAATAAACGGTGCTTGTTATTTTCGTAAGACCTTACGTCACGGCATTTGTCAACCAGAGCAAGCGAAAGCTTACTGATATTGAGAATAATAAAATGATGGACTTTCTGCGGTTATCCATTTTTGAGTCACATTGATTCCCAGTTTTGGAGCTCCGAAGTTCAGTGCGGGTTCGATTCGCCAGTACAATGCGTTGGATGGTTAATGAATTACACAAGGCAATCAGAATGAAGGAAATCCAAATGACACAGGCGATATAAAACCAGACATAACCTGCACCTGGAGAAGAGGAAAGAAATGCTGCCCGTGACCAGTAGCCCCACTGTACTTGATTAACAAATTTTTCAGCTTCATAAGCAAACAGAACTGGTACTTCTTTCAGTACAACCACAACCGTGATAGTTATTTCTACAGTGATTGCAGTTCTCTTTGTGCAATATCGTGTCTGAAATGTCTGGCAGCAGATCACGACCATTTGGTCAAAATGAAAGAAACAATGCACCAAACAGATAAATCGGGCATGACAGCGGATGTGTATACAATGATTCTACAAACAGGAGTATAGGACAGGAATGAGAAAGGGAAGTGGGAACTGAGGATGTAATAGACTATTATATTGTTAATCAGGACCAGTAGATCTGTTGTTGGAATGGCCAACATGTAAACAGTGATACACTTGGAAAGACCACTTTTTTTTGTGAAAGAAGCCAATTTGTGGCCAAGTTCGCTAAGAGAAGAAACGAAAAGCAGAAGTGAATAACACAACAGTGCCTGATTTCTGAAAATTCGTTATTATCAATAACTGGTAGGGAAGAAATTGATCAGTTGACTCAAAATACGAATATATAGAAAGAGAGATGACAGGGTTCAACACAGTGACAAAATAATGATTTATCAGGCTATCTTGTGGGGAAGTGGCAGTGCCCGCTCTCTCTGGAGTGAGAAACAATGGGTATTCTTCCACCTGTTACAGTGCTTTCTAAATTATCTTTGAACAAGTTGATTAGGAAAAAATGCTCTAAAATGTCAACTCACCAGGAATAGCTCCTGCTGCAAGTAGCGGATAATAAACCTGTTCACCAGCAGAATTGCAGGCATCCCCATTTTGTCAGAGAGTGAATGATTACTGGAGACACTGTAGTACTCTGCGTAGCCACAGCAGTGGCAATAGAAGGGAATCTATACTTATACATGCATACCTTCTCTGGGGAGCCTGTCAATTGCATTAATCAAGTTATTTAACATATAAAATCAGTCAAGATTTTTTTGACTGAAACAGTAGTTTGACATAAACAATAATTTTAAATAGGAACCATGCCTTGTTTCTTCCGACTGAAGCAGCAATGTGATTTTTTATTCTCAATTGAATTACACTGTTCTTATTTTGGGTAAACTCTGGTGCCCCAAATCCATCTGATAGTGCATCATGTCTCTTTAATCTCTTGCAGGCTGAAACCCTCTGAACCCTCTTGAGAACCTCCCACATTGGTTGTCGTTCTTGCTTCGACCTCCTAACCATCCTATGTCCCTACATTTACTCGGCCAATTCGGTCTCAATATTTCCAGAAAGGTGGTGATATTACTGTTCTCTGGGCATATCTCATTCTTCTGTGCATCAGGAACACTTTATGCATCGTCATCAAATCTTTTGTGTTTTGTCCATGCCAATCAACTGATAACTGAGTGTTTGAGATATAGGGTGATTCACCACCGCTGATAGTTGCTCATGGCCGAAACGTTTTCAATCAGTCTTAACAAGTAAGTGGATGCATTCTCATGTGTTTTTTTTTTACATTAGATTACTTACAATGTGGAAACAAGCCCTTCAGCCCTGCAAGTCCACACCGACCGTCAGAAGAGCAACCCACCCAGACCCATTCCCCTACATTTACTCCTTCACCGAACACAACGGGCAATTTAGCATGACAAATTCAGCTAACCTGCACATATTTTGGACTGTGGGAGGAAACCGGAGCAGCCGGAGGAAACCCACGCAGACACGGGGAGAATGTGCAAACTCCACACAAACAGTTGAACCCAGGTCACTGGCGCAGTGAGGCAGCAGTGCTAGCCACTGTGCCACCTTGCCGCGCATATTGATTTGCATTTTTTTATAATCACTGCCTCCCAATCTCAGTTATCACTTTGCCTATTCATTGCAGCTTTCCAAACAAAATGAATAGAATGATCAGTTGGTCCAGCTGACTTCACAATACACGATAAAGCTCAGATTTTTCTATGATACTTCTGTTTTCCGAATCTGAATCATCCTCCGTGTAAGGCAATCTATTCCACAGAGAAAGTTCACGGAAGAAGGAAGTGAATTCTTTGCAAGATCTCTCCCAACAAAAGTTGATGTCAGGTCACAACCTGGCTGGTCGGACAAGATTCTAGGGAGAATCAAGTCGATCGTCATGTGATTTCACTCACAGTAATAGACTACTGAGGAAGTTTTCAGTTGCTGTCGTCATCGCTATCGGGTGTATATTATCTCGCACATCAAGCACCACCCACCTCATTTGTGACGAAATTCGTTGATTGCACAATTTGTTCCCCATCCGTAAGCAATATTTTCACTCACACATGCCTTTCATTGCACATGATTACATCTTATGAAAGTATGGTAATATTTGAAGGTGTGTGATTAGTTCACAAACATTTTGATCTTACATTTGATGGACATCTTATGACAATAAAACGTCCATCAAATGAAAGAACGAAATGTTTGTGAACTAAACACACACATTCAAATATCACCAAACAACTTACTACTTCCACTAATGTAAAACGATAACAAACAGCATTGTGATTCTATTTGTTTACCAGCCTTATTCGCCCAGCAGCTTGTTCTAATCCATTCTTCCAGTGCTGCTGTGTTTGCTGTGTTCTCCATCTTCCTGGATGTCTCATCTCCATTATTCGTTAGACTACGGTTAATTTTGGCGAAAGATGTCATGTAATTTGAATACGTTCACCGTTTTCCTGATCCATGCATTATGCACTAGGCGAGAAACCCCTAAAACAGTTTGCAGCCTGGACCCTATATGTTCCAGTTCGTTCAAGGAGAAGAGCGTGTATATTCTAGGAGTAATGCAGCTGAACCAACTGCTTAATTTTGAACAAAAAATAATGCATTTGCAAGATTATCAAAAGATAGACAAACAATTTAGAACTGAATGCCTGATCGGATCAGAAAACCCAACAGATTATCCAAACTTAATGAAGCTGGTCTAAATACCTACAACAATCGCTGAAAACGCACCCTTAGCCAAAAAAAAACGGAGGCAATGTTTTTCAGGGGAAGTGTCACATAGGAGGAGGATCAGCATGGGCATGCTTCTTTGGGACCAGCAGCTTCATAATTGTCTGCTTGCCCCCCAAAAAAGAAAGCAAACGAGAGTGCAGCTTAGTTGATAGAACTGAACACTCCCATTTCATTGGGCACGTGAATTTTTTCAACCTGAATGCCTTTTGTCTGAGGCAGTATGGGTTAGCTATAAACACTTCAGCCCTAAAGTACGTGAAACGTAGACTCCCGGGAATCTGTGTATTTATCAGCTCTCTGAGAAATTAAAAGGAAACCGTAACCTTGTTAAAGGAGCAGCATCATCACACATGTCTTAGCTCAATTAATTATCATATACCGGCTCACCTGCATGGCAATTCTTTTAGGCAGGAATCCGCTCCCTGTCCCACAAACTACTGCAACCAATTCCAACTGTCTACATGCACCTGGATCGCTCCCTCTGACCTTTCATCATTAGTCGACATGTTCATTGTAATCTATTAACGTCACATTAATCGCTTCAAGTTTCCTGTTCCTCTTCCGCATTCTATGCTATCTCCCTCTGAACTGACAGCATTCCTTGCTCTCAGATCCAACCTTGGCTGTTTTATTAAGATTGTCAATAAGGGTTGTGCTGCTGTTGTCTGGCCTACTCAACAAACATTACAGCTGTTCTACGTTAGCTTCTGGAAACTTTCTTCTATCTCCACCTGGACGGTGACTCCACCATGGAATATCAGGCCATAGTGTCTACAACGGTCATTAAAATTAGTTCATCCTGTTACCTCCTGTTCACTGTCTCCGTGCTCTTAGTTTCCCAAACCCGCACAAACCCGCTTCTGCCTCCTTCCTAAAATTCACAAACTGTTCAGCACATCTGTGGTTTCTGTCCACTCTTGCTCTGCAGAACACATCTGTTCCAAAATCGACTCAAGGTTATTTCTCTTCTTCTTCGGTTAATTCTGACGGACATCCGCCAGCCCTCTGATGCTTTTCTCCAATTTCACAATTTCCAGTTCTCGAGCTCCAAACAGCTTCTCTTTACAATGGGACATGCAATGTCTTTTCACCTCCTCCCACACTACAGTGGTCTGACGGCGTACCACACCTTATTGAACAAAAGGGCCCATCCCCCAAGGCTATACTCTGCCTGGCCCACCTTGGCCTCACACTGAACAACTGCTATTTAATATCCTCATATCTTCTTCACGTCGGGTAGGGGTGGTAGTCACGTGTCCGTGTATCGTCCCACGTGTAGCTTTTCTCTTTGTGAGGTACATGGAGCACTCCTTATTGTCGTCCACCTGCAGTCCCCACCCTCAAACCGTCCCCAAGGATATCGATGACATTATCATTACTGCTTCACTCTCTCATTCGGAATTGTAAATGTTAATCTATTTTGCTTCCAATTCCTACCCTCTCTCAACTCCATCTGGTCCACCTCTGCTCTTGTCCCTTCCCATACTCGACAAATCTATTTAAATTTCTGGGGATAGACTGTCCACCAATATCCACGAAAAGCACACTGACGCGTCCAGTTACCTTTCTTATATATTATCACTCTCTCCCTTCTACAAATACTCCTTTCCATTCTCCAAGTTCCACCATGTCTATCTCATCTTGTCTGATGATGCCCCCTTAGTGCACATTTATCATCAAACTAGAATCCGTAGCACTGCAAGAGTACTCAGCTGGATCCTACCCGTTTCTCTTACCTCAACCCTACCACCTCTCTACTTGCCCTACAGGATCGATAGGGCTTGCCTTGTTGTCACTCACCAGCAACAACATTCAGAGGAGCATTCACCGCCGTTTGTGTTACGCTGGCGGGTTGTCACCATGAGACAGATGTATCCCTCCCGTCTCTTATCAGCTTTCTGCAAGGACCATTCCAGCCGAGACGCCCTGGTCTACTCTATGATGGTGCTGCAACTTTATCAAGGTCATTTTTGACGGTTTTTTTAATAATGGAGAGTGCGTGAAAGTAGATGCGCCTTGGGGACGAGAAAGACCCGAATTTAACAAAGGCAGGGGAGAACCCGGTCCTCCCTGTTCAGGTTTCTTCTCGTTTGATTCAGCTGTGTCAGACACAAGATGCTGAAGTCCTGGATTGGTTGTAGACTTTAGCAGATGGTACCTAAATGACTTTCCATGAAATCTGTTTGGAAGTTGCTCCTTCCTACCTGTACGAATCTGTGTTTGAATTTACATATTTGCCAAGTGTATATTTATGTGGTGCTATTGGATCGCTACATTTCCTAAGTTAAGTTATTGTTTCGGCTCTGAAAATTTTAAAACAGATAAGTTATTCAAAATTCAATTTTCTAATCTTTGTGTTTCAATTGTAGCCATTGAATGCGTTTTGTTTTGCTTAAAACTGATTGGTTTGCCTAGCTGCATCATACCTGGAATATCCATTTCAAATCCGCTCTTCAAATGAGAGAAGTTAGGATCTAGCGTAACTTCTTAAATATTTTTAAGAGTGTCTGGACTCATCCAAAATAATTCATGTCACACTCCTTAGCAGTTACAGAATGCGTAACTCATGCCGGCTTTCACTCTCACTCCTGACCATCCAAGAACCCAGACAGGGTATTACCTGCACTTCACTCAATCTGTCCGATTGCATTCACTGCTAGCCAAGTCCTGCCTCTGCGCTGGGGGAATTGAAACACAGACCACGTGAATGCTTCATTGAAAAAATACTTTGACAAAAAAATGCCCCAGTTGCAAGTCACTTCAACAGTCCACCATCTCAGGTTTGCTGCAGAGAAGCTTAGCACACGCTGGATACTTCGCACCTCATTTTCCACTTCGGAATCCTGCAATTTAATATCGAGTTCAACAATTTTAGCTGTCGAGCACCTTCCCCCATGCGTTTCCCCAAACCAACTCACCAGGCATATTCATCATATTGATTGTCACCACACACTGGGACAAAATGAGGACTCCAAATGCTCAAGATCAGAGTCGACACTGTGGTGCTGGAAAAGCACAGTCAGTCAGGCAGAATCTGAAGAGCAGGACAATTGACCTTTCGAGCACAACCCTTTTATCAGGAATACCACAAACTCTCCATCGTCAGCCACATTGTGACCACGATGTGGCTTAAATAGAAACGTTTTGTAATGGTTTATTTCCAGAGATAGATTGAAATGGGTGTTCAGACCTGGCCGCTGAAGACCACTGGAGGAAATAGCTTGTGAAGCTTTGAGTATGTCTTTAAAGTTGAAACAATGTAACAGCTCAGTAACAGCTCAGCCCGAGATTTCTAGTTTGTTACTGATTTTTATGTCTACATTTAGGCGGAAGATATCGCGGACTCAAAACAGTTGGAAGATGCAGTGAATGGATGTTAGTTGCTTCTCTCTCTAAATGTTCACATGGTTTTCTTCTGTTATATTATGTGTCCGAAATTTCGGGTTTATTTGTCAAGGGTATGTTTTGCAGAATGTTTGTCTCTTGGAAGACTTAATTATTAATAGTTTCGGTATCTATAATTCTGTTAAGTTTTCCAAACAAGTTCAGTTACTCTAATTTCCTCTCTCTTTTATTGTATTGTAATAACAATGTTCAAGTAAATTCCGTTTTACTGAACATCCAGTGGCTTGAGAAGTCGTGTTGCATCTGGAACAGCCGTTTTCAAATGAGAAAATGTCTGTGCTAACTTCCTAAAGAAAGTTATGAGTTTCTGGTCTGATCCATGACATCAATCATAGTTATTCATTCTCCAAGCTAACCTGCAAGCGCCCAATGCTTTTTTCTGTCTTCATTTATTGTGATGGCCCAGACCAGACCACCTGAAAATAGTTCAAGATTGTTGCCCAGACACTAACTTCTCCACTCGTTCAAAAGAAATGTTGTGTGGCTTTTCCAAGTGTGGTGCACCTGGCCGAACCACTCACGTTTAAACAAAACAGAACATGTTTTCAGATTACCGATCGAAACACGAACAAAACAGAACAGAATATAAAAAACAAGCTCTCTGAAAACCCAATCAACTCCATCGAAACTTCATGATGCAGTTCTAAAAAAAAACTTGCACCATCCTCATAGACACTTCATTTACAGAACAAAAAATGGTAAAATCAAAAATAGATTATTACAGGAGAAATGTTAGAGGCCAGAGAGAGGATCAGCATGGAACTGTTTTTTGGGGGCCTGATAAAAATTGAGCAGGATCTTCAAACAGACTGATTGCTCCAAATCTGAGCTGCCATCAGTGCTGAAGAAGGGTCTTTGGGCCAAGAACTTTAAGTTTGATTACACAGTAACGGTCCTGATAGGTCTGCTGAGATTTTCCAGTGATTCCTGCTTTTGTTGCAAATTTCCAATATCTACAGTTCTTTTGGACTTTTGCTGAATGTACCTTGTAAATTCCATCAGAAATTCGAAGCATCGTTTCTACTCAGGGGAGGTCCATACATTCTCATTGTTGCCCAAGTTTCCCCCTTAAAAATACTCCGATCAGAAATGCACTTCGATTTTGTATTAGTTTCAACGATGATGTCCAACCATAAAGCACTGACTTGCGCTTCTTCCGATTCAACAGACCAGAGTTACTCCTTTGCTTTACTTGAATTTCCTAAACTCTCGGCACTTCTGCCTTCTGGACGATTAAGGATGAACGACACATATCGGTGGAACCAGCGATACCCATCCCATGAATGAATAAATAATCACTCTATTTACATTCTGCTAAAAGTAACTTTAGGTTGATGAAGCAACTGACGTGTTCTTTCTTTTCATTATCATCGTTAAGTGTTTAGCCCAATCGCATTCACCCACCAAACAGTTTTGGTCTACTGATCTTAACACACATGTCTCTCATTTGGTTTTCTGGCCTGCAGCCACACCGACATATTCTCGACATTCCAGCCACAAAGTCTACTGTTATCAAAACAGATGTGAGTAAGTCACAGCTAATGTCAGTGGCGCAGAGTGTTCATAATAGGCTTCATTAATGTAAACTTGTCTCGTGAACACCAAGAAGACTATCACATGTTGAGACAATATTTCTGGACAGGTGAACATAAATTTCATATCCTATGGTCTCCTAGATATTTTCATTTGAAGGAAAAAATCCAGTCATAAACCATCCTGCAAGCATTGATCCAGAGTTACGTTTGTGAGTCTCCACGAATCTGAAAAAACCCTGCGACATGAAATATCTCAATGTTTTGAAGTGACGTTCCAACTGTTTCATTTATTCTTTTTCCGTCGCGTTTTTGAAAATTTCCATCCGTTCATTACTCGTCTCAAAACATGTTTTCCTGAATTGTATGCAATTGGGTTATTTTTATTTCCAGAACAGATTTCGACAGCTTTGGACGAACAAAGCTGATACAATCAGCTGTCAGATTCAAACATGAACTATCATCTCACTCTGTCTCACTAATAAGCCGTTATCTTTCTTACTGTGCCTGTTAGAGCATAGAACGTAGTACATAGAACACAGAAAATTATAGCATGGGACAGGTCCTTCAGCCTACGAAGTTGTGCCGAGGATTAAGTGTTGAAAATGTTTTGCTGGAAAAACGCAGCAGGTCAGGCAGCATCCAAGGAGCAGGAGAGTTGACGTTTCGGGCATGAGCCCTTCTTCAGGAATGAGGAAAGTGTGCAATGCAAGCTAAAATAAAAGGTAGGGAGGAGGGACTTGGGGGAGGGGCGTTGGAAATGCGATAGGTGGAAGGAGGTTAAGGTGAAGGTGATAAGGTGAGGGTGATTGGCCGGAGTGGGGGAGGGAGCGGAGATGTCAGGAAGAAGATTGTAGGTGAGGAAGGTGGTGCTGAGTTCGAGTGTTGGGACTGAGACAAGGTGGGGGGAGGTGAAATGAGGAAGCTGGAAAAATCTGAGTTCATCCCTTGTGGTTGGAGGGTTCCTCCTCCAGCCGTCGTGTTGCTATGGTCTGGCAGTGGAGGAGTCCAAGGACCTGCATGTCCTTGGTGGAGTGGGAGGAGTAGTTGAAGTGTTGAGCCACGGGGTGGTTGGGTTGATTGGTCCGCGTGTCCCAGAGGTGTTCTCTGAAAACTCACCAATATAGGGGAAGCCACATCAGGTGCAGCGGATGTAGGAAAAGATGTGTGTGGAGGTGCAGGTGAATTTGTGGCGGATATGGAAGGATCCCTTGGGGTCTTGGAGGGAAGTAAGGGGGAAGGTGTGGGTGCAGGTTTTGCATTTCTTGCGTTTGTAGGGGAAGGTGCCGGGAGTGGTGATTGGGTTGGTGGGGTGTGTGGACCTGACAAGGGAGTCACGGAGGGAGTGGTCTTTTCGGAACGCTGATAGGGGAGGGGGGGAAATATATCCTTGGTGGTGGGGTCTGTTTGGAAGTGGCGAAATGACGATGCATGATACGGTCTATATGCAGGTTGGTGGGGTGGTAGGTGAGGACCAGTGGGGTCCTGTCCTGGTGGCGATTGGAGGGGCGGGGCTCACGTGCGGAGGAGCAGGAAGTGGTGGAGATGCGATAGAGAGCATCGTCGACCACGTCTGTGGGGAAATTGCGGTCTTTGAAGAAGTAGGCCGTCTGGGTTGTTCGGGATTGGAACTGGTCCTCTTCAACTCCCCCTCCCACTCCACCAAGGACATGCAGGTCCTTGGACTCCTCCACCGCCAGACGATAGCAACACGACGGCTGGAGGAAGAACGCCTCATCTTCCGCCTAGGAACCCTCCAACCACAAGGGATGAACTCAGATTTTTCCAGCTTCCTCATTTCCCCTCCGGCTACCTTGTCTGAGTCCCAACCCTCGAACTCAGCACCACCTTCCTAACCTGCAATCTTCTTCCTGAACTCTCCGCCCCCTCCCCCATTCTAGCCTATCATCCTCACCTTATCACCGTCACCTTAACCTCCTTCCACGTATCGCATTTCCAACGCCCCTCCCCCAAGTCCCTCCTCCCTTCCTTTTAGCTTAGCTTGCTTGGCACACTTTCCTCATTCCTGAAGAAGGGCTCATGCCCGAAACGTCGACTCTCCTGCTCCTTGGATGCTGCCTGACCTGCTGTGCCTTTCCAGAAACACATTTTCAACTCTGATCTCCAGCATCTGCAGTCCTCACTTTCTCCGTGCCGAGGATTAATCCTAATGTAAAATAAAATAATCTTACTTCTGCACCCCGCAATTCACTGTTGTCCATGTGCATGTCCAGCAGGCGTTTAAATGTCCCAAATGTCCCTGCTTCCACCAACAGGCAACGCATTCCATGCATTCACAACTCTCTGCATAGAAAGTCTACTTCTTACGTCTCCTCTATACCGTCCTTCTAATAACTTCAAACTATGACCCTGCGTCCCCGACAATCCTGTCCTGGAGAAAAGTCTCCGGTAATAGACTCGATGTGTGCCTTTCATTATCTTGTCTACATCGATCTGGTCACCTCGCTTCCTCCTTCTATCCAGAGAGAAAACGTTCAATCTTAGTCAACCACTCTTCATATGACAATCCTACCAGTTCAGGCTGCATCCTGGTAAATCTTCTTTGCGCCGTGTCCAAAGCCTCTGAATCTTTCCTATGGTTGGGGCATCAGAACTGGACACAATATTTCAAGTGTGGTCTCACCAGGGACTTGTACTACTGTAATAATACCTCATAGCTCTTAATCTCGATTCTCCATTAATGAAAGCTAAATCACCATATGCTTTCTTAACCACCCTCTCAACTTGGGTGGTAATTTTGAGGGATCTACGTACTTGAACACCCAGATCCGGCTGTTGCTCCACGCTGCTAAGAATCCTGTCTTTAATCCTCCATTCAACATTCAAGTTCGACCTTCCAAAATGTATCACTTTGCATATATCGAGCTTGAACTCCATCTGCCATTTCTCAGCCCAGCTCTGCATCCTGCCTATGTCATGCTGCAGCCTGCAATAGCCCTCAATGCTATCAACCTTTGTGTCGTCTGCACATTTACTAACCTACCCCTCAATTCCCTCATCCAAGTCATTTATAAAAACTGCAAAGAGCCGAGGCCCAAGAACAGACACTACCCAACACCGACCTCCAGGCAGAATAAATTACATCTACAAATACTCTCAGCTTTCTGTAAACCAAACAATCTGAAGCCAGATTGCCAAATCTCCCTGCATCCCATACCTCCTGACATTCTAAATGGGCCTACCATGGGGAACCCATCAAATGCCTTGCTGAAGCCCATGCACACGACATCTACTGCTCGAGTTCGTCAACCTGTCTTGTATCCTCCTCGAAGACCTCAATGAGACCTTTTACGCACGGCCTACCCCTCATAAAGCCATGCTGATTGCCTTTAATCACGCTATTATTTTCAAATAGTCAGACATCCTATTTCTCAGAATTCTTTCCAAAACCTTGTTGACTACAGAAGTACGACTGACTGGTCTGTAATTGCCAGGGATTACTCTATCACCTTTCTTGAAAAGAGCAACAGCATTTTCTACCTGCCAATCCACCCGTTGACTCCTGTGGAGAGGGAAGTATGAACGATCTTCACTCGTGGCTTAGCAATCTCCTTTCTCGCTACGTGGATTAAGCTCGGATAAATCTGGTCTGACCCTGGGGACGTATCAATCTTAATGTTCGCCAAAGGTTCCAATGCAGCAACTTCAACAATCTTGTTCTGTTCAAGCCCATATCCCAGATCCTTAAAGTTCACATTCACAAGGTCCCTTTCTTTCATGGAAGGGCACAAAACTCATTTAGGACTTCCTCTATCTGATCAGACTTCACGCACAAGTTTCCTCTACTCTCCCGGATCGGCACGACCTTCTCCATGATCATTTTCTTATTCCTCACGTATAAATAAACTGCCTTTGGATTCTCCCTAATCCCTCCTACCAAGACTTTCTAGTGCCTCCTCCTGGCTCTCCTCAGTGCATTTCTGAGCTCCTTTATCGCAAGGCTGTACTCGACCAAAGCTGTTCAAGATCCTTTCTTCCTCCACCTTACATCAGCTTCTGTCTTCATTTTGACGAGAAGCACTTTTGTTCTCGGCATCCAACGCTACTTCATCATACCCATTCTTACCTGTCTCAGAGAAAAAAGTTCCTGCATCACACGCAACAACTTCTCCTTATACAGTCTCCACATGTCTGCTGTGCCATTTCTCCCAGTCTGTACTTTCCAACTCCTGTCCAATAGCGTCATAATTTCCTTTTACCCAATTAAATGTTTTCCCTTGGTAGCTGCCATTTTCTCTCTTCACGTCTATGATAATGTGAGGCAGTTGTGGTCACTGTCATCAAAGCGTTCGCCCACCACGGAATCTGACACCTGTCCTGGCTCATTGTCAAGCACCAAATCCAAAATGGCAGCTCCCCTCGTGTGCCTGTCTACATACTGAGTAAGGAAACCCTCTTGAACACACCTAGCAAAAACAGCTTCATCCAAAATATTTCCACCAAGGAGGGTCCAGTTCATATTGGGAAAGTTTAAGTCATCCGTAATAACAACCCTGCTACATCTTCATTTTTCCAAAATGTGCCGTCTTATCAGTTCGTCAATCTCTCTACTGCTATTAGCGCTACTGCAGTAAACCCCCAGAGTGGTGGCTGCTCCCTTGCTGTTCCTAACTTACCCCTGTAATGATTCAGTAGGCAAAGCTTCCTCAACAACCTTCATTTCTGTATCTGCGATGAACTCTCTGATTAGTAATGCTATTCCCCATTCTCTTTTTTCCCACCCTCCCTGTTAATTTTTAACCATTCTAAAACATGTAATATCTAGCAAGCATTCCTGCTCCTGTGAAACCCACGTCTCTGTTATGGCCATAACCTCATCGCCCCAAGTACTGATCCATGCTCTAAGTTCATCACTCTTATTTTTGACAATGCTTTCATTAAAGCAGATACACATTAGCCGATCCCTTTGTTTCATCACGTGAGAAACCTTCACAACAGATTCACTACATCCTGTCACTGCTCCATCTACAACTACACCCCTCTCAGGTGTATGGCTCTGATTCCCACCCGTTTCCGAAACTAGTTTAAGGCCTGACGAACCACACTATCAAATATCCCACCCAGGACATTTGCGCCCCTCCAGTTCAAGTGCAACCCGTCCTTAATGTCCAAGTCTCACCTTCCCCAGAAGACGCCCCAATTGTCGAGGTATCTGAAGCCCTCCCTCCTGCACCAGCCTTGCAAACATATGTTAACATCCATTCGCTGACTCTTCCTTACCTCACTATCTCGTGGCAACGGGAGCAAAACTCAGATCACGACTCTAGTTGTCCTGCTCCTCAGCTTCCAACCAATCTCTCTGTAGTCACTTTTCAGATCCTTAATCCCTTTCCTGCCTATAAAGTTGGTTCCAGTAAATATCACGATTTCTGGCTGCTCGACGTCCCCCTTCAGATCGGCGACATCCCGGACCCTGGCACCTGCCAGGCAACATAACTTCCGGGAGTCTCATTCACGACCACAAAATCTCCTTTAAGTCTATCTAACTAGTCGATCCCCTTAAACTAGCGCTTTTCTATTCTCTCCCTTTCCCTTCTGAGCCACAGTGTCAGGCTCAGTGCCAGAGACCGGTTTGGAAATTTTCCTGATTGTTGCCATCTGTAAGTGCTTGACTATTAGGGATATCGCGATTTTTCTTTATTTTCCTTGGGTGTTCTACATATCATTCCTCCTCACATTGGTGTAAGCCATTTTATGAAATAATCGTGCTGCACTTTATGGAAATTTGTGAATTTATGTCCCAAAGCTGATAATTTGCAGTTATTGTTGCTTGTCTTTTATTTCCAGATTTTAGTACAATTCTTCCATGCACTGAGATGTTTTGAACAGGAACGTACTTCGGTCCTTGTGATCTAAATGTACTTATTTTAGAAATAGCATCTTTGAAAGTAGACTTGTTCACTTCCTTAAAGTAACTTTAAAGTAACTTTGCTTTCCTCTCAGATGGCCTTCCTGATTTTGTTTTCTTATGTCACATCACTTTTTAACTCTTTTCTCATTTTCGCCCTGCAAATCACTTCTTTTATATTTCCTTACAATCCCGCAGTCCACGATAGTATGCGTTCGTTTTTATTCATGTTTATGAGTGTTTATCCACTATTTTGTCCAGTTTTTCTGTGGTCTGCAGATTCCTTCCTCTTTCAATGTCAACCTGCAACACCACTCAGTCAAATCAAAACCCCCACCACAAATCCGCCAACATCACTTACACCTACATCATATACACTTACGTATTTGCAAGTTTAAACTTTCATTCAATTCGTTCTGCCATTGCAGACGACTTTCTATGGCCAATCCCTGCCTTAGAAAACCTTTCAGGCTGCATTTACGTCTGTGTCCTCTACTGCTAATGTTGTCTGTTGCAAGATGATTTTCTTGTTTTTTCTTAACGCGCTCCTTGGCATTGTGAACAAAATAATGGATCTCCATTCACTGCTTCACACAGTGCCGCTGGCTTGTATCAATCACAAGTATCTTTGTTTAGCACTTTTGAAGAGTACATCTTTCATCTGTTCTGAGCACTCAACTTGCACGTCAGTGTGGGCCATTCTTGTAAAGATACAAGATTATAACGAGTGTCGTGGAACAGAAGAACCCGAGAGTTCAAGTGCAAGTATCTCTAAAAGTATGGTCACACGTCGGAAGGGCAGCAAAGAAGTCGATTGCCACACTGGCCTGTTTCAGTTGGACACGATGTTGGTGATCGCCCCACTTGGTGTTCTGTGTTCAATCTTGGACACTTTGCTGTAGGAAGATGTTACTATTATTGGAAGAGTTGAAAAATGACTTACAATAATGTTGCCAGTGTCTGAGTAATAGGGAGAGGTTGGACAACCTCAGATATTTTAATTTAGAGTTTATAAGATTGAGGTGGGATCTTATGAAGTATATAGGATCATGAGAGGCATGAATATGCTAAATGCAAGTGGTGTCTTTCTCAGCGTCGTGTAATCGAGGGCTAGCAGTTAGGTTAATGTTAGACGAGAAACAATACATGAAGACTGAAATGCAAACTTTTTGCTTATGGAATGAACTGCCAGCGGAAGTGGTGGAGGCAGATACAGTGACAACGTTTAAGAGTCAATGGACAAATACATGAATCGGAAACACTTAGAGAGATATGCATTAAGTGCAGGGAAATGGGATTGAGGTTGATGAACATTTTGTTCTGCATGGACGAGTTTGAGCTGAAGGGCCGGTCTGCATGTTTTAGGACTCTATGACTCGATGACTCGATGAATTGCAATACCGTGAACTAATACTAAATCTGAAACATGATTTATTCAGAGGTAAGCACAGTACTTACGCGACATTCAGAGTATTAGTTACAGTCCTGGCAAATTAGTAACAGTGGATCAGGAATAAACTGCTTGATATTTCGCATCCCATTCGTCCTTCACCGATATCAGAACTGACCTCTCAGCTCCACAACGCTGTCTGCAGCTGATCATTATTGAGGCCTTTACTGAACAGAACCGGATCAGCTCAACATTGAATATCCTGAAAGACTCTGAGGATCTAACGTCCACTGGCAAAACAATTCCCAAACTCGAACAATTCTTTGGGGCAAATGAATTCTCCTGAACGTATTCTTAATAAAATGACGACGTGGAGATAGCCAGTAGAACTAAATTAGACTGCCAATACCTATTTTCGCAGTATCGTCAAAATGAAAAATTCCATGACCCTCCAAAACTGAATTGACTGGTTCATAACCAGGCTTTACATTAGCCATTAAGTCATGTCCTTATCCATAATTAATGAGAACGTCGGGGTGTTCCTTCAGTTGTCCCTACAGATACGGAGGGATGCTCTCACAGCCAGTAAAGTATCTTGCACTCATTCCTGTTCCATCAGTGTTTGCCTATCTCACCGTGTCTCTAAGGGACTCTACAGAGGAATATGAAAGTGTTGCTTTTGCTGCTGATCGATCTTGTGCTTGTTGAGTCCATCAAGACCGATAGAGAATCGGGACCAAGATTTTTATTTCCTGTTTTGTGCATCTCTGTGAAAACTAACTGCAAGTGCAGGATACACTGCTTTGAAATTGAAATTTGATCGATTTTATTAAACTTAATTCAATTAGATTTGTGCTGAATGCAGTCAATTCCGTTCGAAATTAAAATTTGTCACTAATCTTTTTAGCTAATCAAAGAACTGCTCAATGTAATATTCTAAGATATCCATTGCTCATTAGTATTCGCCAAGGAGCTGCCCTTAGCTGCCTCATTCAAACGTTGGATAGGGAAAGGTTTTCAAATCGTACTTTGACACGCCTCTTCAGATCTCTGCAATCACCTCCAGTCCCCAACAAATCACTTCCAGGTACCCATACCCCTGTATTTTAGATGAATTACAAGAGATTAACAGTGTGCCCATTATTGCGAGTTTCGTCTGTTGCCTGAATTAAAAGATAGGTAATACCAACTGGGAAAATGATCACCTCTCTCGTTCCTTTCGACGGAACTTAACATAAATTTTTGTGGAATTGTCTTTTAACCACTCTCCGAGTTTCTCCTGTTTTTCCACATTAAGTTAACCCTGTGGTTCCTGTGTTGCTTGATAGAATATAGACGTTCAAAACCTGATTTCATTTGGGTCAATGTGATGTTCACAATTTCTTGTTGCTAACAAAGCATAGATCAAACCCTGTTTTAAGAGTGTGATTGTGAATGAGGAGATTGAAATCGGTCTCCTGTGGTCAGGAGGGGAACCACTCTTCATTCCAAACGCTGGGCTGATATGGAACAGGACTCGGTGGATTGCGCTCCGATCCTCCCTCCAGCTAGAGGGGAGAGAGTATAAAGAGGCCGCGTGAGAGAAAAGTAATTGCTGCTTATCCTTAAGTATGCAGCTGGGGCCCAATGGCACACGCAGCTGCAAACATCTCCCTTTACGTTTTTCGTTCACCGTAATCTTGACGAGTCAAAGATGTGGGCACCCAACAACAGCCGTCATCACTTATTCAGCAGCACCGAGACTGCGAGCAGGGACTCCAGCCTGTGCTCTTCATCCGGATTAGCAAGTTCTGATCCATTCACATCCATTCGTTCAGTATGACTGCGCCCAGCTTTTGCGCATTCTGGCGAACGTCCCTGAATTTATGCCTTTAAAAATGAATACAAACTCTTACTGTGGTTTGTGCTGTTTATGGAGGAAGGATGTACAAAACGAATGCGCCAAATGATGCCGCTCGCAGAGTCTGGCTGTCAGAGGTTGCTACAGATTCTCAGAGCAGACCAAAAGAGGGAGTCTTCACGATGCACACTCTAATTGCTTCAAGCGGAGTACATCCAGTACTTTTGCCATTTTTTGGTGTTTAGTTTAGACACGGATAACATTTACACACCGCAGGACATCAGTGCAAAAAATTGCTCCACCATGACCATGTTGTTAATTGTTGTATTTTGCATTGAATCCACGTTTTCTACCGTTTCCACAGTATCACAGTTCACCAGTAATTCGTTGTTATCCCAAGACGCAGGAGGAAAGTTTCCCTTTCAATTTTCATTCCCTTGGTCTCAGTTTACTGCTTTCTCCTGATCGACCCCATTCGTAGCTTCATCATTTGTTTTTCTTTCTCTCTCTCTCTCCCTGCCTATCTGCATCTCTATCTCGATCTATGATCACATCACTTTCTCTATATCCCTCTTCCTGTCTTCTTTTCCCACCTTCCCCACTTTTCCTCTCTTAATTTTGATTATATCTTGCATTCTGTATTTTGCTGCCTTCCGTAGTTTCACGAGTTCAATCATCAGTTCATTCCCCCCTCATTCTTACAGTGTCCCGCAATTCTTCTTTATCTGTCTGATGTGTCCAGCTGCCTCAGATGTTTAAATGTTTCTTTAATTTTATTTACTCGTTGGTCCAGCACTTATGGTCGATATATAATTGACCCTTGTGAAGGTGGCTGTGAGCGGTCTTGTTGAATCGCTGAATCAATGTGCAGTCAGTAGTTCTATAGTGCCAACAGAGAGGGAATTCCGGGATTTGGACCAAGTGATACTGAGGGGATGGTAAAATATTTCCAAGAAAGGACAGTAAGAAAGCTTGGAAAGGAACTGGCAGAGGTAGTGTTTCCATGTATCTGCTGTCGTTGCCCTTGCAAATAGTCATGGGGAGATACTTTCGAAGAAACTTCATAGAATTTCTGCACGGCACCTTTCATGATAGCACACAGAAAGCGGTAGATATTTGTGGATACTAACCGAAGCATTCAGTCTATTTTGTCAACATAGCTGGTGCCAAATCTGAATAGATTGCTTTTCAGTATCATGATCTCTTTTAGTTTATCTTTGACAAAGAGGACCGGTTTCAATTGGATGCATTGTTGTCGTGTCCATCAGGCGGGTTTCTTCATCCTGAATGGTGTCGAGGATCTCGAGTTTTATTGGAGCTTCACCCATCCAGGCAACTAAAGCGTATTCTGTCGCACCTCTGACTTGTGCATATTCGATGATGGCTCACGAAGAGCTGACGCTCGAAACGTCAATTGTCCGGCTCCTTGGATGCTTTGTGACCGGCTGTGCTTTTCCAATACCACATTCTTTACTTTGATCTTCAATATCTGCAGTCCTGACTTACTCCCAGGATTTGGAGGATGTCAGGTAAGTTCAACACAGGAACCACAGGGTCAACTTAATGTGGAGAAACAGGAGAAACTCGAAGAGTGGTTAAAAGACAATTCCACAAAAATTCTCTGACGTGCCCTTGTAAGAAATGAATGAATTTGGTGGATCCTGTTCAGTTTTTGGTCATTGGTAACTCCTTCGACGTTAGTATCCAGGGCTCTCAATGATATCAATGCGATTGACCATCAAGGTGGGTATGGTTTGATTCCTCACAATAGCAATTTCCAGAATATTAATGGTTAAGAAATTCGATGATGGTAACACCAAGGACCGATGGTTAAATTCTTTCTCAAAGGTAGCCCCGAGGGCGTTGGTTCAGTGATGAGGATGCTATTGAACGCCAAGGAGCGAGAATTAGATTTCCTCTTCATAGTATTTTCCAGCATATTGATTGCGGGGGACATTTAGTAATGGCAACGCCATATTACTTCAATGGCCGGTAGTGGGAGTGTCTCTAATTGGAAATGACCATTTCTTGGCCTTTCTGTGGCACAAATGTTACTTGCCAGTTTGCAACTTAAGTCTCTCATGTAAAACCATTGTTGGTTTGTTAAATATCGCCTCTGAAGTGAAACTGTCCTGTTGCCAGTCACCATCCTGTCTGCCACCCTTCAGTGAGTTTGCAAAGGATGATCTGATGTTGATTATGAGCCAAGAGTTCACTCTCTGTTTATGGAACAACTGCATAAGTTCTCGAGTACTAAGTGTTCAATGTCATGAGTCTAATCCATCACAGATTGTGAAACATTATGAGTCCTTCTGTGGAACGAAAGCAGACATGCACGCACGCACTCTTTCATAGACGCATGTATATTCAAACACGCAGGTACTCGCACAGCAAAAACATGACAGGAAAATGGAGAAGCAGAGGGAGGATGGAGAAGATGCAATTGATTTAGCCAACTTTCTCAGTGGAAAGAGAAACAGAGATATTGAGGATTTGACAAAGGAGAGTGAGGGGATTCCGAAACAGGGGGAGAATAGGAATATGCAGAGAAATAGAAAAAAAATTGGAATAATCACATGCCTCCATGTTATAGTCCAACAGGTATATTTGGAAACACTAATTTATGGAGTGCCGCTCATTCTTCAGCTGATTGTGGGATAAAAGATCGTAAGACACAGAAGTTACAGTAAACTTTTACAATGTGATGTTACTGGAACTATACATTGAACAATAAATCATGCGACTCAGCCAACGTTGTCTATCGCATACACTGCAGGTAGAATGCTGTGAGGCATAGCACATTCGCGAGACCGAGCACAGTTTATAGCAATGGATAAATGGACACTGCAAAACTATCAACAGACAGGAGTGTCCCCTCCCAATCGGAGAACATTTCAGTGGTCTGGGACATTAGACCTCGAATCTTCGGGTGACCAACGTCCAAGGCAGGTAACAACGCAAAGTGGCCGAGCAGTGGCTGATTGCCAAGTTCGCTACACATGCAGTCAATCGGGATTCTGGTTTCATGTCACACTACAGGTGACCCACTGCACTACATACACACAGACACAAAGACACACGCAAAGACACACACACAGACATAAACACCCACACACACAGACACACACAGACGAGCATAGAAAGATAGATATTGCTCACAGAGAGACGAACACACGAAGGCACGGATGCTCCTGCACACACACATTCCGACAGACACACCCACACTCTTGCAATCCCATACACTATTGGAGACTCTCTCTCTCATACACAAGCTCTCTTTCAAACGCTCACACATGCACTCCCACACTCACACCAAAACACGCACCCTCTCACAGACTTATGCACTAACACTCACACACATATGCACACTCTTCCAATAACACACGTAAACTCTCCCCTCATCACCACACTACACGCACAAACACACACATTCACCATTATAAGTTTGTGGGGTGAATTGCATTTGACGAATTACTTTCTATTTTGCTCAAAAACTGTATGAATCCATGCAAGATTCTGTACGTCAGCTTTTCAGATTAGAATCTGTCTGAACATTGTAGCACAGGGTTCCTGAGGCCTTAAAAGCATTATTTGGGCCGACATGATACCAATTATAAAAGTTCACTTGAGAATGTAACTTTAAAGCAGTGTTGCGATTTACATAAGAAAGAACTGAAACCAGCATTTTCATTCTAAAGGATGAGGGACTTAACAAACAGCCAGGTCTTTTTCAAAGTATAATTTCAATTACATCACGCTGTAAACGTTTGCTATAAGTTCCTCCATTTTGCTTTTATACTCCGGAACCAACTGACAAAGGAACAGCAGTCCAAATGCTAGTGCTTCCAAGAAAGAGCTGTTGGACTATATCCTGGTGTTATGTGACTTTTAACTTTGTACAACCAAGTCCAACATCAGCATCTCTAATTCAGAACACAAGATCAGTATTGACAATGAGAGTGTGCAGAGAGAGAGGAAGATTAGGCAAGAAGGAAAGAGGGAGCAAGTGTGAAAACTGTCAGAAAGATGGAGAATGGAAGGTAGACTTTGATCCGGTAGCCTACACATTCCCAGGACATCCTGGAAAACTATACCGAAAGCAAATTACTGACGAAAGGCAGCCATTGTGCATGGCAAACGAGTCGAGTTCATGTCAGCCTGGGAGAACTAGGTTAGGACCGTTCACGATTCGAAAAAAAACAACTCTGCATCAAGCACCCATTAAAGTGTGGAAAGGTTTTTGTTCTGAATCTGATTTCTTGAAGAGGACAGAGTGAGAATGAAATGAGTTAAATGACCAGTCGGCACACGTAACAAAGTAAAACAACCTCGAAACTGCTCCAGAGATCTTCCAACAAATTTCTGTTTGTCCCCAATTCTGTTCTGCAGCCTCCATCCAGATATCGAATTCAATGATTCTCATTTGTCTTCTGTGTGTCTCTGCTGATCTTTCCATAAATGAAATGATCAGCCCTGATCATGTCGAAGATGAAGAATGTGCATTGGACCACGTGACATATTTCTGCTGTTGGGGTTTTCTGTGTGCATGCCTTTGTGTGTGGGTGTGTGTGTGGGTGCATGCGTTTGTGTCCGCATGTGTCTGAATGTGTGGGTACGTATATGTGCGTGTATGTTTGTGTGTGGGTGTGTGAGTGAGTGAGGGTGTGGGTGTTTCTGTTCATGAGTGCGGGCGTGCGTCGTTGTGTGTGCATGTGTGGTTGTGGGGTGTTTCTCTGTGTATATCGGTGTATTTGTGAGTGTGTATGTTTTCTGTGTGTGAAGGCGTGCGTGTGCATGATATGTGTTCATACGTCCCGGGCATGTGTTTGTCTGTGTCGATGTGTGAGAGGTTGTGTGTATGTATGTGTATGTGTGTGTGTGTGTGCGCGCGCGCACGCGTGTGTGTGTGTTTGTTTCCCCCTCTCTCTGCCCCTTTCTTTCTCTAGCCATGATCAGGCGGAGCGATACTTCAGGTTCGATGCGTCAATTGGCCAACCTCAACTGCCAGTTCCGATGATTTCATGAGAATCTCCATATCAAAGAATTAGCAATGGACTAAAACAGGGCCAGGAGTCCAAGGATGAAGAAGAATATTTGCTTCCTGTTCGGGTCAGGTCTTTCGAGCCTGGAAATGTCAATGGGCAAAATGAATCAGAGAAAAGTTACAAGCCTAAGTCCACAGGTATGATCTCCAAAAGACCCACAGCAATGTTCAAGTGAGAATTAGAGCCCCACATCCTGGTACCAGGAAGAGAACAGTGATAAAAAGGGCTGTTAGTATGAGCAAAGAATGCAACGTCTCTCACCCAGTCTCTCTCATTGTATTTTTTGTTCCATATGTTCACTCGAGCAATTTATGTGCCACCTACTCTCTCGTCTCTCACTGATCTTTCTCCCATCTTCTCTCTGCCTCTCTCATTCTGTCTCCCTCTTTTATTGGTCATTCACTCTGACTGTCTCTCTCTTTGTTACTATTTGTCTGTAGGAGACAGGTGAGGTCTGCAGATGCTGGACGTCAGAGATCAGCGTACATTTCTGGAAAAGCACAGCAGGTCAGGCAGCATCCGACGAACAGAGAAATCGACGTTTCTGCTTGGATCCCTCAGGATTGAGGTTGGGAGCCTCGGTGGTGGAGAGATAAATGGGAAGAAGGTGGGGCTGGGAGAAAATAGCCGAGAGTGCAATCGTTGAATGGCCGTGGGCGTAATGTTGATAGGTCGGAGACGAGGGTGGAGGGGATAGATGAAATGGAAGATTGATACGTGGGACAGATCACGAGGGCTGTGCTGAGCTGGCAGTTTGGAACTGGGGTAAGGTGGAGAGAGGGAAAATGAGGAAATTGGTGAAATCCACATTGATGCCCTAGTGTTGACTGAACCCGAGGCAGAAGATAAGGCTTTCTTGGCCCAGGCATCGGGTGGTGAGGGAGTGGAGACTGGGGAGACCCAGGATCCTCATGTCCTCAGCAGAGTGGGAGGGAGAGTTGAAATATTCGGCCACAGGGTGGTGGGGTTGATTGGTGCGGGTTTCCCAAAGAAGGCGTCCAGTAGGGCAGACTGCATCGGGAGCAACGGAGAAAATAAATGACGTGTGGAATTGCAGCTGAAACTTTGATGAATATGGAAGGCTCCTCTGGGGCCTTGAACAGAGGTAAGGGTGGAGCTGTGGGCGGAGGGATTGCAATTCATGTGGTGGCAGGGAAATGTGCCAGTAGTGGTCGATGGCTTATTAGGGGGCTAGACAAGATAGTCATGGAGGGAAGAAACCTTGTGGAAAGCAGATGGGGGTGGGGAGGGAAATATATCCTTGGTGATGGGGTCCATTTGAATGTGGCGGAAATGTAGGCAGATGATGCAATTTATGCGGATGTTGGTGAGGTGGAAGTTGAGGACGGGGAGGTTCTGTTCTTGTTGCGGTTTGAGGAGTGGGCGTCGAGGGCGGAGGTGCGGGACGTGGATGATATGCTGTGGAGGGCAACTTCAAACACTTCGGATGGGAAATGTCAGTCTTTAAGGAAGGAAGCCATCTGTTGTGTTCTGTGGTGGAACTGGTACTGTTGGGAGCAGATGCGGTAGAGGCGGTGGAATTGGGAATACCGGATAGCATTTTCGCAGGAGATAGAGTGGGAGGAGGTGTAGTCCAAATAGCTGTGGGTGTCAGAGGTTTGTAAAAACTGTCAATGTTGAGTCGGTCCTCGCGGATGGAGACAGAGAAGACTAGGAAGGGGAGGGAGATATCATAGATGGTCCAGGTGAAGTTATGGTCGGGGTAGAATTTGTTGGTGAAGGTGATGAACTGTTAGACCTCCTCATGGCAGCACGAGATGGCACCAACGCAGTCATCAATGTAGCAGAGGAAGAGGTGGGGAACGGTGCCACTGTAACTCCAGAAGATGGACTGTTCTACGTCGCTAACGAAGAGAAAGGCATAGCCAGGATCCATGTGGGTGCACAGGGCTACCCCTTTCGCCTGGAGAAAGTGGGAGGATTGGAATGAAAAATTGTTGACTGTGAGGACCAGTTCAGACAAACAAATACGCACATCTGTGAAAGGGAACTGGCGGTACCGTCCAGAGAGGAAGAAACGGAGGGCTTTTTGGCGCTGGTCATGACGGTGGACGTGTCGAGGCACTGATGTCGATGGTGAAGATGAGGCGTTTGGGGCCGGGGAAAAGGATGTCTTGGAGAAGATGGAAGGCGTGTGTTATGTCACTTATGTGTGTGGGAAGTTCACAATCTTTTTGTTTCAGGCCCTGTATCTGTTTGTATCTCCCACATTCTCTCACCATCTCTCTTTCTCTGCTTCTCACAAAGTCTCTCTTGAGCTCAATCTGTGTCTCCCTGTCTCCTTCTGAATCCCTGTGTCTCTCACTCATTATGCCGCTATGTCTTTCTCACTCGATCTTCTACTCGGTTTCCCTCACCCCGTTTCTGTCTGTCTTGAATCACCACCCATCCGATTTGATTGCAGACTCTAGACACACTGATTTTAATCTTTGATTGTAGATTCTCCGTCGCCGGTAGTTTATCCAATAGTTTTTCTCTCCCGCTTGAAAATCTTCTTGACTCACGCTGCCGCTGAACTTTTTCATCCATTGTAGAAACCTGGAAAATAGAAAACATTGTTATTATGATCCATTATTATAAACGGTCAGTGCTCAAAATAGGCCGAAGCAATGATACATCGAAGAGAACAGTGCAGTGTAGTCAAATAGAGGAATATTGAAAGCGGAATTATCCAGCGTGCTCCACGTGTGCACCAATGGAAGGATGTAGAGAAGGGAAATCTGCAGTAACCCCTGGCAGAGGATCATGGAGCTCCAGGACTCATGGGCGGCACGGTGGCACAGTGGTTAGCACTGCTGCCTCACAGCGCCAGAGACCCGGGTTCAATTCCCGACTCAGGTGACTGACTGTGTGGAGTTTGCATATTCTCCCCGTGTCTGCGTGGGTTTCCTCCGGGTGCTCCGGTTTCCTCCCACAGTCCACAGTCCTGCAGGTCAGGTGAATTGGCCATGCTAAATTGCCCGTAGTGTTAGGTAAGGGGTAAATGTAGGGGTATGGGTGGGTTGCGCTTCGGCGGTTCGGTGTGGACTTGTTGGGCCGAAGGGCCTGTTTCCACACTGTAATGTAATCTAATCTAGGACTGTGCACAGAGATCAAAGTGTGATCTCGCCGAGCGATAGGGAGTCCAGAAACGTGCATCGTGCTTAATGTTTGCTGAAAGTGAGGGATATGGTGAGCAGAACTGCGTGCTGAGTTCCCAAAGTTGTCGAAGAGTGTGGTGTGCAGATCAGAATTCTGTACAATACTCCAAATCTTTTCGACTGAGGGAAATGGAAACTGGAATTGTGCTCAATTGTCAGGATATTGTATTCTACGATAAGATCTCATTTCATTCATCTAACTCCAAATACTGCACGCTTAATCTACTTAACCACGGCTTTGACGACGATTCCTCCATCCTCAGGCCTAGCAGTTAATCCTCTGTGTACTGCATCCAATGCCAATCTGTATTTGCGTGGTTAAATAGAGTTAAATATTTTAGCCATCTCCTGCCGTAGTTTGACCAGTGCATTGCACGATTTCAGCAAAACCACACGAATTATACACGACATTCCCTTTGAAATAAAACTCACATCCCAGTTGCTGTCCCTCGTAAACACTGCACTTTGATGCTATATTTTCGAACATCATGGATGGAGTCCCGCTAATCACCCTGTTCCAGAATGTTCTGCATTCTTTCTCCACTTTATAACATTGAGCTACTCTATTTTTCCTGTCAAAATACACAATCTCACATTTCACCACATTATGTCGTAACTTCCATTTTTTCACATTCACATAGCTTCTCTATGTTCTTCTGTAGTACTTTTACATGATCCAAACGATTTGTCTATCATAATGCCATCGTAAACTTGGTTTTGGTGCATTCAACTCCCTCATTCAAGTAATTAATGTAGACTTGAGGTAATTGCAACTCAAGCTCTGATCCCTGTGGCAGTCCCCGAGTTACAGTGTGCCGCCCTGAAAGTATTCCCTTGTCCCGACTCTCTAGTTCTTTTATTAGTTAGCTATATCTTTGATCCGTTCTAAGGTGCCATCTCCAATATCTCTTTCTGTAATCTTATTAAACATCTTAATGTGTATCCAATACTTTCTGCAAACATTATTTTTTTGAAGAAGTTAAGGAATATGTCAGCAACATTACAAGCTTATTTTAAGGGTCTCGGGAGCGATACATTAACAGGAGATGAACCGTTATGTGAAACGGAAACGACGTTTACAGTTCAAATCAAAACTTTAGTGTGGAGACAATGGCAACCCCTTGCTGAGAGGTGATAATCTTTTCGATTATTGCTGCAGGTAAATGGATGAAACTTCCTAATTGCTGGAAATACATCCACGTGACAATGTTTCTGCTGTGTAAGATAGTTGTTTGCTTTCTTTGCGTTAAAATATTATGTTGCTGCATTTTTCTTGATCCCACACTGGCTGCCACTGATGAACCTGTTCATTGACCTGCTTCGATTGTAGCACAAAGAAAACAATGTAACCCTTATGGCCCATCAAGCCAGGTTTCAGTGTGGGACCTTACATTTTCAGGAAGACCAGAAGCTGGGATCATTTCAATTTGGGAAACAGATATTTGAACATTACTCTGAGTGAAGTAAGGCTGTTGAGAGCATAATTCTGGGAGGACCGTGCAGGTCCTAATTGACGAAATTATGTCAAAAGATGTCCGGTGGTGCATCACAGAAGCATGTGACCAAAATGTTCATGTGGCACGTAACCAGCTCATGGAACAGCTGACCATGATTTGTCTCAATATTATTTTGTTTGCAGCAACGTTATAAAGGAGGAGCGACAGAGAGAGATGGAGACAGCGAAATGCGAGTGAGAGAGCGAGTGGAAAAATAGAGAGATTAGCAGATAGAGACAGAGAGAGAGGGAGACAGAGAGCAACAGAGAAAGAAAGAGAGATGCGAAAGGCAAATGTCGAGATAGGGGTACAGATAGAACTGGGAACAGGGATAGACTAAATAGAGAGAGAGTAGAGAAGTGCATACACCGAAAAAGAGAGAGAAAGAGAGATACCGATCGTGAAGTAAGGAGCGAAGCAGAGTGAGAGAGCAAGACAGAGAGATATATTGACAAAAAGAGGTGGACACGAGGGGATTCTGAAATTTGAGATCAGCATAGCCGATGGCTTATTGGCAAATTGGTTAAAATGCTACAGGGCACATCAAGCCAGAATTGGAGGAGCACAGACATCTTGATATGGATTTCAGGCAGAGCAGCTATGGAGGAGAGCTCTGAAGGCAATTGCAAACATGTACGCACTTTACTCAACAGGGCTTCAGGTGGTAGTATGCAGGTGGCAATACAAGGAGATAAAGATAGCTCTTTGGTGGGATAGCGTTTCGGAATAACAGAGACCTCATTGAAACACAAAATTCAATGGAGGACTTGGCAGGAGAAATGTGGAGTATGTTTTTTTTTCCCCTCGTGGGACAGTCCAGGATCAGACGGCACCATCTCATAATCATAGGACAATGATTAAAAACCAATTGAAAAAATGATGAGGATTTTTGTCTTTCTAACGGGAATTAATGCATGGAACTACTACGGAGAGCCGTGGCCGTATGGCCATTCAGTAATTTAAGACTCTGAGGGAGACTTATAATCAGGAAGGACTTCAGGGGTCATGGGTAAATGCCCGTGAATAGAGCAGAGCATGATCAGATCCAGCACTTAAATGGCTGAGCAGATACATTGGGCTGAAAAGCTTAATTCAGTCTCTATATCCTATGACCTTATAAAGTTAAGGTTTACAGTTGTCTTCCAGTGAAAAAGAAACAGCTTTAAACAGAAAAATCATGAAGATTTAAATGCAGCATCAAGTAACGGACTCACGTGTATCACAGAAGAGGTCTGTTCTGCACTTTTAACTTTGCAAGCTGTACAAGTTGGCAGTCCGTCCCGCGCTATTTTGCTGCTCATCCTCATTTCTTTTAAATTAAACACTTCCTGGAGGTTTTGACTGAACCTACCCCCAGGGCCCGTGTCCCTGATATTCTGAGGCAAAAGTTGTAATCCCCTTGCCACCATGCCACGTGTGGCCTCTCTCTCTTTAAATCCAACTTAAAAATACTGAACTTACAGTGATCTACGAATGGAGAGCTCAGAAGGGTTCGATAGTGATGGGTTTTTAGATCTTTACAGTACCGATATGAGACGTATATCTCACACAATCATACACACACACTATGACACAAACCACCATTAACACACAAACCCAATAACATCAACACACACACTCACACATACCCACCCACACCCAAACACACAGATTCACACATGCACACCTACATATACCAACACGCACTCACCCCCAGCCTCACACACGCATACACATGCCCCCCACACACAGACACACAGCCACAACCACATCCATTCATACGCCCCTACACACACCCACACACATCCACCCACGCAGACATCCACATGCCCTCCCACCCAGTCACACTCACGCACGTGTGCACGAATGCACGCACAAACACACACACTCACACAGACCCCCTCATATGTTGGGCACATTAAAATGCCAGATTAATCACTGAAAGTACCGAGGATTGGAGACAAACAGTAAATTGGCTCTGAAGCTACATTTCTTATCATTCAGCACGGTTATGCAAATATATTCTCTCTCTCTCTATGCCTCTCTCTATCTCTCTGTCTCGCGCTCGCTCGTTCTCTTTTTCTCGTTTTCTCCCTGCCCGCTTCTCTCACTCAAACACACGCACACTGACTCGCACAGTCTGACTTACACTGACACTCCGTGTTTATCAAGAAAGAGACCATTTCACACATTATGCATAAGCACGTAAACTGTCGGGAATCGCCATGTGCATCAGTAACTGGTGATCAGGTGACTATGCACAAATCCACTGATCTTAACCCAGGCATCTAGCGAATCACTACAGCGTGGATACAGCCCCTTTGAGCCAACCATTCCACAGCATACCTCCAAAGATTAACCCACCCAGACCCATTCCACATCCTCATTATCGTGTAATAACCCCGACTAACCTACACATCTCTGAACGCTATGGTCAATTTAGAATGGTCAATTCACCTAACCGAGAACAAACCAGAGCACCCGAAGTGAACACACACAGACTTGCGGAGAATGTTCAAAGTCGACACAGACAGTCGCCCGAGGCTGGAATCGAGCCCTGATCCCTGCTGGCTCACAGCAGTGCTCGCCATTTTGCCCTGACACAGAACACTATATGTTTTCATCCATATCAGATGTATACTATACAAACAGCAAAAGTACCATTACGGATCTCAATGGAACTGCGTTAATCACAGAAATCCAAGCAGAAATGTACCCTCCCAACGCTACTCTCTGTCGTCTATGGGTAAGTAAATTCTAAATCCAATCACCAGCGTCACCGTGGAATTCAAGCACCTTACTTTTCTAGTCACCATGTGAGACCTTTTTGAATGCCTTACTAAAATCCATACCAGCAACACCCACTTCTCAAACCTGACCGATCACATTCGTTACCTCCTTGAAAGATTCAATCAAGATAATAAGACATTATATCTCCCCCACAAAGCCTGTCCCTCAGGAGTAATTATCAACTTCACTTGTTGATAGCTACGAGCACCACATCAATTGCGTCTTTTCCCTCCCAATCCGAGTTCCTCTGCAACTCACATGAGTTATACTGAAGTCTGGCACTGTGCAGACAGCACTATCTTCGGAAATTTAGATTCTAGCCACATAGAACTGGGTCGATTCTCCTCACCTTGCTTTCCTCGGCTACCACAATATTTCACTTCCCTCTCATATCTTACTTGAATTGCTCCCTGTCCTTTTTTGAATCTTTTAAATAAAATACAATGCAGAGCTGAAAGCAGAGCGCATGTCGAAGATCGAATAGCGAGTCACAGTGGAAAATAAAATAATTTAATTGCAATTGGCATGTGGGAAATTGGATAGATAGAATGGCGTCCTCTTGTTCCTCTGTAATAGGATCAAGCATTTTATTGATGTGCATCTATTTCCGTGTAACAGGCTAAAGAGATTTAATTACCCTGTTTGTTCCTGTATTACAGACAGATGAGGATAAAGTAGATCGTTCTGTAGTTTGGGAGCTAGAGCAAAAAGCTGAATGACCAGGTCCTATTTATTCGAACAGGTTAGCAAGGGTAACCTTGCTCTTGTTCCTGTGTAACAGGCTCAGGAAGCTGAATGACTTCCTCATGTTCCTGTGTAACAGGATAGAGAAGTTGAAAGTTCACTAACCGTTTCACTGTAATTGTCTTGAGATTGTAAATGACCTCCTTCTGGTCCGGAATGATAGGGACAGGAGGCTGATTCGAATCTTCATCTTCCTCTGTAACTGATTAAGAAAGGAATGAATTACGCCTGTGTGCTTGAAAAAAAGTCTCAAGTGGATGAATACTGTCCTCCTGTTCTTGTGTAAGAGTTTCGAGAGGCATAATTCAAGCCACCTGTTAACATGTAGCAGGCACAGGAGGCTGAATGGCAACCTCCTGTTCCCTTGGACCAGACTCAAGTGGCCGAATGACCTCTTACTGTTTCTCTGCAGCAGGTGCGAGAAGCTGAATTCCCTCCTCCTGCTCCCATGTAACACGTAAAGCACCTGAAAGTCTAAATTTTCAACAGTGCGTTAAAAAATGGTAAAGTACGATATATGAATTTAAGCAAGATAACAATGTTTAGGAAGATTGTGAGAGTGCTTCTATACGGAGAAGAATGTAGGAGAGCGGCAAGATTGGACATTGGAATGGTGGAAACTCGAAATTGTAGAGGCAATGATGAGATACAAGAAGCAGTGAAGCAACTGAATGGAAACATTTCATCCGTTTTCACAATGGAAGACACCAGCAAAATGCCAGAACTAGAAGAGAGTCAGATGGTAAGTATAATGGATATCAGTAAGGAGCGGTGACTGTGGAAGCTCAAAGACCTGAAGGTAGATAAATTCCTGAAAGCACCGGACCAGATTGATGAGGAGAAAGAGACCCTGCGATGAGGCCACAGGTAGTGAGGATGGTGAATAAGTCGTTTCCTATACTTGCCTTCAATGGTTAAAACGCTGACTATCGGGGTTTAGGCGGCATGCTGCGGCTCTAAAGGAAATTGGTGCGGGAAATGTTGGAACACTGCACCTGAATCTGTTTGACATTCACTGGGAAAGATGTCACTAAACCTGCAGAAAATAATTGCAAGACTTTTAATGGGTCGGGAGGATTTGAGTTACGAGGAGAGGCGACATAGACTGGGGCACTTTAGACTGAGTGGTCTTCTTATTTTGTTTTATTTTAGTTAAGTTTATTTTGTGTTATTTTATTTATTATTATCACATGCACCTGGGTATAGTGAAGCGTTTTGTTTTGCGTGCAGTGCAGGCACATTATACAGTAAAAAAATGTATTTTTGCAATGGAACAGAATAATGAATGCAATGTTCCCACTGCAGAGAAGCCACAGAGAGTGAGAAGAGTATTACATTTACAATTTGAGAAGTCTTATTATAGGGAAAAAGATACCTTATTAAATCTGTTGGTACGTGTGTTAAAACTTCTGCATCTTCTGTCAAATGGAAGAGTTTGGGAGGGCTTATTTATGGAAAAGCTCCTGTCTGTTCTAGATAAGTATGTACCTGTCAGGTAGGGAGGAAGATATAGATCGCGTGAGCCGTGATTTATTAAAGAAGTGGAATCCCTGGTCAAGAAGAAGAAGCAGGCTTATGTTAGGACAAAATGTGAAAACTCAGGGCGCTTGAGGGTTACAAGGAAGTCAGGAAAGACCTAAAAAGAGATCTCAGTAGAGCCAGGAGGAGACACGAGAAGTAGTTGGCGGATAGGATCAAGGTTAACCTTAAGGCTTTCCATCGGTATGTCAGGAATAAAAGAATGACGAGAGTTAAATTAGGGCCATTCAAGGATAATAGTGGGAAGTTGTGTGTGGAGTCCGATGAGGTAGGGGAAGCACTAAATAAATATTTTTCGACAGTATTCACTATAAAAATGAAAATGCTGGCGAGGAAGAAACAGAGATACTTGCAACTAGATTCGAAGAGATTGAGATTCACAAGGAAGAGGTATGAGAAATACTGCAGAGTGTGAAAATAGACAAGACCACTGGGCCGATGGTATTTATCCTAGGATCCTCTGGGAAGCAAGGAAAGAGATTGCAGAGCCTTTGGCATTGATCTTCAAGTCATCATTATCTACAGGAATAGTGCCTGAGATTGGATGATAGCAAATGTTATTCAAAAAAGATAGTAGAGTCAACCCTGATAATTACAGACCAGCGAGTGTCACTTCAGTTGTTGGTAAAATGTTGGGAACGGTTATAAGAGATACGATTTATAACCATCTGGAAAAGAATGATCTGATCAGGGACAGTCAGCACGGTTTTGTGAAGGATAGTCCGTGCCTAACGAATGTTATTGAGTTTTTTGAGAAAGTGACCAAACAGATAGATGAGAGTAAACCGGTTGAGATGGTGTATATCGATTTCGGCAAGGCATTCGATAAGGTTCCCCACAGTAGGCTATTATACAAAATGCGGGGGAATGGGATTGTGTGAGACATCACAATTTGGATTACTAATTGGCTTGCTGAAAGAAAATAGAGGGTTGTAGTTGATAGAACATGTTCATCTTGGTGTCCAGATACTAGCGGTGGACCGCAAACGTCTGTATTGGGTCAACTACTGTTCGTCATTTTTATAAATGACCTGGATGAGGGCTTAGAAGGGTGGGTTAGTAAATTAGCGGACGACACTATTGTCGGTGGCGTTGTGGATAGTGACGAAGGTTGCAGAGAGACATAGATAAAATGCAGAGCTGGGCTGAGAGGTAGCAAATTGAGTTTAATGTGGACAAGTGTGAGGTGATACACTTTGGACGGTTAATCGGAATGCAAAGTACTGGGCTAATGGTAAGATTCTTGGGAGTGCAGATGAACAGAGAGACTTCGGTGTCCATGTGCACAGCTCCCTGAAAGTTGCCACCCAGCTTGACAGGGTTGTTAAGAAGGCATGCCGTGTTTTTATTAATAGAGGGATTGATTTCCGGAATCAGGAGGTTATGCTGCAACTGTACAATGCTCTGATACAGCCATACTTGGAGTATTGTGTACAGTTGTGGTCATCGCATTATAAGAAGAATGTGGAAGCTTTGGAAATGGTGCAGAGGAGATTTACTAGGATGCTGCCTGGTATGGAAGGAATGTCTTACGAGGAAAGGCTGAGTGCCTTAGAGGTGTTCTAGTTAGAGAGAAGAATGTTGAAAGGTGACTTAATAGGGACATACAAGTAAATCAGAGGGTTAGATAGGGTGGACAGTGAGAGCCTTTTTACAAGTTTGGGGACGCAAACACGAGAGGACACAATTTTAAAGTGAGGGGAGATAGGTATAAGACAGATGTCAGAGGTACTTTCTTTACTCAGAGAGTAGTAAGGGTATGGAATGCTTTGCCTGCAACGGTAGCAGATTCGCCAAGTTTAAGTGCATTTAAGTCGTCATTGAACGTACATGAAATAGTGTAGGTGGGATGGGCTTCAGATTAGTATGACAGATCGGCGCAACATCGACGAACGAAGGGCCTTTACTGCGCTGTAATGTTCTATGTTCTATTATAACCAGTATGGGAGCGGTCTTCAATTATTCTGTCTGCCTTTCCGATAGGCGCAAGAAATGTCGGTGAAGTCAATGTATGGAAGGTTGGCCAGTGTGATTCTATCAAATCTGAAGCTTGAATGGTTCATTGCGGCCTCTTTGTTTCCCCCTAACAGACAGTGCTTCAGGCCAAAAGCTTTCAAGTACTTTTTTAAAAAAAAGAACTGGTATAGTCAAGGGCATGGCCAGCTCTCTGGCTGTTTAATTCCGACCAGTTAATGCGTTAGTTGAGTTAGATTCACAGTTGAAACTGGAAGCTGTCTCTCACTTTCCTTCTGCCCTTCTGATTTCGTAAGAAGTAAGCTGTTTGTGTCGTTTTTTAGTCTTTATGCTGAGGGGAGTATTTGCTGGGCCTGTTGCAAGTATTTTCAGAATAACAACATGAAGTGGGGTTTATATAGGATAAGTAATCCTTTAGTCTCGTTTGTTTTGTGTTTATTTCCATAATTTCGTAAATAAATTCTGATCGTTTTAAAGTTGGCAGTCGAATCAGCTAATTCATTCCAGGAAAAAAATGAATACCGTACACTTAGCTAAAACAACTAGCAATATTATTGTCTGGGCTACCTTCCTAAAATGCTCTGAGAGAATAGGCGTGCTCAATAACAGTGGTTCAATTTCATATTTCCAAACTTACAATGACTGGATTGCCACTGGCAGCACTGTCTCGGTCTCAAATTATTAAATGTCATTTCAATTAGTTAAATTAAAGGGATGAATTTAGATTTGTATGTCCTTCAGATGACACAAAGTATGGGAGAGCATTAAATGATAAAAAAGATGTAAGGAACTTCAAAAGGGAAGAGACCGTTTACGCAGAAGCAACTAATAGCTGATCAAAGTTTTGTGGGACATGGGAAAGTGTCTCCATTGGCCAAAAATCTAATTCCAAAAGCAGTCTTCATTCAATGGAAGGAAATTGAGCATTCCAAGATTTCGAAGAATCTGTCCACGGATGGAGAATGAAAATATACAACGGAAGAATGGATTTCTAAATGACAACTGCTATCACATGGAAATGGAGCATAAAACTACGATCGATGCATATCATTGATGATCTGGAGCATTGCGTTCATGGTTGATGGCCTCGTTGAATGAAACATAGGATTACTTTCGAATGATTATGATTGATATGGTCTGGAATCTTTTCAGTTGAGAACAACAAAAGGTGATGTTTTGAACGGTGATAACATTGTCTCAGGAATGGCAGGGACGTCAGGTGGAAACGATGCCTTTCTCCCTTCATTGGTGAGCTGTAATGTTTGTAAGGCATTCGACAAGTGGGGAAAGAGAGTGAACGGTACCTGAGAGAAGGAAATCATCGTGTGTATGGGACATAGAACCAAATGGAAAGGGGAATAAATATGAAGGAATAGTGACAGTGGGATGTCATAGAGAAATGCGTAATAAGGGACGCTCAAATACATAATTGAAATCAAAGGAAGGAAATACAAGTCTGTTATTCAAGAATCTGGTTAATGTGTGTGGGTTAGAGATAAAGACAGATTAAAAGTGTTTTTTTACAGACTAGTCGAATAGCAAAGAATGGCAGAATGAAAAGAAAAGACACAGAAAAGGGCAGATAGAGCATCAATATGAAAAAGTGACGGCATAGATCCTGAAAGTGAAAAGACATGAAATTTTGTTAAAGAGTAAAAAATGCAACGTACACAAATGGACATGTTAACGATTATGGGCCAGCCAGGAAAATGTGTTTGCAACATAGGGAGTTTAAGAGAAAGAATAAACGAGACTAAGTTGGTTGGCAGCTCGAAAGACAAATAACAATGCTGGGGAAACAGAAATAGATCATTGACACTCGCCCAGCGTGGCATTCGTTAATATAATCACAGATGGCTGTTCGTGCTGCACGTCATTATAGAGATAATGGGAAATGAACCGGTTGGAAAAGTTCGCTGTTTGTAGTGAAGAATGTAACTGACTTGCTGGATTAAGTAATAAATACTCTGAAAAATGAAGTGATGTGCAGGGTGCTTTTGAATCGGGAGGTTATTGCAGTGAAAGGGAGAATGAACACCTTGTAAACAAAATGTGTAATACTATCTGTCAGTAGTTTTCTTTAAAAAAAAAAGGGTTGATACCAATAAAGGATGCAAAGTTAATAAGGATTCTATCCTGATTTAAATTTTGATTTACAATTTATTGTCACCTATATGCAAGTACAGAGAACAGGAGAGCGGTGAAAAGTGTGTAATGTCAGCATACACGGTGCGATCTTCACAAAAATTACCAAACAAAGAATACCTTATTTCCGAACATAGAAAAGTGAAGAAGTCAGTAAAAACGTTCAGCACTCAAGTCTGTTTACATAAAAGTAGTAAAACAAAACATAAAGTGAAAATAACAAGAACTGCATTCTTTCTTGAGCTATGGTTTTATAGCCTGGAGATGTTCCCGATATGTAGAAGGGAATAAGAAGTGAGAACATTTCACATATAAGGAGGATATGAGTCTGGAGATGATCATGGAAGCAAGGTGTTAGAGGTAGCAGGAGGATAGAAACCACAAATATAGTGGACTTCTTCCAATGGAAACTACTTTACGACGGTGGACATTGTCTAATGTCAGCTCCTGATACCGCCTGGCTGTGTCTTCATGTTGACTTTTATGCATGGTTTAATCCACTTCATTATTTTTTATTATTTTCACTCTACTAAGTTGAAAAAGAGACACATGCAGAAAAAAATCCTGAAGACTGATATGTTTCACCTCATATCTCAATCCTCATTCAACTGGCGGACTTCATTAAATCATAAACTCACATGACATGAGTTATTTGTTTCTGCTAAACTGGATACTTGGAAACAGTTTGCTGGCCTTTACACATTAAGCACAGAACAATACATCTTTACGACATCTAGAAATTACGTTAAACTCCAGACGAGGAAACACTTACACATATAACTAACTCCAAAATAGTGTTTACGTTTATTCAATTTCTTCAACTGTAATATACCAGCGCAAAGGGGCAACTGAATTATTTCTTGACAAGCGATAACAAGCGAAGAGTATAGCATATGTGTTCATTTAAAATATTGAAGTCGGACCGTGAAACTAAATGGTCATCTTTCCAACTTATAATTATGTAGATAATCATGAGATAATGTCAAAGTCAAATTTCCAATCCGATAGTTCATTTCTCTGTCAAATGAAGGGCAGAAGAGTCACATAATTTCAGAATTTAAAGATCTTCATTAGTCTTTTTTAATATTAAAGTCACAAAAGACCACTCACCATGGTTAATGTGGAAATAAATTCCATCAACCGTCATATGGTAAATTCCATCAATCGCCATATTATAGGGGAGATACAGAAACACCACAGGTTAATAACTTTCGGTAACAGAAATACAGAAACAGAAAAGACTATATGTTCCATAGCAGGTGACAAAAGTTTTGAAGCTAACTTTAAAACGTAATTATTAAGGGGCCGTTATTATTGTTTGGATTCCGAGGTTTGACAAGAGCCAGAGAAGGTTGTTGTGGATGGCAGAATCTGTGCAATTCCGTATCTTTTTGTGCCAATAGTATGTGATGTATTTAGAGAATACTGTACCTGTCAGACACGGCTCTGGATAACAACAAGGTTGTGACAGCTGAATAGGGTTCCCAATAACAGGACCGTCGAAAGCATGGAGATAGTTGAAACACATAAGAACGCTTTAACATCGAAGTGGTGCCAGAAACAATTCAATTCACCCTGAAATCATAATTGTCAAGACTTCGACCATGCCAGAGAAACCACTCGTGTTTTGAGCACTTTAATTGAGAGGGCTGAACAAGCTGAAAAGAGATTTAAGTGAGTTGGAAAACTGTCTGGAAACCTGTGTTCTTCAGACTACGATTTCAGTCGAAACTCGCCTCAGACTCATACAGAAATCCCTGTTTGGGAAGACCCCGGAGACAGTTGCAGAAAACAGATGGGATTTCAAGGCACACACGTTCCCTGGCAGGGATACCAGCTGTTCTGTGCAGGCAATTAACCGTGGCATGTGAAGGATTGCATTCTGCGAATGAAAATCTTAATAATTCAGATCATTTCTAATGCCATTTGGCGGAAGAAAGTTTCCAGTATCTACAGTTCCTTGTGTGTGGAAGAAACGAAATCTTCTGACTTTTCAGGATGTAAACAGTTGGGTATCCAGCGATTGGAATTAGAGAAGATGCTGTGAAACTTCTTTGTTTAAAATTATTTTGCGCTCGGGAAAGCTGAAACTGTTTTTCTATCTGTTTTCTTCAACGTGTCGAGGTCAGCTCTGACACGGATTTCATTGTAATTTTGTACTTCCAGCTTTACAGCTAATTCTTATTTGCAGTTCAAACATCATATATTGATCTTGATTCACTTCAATGTAGCAAATGGTCTCCTTGTTTGAAACTTCCCCGGTCCCCTTTTGACTGATAACTCTTTCCCGTTGCTCAGAACTCTCTAACCATTTCTTTCTCTCAAAATCATTTTGTCTGGTCTCACTAGAAAGCGAATTTAATATTTCAATAGGCGGGCATGATAGCGTCATGTAAGATGTATCGAGAAGATATATGAACGGTCAGGGAGCCGAGGATTACAGATCTTGAGAAAAATGTGTCATATGTTTAGATACAAGATCTGGATCGGTACAGGCTTGGAAGGGCGAAAGGTCTGTTCCTGTTCTTTAATTCCCGTTCCTATTTGAATTTTGAGTCAGGCAACTTAACTTCAGATTGCTTCGCTGATGACAGCCCTGATCAAAAGTGTTCGGATTCGAAAGTTGAACTCTGCTTTCTTTCCAAAGTTTCGTTTGCAATTTCTGGCTCTTTCTGAAATAAAAATTGTGTATGGGATCCGTCAAAATAAAGATTAATAAGCGTGGCCGATGCCAGTCAGAAGGCTACAATTATATTCATTATCATTCCAATAACTTGTTATCTTATTTATCACTAAGGACTCCACTGAATCCTGTGTTGCAATTAATACACTCCATTAATTTTTCACCATGAGATTTCAGAAGATGTTAATTGCTACGACCTTTTAAAAGATTTTTGAGATTAACTTGAACAAAAAATGACTATAGTTCTGTGACAAGGTTAACTAATTGGGGACAGCTACTCTTTCACTCAATCCTAAGATATCAAACACAAACAGTCGATCTGCTTTGAAGCTGCAATTTCCGATCATTGCAGATTTTTTTATCATGTTCAGTCACGGTATTAAGACGTCACTGATTACGACAGCATTTATCGCCTGTACCTGATTGCCCAGAGGGAAGATAATACTAAACCACATTGCTGTGGGCCTGGAGACACATGCAGGTCAGACCAGGTATGGGTCCTAACTTCGATGGCATCAATGAATCAGATACGTTTTTCCCACAATCGACTCACGGTCATCATTAGACTCTTAATTACAGATTTTTGTTGAATTCAAGTTCGAGCTACTCTCGTGGTGGAATTGGAATCCGGTTCCCCAGAACTTGCTTTGGGTCTTTCAATGACCAGTTCAGCAGTAATATCACTAAGTCATCGCCTCCACTTTGCATGCTGTAAGTTGGTTTTAAGCAGAAGTTTATTTCTCGGATAAACCTTCCCGCCTCTTCGCCGAAAAAAGTCACTTTACTGAATAAGACAATGTCTCTTCAAGTTCCATTGATGACGGTGAAATTCAATCAGTTTCACAGTTCTGGAAAGTAATTAAATGAACGTTATTTGGATTATAATTGTGCAACAGTACATTTATGTTCTTATTTATTTTCGTCATCTTTCCGTTCATGTGTTAGATTAGATTAGATTAGATTCCCTACAGTAAGTAAGCAGGCCATTCTGCAAGACAAGTCCGCATCGACCCTCCAAAGAGCAAACCAGACAGACCCATGCCCCTGCATTCACCTTGGCCAATGTACCGAACACTACTGGCAATTAAGAAATGGCCAATCCACCTAACCTACACATCTTTGGAATGTTGGAGGAAACCCAGGCAGACACGAGGAGGATGTGCAAACTCCACACAAACAGGTGCACAAGGGAGGAATTGAACCCGGGTCCCTGGCGCTGTGAGGCAGCAGTGCTCACCACTGAAATTTGGTCCAAGGATGTACACGAGAAACCTACAGCCATTGAACTTTGTTCGCTGATCTCTAAAGCTCTGTAATTACAGATCTGTAAAGCTCTGTAATTACATATCTGTAAATCTGTAATTTCTCAAGAGGCACAATGACGGCGACTTATGACTTCTCTCTATCCTTTCCCACGCTATGGTTCACTTTGCGATATTATCTGTTTACATCAGTTGCTCTTTATTTGGTCCCAGTTGAGAGAAGAAAAACTTTTTATAAATTGACTATGGTATCTCCTAAAATGAATACCATTACGTGCCTTGATGTCGGTTTATAGGTTTGCATTTGAGATGCATAATTCGCTAATACATTCAGATTATTGTAGAACGGCACTTTCCAGTCGAAGTGTCCCATTATAATAACTGGACACTGTGGTTAATGTTAAGTTATCTCTTTATCCTGTCAATGGTATTCTTTATCAAAACGCTTCTATTTTAAAAGTTTCCTGATGACAGAAATATGATTAATTTCTTCTCACTGAGGCCCTTTTATGACTCCCACGTGATCGTTTAATATCTTATCCAATAACTCTACATGGAGACACAAGCCTGACCGTGAAAGTCTGCCTAATGCCCTCTTTATGTCAGATAGAAAGTCAAGTGCTGACATTTGAAATCCACATTAAACATTGACCAGCCGAACGGTCAGAGACAGAACGTTTTGTAAAATGCTGAAGGTTCTGAAGGGATACCTTTGTTGATGGAAATGTAGAGGACTGCACGGCATCAACCTTAAATATGACAAATATAAGGCGTAAACGAGTTTTTTTTTTCCCTCGGTTGCTCAATATATTTGCTGTATGACTTGTTTCCCCACGTTAACCCTGGAGATTGGCTTTGTCGACTAAAAGATTACACATTTCTTTCCCTGCAAAAACTGGAAAATAGTCGAGGACTAAAAGTTCAAACCAGAGCCAGAAAACGTTCAACACTTTGCATGTTTTACACGAGATCGGAGATTGATGGGAACTAAAACAAAGAACTGCCTGCGAAGTAATATAAGTCAGGACAGATGAAGTCTGGATTATTCCTTTGCTCTGGGCACAATTCTCTTTGGACATCAATTTTGAGTAACACTGTCAAATAAGATCTTTTGCCCTCTGAGCTTTTTTTTCTCCCGGGGACACACATGGAAAACTAAGAACCACGCACTCTTGTTTATTTTAATACAATGTTTTGCAATGTAAAAGTGCTTCAACATACTTACAACGTGACTGCATTTGTATTTCTCAATTCCCCTGCAGAGATTTGTTTCTCAGCAGTCACAGAACAGCGAACAACGACATCTTGTTTACATTTATGTTATATCTCAGAGGAGGTAACAAGGACACTGCTTGCAGAATGGAAACATCTGATTGTTCGCAACATTTCAAACTTGAAGAATCTCACATTGTCCATACATAACGCCCTCAACTGAACAGAAAGCGCATTAGCATTCAATAAGTTCTACTGCGTGGTTGTCAATTTCACTGGAGGACACAGTGGGTGTCTGAAATAAGATTTGTGTGCAATGTGCATGATAAGATATTCGATGGAGTATTTCCTGGACTCAAGAATTATCCACCTTCTTCACTGGTAAATTACCTAATTTTGCTATTTTTTCATTCCATTTAATGAGGTAAATGATTGAATTAAGCAATCTTAATTTTAAATACTAACCATGGATGGACAGTTTCAGAAAAACAATGCAGCATTTGGATTAATTTTACGGTATTCTGCAGACCGATGCAAAACAAGCACACCCAGCACGAACATTAAAAAATCCCTGACAGCGAAAAGGACAATTTGATCAGACAGCACTTTAATCTGTTTTGTTGCCATAGTCTTGCCAGACCATGAGAGGTGCATTTTCATTGAAGCAGGAAGCCACTGGTCGTGATTTAACCTGAACGCTACCACACTTAAGGCAAGTACAGAGTTTGAGAAAAAGAGCCGTTCATAATAACCTCAACCCATGATGGGAATTGAACCATCGTTGTAAACCAACAATCCAGTCAACTAAGCCAAACGTATTCCTCGGCATTATAGTTAATATTTAGATAAAATGATTGTGATATTTCAATTGAATTGAACACGGGTTCCCTCATTTTCATTCATTAAAAATAATTTCGACACATTTGAATAGATTTTGGTGTCCAAAACTTCCCAACAGATTTTAAAAGTTGCAGGTTAGTGTTCTAGATCATTCAATAATATGTAGGTGAGACGATCTGTTTAATTTTGGTTACTCGTGGTTAATTAAATTAGAAGTGAGTGTAATGGCTCTTCGAAGTGTTAAAGAGATTCTGAGAAGTGAAGATGATTGCCAAGAAAGTTTGGACGGAAAGAAGAAGGCCATGCTTTTAGAATTGGAGAAGCAGTTAGATTTGGATTTAACCAAGTAGAAAGCAAAGCTGAAATTGTAAGGGAGTTTCTCAAACACTTCGGTGTGTCAGAGAAAAGACACGTGCAGTGGAGGTAGAAAAACTTAAATTATAAATGAGGAAAATGTCGTTAAAAATAAACAAAGGGAGAGAGAAAAGGGAGAGAGAAGAGAAAGAAAGAGGAAAAAGAGAGAAAATGTTATTTCGCTGTGGAAAGGTAGAGTGAAGAAATGGAGAGGGAAAGAGAGAGAGGAAAATAAAGAGAAAGAAGCTTCTTAAATGAGCAAAAATATATAGAATTTGAACGTGAGAAGTTGAGACTTAGTCAGAAAAGTCAAGTTAATAGGATGGCGATTAAGAGAGAATGTAGTTTTATGAACGACACGAGGTTTATACGCCTGCTAATGTAAACCAGCAGCACAAAAAGAAAGATTTATCCCGTGCCACAATCTGTGACAACTGGAAACACGAAGATCTATCCCAATGGTCACGACTTAAGTAAAAATTTACAACTGAACTTTGTAAAGTCTAAAAGAGAATAATTAGTTCATAAGTATTTACAACTCCTTCTACTGAACTATCTTTTACTTTTACTTTTACAAAATTGGTTCGATTAAACCCCCAATTAAGATTTTCCAAAAAAAAGAAAAATTTCAAAACCAGCCATTTCGACAGTTCACTTTGTATGTTCATCTGTCTACTTTTCTTCTTCAGGTTTCTGAATAATCGGATGTTGACAGATAAAGGTACCTTAAAGAGAACTGTTTTGCGGGCAGCCAGCATATGTTGGTGACTTGGCAGTTCTCCTCCAACTGTTCAATTTGTTTAATATATATGCTCCAAAGCATCGGATCGTTTCACTGGTGTTTCATCTTATCAAAATACCAAATTCAAACGTGATTGGAGCTTGGTATTTTGGGGCATAATGTAAACTGATTGGTCGAATTTGATTAATTAAAAAAATCTCATCGCAACCCAGGCACTGCGATCTGCTGGACAAATGCTACTTGGTAAGGTTTGCAGTACCCTTGCGCTTCTCGAAGACCCTTCTTGATTTCAACTCTCTGAAATATAGAGTGCCGTTCCACCTTCATAACACATGAGATGACACTTTTGAGATGATCCCCATATAAACCTTATTCTTTCAATGGAGTCAAGAGAGGTCATGTTTACTTGACCCTTTATCGAAAGCAAAGCTCCATCTGTTCAGTTTGGTCAGAAGTCTTTATGCCACATCCCATCCATTTTGCAACTCCTTTTAATATTGCGATTCACATTGGACATAAGGTTTCATGCATGGACTGACACAGTTCTTCAAGAACTGTTACAGACAATAAATGCGTTCTGAGGTAAGTCACTGTACCCCAAATGTTAACTCAGCTTTCTCGGTACAGATGTTGCCAGATCTCCTGACCTTTACCAGCAATTTCTCTTTTCGAGTTCATTCAAAGAGTCTAATTCCCTTTGACAAATTTCGGGTATCCAATTACTGGAAAATTGCCTCTTACACTGACATTTTGATATTTCATTGAAAAGGTTTTATTTACACCTGTACTCCCGAATATCGCCGAAGATAAATTATTTCAGTTCAGCAACTTAACCATGTTTATGCTACATCGTATGTTATACGCTAAAATTAAACGTAGGCCAATGATTTTACAGATTCACTCATTAAGTTCCACAATTTCTCCTAGATGGCTAATTTCCCATTAAACAATGGCAAGTGTCTTTCATTTCCAAAACGTGCAATTTTTTTTTTTAAGCATCAAAGATAGATTGTAAAACCTCTCTCACTCGCTTCTCCATTTCTTCGGTCATCAACTTGTTAGCACAGAATGAAAATGGCGAAAATTATTGCAATGTTCCTTGGGGCTTTGTACTTATCACAGTGTTCAAGCAAGTACATTTCCACTGAGTATCAATTCCCTGCTTCTGCCCGTAAGTAATCTAGTCCATGCTAATAAGCTAACCGATACCCTTTTATTGATTACCTTAATTTCCTCATGTGTTCAGTCTCTGTTAGTTTTTTTGATCTATCTGATGTGGAAATTGTGCCTTTCCTTTTGAACAGAGACGAACGTTTTCCTTTCTTTCCTTCTTTTTGTCGCTTCGTAACACCATTACCTCGGTTTTGTGCAGTGAAGTGCATGTCTTATGGACTTAATATAATTCTATGACGAGTCGATAAAGTTGATTGATGAGATAAGGGCCGCAGATGTCACATACATGAACTTCAGTAAGGCGTTTGAGAAGGTTCCCCATGGTAGGCTGATGGAGAAAGAGAATTCGAATGGTTTTCATGGTGTGCAAACGAGATGGATAGAGAATTAGTTGTACAGCAGCAGACAGGGAGTAGTAGTGAAAGTGATTTTCTGAAAATGGAACACAGGGATCCGTGTTGGAACCACACAAACAAACATACACACACACACACATACATGTATATGTACACATGCGGACACACACACATACGCACACAGACATATAGCTGGTCTGATTAACAAGTTTTCTGATAACACGTAAATTGTTGGAGCCGCAGATAGTGTAGGGAATGTAAGAGAATGCAGCAAAGTATAGATAGATTGTACAGTTGGGCAGGGAAATGGCAGATGGAGTTCAATCTGTGGAAGGGCGACATCATGCATTTTGGAAGATCCATGTCAAGGGTGTCAAGAATGTATGCGGCAGGCTTCCCTGCATCGGGCGGGGGTATTCAGTCCAACAGTTCGCAGGTCATGTGACAGTTGTATAAGACCTTGCTTCGGTCACATTTTAAGACAGTTCTGATCGCCACATTACCAAATGGATGTGAATGTTTGTGGAGGGTACAGAGGAGCTTCCCCAGGATGCTGCCTGGTATGGACGGCTCGAGCTAAGAAGAGAGTTTGAGTAGATTCAGATTATCTTCATCAGAAAGGCAGAGGTTGAGGGGACCAAACTGAGGACTACAAAATCAGGAGATGTATAGACAGGGTGGATAACCATCAGGTCTTTTTTCCGAGAATGGGGAACTCAGTTACTAGGGGTCATGAGTTCAAGGTGACTGGGGAAATATTTAAGGGATACTGTGTGGAAAACAATTGCACAGAGGGTAGTGGATGCTTCGTACACATTGCCAGTAGAGGTGATAGAGGCGGGCATGATAGTTGTATTTATGGTGAATGGAGACAGATACATGAATGAGCAGGGAACAGAATCATACAGATGCTTGGAAAATAGGTTTTGATAGAGCATCTCGATTGTGAAAGGCTTGATGGGGCGAAGGACCTCTTCCTGTGCTGTAATTGTATTTGCTCTTTGTTCTTTGTATTACGATTGTTAGTGACTCTTCCTTTTGCTCATCACATTTTACTTGAACAAATTCCCTTGAATGATGAAAGCTCTCTATCTTTTACACTATAACGACAAAATGTCCAAATAAAAAAAACACTCTTTCCTTGCCTCTATTTTTCTGTTTATATTTCGTGTTATAAGGTTCGACTTTTCGATCTGAGAACATCGCTTCATAATGTCTTACTGTCCCCATGTCTCTGGCACAACTGAAGATGGGTCTTCCTGCAGAGAATTTTGATTTTCAATTACAGTCTTTCATTGTTGAGGGTGTTAAATTGTTTGTTTTCTCCGATGTATTGCAATGGCCTGCTTTCCCAAATAAACTTCCCTGTTTCTATGTTTATAATAAAACTTTGATCTTTTCTATACTTACTGTTGATGATTGAAGATTAACTTTACAAGTTAACGTGGAACTAATCTCTGTTACGGACAATGTTCTCATTCGAATGATATTTCTAATTAATCTGCCTGAACGTGCCACGCTGAAGCAAAGGACGTTTCCAACCCAATCAATGCAAACAGTGCTTGCACACGCACAGTTCCCTAACTCTCTGCAAGTTCATCTTTTTGAGCAGTTTTTTTCAATTTGACTGTCTCAGTCTATATGCATATTAAAGTGCATTGAAATGAGTACCTTGGGTGGATGCTATTATTCAATAACGCATGTTCTTTGCTCATTGCTCTGCCATTTGGTAGGTCTCAAAATTAGTGTCAGCTTCTGATTAGGAAATAGTACAATCGCAGTATGATTCCAAATGGCTTTTGATTTTTTTTTTAAAAGGCAGTAAATATGTCTCCAGTACAAATAATTGGTGCGTTAGATTACAAACGTGAAAAATTGCGGGTTGGCCTGAAGGACTGTTAGATTATACAAATTGCTCAGCAAGTCTGCCAGAACCTGTGGAGAGAAAGCACGATGAGAGTTTCGAGTCAAGTGATCCTTCTTCCGAACATGAATTTCGATGTAAGACAAGCAAGAACGTATATGTGCAGACTTCGACCAAATGGCTCATCTGGTATGTTTCACAATTCGATAAACTCCATTCTCTTGCCTTTTCCTGTATATATTGCTGGAGAAAGTGAGGTCTGCAGATGCTGGAGATCAAAGTTGAAACTTTATTGCTGGAACAGCACAGCAGGTCAGGCAGCATCCAGGGAACAGGAGATTCGACGTTTCGGGCACAGGCCCTTCTTCAGGAATGAGCAGAGAGTGTTCAGCAGGAGAAGATAAAAGGTAGGGAGGAGGGACTTGGAGGAGGGGCGTTGGAAATGTGATAGGTGGAAAGAGGTCAAGGTGAGGGTGATAGGTCGGAGTAGGATGGAGGCGGAGAGGTCAAGAAGAAGACTGCAGGTCAGGAAGGTGGTGCCGGGCTGGAGGGATTCAGCTGAGACAAGGTGGGGGGAGGGGGGATGAAGAAACTGGTGAAGTCCAAGTTCATCCCCTGTGGTTGGAGGGTTCCCAGTCGGAAGATAAGACGCTCCTCCTCCGACCGTCGCGTTGTTGTGGTTTGGCGGTGGATGAGTCCAATGACCTGCATATCCTCGGTGGAGTGGGAGGGGGAGTTGAAATGCTGTGCTACAGGGTGGTTGGGTTGGTTCGTCCGGGTGGCCCAGAGGTGCTCTCTGAATCGCTCCGCAAGTAGGCGGCCTTGGAGACAGGCCGCCTACTTGCGGAGCGATTCAGAGAGCACCTCTGGGCCACCCGGACGAACCAACCCAACCACCCTGTAGCACAGCATTTCAACTCCCCCTCCCACTCCACCGAGGATATGCAGGTCATTGGACTCATCCACCGCCAAACCAGAACAACGCGACTGTCGGAGGAGGAGCGTCTTATCTTCCGACTGGGAACCCTCCAACCACAGGGGATGAACTTGGACTTCACCAGTTTCTTCATCCCCCCTCCCCCCACCTTGTCTCAGCCGAATCCCTCCAGCCCGGCACCACCTTCCTGACCTGCAGTCTTCTTCTTGACCTCTCCGCCTCCATCCTACTCCGACCTATCACCCTTACCTTGACCTCTTTCCACCTATCACATTTCCAACGCCCCTCCTCCAAGTCCCTCCTCCCTACCTTTTATCTTCTCCTGCTGAACACTCTCTGCTCATTCCTGAAGAAGGGCCTGTGCCCGAAACGTCGAATCTCCTGTTCCCTGGATGCTGCCTGACCTGCTGTGCTGTTCCAGCAATAAAGTTTCAACTGTATATATTGCTCCACTGACCCATCCTCTGTTAGGTGCCACGGCTTCCCAGTCCTCCTGAGGAAAGGATTTCCACATATTCCTCTTCATCTCAGTTCTCAAGGTTCGTCCCTTCACTGTGAATCTGTGCCCTTGAATCGTATTCCCTTCTACTTGTGACAGTTCTTTACCCACTGTTCTTGCGCTTCCAAGCCCTTCTGCAGCCTCATCGTCTCCTCAATACTACCTGCCCCTTCACCGATCTCTGTGTTATTTGCAAACGCTGCAGCAATGCACTTATTCCCATTCTCTAGATTGTTGATATAGAACGTGAGTAGCTGTAGTACAAATACTTACCCCTGTGACTCTCCACTAGCCACAAGCTGCAACGCTGAAGAAAGAAAACTCTGCCATATTCTCTGCTTTCTTCCAGTCCTCACTCTATGGATGTGCGCAGTCCTTAATCATTGGGAAATACCTGATTTAGCAGTCTCACATACAATACTTTGTCCAAGGCCTTCTGGAAATACAAGTTGATCACATTTTGATGCTGCCCTGATCTTCATAAGTTATTTTGTTATTTTATTTTCTGAAGAGAGGTTGAAAGGCAGAGGTGATAGCTAAAAAAGCAAACTGATTGCGAGGCCTTGGGTTTTTTTTTATTGACGTTGGAAGAATGGAAACACTCTTCGTGTGATAAGCTCTCTCAGACATGGCTTCCTAGTTGTTCTTTTCATAGTTCATAGTTTTAGCTTTAACTAGAATTCAGTGTGCATCAGCTGAGATTCCCTAAACTTGTCCTGAATTCTTTCTAGATGTGTTTTTCTTTTGGATTACAGAACTCCATGTGAGAATCAGTGTCTCTTCCCGTCTCCCACTGACTACCCCCTCCCTCTCTCACAAACTCACTCTCTGTCTCGCTCGCTTCTTCATTTTACCTAACTCTCCAACTCTTTCTCTCTCTCCCGCTCCCATTCTCTCTTGTTGTCTAACACACTCCGTACTCTCTCTACCTTCTCCCACTCTCTGTATTTACCCCACTCCCAGTCTCTGTCTCTCTCCCACAGCCTCTCCCTCACGCCCTCCCACATCCCTTTATATTACATCTCACTATCTCTCTCTTTGACCCCACTCCCTCTCTTTCTCTTTACCCCACTCTGTCACTTCCCCTTCCGCTCTTTGTCTTACTCGCTCTCACTCTCTCTCTTCTCGCCTCTGATTCTCTCTCTCTCTACCCCTTCCCTCTGACCTCGCATCCCATAATGTCTATTTCTTTCTTCCCACTGCCATTCATACACACTCTGTATTCTCTCCCTCCCTCTCGCTCTACTCCCATCCCACTACCTCTCTTTGCTTTTGCATCCCAGTCTCTCTCTGTCTACCCTCGTGCTCTCTTTTCTCCCTTCCTAATTCCGTTCTCCCTCTCCCCCTCCCGCTTTCTCTCTTCTCCCCTCGCATTCTATCTTTTTATTTTCCCCTTCCAACTGTCTCACTGTCTACTCCATCATTCTTCCGAAATCTCGCCCCTCCGTTCCTTTCTGTCAACCCTTCCCACTCTGTCATTTCATCCCACACACTCTCTCTTCCTGTCTTCCCCCCACTCATACACACTCTCTCTATCCCCTACCTCCATCTCTCTACTCCCATCCAACTATCTCTCTTCCTTCACCTCGAAGTCACTCTCCATCAACTCTGCACATACCCTCCCTCTCAGCCCCCATCCCTCTCCCTCTCTCTTACCCCTCCCACTAATTATCTCACTTCCCCTCTCTCTACCGCACTTGGTCTCGCTTTCTACCTCCTCCCACTGTCTCTCTACTCCCTCACACTCTATCTGCCCAACCTCTCTCTCACGCCATGCTCTCCTACACTCTATCTTTCCATACTCATCTCTCTCTCTCTCCAGTCCCTCCCTCCCTATCTCTCTACTTCTCTCCCTCTAACTCTCTTTCTCCGTTCCCACTCTCGCTCTCGACCAACGACAACTGTCTCTCCCGGACTGTCTCTTCTCCTTGCTACTTTTTCTGTCTCCATACCCTCCCTCTGCATCTCTCTCTTCCCACCTCCCTCTCTCTTCCGATCACACTCTCTCTCCATCTTTCTCTCTCTACCTATTCCCATCAACTCTCACTCACACATTCCCACCCTCGCTCTCTATCACCTTCCACTGTCTCTGTCAAACACCTCCCACTTACTGTCTCCAGCAACCCGATCGGTACCTACCACACACTCTCTCTTTAGCCCAATCCCAAACATTCCATCTTCCCCTTGGAGTCTCTCTCTCAGCCACACTCCCTCCCACTCTCTCTATTTCTCTCGACCACGAACTCTATCTCTACCGCTCGCCCACACTCTCTCTAGAACTCTCCCAATCTCTCAAACCCCTCGCAATCTCTCTCTGTCTACCCGTACCAGTTCTTTCGGTCTAATCCCCTTCCACTCTCTCTCAATACCCCCCTCCCACTCGCGCTCCAAACTCCTCCCTCTCTCTTGCTACCCCATTCCGTCTCTCTCGCCCACGCCTACAATCACTCTAACCCGTTCCACTTTCTACCTTTTCCACAATTTTACCCACTCTGCCTCTATCTCTCTACCCCCAACTGTCTCTCTAATCGTCTCCCAATCTCTCTCTCTAACCGACTCTAAAGGCACCACACGTTTTGGCTCTCACCTCTCCCTCTCTCTCTCTCTCTCTCTCTCTCTCTCTGTCTTCAGTCCCCACTCCACTGTCTGCACATTCCCTCTCTATCTCTCACCCTTCCACTCTCTCTGTCACACTCCCACTGTCTCTCGAAATACTTCCCATTCCCTTTCGACCCCATAGTTTATATCTACTACACTCCATATCTCTCAATATCTCGCTCTCTAACCCCTCTCTCTCTCGAGCCTCACCCTCCATCTCGCTCTACCCCCTCCCACTATCATTCGCTCTCTTCCCTTACACTCTCTCTTTCTTCACTGTCTCTCTTTCTCTGTATCCCATTCCCTCTCTCTCTTCTCTTCCCTAGAAACGATCTCTCTCTCTATCCCACTCCTGCTCTCACTTTCTCTCTCCACCTTCTCTCTTCCCATCCCACTCTCTATCTGTTTATCGAGTTCACACGCTGTCTCTTCTCGCCTACAACATTGTGTGGAAGAAACCGTCTCGCTCTCTCTCTCTCTCCCTTCCATCTCTCTTTTTGACTAGCTCCCACACTCAGTCTCTCTCTACATCGAATCTTATCTCTCTCTCATATACCACCCTCCCTCTCTCTCTCTACTCCGTCCTCTCCCACCTCTGCTTCGAACACTTCCAAAACTCCCTCCACTCCGCTTTCTCTCTTCCCCACACGCAGTCTCTCTGTCTCTACTCCGTCCCATTCTCTCTACCCTCATGCTGCTCTCTCTACCACCCCCCTTTCTCTTCCACATCGTCCTCTCGTTGTTTACTCCCTTCCCCTCCCACTCATCCCTCTCTCTTCCTCCTCCTTTCCCTCTATGCCACACACCCTCTGCCTCTACCCCTTTCCCGTTCTCTATCTACCAACGTCCGACTACCTTTCTTTTCCTGTCCCACTCTCTCTACCGACTCCATCACTCTTTCATTCTCTCTTCTCCCTCCCACTATCGTTCTCTCTCTTCCCCTCCCACTCTCTCCCTCTTTTTCTTCACCATACCTCTTTCTCTGTACCACACTCCCTCTCTCTCTTTCTCTCCCCCACAAACGATCTCTCTCTCTCTCTACCCCACTCCTGCTCTCTCTCTCTTTCTCTCTCCACCCTCTCTCTCTTCCAATCTCACTCTCTATCTGTCGATCGAGCTCACACGCTGTCTCTTCTCCCCTGTCCTTCCCTCTGCATCTCTCTTTCTACACGCCTCCCTCTCTCTACCCCGCCCACTCTCTCTCTTGCTCTCTTCCCACTCCCTTTCTCTCCCTCCCTCTCTCTCTACCGCTTCCCTCTCTCTCTCTGTCATTCCCTCCTTCTCTCTCTCTGACGCCCCCCACTCTCTCTCAAACCTATCCCACTCACTGTCTCCACACTCCCCTCTACCCCACTCTCTACCTTTACCCCCTCGAGCAGTCTCTCCCCTTCCCTCTCTATCTACACCAATCTCCCTCTCTACACCAGTCCCACTGCCTCAACTCCATTGCACCCTCTCTCTCTGCCGCAATGGCGCCCACTCTCTCTCTCTCCATCCCCGAACTCCCTATCTACCTCTCTTCCTCACTCCTTCTACCGCTCTCCTAATCTCTGTCGACAATGCTCCAACACACTCTACCGTTCTCCCAATCTCTCTGTCTGCACAAACCCACACTCTCCCCTTGCATTCTCTCTCTGTCCACCCTTCCCACTCTCTCTCTAAACCCCTCCCGACTCTCTCTCTCTCTCTCTACTACCTGCTAGAGTCTCTTTCAAAACTATCTCACTCACTCTCTCCATCCTTCCCCTCTCTGTCCCACTCCCTCTGTCTGTCTCTCGCTACCCCCTTGCGTCGTCTTTCCCCTACCCAAAACTATCAAACCCATTCTCCCTCTCTATCACAATCCCACTCTCTCTCCCCTACACTCTTAATTACCCTCTCAACCTCTCTGCCACACTCGCTCCCACTCTTTCTCTCTTTCTACTGCCGAACTCTCTTTGCACCACTCTCCCACTCTCTCTCTACAACCGTCCCTCTGTCTTTCTCTATCACCCTCGCATTTTCTCTCTATCTACTCTCTCACACACTTTCTATAAACCCCTCCCAGTCTCACTCTCCCTACCCCCTCCCACTCACTCTCTCCACCCTTCTCCTGACTACCTGCCCCACTCTCTCTCACTACCGCACTCCCACTTTCTCTCTACACCTACCAATCTCTCTCTCTCTCTGCCACATTCCCTCCCAATCTGTCTCTCTCGCCTCTGACCCTGAATTATGTCTACCTCTCTCCCAATCTCTGTTCCTCGCCCTCTCCCACTCCCTCACTCTATCCTTCTCCACTCTAAGACCCCCCACTGTTTCTATGTCTACACCCTTCGACTGTCTCTCTGTACATCTTTCCCACTCCTTCTCTGTCTACACCCTCCCACTCTCCCTCTCTTCCTGTCCCACTCTTTTCATCACCTTCCAATTCTCTCTCTTAACCACACTCATTGTCTTTGTACCCTCTACCACTATCTCTCTCCACTCCACTCTCTTTCTCTTTTCCACTCCCACTCACTCCCTCACAATCCGCCCACTCTCTCTCTAGCGAACTCCCTCTCTCTTTCTCTGTTCTCCTTCCCATTCTCTCTCTCTACTCTCTCCTTCTGTCTCTACCCCTTCCCATTCTTTCCCTGCCTCTCTCTTTCTTACTCCTCCCAATCTCATCTACCCCTGCCTCTCTCTCACTTCCCCTCCCACTTTTTCTCTCCTCCCACCGACGCTATCCCTCTAACTATCTCTGTCTGCAATCTCTTTCTCTCTATATGTATGTATATAGTTCTACCCCACTCCCTCCCTCTCTCTCTACCCCATTTCCTCTCTCTGTTCTCCCTCCCATCTTTGTACCCCTTCCCTCTCTTTGCTTCTCTCATGCGACCCCCTTTCTACCCCCTCCAACTCTCTGCATTCCACTCTAACCTCACTACCCCACTTCAGCTCTCTGTCTATTTCTCTCTTCTCCCACTCTCTCTCTTCCCCTTACACTCTCCCTTTCCACTGTGTTTGCATTCACTCTCTCTACCCCACACTGTCTCTCTCTCCGCTCCCCATTTGTCTCTTCTCCTATCACTCAGTCAGTTTCTCTCTCTACTCCGTCCCACTCTCTCCACCCTCCTTCTGTTCTTTCTCCCACATCCCCTTTCTCTACCCCCTCCTCATATCTCTGTTTACCCCACTCTCCTTCACCCCCTCACCCCTCCCTCTCACTACACCCCTCCCACTCTGTCTCGCACACCCTCTGTCTCCACCCCACTCCCTTTATCTATCTACCCCCTCCAACATTCTTTCTGTTCCCCTCTCACTCTCTCTGCCCACACCATCACTCTTTCATTCTCTCTTCTCCCTCCAATCTGCCTGTCGCCAATCCTTCCCTCTGCATCTCTCTCTACCCACCTACCTCTCTCTCCATCCTGCCTACTCTCTCTCTTTCTCTCTTTCACCTCCCACTCTCTATTCCCTCCCTCTCTCACCTCGTCCCACTCTTGTTCTGCTCCGCCACTCTACCTGCCAACCGCTCTCTCACGATAGCCCCTCCTACTCTCTCTTTCTATCATCATCCTTCTCTCTCCAGCCTGCCCTCTCTCTCTACTCCCCCCACTATCTCTCTTCCTCCGCTCCTAGTGTCGCTCTCTACCAACTCCAACTGTTTTCCCTCGTTGTCTTTCACCCTCTCACTTTTTCTGTCCCCATTTTCTCTCTGCATCTTTCTCTACCAACTCCCTCTCTCTTCCCCTCCCGCTTTCTCCATCCCTCTATACCTCCTCCCATTAACTCTCTCTCATTCCCTCCCTCTCTCTCTACCAACTCCCACTCTCTCTGTCAACACCTCCCACTTACTGTGTCCAGCAACCCACTCTCTCGCTCACCCACTCTCTATCTCTACCCCAATCCCACACTTTCGCTCTTCCCCTTGGAGTCTCTCTCTCTGCCACGCTCCCTCCCACTCTGTCTCTCTCTCGACCCCGACCTCTATCTCTACCTTTCTCCCACTCTCTCTCTCACGCCCTCTCAATCTCTCTACCCCCTCGCAATCTCTTGCTGTCTACCCGCTCCTATTCTCTCCCTCAAAACCCCTTCCACTCTCTCTGCACCCCTCCAACTCGCTCTCTCCAAACGACTCACTCTCTCTTGCTACCTCATTCCGTCTCTCTACCACACACCTACACTCTCTCGACCCCGTTCCTCTCTCCACCTTCTCCACACTCTCTCCCACTCTGCCTCTATCTCTCTACCCCGAACTGTATCTTGAAGCGTCTCCCAATCTCTCTCTCCCCATCTCTAAAGCTTCCACTCTGCTTGGCTCTCATCCCTCCCAGTGTTTTTTTTTCTCTCTCTCTCTCCACCCCCCACTCCTCTGTCTGCACATTTCCCCTCTTTCTCTCACCCTCCCACTCTCTCTGTCACACTCCCACTGTCTCACTAAAGCCTTCCCATTCCCTTTCGACCCCATAGTCTATCTCTACTGCACTCCATATCTCTCTATTTCTCACTCTCTCTAATCCCGCTCGCTCTCTCCGTCGAACCCACCCTCCCTCGCTCTCTACCGCCTCACAGTGTCCTTCTCCCTCTCCCATTACCACTCTCTCCCTGTCTTTCTTTACCATCCTTCTTTCTCTGTACCGCACTCCTTCTCTCTTTCTCTCCCCCACAAACGATCTCTCTCTCTACCCCACTCCTGCTTTCTCTCTTTCTCTCTCCACCCCTCTCTCTTCCGATCCCACTCTCTATCTGGCTACCGAGCTCACACCCTGTCTTCTTCTCCCCGACAACACAGTCGTGGAAACCGCCTCTCTATCTCTCTTTCTTCCCTTCCATCTCTCTCTTTGACTGCTTCCCCCAATCAGTCTCTCTCTACATCGAATCTTATCTCTCTCTCTCATCCTTCCCTCCCTCTGTCTCTCTACCCCTTCCCACCCGCTTCTTCTAACCTCTCCCACGCTCTCTCTCTCTCCGCTCCCCTTTCTCTTTTGCCCACACGCAGTCTCTCTCTCTCTACTCCGTCCCACTCTCTCTACTCTCCTGCTGCTCTCTCTCCCACCTCCCTTTTCTCTATCGCTCCCCCTCTCTCAGTTTACCCCACTCCCCCATCCCTCTCTCTCTCTAAACCCTTCCGTCTGTCTCACACGCCATTTGTCTTCACCCCTTTCCCTTTGTCTATCTACCCCCTCTGACTATCTTTCTGTTCCCGTCCCACTCTCTCTACCGATCCCATCTCACTTTCATTCTCTCTTCTCCCTCCCACTCTGTCTCGAATACTTCCCACTGCACATTTCGTTCTCCCCCCTCCCTGTCATTCTACCGTATCCACTGCCGCTCTTTCTCTCTTCTCCTTCACATTCTCCCCTCCCTCTCTCTACAACCTCCCTCTATCTCTCTCTGTTATTCCCTCCTTCTCTCTCTCTGACGCCTCCCACTCTCTCTCAAACATCCCACTCACTGTCTCCATACGCCCCCTCTCTACCCCACTCTCTATCTAACCCCTCACGCATTCATTCCACTTCCCTCTCTATCTGCACAACTTTCCATCTCTGTACCAATCCCACTTTCTCTAGTCCCTTGCAGTCTCACTCTCTGCCACACTCCCTACCACACTGCCTCTGCCTCTCTATCCCGACCTCCATCTCTACCTCACTATTCCACATACACTCTACCGCTCTCCTAATCTCTGTCTACACGGCTCACGCACTCTCTATTGTTCTTCCAATCTCTCTCTCTACACACACGCAAGCACTCTCCCTTGCATTCTGTCTCTGTCCAACCCCTCCCACTCTCTCTCTAAACCCCTTCCGACTCTCTCTCTATCACCTGCCATTGTCTCTCTTAAAACTCCCTCTCTCACTCTCTCCACCATTCCCCTCTGTCTCTATCCCACTCCCTCTCTCTGTCTCTCTCTGTCTCGCTGCCCCTCGCGCGTCTCTCCCCTACCGAACTCTATCAAAACCTTTCACCGTCTCTACCACAATCCCGCTCTCTTTCTCCCTTCTCTCTTACACTCTACTTCTCTGCCACACTACCTCCCACTCTTTCTCTCTCTCTACTCCCGAACTCTCTCTTCACCACTCTTTCAACTGTCTCTCTACTCCCCTCGCTCTGTCAGTCTACCTCCCTCGTATTTTCGCACTGTCGAGCTCTTCACACACTCTCTCTAAACGCCTCCCAGTCTCACTCTCACTACCCCCTCCCACTTACTGTCTCCACCTTCCCATTACTAAAAATCACACCCTCCCTCACTACCACACTCCCACTCTCTCTCTACCACATTCGTCTCACTCCAGCACCTTCAACTCTCTCTGTCACTCTCCCTCCCAATCTCTCTCTCTCTAACCCTGAATTCTATCTAGTTCAATCGCAATCTCTCTCCCGCCCCCTCTACCACTCTCTCTCTCTACCCCTCTCCACTCTCCAACCTCCCACTCTTTCTATGTATACCCCTGCCACAGTCTCGCTGTATATCCATCTCACTCCTTCTCTCTCTACATCCTCCGACTCTCTCTCATATCGTCCCCGTCTTTCTATCACATTCCAACTCTCTCTCACTCCCAGTCTCTTCCTACCCTATACCACTATCTATCTCCACTCCAATCCCTCCCTCTCTTTCTCTTGTCCACTCGCACTCACTCCCTCATAATCCACCCACTCTCTCGCGTAATCCCTCTTTCTCTCTTATCCCTCCCACTCTCTCTTCTCTCTCCATTTGTTTCTAGCCCTTCTCATTCCTCTTTCACTCCCTCTCTCTTTATTAATCCTCCTAATCTTTCTGTCTACCCCCTCTCTCACTACTCCATTCCTCCCTTTCTCACTATTTCATTCCTCCCTTTCTCTCCACTCCTCCCACTATCTATCACTGCTCCTCCCACTATCTTTCTCCTCCCATCCGACTGTGCCCCTCCAAATGTCTCTCTGCATCTCTCTCTCTATCTATCGATCGATCGATCGATCGATCGATCTATCTATCTATCTATCTATCTATCTATCTATCTATCTATCTATCTATCTATCTATCTATCTATCTATCTATCTATCTATCTATCTATCTATCTATCTATCTATCTATCTATCTATCTATCTATCTATCTATCTATCTATCTATCTATCTATCTATCTATCTATCTATCTGTCTATCTGTCTGTCTATCTGTCTGTCTGTCTGTCTATCTATCTATCTATATGTCTATCTATCTATCTATCTATCTATCTATCTATCTATCTATCTATCTATCTATCTATCTATCTATCTATCTATCTATCTATCTATCTATCTATCTATCTATCTATCTATCTATCTATCTATCGATCTGTCTATCTGTCTGTCTATCTATCTATCTATCTATCTATCTATCTATCTATCTATCTATCTATCTATCTATCTATCTATCTATCTATCTATCTATCTATCTATCTATCTATCTATCTATCTATCTATCTATCTATCTATCTATCTATCTATCGATATATATATATAACCTACTCCCCTCTTTCTCTAAACCCTACCAAGCTCTCTCTCTGTACTCCCTCCCACTCTCTACGCTTCTCTCATGCGACCCCTTTTCTATCAACTCCAACTCTCTGTGTTACCCTCTCACACTCTTTGTCTGATGTGTTTACACTCACTCTCTCTAACCCCACTCTCTCGCTATCCCCTCACTTCCTCTCGCTACTCCCCTCCAAGTGTCTATCTCTCTCCTCCCCTCTCACTCTCTCGCTTTCTTCCCCATACCACTCACTCTCTACTCAACCCCCTCTCACTCTCTTTCCTTCTAACCCACTCCCTCTCCCTTTCTCTCCATCCACTCCCTCTCTTTCTCTCTTCCCCGAACGACCTCTACCTCTACCGCATTTCCGCGCTCTCTCTTTTTCTCTCGATCCACTACTCGCTCTGTCTTCCCTTCCCACTGAGACATATAAGATTATGAAAGGATTGGACACTCTGGCAGCAGGAAACATGTTTCCGCTGATGGATGAGTGCTGAACCAGAGGACACAGCTTATAAATACGGCGTAGACCATTTACGACAGAGATGAGGAGAAACCTCTTCACCCAGAGAGTGGTGGCTGTGTGGAATGCTCTGCCCCAGAGGGCAGTGGAGGCCTAGTCTCTGGATTCATTTAAGAAAGAGTTGGATAGAGCTCTCAAAGGTAGTGGAATCAAGGGTTATGGAGATAATGCTGGAAGAGGATACTGATTAGGAATGATCAGCCATGAGCATATTGAATGGCGGTGCAGGCTCGAAGGGCTGAATGGCCTTCTCCTGCACCTCTTGTCTGTTGTCTATTGTCACTCTCTCTGTCAACATTTCTCGCTGTCTCTCTCTTCTCCCCTCCAACACTATCTCTCTAAACCCCTCCACCCTCTATCTTTCCCCAGCTCAGTTTATCCCTCTACCCCGAATCTAGTCCCTCTATTTAGATCCCCTCCTTCTGTCTGTCTCGCAACACCCTCCCACTCTCGCTCTGTCCTACTCAATTTCTCTCTCTAACCTCTGGCACTGTTTCTCTCTCCGTTCGCTTTTCTCTCTTCTCCACTCTCACTCTATCTCTCTACATCTCCACACTCCCTAACCTCATCCCACTCTATCTCTCCACCCCACTCCCTCTCTCTATCTGCCCCCTCCGTCTATCTCTTTATCTTTCACTCCCACACTCTCTCTATCCACTCCATCTCTCTCTGTCCTTTGTTCTCTTTCTCCTCCTAACTCTGGCTGTCTCTATTGATTCCCTCTGCATCTCTCTCTACCCACCTCCCTCTATCTCTCTCCACGCCCTTCTCATCTCCCTCTCTACCCCTTTCCTACTCTGTCTCTACATTTCTCCCACTGTCTTTCTCTCTAATCCCCTCCAACTTTGTCTCTCTCTATCCCTCTCTCTATCCCCTCCGATTCTCTTTCTACACCCTCCCTTTTTCTCTCTCTCTCACCCCCTCACAATCTTTCTCTCACAGCTCCTACTATCTCTCTCGCTCTTCCCCACTCCCTCTTTTCCCCTTTCTCTCTAACCATTACCCTCTCTCTTTGTCTCTTGCCTCTCTGACACTGTCTCTTCCTCTGCTACTCTCACTCTGTCTACCCGCTCCGACTCTGTCTCTCTTTCTTTGCCCGCCTTGTCTCTCCCTACCACATCCCACTGACTCAATCGCTTGACCCTCCCATTGTCTCTCTATAACGCCTGCACTCTCACTCGACACACCCACTATATGTCTCTTTCCCTCTCCACACCACTCCCCCTTTCTCACGAATCTGCTCACACTCTCGCCCTCTGACCACTCCAAGACCTCTCCCCTCTCTCAACTGCACTCCCCCTGTTTCACCCTTTCTCTCTTCCCTCCACCCACTCATGGTCTCCCACGCCATACTCTCTCTTTTCACATAACCCCTCCCAATCGTACTCTCTTTACCGCTTCCCACGCTCACTCTTTTAAACCCATCTCTCTTTCTACCACTGAAAATGTGTTGCTGGAAAAGCGCAGCAGGTCAGGCAGCATCCAAGGAACAGGAGAATCGACGTTTCGGGCATAAGCCCTTCCTCAGGAATGGGCCATTCCTGAGGAAGGACTTATGCCCGAAACGTCGATTCTCCTGTTCCTAGGGTGCTGCCTGACCTGCTGCGCTTTTCCAGCAACACATTTTCAGCTCTGATCTCCAGCATCTGCAGCCCTCACTTTCTCTCTCTCTCTCTACCACTCCTACTCCCACTTTGTCTCCCCTCTATCTCTATCTTACTCACCTCTCTCTCTATACACCCTCCCACTCTCTCTCTAACCCCTCCCACACTCTCTCTACCCATCCCCAAATCTCTCATTGTGCCAGTCCCTCTCTCTTCACCATTTCCATTCTCTCTCTTTAGCTCTTCGACTCTCTCCCTCTTCCCCCTCCCTCCCAGTCTCTCTGTCTGCACTCAGACTCTCTCTCTACTCATCTCCCCATCTCCCTCGGCGCTTCTTTCTTACTCTTTCCACACACCCTCTCACACTCTGTCTACCCTCTCGTATTCTCTCACTACCCCCTGCCACTCTCTCCCTACCTCTGTCCCACTCTCTCTTCCCATCCCACTCCGTCTCTTTAATCGCCTTCCTTTCTCTCTAACCCGCTTCTCTCTGAAAGCCCCCTCCCACTCTTTCTATCTTTATTCCGCTCATTCTTTCTCACTCTACCACCACTGTGTCTCTGTCAACCCCGCTCTCACTCACTCTCTAACTCTTGTTTTCATCATTCTGTCTCTCTTCCCCGATCCCATTCTTTCTCACTTTACCTACTTCATTCTTTGTTTCTCTAAACCATGTCTCGCTCGTTCTCTACACCATTCCATCCTGGCTCTCTACACCACTCCATCTCTCTCTCTTTCCCCCCCCCCTCTCTCTCTCTCTCATTCTCACTCTCTCTATCCCCTCCCACTCTCTCTACCACTTCCATTTTCTCTCTACTTCTTCGACTCTCTCTCTTCCTCACTCACTCCCAATCTCTCTCGCTGCATTCAGACTCTCTCTCTACTCCTCTCCCCTCTGCTTCTTTCTTATTCATGCTCTACGCCCTCCAACACTCTCTCTGCCCCTTCAATTATCTCTCTTTCTCTCTCTGCTCCTTCCTACTTTCTGTCTCTCATGCCCTCTACCTTACTCCCAGTCTCTGCCTCTGTTTCTGTTTTTCCCACTCCCCCCTCTCCTCTCCACCCTGATTGATCTCGCTCTCTCTATCCCTCCCTATGTAACGCATACTCTCTCGCTTCTCTTTCCCTCTCCATCTGACCTAGAGATAGATGTGGAGAAGCTAGGTAGGGATGAGAGGATAGAAAATTGTGGAGATGGGATGGGAGAAGGGAGACGGTATGGTAGGGACAGAAACGCGGGAGGTAGACAGAGACAGCAGGAGAGTGAGAGAGAAAGGAATGGGAGAGAGAAGATTAGAGGCGGGTGAAGAAACCGTGGGGTGTGTGAGATAAAGGTAAAGGGATGGGTGAAGACAGCCAGTGAAAGGGAATGGAGGAAAGAAAGCAAGAGTGTGCGGAGCGAGAGGGAGAGAAATGAGAGGAAAGAGAAGGGAGAGGAAATTGGAACAGAGTGCTAGAGAGGGGGTGAGTGGGGAGGGGAGCGCACGAAGGATGTAAATAGAGAGACATATGTGCTTCAGTGGAGATGGGGGTAACAGAGTAGAGATGAATGCTGCTGAAAGCCACTTCGGAATCGGGGGGACACAGTGGTGAAAGCAAGGACAGTGCCAGTAGAACCTAACCCCTGAGCTCAGGCCCCAGTCTCCTCCTAATCCCTGACGACTGGGACTTGGGGCTGAGACTGTCTCTCTCCAACTCAGCTTGTTCAACACAAAGACAAACAACAATACCGTTTTATCTGCTGCTCTGCACTTTTTAATGAACATTTTTCTTGTTTACAAATTGAAGTGATCGATACATTCAGTGGGGTGTTGCCTTTTCCCACTGGTCGCTGTGCAGTGAGAAACATTGAACTGTGTCTTTGAACTACCTACACCTACCTCCACAACCGTGAGATAAGGATGGATAATCCAGCGTTACCCTCAATCTGTTATCACAGGGACAATCGGCTTCATCGCTGAAACATTGAACTGAAATGATAAAATTGCGGATGCATTGATGACTGAATGTATATGATTGATTGTTGAATTTGGGTAAAGGGATATTTCATCACATTTTTTAGCTGCTGTCTGAACTTAGTCTGGGTTACAGCATAAACCACGGTGTTTGTGCAGCAGCTGAGGAGCTGCAGCATGAAGCCCAATTCTTGCACAAAAAAATGGAGATACACAGAGTTATACCCAATACTATACATGCGTTTCCATATTGAATACAGCATTATCGTTGACCATAACAGAATGAAATTAGCCGAGATCAGAAACAGTAAAATGATGGATTTTTTCCTGATTCTCATTTCTGTGTCAGAATGAGCGTCCCCATTGGTGTGAGCCCGGAGTCTCCTACGGGCCCTGCTGGTCACTAAAATGTGTCTGACCGTGAAAACATTGAACAGAAGAATCATGGGAAATGGGAGAGTTGGGGTGAGAATGTGATGGAGGAACTCGATTGACGTCCAGACACGGGAGGTTCCAACACCATCTGCTGCATAACAAAACGACGGGTAGTTCATCAGCACATACCGAGCTGAGAGCATAAAATACCAGAAAATGTTTGATAAACAGCTTAACCCAGTCACAGTTCCCAGAACCATAGCCGCCGTTTTCTCACTACAATATTTACGTTTTAACTTCTGGCAACAAATGGCCACAAATCGATCAAAGGTGAAAGTGACAGTGAACCAGACAGAACAGTCAGTGGCTGCATAAAGCAGGGCAGCGTGGATATTACACACAGAAATTTCCCACAGGAAATAAAACTGTTCCCGATAAACAATGGGAATGTGTCGCAATATCAGGTCGAAGATAATGACCAGTAGATCCGCTGCTGCCATTGCCTCCAGGTACCGTCTGACACAGGGAGCCAATCCACAATCTTTACAAAGCAGGACGTAGATCGTCACTACGTTAACTGTGAGGAAGAAAGACAAACACATTATCCATCAGCCTGGTGGCAAAGTGACCAGTTTAACTGAGGGTTGTGTGAGGTTTTCAAATGTGTCACTGCATTCAAGGTTTAGTAAAATAATTGGAGCTTAAATAACAAATGGAAAGCTCTGATTTACTGACAAATATGTGTCATAAAACCCAAGAAACCCTCCGTGCCCAAACACACAGGGGCACATGCATAAGGACACACTCGACAACACGAGAAAAGATACAGGTATGTCATTTTCAGTTTCTAATACGGAGCGTGAACACATTGCCATCCTGAAGGATTCTCTCCCAGTTCTTTGAAAATAAATGGAAGTACGAAATTTCAGTCTTTTTCTTTAGATTCTGGTCAATCCTCGTCGTGAAGAAATGTAAACGCAGGGAAAACAGATTCTTCCCTTTCACCTCCTGAGGCGACTCTGGAACAGTGTCTCCTTCTCCCAGTAACTGATAACTTACCTCGGGACATTATCATTTGGTCAATTCAATGATGTCCGGCCCTTCACAAATAATGTCAGGGATAGAATATTGTGGGGAATGTCAGGTATTCTGCTGCAAACCAATCGACTCCCACAGTCTATTTCGACTACACCTCCTCCCATCTTCCCTCTTGTAAAAACATCATCCCTTATTCCCAATTCCTCTCACTCTGCTGCATTGTTCCCAGAATAACCAATTCCATCCCAGAAAATCCCCGATGTCTTCCTTTTCAAATACCACAATTTCCATTCCCACGTGTTCGACGATGCCCTCCAGCACATGTCCACTTCCCTCCCTTCCGTCCTCAACCATCACCCTCACCTACCCCCTCACCTCCATCCAAGACCCATAAGATCCTTCCACATCCGACAGAAATTTACTTGTTCTTCCACAAGTGTCATCTACCGCATCTGTCGCACCCGATGTGGTCTCTTCTACATCGGGGAAACAGGCCGCCAACTTGTGGAGCATGACAGGGACTCTGGGACTACAGCACCAATGAAACGCATCGTCCAGTGGCTGAACACTGCAACTCCACCTCCTACTCCGCCAAAGACAATGGTCATGGGCCTTCTCCATTGCCAATCCCAAAGCCCCCAGTGCCTGTAGGATGAATACATAATCGTCCACCATGAGACCCCGCAACCACAGGGGTTCAAAGTGGATTTTGCCGTTTTACTAAATTCCCCTCCCGCACGTTTTTCCCGTCCAAAGCCTCGAACTGAGCACAGCCTTCCTCACCTGTTCATCAGCTTTCCCATTTATCCGCTCCACCCTCCTCTCATCCTATCACATTCTCCTCCTTTTTCATCTTCCTATTGCATTCTCAGATGCCTTACCCGCAACCCCAAACCCTTCCATTTATCTGTCAGCCACCCCTTGCTCCACAAGTCTCATTCCAAATCAAGGCCATCTGCCAGAATCGTTAATTATCCTGCTCATTGGATGCTCCCTGAGCTGCTGTGCTTTTGCGGCGCCACACTTCCGGTCAGGAAACAGTGTGACACCGTCATATTCACAGAACGAGAACTGAAGGGCAATATTTCATGAAGTCCCATCACCCACCCTCGGTATATCCTGTCTCACCGGTGATGGGGAACCCAACATTCATTCCAGCATCCGGGAAATCTTATGGTAAAGGTCAAAGCTGGTCAAGGAAATCGCCTGATGATGGGTGTCTACTGCCATCACCCCTCAGAGATAACTCAGTACCCTTCGAATTTGAAAGCAAATCAGAGGAAATACTGAGAGTGATAAGGACGCAGAACGCACGCTGGTTGCATGACTTCCGTGTTCATCACCGAGTGTCTCCACAAGTTCACGGAAGAGGGAGCATGGCGAGGCTTCTAACATACAGCATTTAGACTGTGGGAAAGGATGTGGGAGCCCACAAGAGAGAAACAATCTCATCAAAGTAGTTCTCACAGGTGGGTCTATCCATAAAATATCTGTAGGCGCACCCAGCACACAGTCCTGGCGATGGAAAAGTCTCAGCCTCATACTGAAGATACTGACCACTGTGTAAATTGAAACTGGGCATCCCTGAGGCACTTTGGGCTATCAGCACAAAGTCAGATGTGTACTGTTCACAGATGGTTCCAAAATATTCGTCACCATTCACAATTACATCCATACAAAAGCAGGCTATTCAGCCCATTCAGAGTTTTAAAAGCCACAGAATTAGGCCATTCAGCCATTCGAGCGTGTTACTCAGCAATTGGATTAGATCGTTTAATCTCTTATATCGGTGACACAGAAAATGGAAGGGCATATTCAGCCTTTCAAAGCTGCTACACAGGTATACGGGGAAGACTGTTTACTAAGCCTAGAACAGGGATAAGTTAGCGATAAATCAGTCTGTATCAGTTCAACACAAATTAATAACTGCAGTGACAGACTGACTAGTGATCGGGACTCAGTTATTTGTAATCAATATCAACGTTTTCGAGAAATGGAAGAAACTTATTCTAACTAAGATCAGCAGGAACTGAAGTTATCAACCGAGAGTAGTGAATCTGTAATTGATTAAGCAATAAAGAACAATTTGGAGGCTTGAATATAACGTGGGTAGCGGTGAGTCTGTGAATTTACAGGAAGAATAGCAGGATGTATATGACATAAAAGGAAAAAGATAACAGACGTTAGTCACACATGTTTACTGCACGGATCATTCTAACCCGTTGAAACATGGAAAGTGTTGCTCCATCTCCCTGATGGTCAGTTCCCTGATGTTCCCGGGGGCCCCATTGCTCTCAGTACAGACGGAATATTTTGATGTGGACGGGTAGCGGTGAGAACCGGTGAGAGTGGAAGTGCTTTGAGTCATTTTACATGGGCAGACCATCCTTTCTTTCTCGATAGAGACCCGAAGACGATGCGAATGCGCTGATTGCTTCCGAATGAAGATGCCATGGCTGCTGCCAGGACAGTGGACATTCATCCGCTCCACCCTCCTCTGTACATGGTTGCACTGCTCTATCATTGGAGTGTACATCGTTGTACTGCTCTATCATTGGAGTGAGAGTCGGAGGGTACAATCACGACAGTTATATATAAAGGCATTGCCATATCAGCTGAAATGTTTCTTTACATCACATTTTTACTCCACCACAGAGATTCATCATCCTGGAAGAAATGTCTGTTCAGCACAGAGCAGTCTGTAGATCAAGCTTTGCTCGGTCCAACCCGGCATTCTGCAGATTCCAAAAATTAAACTGTGCCGACTCCGCCAGTGCATTGACCTGTAAACTCAGGCGAGATAATCTGTTCTTCCCTGGTAGCTATGTAGACAACAGCAGTGCAGTGAAGTATAAACTCAGACTAGGTTCGTGTCCAGCACGGAGACCTATGCAGACCACAGCAATGAATTGATCTATCAAGGCGTGGGCCGGCATGGTCTGGAGACTGCAACTGTTGTGGTCTGGACACTGGACCCCGTGCGGCCGGGAAACGGGTGAGGTGCGTTCTGGAGACTGAGATGAGTGCGGCATGAAGACTTGTCCCAGTGTGGAATGGGCAAGGTGCAGTCTGCAGAATGGGAGTGGTGCAGTCTGAAGACTGGGTCTGGTGTGGACTGGAGACTGGGCTCGGTGCGGTCTGGAGAACGAGGTCTGGTGCAGCGTGGAGACTGGGTCCAGCGCGGTTTGGAGAGTCAAGCCTGCGCATTCTGGTGACTATGCCCAGTGTGGTCTGGTGACTGGGCGCGGGTGATGTCTGGAGACGCGGTTCTGGTACAGACTGGAGTGTGAGAGACTGTGATTCGAGACAGTTGCTTTTTTTCCCATTTTTATTCTTCTGCTGGACTTTCATGTTTATTCTTTCAAGTTTGGACAAACTACTTAAGAATTTGTACCCAGATTTCTTTTACCTAAGATGGCGTCATAAGTGAAGACATTATCAACTTTTTACTGCACTCATTAGCGTCCAACGTGACAATGAAACCAACTCAGATCATTTCAAATGGAGAGTCACTGACTTTGATGCCCTTCTGAAACAAAGCTGATGCTTGTGTAGTGGTGTGGGGCGACCAGCAGGCGGTGGTATTTTAACACTAAAAACACAAGAAGGAGGGAAAAAAGGAGTGAGAGAGTAAGGGAGGACATTGTGATTCCCGTTGCAATGGCTTCACTGCCAAAAGAACAGAAATGCCAATGCTCAGAAATGTAGATGATGAGATGCACAAACCAATACATTAAAGCACACTCGCAATGACAGACAAAGATACACACATACAGACAGGCGCACGTGCACACAAACACGCGCACACACTCAGACTTATACAAACAGAGACTTACACACACGCGCGTGCACGCACGCACACACCCACACACGCACACCCACCAATAAACACAATGATAACTACAGACGTTCGGCTAATCACGCCTGCCTTGACATTCAATAAGATCATGGCTGATCTCATCTCGTACGAAACTTCATTTCTTCTTGGAAAATAAAGCACGGCAAGTCACTGACACGTTAAAGTTGGAGCACGTTGTGACCAGTGACCGTAATTCTGCTGGTTTGAAAATTGATACGGGAAAGGATAGGCCTGGTCCACGCGTCAATGTTTTGAATTAGGGCAAGGCACATTTTAATGCCGTTAGGCAGGAACTTTCAATAGAAGATTCGGATGCTGTTCGCAGGTAAAGGGACTTCCAACAAGTAAGAATCTTTCAAAAGTGAGATAATGAGAGTTCGGGGACTGTATGTTCTGGTTAGTGTTCCAGGAAAGCAGAAATAAGGAACAGGATATGACAGGGAATATTGGGGCTCTGGATTCGTGGTGCTGGAAGAGCACAGCAGTTCAGGCAGCATCCAAGGAGCTTCGAATTCGATGTTTCTGGCAAAAGCCCTTCATCAGGAATAAAGGCAGCGAGTCTGAAGCGTGGAGAGATCAGCTCGAGGAGGTTGGGGGTCAGGAGAAAGTAGCATAGAGTACAATGGGTGAATGGGGGAGTGGATGAAGGTGATAGGTCAGGGACGAGAGGGTGGAGTGGATAGTTGGAAAAGGAGATAGGCAGATAGTACAAGTCCGGACAAGTCATGGGGACAGTGCTGAGCTGGAAGTTTAGAACTAGGGTGAGGTGGGAGGAGGGGAAATGAGGAAACTGTTGAAGTCCACATTGATGCCCTGGGGTTGAAGTGTTACGAGGCAGAAGATGAGGCGTTCTTCCTCCAGGCGTCTGGTGGCGAGGGAACGGCGGTGAAGGAGGCCCAGGACCTCTATGTCCTCGGCAGCGTGGGAGGGGGAGTTGAAATGTTGGGCCATGGGGGGCGGTGTGGTTGATTGGTGCGGGTGTCTTGGAGATGTTCCCTCAAGCGCTCTGCTCAGAGGCGCCCAGTCTACCCAATGTAGAGAGCAACGAATATTAGTGGATGTGCAAGTAAACCTTTGATGGATGTGGAAGGCTCCTTTAGGGCCTTGGATAGAGGTGAGGGAGGACCCTCTCGTCAAGTAAAATGGAGGGGTATATCAGGTGCAGGCAGCTAGGGTCAAGGGAATGACTTGAGCGTATGGGTTGTGGGAGTAATCTTACCATGGAAATCAGGAGTGCAAAAAGGGTGCATGAGATAGCTTTAACTGATAGGGTTAAGGAGAATGGAAACACATTGTTAAAGTATTTTAAGCGCAAATGAGAAGCGAGGGAGAGAATAGGGTGTCATAAAAATCACAATTTGTGGTCCATAAGAGATGAATTCAGATTATTGGGTTTATTATCACATGTACAAATATGAAGATAGTGAAAATTTTATAAGTCGCAACATGCGGCGCACATTTCGGCTCAAAGAACACCCCCCCCCCCCCCCCCCCCCACCGACCCCATCTCCAGTGGATGATTCACCCAGGAATGCTGATGAACGGTTGATGCCCGAAACGTCGATATTCCTGTTCCTCGGATGCTGCCTGACCTGCTGTGCTTTTCCTGCACCACTCTCATCTCGACTCTGGTTTCCAGCATCTGCACTCCTTGGTTTTACATAGTTGATTTTAACCATACTGCAAATCCTCTTGCAAGGATGCCTGCCTTGAAAAGGCTTTCCATCTCTCTCTACAAGAATGTCAGTGAGTCCCTCTCTTTCACTGCAAGCCACAAGTCAACTTCTTTGCCCTGAAGCTCTTCAACCATGTCCTGAAACAGACTCGCTACCACAGCCATATTTGCTTTCTCAGTGCCTGCCTCCGTAAGCCACTCATCCCACAAAGACTCCAGACCACGTTTAAACCAGCAGGGTTCAGAACCAAACAGGACAAACAGTAGACTACAGAGTCAAAACCACCAGCAAAAGTTCTCCCTCAAGACCCTTTGATTCACACTCGCAGCCATGCACTGGCACCTAACCTCTCTACAGTCAGGCCTGCCACAGTTGAGGGCCACACTCTCTTAGAACTGCAAAGGACCCCTTCTATACTATATTCTCAGGAGAATTCATACTCTCATCAAACAGTATTTCAACACCATCTAAAACGTCAAAAAATGTAAGCATAACAAACTTTTACGTATCCAGCCCTATGAGCAGCTCCCCTCAAGCATTCCAGAAGATTCCCCCGGCCTCTGGAACTGCTCGGATGCCATTAGACATGTGGCGGCTGCAGCGACCATCCCCACAGTGAATGATAAAGTCACTTACGCCCCAATCATGGCCGCTTCCACAGCCACTTCCGCCCCTTACAATTCCTCATGCTCTACACGTGATATCACCTCCGCTCCTCACATCATCGCCGATGTCACACCCTCAGTGACTTCCGCCCCCCTCCCCAATGTTGTGGTCGCCACGAATTCTTTCCCCACCAACGCCACTCATCTTCATTCTGCTGACACGCCCCCAACAGATCACTCTGTCACCATCCCCGCCAACAGAACCCTGAAGGGAACACCACCCCTACGCATGACTCCACCCCCATTCCGCCTAACGACACGCCCACTCCATTTTACGGGTCCGCCCCCACTGCCTGTTCCACACCTGCACCAGGTCTGAGCTCCCAGCCATGCCGGGTTTTCACCATTCCCCTTGACCTCTCCCTCACTGTGGACGAACGATTCGTCCTTAGCAAAGGCCTCATTTTATGCCCCTGCACCCACGCATCAATGAATTTAATACACGCCATGACATTGAACACCTCTTCCGCTGCCTCCCACTCCGAGCTCACTTTTAGAATCAGGACTCCCACTCACCTTCCGAGGTCCCATTTGCCCGCCTCCAACACACTCCATCCAGCTGGACATCCCTTGCTGGCCTGTTACCTGCCCTCGATCTCTTCATTTCCAATTGCTGCCGAGACATTAACCACCTCAACCTGTCTACCCCTCCCCCACTCCAACCTATCACCCTCACATCGCACAGCCCTCCACTCCCTCTGATCCAATCCCATCCTCACCATCAAAACCGCAGATAAAGTTGGTGCAGTTGTAGTTTGGCGCACTGATCTGTACACCACTGAAGACAGACGCCAACTCGAAGACACCTCCTCCTTCCGCCCTTCGATCATGATCCCACTCCCATCACCACGCCATCATCTCCCAGACCATAGATAACCTCTTCATCTCTGGAGATCTCCCACCCATATCTTCCAAACTCATAGACCGGGATCTCCGCACCGCCCGATTCTACCTCTTTCCCAAGATCCACAAACCTGACCACCCTGGCCAACAAAACAACGATTCCTGATTAAGCGCTTTTGTCTGAAACGTCGATTTTCCTGCTCCTCGGATGCTATCTGACCTGCTGTGCTTTTCCAGCACCACTCTAATCTAGACAAATATTTGAGATGTATTGGGAACAGCTGGGTCATAAGGACCGAACCATGTGATATCCCACGTTACTTGCACTCCAAAAAAAAAACGTTTTAATCTTATATAATGTTTCCTGTCAGCTGTCCCATTCAAAAACCATGTTCATGTATTAGGCCCATTCCAACAAGAATTCATTTTGCGCACAAGGATTGGGACTTTATCAAAAAACTTCCTCAAAACTCAAATGCACTGCAGCCGTTGCTTCTCCGCAATGTATTGGACAGTCAGTTTCTCAAAGCTGATTCACATTTAATAAATCTATGTTGACTGTGTCTGAACCCATGACTTACAGTCCCAGCAGCTTCTGCCATGTTGTGTACTCTATTTCTTTTTTTCTCTCCAGGCTTAGGTTTCTCAGTATTACTGGGAGGTTTTTATGGCTTGTTTTCTTCTGTGGTGGCAAGAACTGAAGTATTTCTTTCATAGTTCTGCCATTTACCTGTTCTCCATTTTCCATTTTCTGGTTGCTGACAGTGAAGAAGCTTCACTTGTTGTCTCTTACCATTTCCATTGACAGGAGAAAGTGATGTCTGCAGATGCTGGAGATCAGAGCTGAAAATGTGTTGCTGGAAAAGCGCAGCAGGTCACGCAGCATCCAGGGAACAGGAGAATCGACCTTTCGGGCATAAGCCCTTCTTCAGGAATGAGGAAAGTGTGTCCAGCACTTTACATTGACAGTTCATTCTTATACCTCTTGTTAAAATACACTTCAGAAACCCATCCATTTCTGTTTTCTGATTTGCAATGATAAACCTTCCAGAATCATACAGTCACAGATACACAGTCTCTGTACCGTCAGAAATACAGCACAATCTACATTAGTCTAACTTCCATACGCAAGACCAGCAGCCGTGAATATTATGACACTTCAAGTGCTCGCCCACAGACTTTGAAATGGTTGTGAGATTACCCATGACAATTCCCCTCTAAGGAAGAACATTCCAGAACCCAAAACCTTCTGTGTTGAAAAAGAACAATTCTTGAATCATCTCTAAACCTCAAACCCTCCAGTTTGAAAGTGTGCTATTCTTGTACTTGGCCCTTTGACTATTAGGAACAGCTGCTGCCAATCCACCATTTCCATGTTCTTCGTAATCATAGCTAATATCCTCCACCCCAGGGAACATACCGGTTAATCTCCTCTGCACCGCGTCCAGTGCAATCACTTTCTTCCTGTAGTGTGGTCCCAAAACTGCACACTGTATTCCATCTTGCCTTAACCAAATTCCTGTATAACTCACGTAATCAATGCCTCAATGAATAAAGGCAATGCCTATTGTCTACAATGCATGCATAACTAGCCCATTAAACTGTCTAGTAACATTCATTGATGCGTGGAGATGCACCCGCTGAGATTACTTGTGTGGAGTCATTCACTCAGTACCTCCGTGTCTGGTGCCTTCCTCCAAAGTGCATTACCTCATATTTATCAGGGTTACAACCCATCCGCCATTTTCCTGCATATCTGACCATTCAATCTGAACCTTCCCGTAACATGCGACATTCGTCCTCACTGTCACACTTACTTTTCATAATCACCCCACTGCACTCCGCATTCATATCCACAATATTTATGAATACCACACATAATAAGGGAGACAACACTGATCCCTGTGATACAATACCGCACACTGGTCTACAGTCACACCAACAGCTTTCTACCACCACTCTCTGTCTCTTGCCATTAAAACAATTTTGGTTATAACTTGCCAAGGTAACTTTGATTCCATGACATTTTACTTCCTTTATCAGTTTTCCATGTGGGGCGGTGTCAAATGCCTGGCTCAGAAACCACAGTTGAAAAATGTGGTGCTGGAAAAACACAGTAGGCCAGGCAGCATTGGAGGAGCAGGAGAATCGACCTTTCGGGCATAAGCACTTCTTCAGGAAAAAGGCTGGTGTGCCAAGTGGGCTGAGATAAAAGGTAGGGGTGAGAGAATTTGGGGGAGAGACGCTGGGAATACGTGGTGGAAGGATAGGTGAGTGTGAGCTTGATAGGCCGGAGAGGGGGTGGGGGTGGAGAGGTCGGGAAGAAGATTGCAGGTCAAGAGGGCGGTGCTGAATCTGAGGGTTGGGACTGAGATAAGGTGGGGGGAGAGTAAATGTGGAAGCTGGAGAAATCTACATTCATCCCGTGTGGTTGGAGGGTTCCTAGGCGGAAGATGAGGCTCTCTTCCTCCAGGTGTCATGTGGCCCGGGTCTGTCGATGGAGGAGGCCAAGGACCTGCATGTCATTGTCAGAGTGGGAGGGGGAGTTAAAGTGTTCAGCCACGGGGCAGTTGGGTTGGTTGGTCCGGGTGTCCCAAAGGTGTTCCCTGAAACATTCTGCACGTCGGCGGGCTGTGCCTCCAATGTAGAGGAGACCATATCGGGTGCAGCGGATACAGTACATGATGTGTGTGGAGGTGCAGGTGAATTTGCGATGGATACAGAAGGATCCATTGAGTCATTGTAGGGAGGGTAGGGGGAGGTGTGGGCGCAAGTTTTGCACCTCTTGCAGTTGCAGGGAAAGGTGCTGGGAGTGGAGGTTGGATTGGTGGGGAGTGTGGACCTGACGAGGGAGTCACGGAGGGAGTGGTCTCTACTGAATGGTAATTGGGTGGAGAGGGAATATATCCCTGGGGGTGGGTCTGTCTGGAGGTGGCGGAAATGACAGAGGAAACCACATCAATGATCCCCTTGCCAAAATGCTATAAAATTCATCAAGATTGACTTCTCTATAATAAAACCATGCTGGCTATGCGTGATCAAACATTGCAACTCATAATGGAGATCAACTTTCTCTTTTCGTATTTGCTGCAGTAGTTTCCCTAACAGTGAGCTGATACGCACAGGTCGAACGTTCCCTAGGCTATCTGCACCACCCTTCCCGCAAAGTGGGACCACATTCGTTCTCTGACATTTCTTCTATGAACAGAGTCTACATAGAAAAATTGGCCAGGGCCTTTCATCTCTTGTCTCCAATGGCAGCCTGGGATAAAGCTCATCTGGCCCATTTGTGTAATTTCATATCAGCTAAAACCATTAATCCGCGCTCCCAGCTTATATCAATCTGCTCAAGAACTTCACAGTCCACCGTCTCGAATTTTGTCCCTGTATCCTCCTTCTCTCGAGTAAAGCAAAAGTGAAGCACTCCTGTAACAATCTATCAACGTTTTCCAGATTCACACACAAATTATCCTCTTCGTTTCTAATGGTCTTTAATCGTTCCCTGGTAATATTGTTCCCTGATTGATGTCCTTGTGGAAGAGCTTGGGAGTTTTCCTAATCTTCCCTGCTCACATTTCTCCTTGTACATGTTTTAGTTAGGCCCCTCTCTGTGAGTTTTCCCGGTTTCATTAAAATTACTTCTCGTGTGTTGAATTTCGAAGGAACACAGGGCGAGATCCCTCATCAGATAATCTTGCTACCTGAGGAATTTATCTGGCGAATGCCCATTCAGTATATGTGATCCTTATGTTCTTTCTTCAAACAGGACACCAAAACTGTACACAGTACTCCAGGTACAGACTCACCAACACTGTGTGTAAACGATGCAGGACATATTTACTTTTAGCGTGAGTAAATAACTGCAGACTCTGTAATCTGCACTGAAAACAACAAATGCTGGAGATAACACCGAGTCAGACAGCATCCATGGAGAGATAGCAAGCTAACTCTCCCAATGCGGATGACACTTTATCATCTACATCTGATTCTCTTTAAATGAAGGTAATCCTAACGTTTACCTTCTTATTCGCACATATTCCTCCCAAGACACATTGCTTCAATTTTTCTACTATGTGACTGGGAGAATTTCTTTTACAATCCTACTGAATATCCAAGCATATCACATCCATTGGTTTTCCATTCTTTATACCTTCACACAACATTATAACTTCACTTTCACAAGTGCAGAATCATTTTCTCAAATTTTGCTATTACTTTCTAAATGACCAACGTCACATTCGTTATAATATATTACAACAGATTCCCTCTTCTGGATGTCAAGCTAACTGGTCTGTAGTTCTCCCCTCTCCCTCTTCTTCAATGTTTGCTTCTCCTTGCTGTTTCTAAACTCCACCTTACCGGATTCAGTGGAATTTGAGTGACGTGGGCTCTAGGGAAGAGTAATAGCAAATTTAGGCGATAAGTTTGGCGAGGCAAAACTCTACTTTGATACTATCACGCCACATCTTACCCCTTCTTATCAAGCGTCATTGAAACATTTTCACGAGATCTCTCATTATGCTGGTGGAGTGAAGAAGGACAAAAATCTTTCACCAATACTGTGCCTTCCGTCAGGTAGCTGTGATTGTTCTAATCTGAGTCGGAACCTTACAGCAGGCTGGCAAAGTATTGTTGCTACTATACAGGATCTAAGTGAGACCGCATCAGTGGTGGCGTGTGCAGATTTGATCTCCTCACTGAAGATAGGATATTGGAATTAACACAGAGACTGATCCCTCATCAGATTTCTGCAACTAAAATGATAATCATAGATACCCTACAGAGTGGAAGCAGGTCATTTGATCCAACGACTCCGAACTGATTCTTTGAAGACCATCCCAAAAAAACCCTCCCTCGACCCAATCTCTGAAAACCTGCATTTTTCATTAGTAGTGTACATAGCCTGCCCCGGTCACTATGGGTAATTTAGCAAGGCCAATCCAACTATCCTTCACATTTTGGGACTGTGGGTGGAAACTGGAGCACTCAGCAGAATCCCTTGTAGGCACGGGGAGAATGTGCATACTCCATACAAACTGACCTGAGGCTGGACTTGAACGTTGGTCTCAGGTGCTGCGACGCAGCAGTACTAACCACTGAGCTACACAGTGTGGGCAACAGAACTTGCCTGCACAATGAAGTGGCACCAAAGCCTTGTTTCTGCCAAAGGACCTTTCAAATGTTACCACAACACTATATTGGTTACACATACAGTGTGGCCACTGGCCCACTGAAGTCTCTGTGCTGTGTTGCATCGCAGATCACTTTAAAATGAACAGATTGCAATCTGATGTGTACATTTTAAGCAGAGCTCATTCACAACACGATTCCGGAGAACACGTTATCAGCATAAAATACCGCAATGGTATTCAAACCCACGTATACTTTCACACTGAAGCCTAAATCCTGGACCTAAGCCTGTACTGGCAGGCTACCACACTGAACTGAAAACATGAGCAGTATTTGAATCTCGCTCTTGAGAACATTGCTACATCTCTGGCTGCACAGCGAAGTGGTAATACCAGTGCATCATCACCTCAGCTGTAAAATTCTCTTAAGGTCGCAAACCTCGGCAGTGGAGTATTACCACTATTTCCTGTAAACACATCAATCACAGGCAGCCAATACGTGTCTCCATTCAGAGCATCAGTTTTGATCAACAACTCGGCGGATCAGCAACATGGCATTTGTGAGAAATTTGAAAACGGAATGTTTAATATGAGGTGCAAGCACTGTTCGGGTTTGAACCCGAGATCCAACATTTTTTCTAAGCAGGCACGTTAACCAACTTAGCCACAGCGTCACGATAAATTACAAGGGAGGGATGAGCAGGTTGAACCAATACCTCTGTAAGTTTACAAGAATGACAGGTGATCTTGTTTTGAGATTCAGTAACAGATGGCTACTCCACAGCAAACTGAGGATTGAGTTCCACTTCTCGAACCTGGAACACCAGAACAGCAGAAGTAGATTCTTTGAACTTGTTACAGCAGGTCAGGAGAAGGCTGTTTAATTTCTGGATCCTGACTAGCATTGTCAGGAAGAGGCCAATCAGACCCAGTAAATATAAGACAGGACCAATAATAAACCACGAGTCATGATTAGAGTGGTGCTGGAAAAGCATAGCAGGTCAGGCAGCATCTGAGGAGCAGGTAAATCGACTTTTGGGCAGGAGCGATTTTCCTGCTTCTCGGATGATGCCTGCTTTGCAGTGCTTTTCCAGCACCACTCTAATCTTGACTCATGGTCTATCATTGGTCCTGTGTTATATTTCGAGGGTATGTTTGGATTCTTCCTTACTCTGTATATGAGGATCCAGAAACTAAGCAGACTCCTACTGACCTGCTGCAACAAGATCAAAGAATCTTCTTCTCCTGTTGCTGTGTTCTCCGTGCTCCTGCCCAAAAAGTCCATTTTCCTTCTCCTCGGATGCTGCCTGATCTGCTGTTCTTTTCCAACACCAGTCGAATTTGATTCTAACCTCCAGCATCTGCAGTCCTCACTTTCGCCACAACAGATCATGCTGCATCTGTACCCTGTCACACAACAGCATTATGAGACCTTTCCGCCTTCATAATGCACAATGCAAATTTGGAAAAATGAAACAAAACGACTGGATATTGCTACACTAGTTGAGGCCATTCAGCCTATTGAGTCTGTTGCACAAGAACTGGGGAAGGAAATTGAACCTTTTCAGATGTTTTTATGTGAACAGGAGGAGGTAGATCCGCCACGTATTTGCTGTATGGGAACAAGAGAATACCAATCACTTCCTCAATCCAATTTCAGGGATATAAGAGGAGACAGTTTTCTACCTTTAGCCTGTTATGGAAGAATATGAGGAAACACATCAGTCCCTAGAAATTATGCCCTGCATCAGGAAGATTCCATAAGTCCCCAAACATCTCATACAGCAACAGCAGAAAGAGATTCAGACATTCAGCTCTGCTTGGTCAGGAACAGAAGCAGGACGATTAGCCCACGAGACAATAATCTAGTAACTCCAGGAGGACATTACGCCGATGGAGACTATAATATAGGAACACCAGGAGGATATTCAGCCGATCGAAATAATAATGTCGATGCACCAGGAGAACATACAGCCCATGGAATGTTTAAACCTGGAACAAAAGGAGTCCATTCAGTGACTCTTCCTTTTTTACAGAGCAAGCAGAGCAGATATTATACAGTCTTTTGCCTGTTACTCAGGAACCTAGGAAAGGAAACGTAGGCGTTATAGAAAGGAAAGAATTTCAAATAACCAATTTTACTAGGAAAATAAAATGTAATGGGTAAGCTTTTGTGATCGAATGCAAACAGTTAGAATCTGCCCGTAAAATATTAATAACGGGAGATTGTGAAAGTGAAACCGTAATTCATTACAGCCAGCATGTTTATGTGAAGGATAAAACGTGCTTGAATTATTTGCCTGAGGTTTTGTTTAATGTGACGAGAAGGTGGACATTGGGGATCCTATCGAAGTAGTTAACTTGGATTGCCAGAGGCGTTGCATCCGGCGCCTCACGGAAGTTAAATATGCGACATAAGAACACATGGGGGTTAAGACAAATTGATTCGCTTGGAGAGAGAATGAGCTAACCACAAAAAGGAAAACATGATGTGGAGCTGCTGGTATTGGACTGGGCTGGGCATCGTCAAAAAGTACACGATTCCATTTTATACTCCAACAGATTTATTTGAGAACACTACCTTTCGGAGGAATTCTCCTTCCTTAGGTGTTAGAGAGAGAGGAAGACCTTCAACACAGAATTTGAAAAGAAAAGATCAAAGCGTCGTACTACTCATGCACATGAATTGAACACATCGAAGATCGCTCATAAATCTTTAATCAGTTCGACTGGGTATGCAGGTTTTGATTGATTAATGGGTAAAATCCCAGAATTTCTTTCAAGTCACTGTCCGGAGGATATTTTTTTTAAATGCCTGTCAAGCCAGGTCGACAAAGGGGATCCTTGCGATGTATTACATCTGGACTTCCAGAAGGCATTGCATAACGTGCCTCACTAAAGATTAATATGCAAGGTAAGGGCACATGCAGTTAGAAAAATATTATTTGTTTGGAGAAAGGATTGGCTAATCAATAAAAGCCATGACGTGGAGTTGCTGGTGTTGGACTGGGGTGGACATGGTTAAAAATCACACAACACCAGGTTAGAGTCCAATGAGTGGATTTGAAAAAAAAACAGGAGATATCTGAGCGCTTTCCCTTCATTGGGTGCAGAGAAAAAGGAAGACGTAAGACACATATCTTATGAAGAAAAGATCAAAGCGTTGTACAGCTCATGCGCATGAATTGAACACATCTAAGAAGGCTCTTAAAAGTTTAATCAGTTAGAATGGAGGTGCAGGTTCTGATTGCATAATTTTCAAATCCCAGGCTTTCTTTCACGTCACTGCCTGGAGATAATTTAAGGTATTGTCGATGGAAAGGAGACAAAGCCTTCGGTCACTCAATGAATTTTATGCCTGAGTTCTTCTCTGTGACGCAACCTGGAGTCAGACTGGGTTTATTTCCAAAGTATGACTTGACAAAAAGCCACATTGACTGGACACAGGCTGTGTGTTTTTTGAACAAAATGTAATGTATCCACAAATGCAAGACTGGCAATCCACATTCACTCTGCAGATTTATATGTGTGACCGTTGGGGGTGGGGAGGGGAGTTTCTGTTGGGGGAGGTGCGAGGAAACAGAGAGAGAGAGACTGATGTGAGTGTGTGTAAGGGGGAGAGTGAGATTGTGCGCATGTCCAGGTAAAGACACAGACAGGTGTGGCAGATCCTATCCCCTCCCCCCACACACACTCACTCCGTGGTTTCTGAGCTTCCCCTCTCTGCAACCTCTTCTCCATTTTCTGTTCATGTTACAGACCCAGATGCTGTAACTGCAGTCCCCATTCTCCATCCAGAGTTGGGTCACCAAATCGTCAGGTCTCCCTGATGGTCTGAGTCCGCTGACAGCACAATATCTCGTAAACCATCCCAGCACCTCCACTAAAGTTTCAACAACAGGAGTGAGTCAGAAGCCCCTCAACTATAAGTTCGATGCCTGGTCCTTTATAATAATACTCGAGGGGCTTCCTGGTGTCACTGACTGCACGATTAACTGAGAGTGACAAAGACAGGCGTTCTGTGGGCAGACACGGACTGAGTTTCAAAGACGTGAATCAAAGCTGCTGGAAACCCCGACCAGCATGGAGCTCCACATAAGACACACCTGGAAGTGTACAACAGACCAATAGACAAACTTTTCATTGCTTCTGACCATCACAATGGTAGCACTCGACACACTAAGGAGAGAAAAATCAAGGCCACGGAAAGATAAAGAAAGGAGATTAACATGAAAGATGAAACAGACAATTAATTAACTGAGAATATGATGTGGAATAATGGGGGAAAAGAGAAGACGGGGACGGGACTCACTTGAGGAGTTAGACCTTGGAGGGTCCAAGATGATGAACAAAAATATTGCTCGATGAGATGAAATGTTTCATTATATCTATTTCTGAATCTCCCCCCACAGAAATTGCCCAAATACTGTAAACTAGGACCGGTACAATCCAAGCATGGAGATCTGTGCAGACGATGCTACCGTGTTTCTCGGTAAGCTGAGCTGTCTGCCCAGCATGAGGAGCACTGCAACACTTTGTCAGTATATTACTGCTATACTTGCACTGGATATCTGCCAAGCCTGGAAAGATTTGCAGCCCAAACTGCAAGTGACTGTAAATGGGACTGCCGCAAATGTATGTCTCTGAATAGTCATGCATCATCTCAAGGCAAGGGGTTTTATGTGTGCTTGCATGTGTCTGCCTGGAGCGGAGATAGATGTGAAAATCATTGTCTGCGAGAGAACTCGCGTGAAGGGACTCAGTCTAAATATGAACAACTGGCAGGGGTTGGGACCATGGTAAGAGAGAGACGGAGGATTATTACATGGACAGCTGTTAATTCGTGCTTGAGAATATTAAAGTAAAGGCAGTGTCAGACCCAGTAACAATTCAGATCTGTGTGCACAGGAATAACGGATGAATGGGGATTTTGGTTTAAGTTCATGTACGAGGCATGGAGTATTGACACAGAATTGCGTCTGCACGTTTGAAGCTGGGACTGTCATCAGCAGAGTATTGGCTTCATTAAGACTGTACTTCATAGTTCAAGGTTCAAATAGCAGATGGGAAGAGCCAGTGAAGTTTATTTTGACGTATCAGCTGTGGAAGTACTCATGGTATGGTGTCAAGAACCAGCTCATGACCAAAGGATCACTGCATCTGTGATTCATCAGACGTTGGCTAGGAATGGGATGGAGTTAGAGGCAGTAAATTAAGTTTGCAAGCCAGAACTGTAGATGGGTGACCTACATGTTCGCAGTTCTTAAATAGCAAGTGGAGTCATGATTCTTTGCTCACAGCTGAAACTGAATGGGTCAACTCTGAGATCCACAAGGGACACTGTCAGAATAAAAGAGGGGAAAAAGACATACAATATCAGATTTTCATTCTGTTCACACTGATCTATATGGTTATTGGGTCTGGAAATGCCTTTACTTTGGATGATAACCTGGCTTTGAGTATTATTTTAACTTTGTCCATACCAGTCCAACAGCGGCACCTCAAAGAGGGAAAGAATGAATAAGCAAATTCCCTGATGCTGTTCGGCGGGAGCTGTGGAATATATGAATTCAAAGTCCCAATAGGAATAATTACTGCCACAAGGAGAATAGAGTCTACGAAAAGAGTAGTATTACTGCCAAGCATTTTTTGTAACGTTAATGAATGAACAGCGCTACTTACCAGGGACATCAACAATAGCCAGGATTGGATAATAAAAATATTGAATATGGAAGAGTGCATGTTTGATCCGAACTGCTACTGACCATCGATCATGATATGGAGCAATACACCGATCATCACAGTGTAATGACCTGTGCATTCTTAGAATATTCAAAACTAATGTTGTCAGATGTTACTTTCTTCTCACTTTCTTCTCACTTTCTTCGCTCTTGAGCTGCTGATCCTTCTTAGTGCTCTCGGTGATTCTGTCGCAAATAATATGGGATAACACATTGAACAGAGACCATTTATCATTAAACCATGTAAACCATCCACTGGGATAATTGGAACACATGGAAACTGACATTAAGGAAAGTCAGTGAACAAACATGCTCAGTAAAGCCCATCCTTATAGCAATTTTCAAACCACAATAAAAACAAATATTTATGCCGTCGAGATGGGATGGATGAGGGGTGCTTAATGATGGAGCATAGATCTTAAAATCATTCTTATTCTTTCTTCCGTGAATATGGGGGGAGTAGTGCCAGAACAGTGCTGAACTGTATATATTATATACTGTTTTTAAAAAGAGCCAAGGATAATGTGACATACCAGCTGCATAAGGTGACTGGTGTGGAAATTTCCAGATATCATAAACCAGCGTATAATGTCTATTGCCCAGATGAAGTCGTTCATTAATGCTGCAGTACACACAATATTTGCCAACCTAAAATAAAACGAAGAGCTGCAGATGATGGAGGTCTGAAACAAAAACTGTTCTGAAGAAGAGATTCCTGTTTGGAAATAATAACTCTGCTTTCTTCCTAAATATGTTATTTAGTTTTGCCAGTTTTGCCAGCAATTTCTTTCATATCTAATTCACTCTTAAAAATATGCACAAAATCGACCCTGCGGTTTTGCCTTTGACATATAACCCCCACCAGTTTTTGTTTCTCCTTGCTGTTTCTAAGATCCAGACAAGTGGTTTCTGTGTAATCTGAGTGTCTTGGTCTGTGCTGGAAATCATGGGAGAATTTGCGACATGTTTCCTGAGGCCTGTCTTGATGTTAAGATAATCTCGCTGCCTCGTGTTCATTCTTCTCAAGGGGAACGGTGAGATTATCTCTGGGTCTCTCTGAGGCTGACAGAATGGAGAAAAACAAAAATCTCCCTACAATTCTGTACTTTCCTCCTGATGACTGAAACTGCTCGATCCTGGGGGCATCTTCAGAGCAGGCAGGCATTGTCTAGTTTCATGGCCTCCATCCTTGTTCGGGCGAAAGGGAAGGCCTGCCTGTAAGAAACCCCACACAGAAGGAGCTCCATGTCCAAGCCCACAACACAGGTTTGGGGAAGGCAGTAAGGTCTCGCTGCTTGCAACGTGCAAGGCTCAATATCAGCGGTTGTGCGGGGAGCTCTGCATGGACTGTGGTGTCTGAGAGCACTACGGGCATTCAAATGTGGCACTGGTTCGTTGGATATTGGGGAATTCCAGGCTCTCTGGTGAGTTCGGTGGCATGTGTGGGTTGCTCTGGGAATGGTGTGCAGTAAGAGGTGGGGATACCCAACGTGATTCTGACTGAGAAGGCTCGCGTACCAATTAACGTGGGGTGTTTGGTGAGATCCCTTCAGCCTATCGGTCTTAAACTCCGGCAAAACTCAAATCATCTGGCACTTTGCATAACAAAACATTAATTATAATATTATTTCACAAGAACATCGGGAATAGGAGCAGGAGTAGACCATCTGGCCCCTCAAACTGACTCAGCATTTCAATTAGATCAGCGCTGGTTTTCCATAGTCTCAGATTCACTTATCCACCATTATACCATAACCCTTAAATTCATTACTGTTCCAAAATCAACTTTTGCCTTAGAGACATTCATAGAATAAGTCGCAAACACATCACTCAGCAGGGAATTCCACACGTTCGGATGAAGATGTTCCTCCTCAACTCAGTGCGAAATCTGCTCTCTCTTATTTTGAGGCTGTTCCCCTTATTTCTAGTTTCACCCAACAGTGGAAACAAACTCCCTGCTTCTATCTTATCTATTCACTTCATAATTTTAACTTTCTATGAGATCACCACTCGTTCTTATAAATTCCAATGAGCATAGTCCCAGTCTTCTTTATCTCTCCATATTATTCAACGCTTTCTACTCCAGAATCAACATAGTAAAACTCTTCTGCACCTACAACAGTGCCGGTACATTCTTTGTCAAGCAATGGGACCACACCTATATACATTACACGAGGTGTGGCCTTACCAGCACCTTACGCAGTTCGAGCAGAACACCCCTGTTTTTAAACTGCATCCCTTAAGCAGTGAAAGATGATATTACATTTTCCTTCTTAATTATTTGCAAACCAACGTTTTGCGAGTCCTGCACAAGGACACCCAGGTCCCTCTGCATAGCAACATGCTGCACATTTTCCACCATTTAAAAATAGTTCTTTTTGCAGTTATGCCTACCAAAATGGATGGTCTCAAATTTGTCATCGTTGTACTCCGTCTGCCAGGTGTTTGCCAACTCACCTAAACTATCTCTATCCTTCCGCAGATATTCATGTGCCCTCTGCACACTTTGCTCTACCATTCCTTGTCTGTCACACTCAAAATCATCTTTGCAAACGTTAATCATTTGATTCGCGATCATCCTTTTCCATTATACAGATATCATCAATTATTGGGAGATCTACCCTTACCTCATCTTCAGTATTGTATAACATTTCGAAATATTAAATCTGCTTAATGTTCAGTTCAAAATGATAGTCACTGTGTCCCAATGTCTCTCTAACGCCATTCAATCATATCCATTTCTCAATCGCTTTTAAGAATATAAAACACATTCAGATTGACTGTCTTTAATTCAGTGTTTATTTTTAAAAGAACAATTATTCCTTGCTCCATTGTCACTATTGTTCCTCATATTGACACGAACAGGAAACAGTCTGACACCGTCATACTCACAAAATCAGACCTGCTGGGTAATGTTTCATGGAGCCGTATCACCATCCCAGTGGATATCTTGTCCCAACGGCAGGACAGACTCACCAGTGGCAGAGAAACCGTGGGGTACAATCAGGAAAGGAGTTACCCTGGCAAACCCCGAAACTGCTTCCAGAACCGGGGAAATCTCATGGTAACAGGTCATAAATGGTCCAGACAATCACCTGATGATGGATATCTACTACCACCCATACCTCCCGTCCGTGATAAATCAGTTCCCTCCATGTTGAAAACCAATCAAAGGAATCACTGAGGTTGACAAGGACGCAGAACGTACTCTGGATGTGAGTCTTCAAAATCCATCACCAAGTGTGTCCAGACAGGCCCACCAAGGATTAAGCAGGTAAAACATCACAGACAGACAGCAGCCAGAGTGTGAGAAGTCATGGGGGAACCAAGAAGGGAGAAATAATCTCACCAAACTACGTATCACAGATGGATTTGTCGCAAACCGTATCTGTAGTAGCAGCTAGAACTCCGTCCGAGCGTAGGGAACGCCTCAGCCTCATATTGAAGACACTGTCCACTTTGTTCTCTGGCTCTATCGCCTGCGAAGTAGGACATAGGTCTAAATGACCGAGCAAATGGAAACTGGGCATCCATAAAGCTATCGACAGCTGCAGCATCTCTGGCCTTCCCTCCATCACAAAGTCAAAAGTGGACTGATCACTGTTGGTTCCAAAAAGTTCAGCATCATTCACAACGACACGACACTGAAGCAGGATATTCATCCCATTAAGAGTTTTCAACAGGAGAAGGATGAGGTCATTCAGCCAGTCGAGCCTGATACTCAGCAATTGGATCAGATCTTTTAATCTCTCATATCTGTGACATAGGAAATGGAAGGGAATACGCAGCCTATCAAAGCTGCTACACGGGAACATGGGGAGGATGGGTTACCTTGCCGGAAGCATAGATAAATATGGGATTAATTAGTATATATCAGTTTCACAATGAACAGTGCTGCGGCCTCAAATATTTGCAACCAATATCAACGGATTGCATAAATGGGAAAAAAATGTGTTTTAACTAAAGATAAAATGACACAAAGATAGACAGGAACTGAAATTATGGAGATGAAGTCAAGAATCTGTAAATGGATAAGCGATAAACAACAACTTGGTAGATAGAATGTAATGTGGGTCAATATGAACCTGTGTTTTTTTTTTCCCCAGGACGATTAAAGGGCTATATATTACATAAATGGAGAGAGGTAACAAGACTTAATGAAACACTGAGTACTAGAACGTTCACTCTGACCCAATCAGACATTAGAATTCTTGCTTCATCTCCCTGATGGTCTTTTCACTGATGCTCCCAGTGGCCCCATTGGACTCAGTATACGTTTGATATTTTGATGTGGTTGGTTGGCTATCGGGAGGAGAAGGTGTTTTCTTTCCAAGAGATCATCTTTTCCTTCGATGTGGAGACCCTAAGATGATGGTAATGGCTGACTGCTTCTGAATGAAGAGCCTGTGGGTAGTCACCAACATGATGCACGGTGCATGGTCACACAACAACATTAAAATCGTGAGAGACGGAGGGTCCACTCACAAGAATTATAACTAAAGGCATTGAAAGTTCAGCTGACGTGGTTCGTTATATCACATTCTTAATCCAGCTCACAAAACGAGCCCATACACCAATAGCACAGCGAACATGCATGTTCACCATGGTCCATTGTGTAGAGCAGGCTATAGTTCTGCTCAGTACAACTCAGCAATCTGTCCAGAGTGGAACACTGTGAAGATTCATACATTGCACTGGTCAATATTATCCAGTAATCTGTCCTGAAAGAAACGCTGCTCAGATCATATCAGAGCATTGATCTATAAACCTGGGATAGATATCTGTTCAGGAAAGGGAGCTATGCAGACCACAGCAGTAGAATGATTTTAAAACCTCAACTGGAAGGTCTGAACAGTACAGGGAACTGTGCAGCGTGCACTGGTGAAATGATCTGTAAACCATATGACACTTATCCTCCCAGCATGGAGAGCTATGTACACCATCCCTGTTCAATTGTCGCCAACACTGTGTTTGATCGCTGCCCAGCGTCAGGAAACGTGCGCCCATACTGGAAGTCGCAGGATGTGCAGCTCCCATTCATTTACAGCTCCGTGTCTCCATTGTGCCATGACCAGGTGTGCTGCGGGTGTGAAGATCGTTGCCAAAGAGCGATTGGGGGGAATCATTTATAAAACCAACAAATAGGAGAGGTTTGGGATATAGACAGAGACGGGAAGATCGATAGACATGTCATGGAATGATGTGTACATAGGTTACAGAATGCTGAAACGTCGACATTTCGATTAGATCGTGTTACAGGAGCCAATATTCCGAAGAATGATGGTCAACAGCACACTGGTGTGAGTTCAGACGATGGAGAGTTTTGAATGGACATTTGCACTGCAACTTTCCAACAATAATTTAGCTCCATGGCATTTTCACCGAGTGTGACAACGAGATTGTGTACATGAGGCCGAGCTAGATTCCTCGTGCTATCTTAACGAATGCACCTCATTAACTACATATCCCACCACATTGTGTCTCTCTCATTTATTACCAGACCGATTCTCCCACCCATAACAGCTTCATGTACTCACTATCGCCCCAATGTCCCTAGTTATTTCGTGTTCCCTGGCAATGATGCCAACTTTAAAAGGCTAATGTGCAAACGGTTGAGCTTTCTCATCTCGGAGCTGCACTGCACGTTTTAATCCAAGCCTCGCAGATCAGCGGCAATTACAACACGATTTCTCGACAGGGGCACAGCCATCTTTTGGATGTGGTAGTACAGAGGAGGCCCCACCACCAGGTCACCGACAAAGTCTGAGCTCACCACGCCGATCAGTGCAGTATCTGTGGTCTGAAGAAATGTCCAGCCACACAGGACAAGAATCAATAACCTTCACCGCTTTGTCAGAATAAGTGTTACCATATTCTGTCTACTCCCTAACGCTCACTGTATATCTGTGATAGCACCTACCCACGAAAAAGACTCATTCTCCAGCATGGAGAATGTGAGGACTGCAGGTGCTGTGATCAGTCAATATTAGAGTGGTGCTGGAAACCACAACAAGTCAGGTAGCATCTGAGGAGCAGGAAAGTCGACATTTCGGGCAACAACCCTTCAACAAGATGCCGCGTGACCTGCTGTGCTTTTCCAGCACCACTCCAATCTTGACTCATGCTCCACCACTCTCACTGCCACAACGTACCTCTTTCTGTCTTCCCCCCACTGCACCCCTCGCACGAATAACACTGCATAAATACAACACTGTGAACTTTCTCCCTCCAGAAACCTCACCATTTCCCTCCACGTACACCAACACTAACAGCAGGACCCCCCGCTTGCACCATCACACCCTCCCTCCCTTTCTCCCATTCGAGGAGAAACAACATGGAAAAGAACAGAGAGGGCCAAACCGTGTGGTGTAGTCCTCGACATCATTTCCTCACGTTCCCCGCTCCTCGCCATGTGGGGAGGACCATGGCACGAGCCGGAGAGGACAGTGGAGATTCTGAAACATCCACATCCCATCAACTGAGTAAGGAGCAATGTTCTTTGAAGGGACACTTTCACTTTAAACCCACTGTCACTTCCACTTCCCCTGACGCAACTTCGAGGCTGTGCCCCTGCTTCGCTCTCACTTCGAGCTCTAACAAATGGAATTTCCACGGTCTTGGTGGGCAGAAGTTTGGGCTCACAGCACATCGTCTCCATCTCCTCCCAGGAAGGGAGCATGGAGACTCATTCCTACCTAGTCTCCTGTAAACAGCTCAATTACTGAAAGTAATCTGTGATGTTAAGTTGTCCTGGCATCCTCAGTTGTCTGTGCTCATATACACGAAGGATGCTTGCTCTTGCTGCACTTTTATAACGGTACAGCCTGTTTTAAATTGTTGTTGTGGTTCTGTTCGTCGAGCTGGAGATTTTTGTTGCAGACGTTTTGTCCCCTGTCAAGGTGACATCCTCAGTGTTTGGGAGCCTCCTGTGAAGCGCTTCTGTGATGTTGCCTCTGGCATTTATAGTGGTTTGTCTCTGCCGCTTCCGGTTGTCAGTTCCAGCTGTCTGCTGCAGTGGCCGGTATATTGGGTCCAGGTCGATGTGTTTATTGCTAAAATCTGTGGATGAGTGCCATGCCTCTAGGAATTCCCTGGCTGTTCTCTGTTTGGCTTGTCCGATAATAGTGGTATTGCCCCAGTCGAACTCATGTTGCTTGTCATCTGAATGTATGGCTACTCAGGATAGCTGGTCGTGTCGTTGCGTGGCTATTTGGCACTCATGGATACGGATCGTTAGCTGTCTTCCTGTTATTCCTATGTAGTGTTTTGTGCAGTCCTTGCATGGAATTTTGTACACTACGTTGAGACAACCGGAAGCGGCAGCGACAAACCGCTGTAAATGCAAGTGGAATCATCACAAAAGCGATTCATATGCGGCTCCCAAGCACTGGCGATATCACCTAGACAGGGGACGAAACGTCTGCAACAAAAATTCCCAGCTCGGCGAACAGAACCACAATAACGAGCACCCGAGCTACAAATCTTCTCACAAACGTTGTTGTAAATTGTCTTTCAATGTCCTTTCTACTTCACACTGCTCCACATTGTCATCATCTGCCAAAAACTTGAACACTTCAACAACGTTTCATTGTCCTGGTAGAGTTCCAGACTGTCCTGCACACACATTATGTTCTTCCAAGTTTACTGCCGTCTACAAACACTGAGATTGTCGCAGCATCACAGTCCCCACGAAACAACTGAAGTCCTGTCACATTCACGAGTGTGAACAAGTGAAATACTGATCTATGCCCCACGGACGGAAACAAGTAACGACATGCTGCTAACTGGGCAATAAAAACCCTGAGACACACGAGACAGAGTGAATGAAATATCGACAAACCACGGAGCAAGAGAAATCCAGCAGGCTCCACTTATCTGTATTGACATCAGGGTATTAATGTTATGAAGTTGAAGACGTGTACAGTATCTTTAAGAGAGACTGAATGTTGTTCTAAACGGCGAGCTTACAAGCACCTGCTTATATGAATAGATGGCATCTCCAGCATGTAAATGAAAATTGAAAATATGTAATAATACTCTGTGAAATAAATACCTGAGCTGGTTACGGTTTTGACGAAACATCGAGTTCAACCAATCAGTTCAAATTATGCCCCAGGATATTAAAAACAAATCGGTTTTAAACTTATTCTTTTTCCAACAACGAACCAATGAGACGATCCAATGTTGTGGATATAAGAAATACAGGAATTTTGAAAATTGCAAAAAGAGCAAATGCCATCAACACAGTTCCAAGAAATTAGAAAGCACTCTCTATCAAAGGTACATTTTCATATGAAACATCTCCATAGTATAAAGTTCGAAGGTGACCCAGGGAGATAGTCAGCCGGAAGAAGACATCGAAAACAGCAGCTGCTCTTTGGTTTTGAAATTACGTTTGTGCAATTTGAATAAGTGTCTTATTGAAACAGTATATTGTTATAGAGTTGGATGCAGGTAATAAGCAGTATGGAGAATGGGGCTTAGCGTTGTGAATAGTTATTGTTTATTGTTCATTTTTATAGCTAAAAAGAACTTGATGTTTTTTAAATAGTGGAATTTGGGAGTTCTTTGCCACACATACTTTAACAGATTACGAGGCGAGGTGAGCTTTTCTACGCGTTTAAATGACATTACCAGAAGGGTTCAACACCGTGTCCTAACAAATCCTGTGTCTGTGTATCTGTGTGTCTCTGTGTGAGGCAAGTCTAACAATGTTTCTGGAATTTAAATTGAGGCAATGCGACCCTCTGTTGGCCTCTCCACGCCACTGCACAAGCATTGGTTCAGGTTGAAGAAGATCAGGGATTCATTCAGATGTGGAGCGGTAGAGGGCAGTTGTTCACGCTACCATCCAAACTGATTTCTTATCAATGTACTAGTCTAAATGTCTTTTAAACGATATAACTATACCAATTGCTCCACTGCCTCTGGAAGTTCATTGCACGCACAACCCTGTCTCTGTATAAAATAATTTGCCTCATGACTTTCGTGAATCATTCTGCTGTCACCTTAAAATATCCCCAATCTTGTATCACCAAGTCTCGGGAAAAGACAGCGGCCTTCAATTTATCTGTACCCCTCATGGTTACAAACCTCAGTGAAGTCACCTGTCATTCTCATACTCCCCAGTAAAACAAAGTCCCAGCATATCCAGCCTCTCGTTATGACTCAATGCCCCCATTCCCAGCAAAATCCAGGTTAATCTCTTCTGAACCCACTCCAACTGAATATTATCAAGGTCAATAATATCAAGGTGATTAATCAAGGCTTTTTCTAAGCGCAGGAGATTCCAAAACTAGAGGGCGTAGCTTTTGTGTGAGAGGGGAAAGATTAAATCAATCGGGTACATGTTCTGCTAAGCAAATGGTTCTGTAGATGAGAGTAGCAAAGATGTTCTTATATGGAGCAGGGAATGTGATGGAGTCAAAGTTCGGACAATGTTCACGGAAATCTCACATGGTCCATTTTTGTGTAGGATAACATTATGGTGTGTTTTAATAGAGAGGAAGAAAATGTAATCTGCTTGAGAAGGGACGGCCCATTGCACTCACTATCCTTCCTTGTTCCCAATAACAGCAATGTGGGCGAGCGAAAAACAACCGAATCATCTTTAAGACTCGTCTGGTATTCCTGACCAGAATGCATTGGAATCTCCTCACTGACGAAAGCAGAGGGAATTCATCCAAATCCAACGTTCCAGGATAAAATCCCATTGTGAACAGCTTGTATGAGCAGAATATTTCAGAATCAGAATAACATTTTGCACAATCTCTCAACTTTTCAGTTTGCCATGAGTTACACCAATATTTGTACTAAGTCCTTTCAGGATAAAACTATAGAAATTTTGGTTTTAGGTTTGCGGTTGTGTATGCATGTGTGTGTGTGCATGCGTGTTTCTGTGAGTGTGTGTGTGTCCGTGCATTCGTTCGTGTGTGCGTTTGTGTGTGTGAATGTGTGTTTGTCAGTGATTTTAGAAATGGAAATATCGCTTATATATTTGCAAAACCTAATCCGTTTGTCATCCATCTTTCCATCATAGTTTCAGTAACTTCGTCTTGGATCATAAACGTGCTATTTTGGAAGATGAAAGAAACCAGCCTAACTTCTTCCAATAACTGACACTTACCCAGTCTGAGACGTATATCATTGGTCGTATCACCAACCTGTTTCCATTTAAAATTTGTTGTGAGCAGTGGTGGAGTGAGACTCGAAAAATGAAACAGTGACCTTTAAAGCAGCGGAACAAAAGACCAGGAAGCCCGCAGTCACTGATGGGTAAGTTATTGGAGGCAATTCTGTGGGACAGGATTCACATATATGTGGGAAGGCAAGGACTGATTTGAGATCATCAACACTGCTTAGTGCAGTAGAACTCATGTTTCATTAATTTGATTGCGTTTTCTGAAGAGATGACAAAGAAAATTGATGAAAGCAGTTTGCCAGACATTGTCTGTATATATTTCAGCAAGGTGTTCATTACGTTCCGTTAGGTAGACAGATTAGTAACGTTATGTCACATGGGACAAGGAGGAGCTAGTCAATTGGATTCACAATTGGCTTGAAGGAAGACAACTGTTTCTCCGATTGGAGGCTTGTGTCCAGCAGTGTGCTGGAAGAATCAGCACTGAGTTCACCACATTTCATCATTGATATAAATGATCTGGATGTGAATACAGAGGCATAGTTATTAAGTTTACAGTTCACATTAAAAAGGTGATGTAGTGAATTATCTCAGAGTTCAACGACCCCACAATTAAATGGGCCAATGGGGCAAGGATTATCGGATGAAGATTCATTTAGATAGGTATGCTGTTTTGCATTTTGGAAAGGCAAATCAGGACATGAAATATACACTTAATGGTAAGGTTCTGGAGTGTGTTGTAGAAGAAAAAAACTTTGGTGACCAACTGCATAGCTCCTTGAAAGTCGAGTCGCAGGTAGACAGAGTGGTTCAGAATAAATTTGGCACGTTTGCCTAAATCACTCAGCGCAATGAGCGTGAGAGCTGACCTGATGTGTTGCATCTGTGCAGTACGTTGTTGAATTCACATTAAGAATGCTGTGAACAGTTCGGTTGGCTGCAGAAAAGATTCAAAACCATGTTCAGACTAGGGGGTCAAACCTCAATGGAAAGGCTGGAAAGGTGGGGAGGTTTTGCCCGGATTGTCAGACGCTGAGGGGCTGACAGTCCAGATATTTATAAAATCATCAGGCGCATGCATTGTCAGAATAGCCATAGAGTGTTTCCCATGACATGGGAGTCCAAACCAAGAGGGCACAAGTTGAAGGTGAGCGGGCAATGATTTGTAAGGGACCGTCGGGGCAAATGTTTCACACAGGGATTCGTGTGTTTATAGGAGGTGCTGTCAGATGAAGTGGTGAAGGCGCGTACGACAGTACATGTAAAAAGTGTCTGAAATAGGACGGATGTTGGCCAAATGCTGGCAAATAGGATAGATCAGATTTGGTTATCTGTTCTGAGTGAACAGATGGAACTACCCTGTATGTTTGCATGCTTTATGATTCTCTAATTCCATACGAAGGATAATCAGGAATTCTGAAAGAACCTTTCAAGTTGGAATTCTGTTCACCCCGTTTGTGGGGTCTCTCTGACTCCGTGACTGCAACATTCAAGAACAGAGCTTCCAGAAAAATAACACCAACTAAATTTCCAACAACACAATGTGAAAACATCAGAAACAGGGGCATGTCGTTCACCCCGCAAGCCTGCCTTGCCCTTCACATAAGATTGTTGCTGATCCGCACTCGGTCTCAAATCCTCCTTCATGCTCAATTCTTCTTAGACCTCAACTATATGACAGATCAGTATCCATCGAATTCTTCTTCAAATACTATCTGTCATCTAGCTCCACTTGCACTCTGGTGAGAACACCTAACATTCATTCACTTGTTTGAATTAAACAATTGCTATTCCTATACCACGTCTGTTTGATATTAACAAAAGTGGTGAAAACAAGAGTTCAGTTAATATTGACTGGTACTGTTATCAAGGCAGTGGTTTACTGAGGTTGACATCAACGAACTGACAAAACTGGAGTTAATGGGAATCAGAGTAAACTCTCCAGTGGCTGGAGTCAATCAAAGCACAAAGGAAGATGTTTATGGTTCGTGAATGTCAATCATCTCACTCCTGGGACATCTCTGTCGGAGATCCTCAGCTTATCTTCCTCGGCACAAAACATCTTCAACTGCCCTCTCAACGTCCGCCTGTTCCGACTCCCCACCCTCCCCACAATAAGATCAGAAATGGGGATTGTCACTGAAACTTCCAAAATGTTCAGAATAATTTGTCCCCCCTCCGCCCGTAAACTTGTCTGTATTCATGCAAAGCAAGACCCGGACAGCACTAAGGCTTGTGCTGTTAAAGTGTCGGTAACATTCATGTTACAGTATGGCCTAACATTGCACTTTGCCACAATAAACTGAACAGTTCATTCAGCACCTCGCGGTGCTTTCACAGGAATATGACGACGTCATTCAGACGACTGATACTACTGGAGAAGAAAAGGGATTGCCCATTCAGTGCCTCCAACCGATTATCCGAGAAGAGAAGAAGTCTATTGTTATGGACCACACCAGTGCCCGTCGAAATTATTTGAAGGCAGTAGCCTAGACGCTAAAGTTTTCTTACTTAATAGCAAATGTAAGGTGTCTGTTCCAGATGTAATGTGACTGTTCAAACAACTCGGCGTTAAGCGAAACACAATTTATTTAAACACTGTAGATAAAAGCAATTTAGAAGAAATGACCTCGATTGGACAACTTAACAGAATAATGTGTCCAGGAACTATTTCGAATTGACTGTTTCAGTACAGGATCATCCCATAAACACACCCCTTAGATAAAAGGAAGATGCAGGCGCAGATTGTCACAAGTGGTTCTCCAATCCACGAAGCAAAACACATCATCAAGAGTAAAGTAACAGAGAGTAGCAGCCAGAAGACACTCAGTGATTCATCCAAATCTGTTGAGACCCCAATAGTTTCTGATATTACTGAGAAAACAAAACCCAGAAGAAACCAGTGACAAAATAACCTCTTGAAGCTAAAGCATTGTTACACTTGTCGACACATCGAGCTGTTAAACAAGAATCAGGGAAAGCCGATCAGGACACTGGCCCTGTCCAATCTGACGAGAAGGAATCCATTCGTTCCCTTGATGCACTTACACAGAAAGAGAAGGAGGACATTCAGCCCTCAAATCAATCCCACAGGGATAGAATGAAGGGATTGATGCTGATATCTGAAAAGGTTTATGCCGGAAACATCGATTTTCCTCCTTCTCGGATGCTGCCTGATCTGCTGTCCATTTCCAGAACTACACTCTCTGTTCTGGTCTCCAGCATCTGCAGTCCTCACTTCCTCCAAATTGACGCTGTAACATGGTAAACAAGTGGTGCAGGGGCTGCACAGCCAGACTGATCCACATTGTTCCTTGTGGCTGCATTGTTCATAATACACAAGTGGGACATAAAGATGGTTTTCCAGCATTAAGGAGGAAACCAAATGTTTTGTATGAAGTCTCAAGAAGGCATCTACCATCTCTGAGAAGACAACCTGGTTTTCTCTGTGGAAATCAGACGCTGGTTGGACTGCCTAACTGGAGATTGTGAACAACACGACGTTCAGTACATCGTCACACACCGATTCCACATTAATGTGGGGAGTGTTAATTAAGGCATGAAACGTATCAGGAAATCCGAATTAGTCTAATGATTGGACTCTCTAAGATCAAATAATGATGTTCTTGTTCATGTTGATCTTGTGCAGTGCACGTTAACTATGATCTGCCTCCACTGCTCACGAATAGTGTTTTATATTTCCCCTGTACTTTGGAACGCAAGACAATAAATCAAATCATTCAATCCTGGTTAAAGTGTGGTATTTCTCACCCTATCAATATCTCTTTTGGAAAAAAAAAGTCATCGCTGCGGAACCTCAAGTTTCAGCGTAACCAGCTCTTCTTCTATCGCAGCTCTGCAGGAAAAACACTCAGTTTCTTCCTTCTCTCCTCATGGTATCAACATCTGAGTCTGTGGTAAGGAGCTCATACCTTACAAAGGAGATAAAATCTATAGAGAGTGCCCCAAATACTCTCTCAACAAGGCTGTACGGCTGCCGGAAGCTGGTTTTACTTATGTACTTGAATCATTTTACCACGAAGGGCAACATATCACTTACTGCTCTCATTACTTAAAAAGGGTTTGATAAGCAGCTGTCAGCATGGGACTGAGCAGCAGTCAGCATGGGACTGAGTGGGAAACCTTTATTCACACATTTGTTCGAGTTCTTTGATGAAGTGACCAGGACTTTTGACGAGGGCTGGGCGGTAGACGTAGTCTCTGTAGATTTCAGTAAGACGTTTGATAAGGTTTCACATGGAAGAATGGTCTGGAATTTCATCGCATGGAATTCAGGGAGAAATGGAAAATTGGATACACAATTTGCATGATCTTAAGCACTGGAAGGTAATAGTGGCAGGATGTTTGTCGGACTGAAGGCCTGTGACGAGTAGAATGCATCGGGTGTCGGTGCTGTGTCCATTGCTGTTTGTTATCTATATCAATGAACTGCTTAAAAATGTACAAGACCTGATTAGTAGATTTGCAGATGACACTAAAATAGGTGGCATCGTTGACGGTGAGGAAGTTTATCAGAAATTGAAGCAGGACCTTAATCACCTGGGGAACTGGGCCCGGAAATGGCAAATGGAGTTTAATATCGATAGGTGTGAGGCTTTGCATTTGGAAAGTCGCATCGAAGTAGGAGCTTCGCGATGAAAGGTCGGGAAATGAAGCAAAGAAACAGAGAGACCTTGAAGTTCATGTTCACGGTTCTCAGAAAGTGGAGTCAGAGTGAGGCAGGGCAGGAAAAAAGGCTTTTGACACACTGGCCTTCATTAATCAGGCCACTGAGTATAGAATTTGGGAAATTATGTTGCAGTTACTCAAGACTTCGGTGTGGCCGCACTTGGAGTATTGTGTTCAGTTATTGTCAACTTGTTCCTGAAAGGATGTCATTAAACTGGAAAGAGTGCAGAAGAAATTTGCAAAGACATTGCCAGTTCTCAATGGTCTGACTTAAAGGGAGAGGTTGAACAATCTCGGACTTTTCTTTAGAGCAGAGGAGGATGAGGGGGCCATTATAAGACCATAAGACATAGGAGTGGAAGTAAGGCCATTCGGCCGATCGAGTCCACTCCGCCATTCAATCATGGCTGATGCTCATTTCAGCTCCACTTACCAGCGTTCTCCCCGTAGCCCTTAATTCCTCTAGACAACAAGAATCTATCAATCTCGGCCTGGAAGACATTTAGCGTCCCGGCTTCCACTGCACTCCGTGGCAATGAATTCCACAGGCCCACCACTCTCTGGCTGAAGAAATGTCTCCGCATTTCTGTTCTGAAATGACCCCCTCTAATTCTCAGGCTGTGTCCACGGGTCCTCGTCTCCTCGTCTAACGGAAACAATTTCCTAGCATCCACCTTTTCCAAGCCATGTATTATTTTGTACGTCTCTATTAAGTCTCCCCTTAATCTTCTAAACTCCAACGAATACAATCCCAGTATCCTCAGCCGTTCCTCATATGTTAGACCTGTCATTCCAGGGATCATCCGTGTGAATCTCCGCTGGACACGTTCCAGTGCCAGTATGTCCTTTCTGAGGTGTGGGGACCAAAACTGGACACAGTACTCCAAATGGGGCCTAACCAGAGCTTTGTAAAGTCTTAGTAGTACATCTCTGCTTTTATATTCCAACCCTCTTGAGATAAGAGACAACATTGCATTCGCTTTCTTAATCACGGACTCAACCTGCATGTTTACCTTTAGAGAATCCTCGACTAGCACTCCCAGATCCCTTTGTGCTTTGGCTTTATTAATTTTCTCACCATTTAGAAAGTAGTCTTTGCTTTTATTCTTTTTGCCAAAGTGCAAGACCTCGCACTTGCTCACGTTAAATTCCATCAGCCACTTCCTGGACCACTCTCCCAACCTGTCTCGATCCTTCTGTAGCCTCCCCACTTCCTCAGTACAACCTGCCTGTCCACCTAACTTCGTATCATCGGCAAACGTCGCTAGAATGCCCCCGGTTCCCTCATCCAAATCATTAATATATAATGCGAACAGCTGTGGCCCCAGCACCGAACCCTGCAGGACACCGCTCGTCACTGGCTGCCATTCTGAAAAAGAACATTTTATCCCAACTCTCTGCCTTCTGTTAGACAGCCAATCCTCAATCCATCCCAGCAGCTCACCTCGAACACCATGGACCCTCACCTTGCTCAGCAGCCTCCCGTGTGGCATCTTATCAAAGGCCTTTTGAAAGTCTAGATAGACCACATCCACTGGGTTTCCCTGGTCTAACCTACTTGTTACCTCTTCAAAAAATTCCAACAGGTTTGTCAGGCATGACCTCCCTTTACTAAATCCATGTTGACTTGTTCTAATCAGACTCCGCTCTTCCAAGAATTTAGAAACCTCATCCTTAATGATGGATTCTAGAATTTTACCAACAACCGAGGTTAAGCCGATTGGCCTATAATTTTCCATCTTTTGCCTTGATCCTTTCTTGAACAAGGGGGTTACAACAGCCATCTTGCAATCATGCGGGACCTTTCCTGACTCCAGTGACTCTTGACAGATCTCAACCAATGCTTCTGCTATTTCCTCAGCCACCTCTCTCAGAACTCTAGGGTGTATCCCATCGGGGCCAGGAGATTTATCAATTTTAAGACTTTTTAACTTTTCTAGCACTATCTCTTTCGTTCTGGCAACCATACTCAACTCAGCCCCGTGACACCCTTTAATTTTTGGGATATTACTCATGTCTTCCACTGTGAAAACTGACGCAAAGTACTTGTTAAGTTTTCCTGCTATTTCCTTATCTCCCATCACTAGGCTTCCTGCATCAGTTTGGTGGCCCAATGTCTACTTTTGCCTGTCGTTTGTTTCTTATGTCCTGAAAGAAACTTTTACTATTATTTCTAATATTACTGGCTAGCCTACCTTCATATTTGATCCTCTAATTTCTTATTACACTCTTTGTTATCCTCTGTTTGCTTTTGTATCCTTCCCAATCTTCTGATTGCCCACTGTTCTTAGCCACTTTATAGGATCTCTCATTTTCTTTAATACATTTCCTGACTTCCTTTGTCAGCCAAGGTTGTCTAATCCATCCCCGGTTAATCTTTCTTTTCTTGGGAATGAACCTCTGTACAGTGTCCTCAATTATACCTACAAACTCCTGTCATTTTTGCTCTACTGTCTTCCCGGTTAGCCTCTGCTTCCAGTCTATTTTAGTCAGTTCCTCTCTCATGCCCTCATAATTACCTTTATTCAACTGTAACACCATTACATCCGATTTTGCCTTCTCCCTTTCAAACTCCAGACTGAACTCTACCATATTATGGTCGCTACTTCCTAAGGGTTCCCTTACTTTAAGATCTTTTATAGAGTCTGGTTCATTGCAAAGCACTAGGTCCAGAATAGCCTGCTCTCTTGTGGGCTCCATGACAAGCTGTTCCAAAAAGCCATCCTGTAAGCATTCCATGAATTCCCTTTCTTTAGATCCACTAGCAACATTATTTTCCCAGTCCACCTGCATATTGAAGTCTCCCATGATCAATGTAACCTTGCCTTTCTGACATGCCTTCTCTATTTCCCGGTACATGTTGCGTCCCTGGTCCTGACCACTGTTAGGAGGTCTATACACAACTCCAATTATGTTTTTTTTTTTGCCTTTGTGGTTCCTCAATTCCACCCACACAGACTCCACATCATCCGACGCTATGTCATTCAATACCATAGATTTAATTTTGTTTTTAACTAACAAGGCAACCCCACCGCCTCTGCCCACCTCTCTGTCTTTTCGATGTGTATAACACCATGAGGGACACGGAGAGGGTAATTGCTCACAGTCTTTTTCCAAGGATCGGGGAATCGAAGACAAGAGGGCATCTGTGCAAGGTTAGAGGGGAAAGAATAGAAGGGAACACGAGGGGCAACTTTTTTACACTGAGGCTCGTACTCATAATGGTTGAGCTGCAAGTGGATTTGGTTGAAGTGGGTACATTAACTACATGTAAAATACATTTGGACAAATACATGGATAGGAACGGACTAGAAGGATATCGACCAACTGCAAGGAAATGGGGTGAGCGTGGATGGACATTTACGACACGGAGGTCGAAACTCTATGTTAAATAAATCAAACATCCACAAAAGCTCGCTTCGTCTCTTAATCTGATGAAACATGAGCGGCAGAGAACTCCTACATTCCAGTATTTCAAGACAAGTAATAATTTAGTTTCCGAACTTATACAGTGCAGACTAAACAACAACTATTCACAAATCCAAGCCTCCCTTTTCCTCACTATGTGCGGTGAAGAAGGCATATGGCGTACTGGCTTTTATTGGTAGAGGAATTGAGTTCCGGAGTACTGCGGTCATGTTGCAGTTGTATAAGACTCTGGTGCGGCCGCATCTGGAGTATTTTGTGCAGTTTTGGTCGCCATACTATAGGAAGGATGTGGAGGCACTGGAACGGGTGCAGAGGAGGTTTACCACGATATTGCCTGGTATGGTAGAAAGATCGTATGAGGAAAGGCTGAGGCACTTGGGGTTGTTTTCATTGGAGAAAAGAAGGTTTAGGGGTGACTTGATAGAGGTGTACAAGATGATTAGGGGTTTAGACAGTGAGAATCTTTTTCCACGTATGGAGTCAGCTATGACAAGGGGGCATAGCTTTAAATTAAGGGGGGGCTAGGTATAGGACAGATGTTAGGGGTAGGTTCTTTACTCAGCGAGTTGTGAGTTCATAGAATGCCGTGCCAGTAGCAGTGGTGGACTCTCCCTCATTATGGGCATTTAAGCGGGCATTGGATAGGCATATGGAGAATAGTGGGCTAGTGTAGGTTAGGTGGGCTTGGATCGGCGCAACATCGAGGGCTGAAGGGCCTGTACTGCGCTGTATTCTTCTATGTTCTATGTTCTACTGTCTGACTCCAACTACATAAATTTATGCTGTTCTAATTACCCACTTATAAACGTTAAATTAATTTACTCTCAAGGCGAAGCAGTCTCTGTCTTCTCCACTGTTTTCACTGTTCCAGCTGCTGATCTCCCTGAGTAACCTTCTTTCTTTTTATAACTGCAAGTAGGTTTTACATGTGAAGCTTTGTTTGACCAAGATAGTGTTCGATTGCCAGTTAGCTCTCCGACTCTGCAGCAGTTGCTCTGCTGTTCAGTGGCAGTTGCTCACCATCTAATTGCAAAATACCTGGCTAATATACTTCTTCATAAATTCTCATAATCTGATTTGTTTCCAGGTGTCAAAACCATAAAATTCAAATTCCATTGTTTTCTGATATCCTTGCCATAATGTAGACCTTTATTCTTATATTCGAATTGTTTTCAAATCACAACCAAACCTCAGGTATCCATTTAACAGTCACTTGTTTCATTTGGAACAGTCTGTCCTTTAGATTAGATTCCCTACAGTGTGGAAACAGGCCCTTCGGCCCAACAAGTCCACGCCGACCGCCGAAGAGTAACCCACCCCAACTAATGCACCTAACAGCTATGGACAATTTAGCATGGCCAATTCACCTAACTTGCACATGTTTGGAATGTGGGAGGAAACCGGAGTACCCGGAGCAAACCGACGCTGATACTGGGAGAATGTGCAAACTCCACACAGATAGTCGCCCAAGACTAGAATTGAAGCTGAGGCCCTGGTGCGGTGAGGCAGCAGTGCTAACCACTGAGCCACCGTGCCGCCCGCTAGCAGCTGGACCTGTACTTTAAATTCAGTAATGCACTTTCCATCTTAAAATGACCAGACGTTTCTTCGACTTCATAACACCTCACCCCTTAAGAAAAAAATACATCAGAACGAAAAGATGGGTTCATATTTTTCCTTTAAATCTTCATCCCATTCTTATGAAATAATCAAAGTTATACATTTCATATTAATTCTGTACACATACATAACATTGGAAGAATTCAAAGTTTATCTATACATTTTCCTTTAAATCCGCAATAACACATTTGTTATCACATATTTACGAGCCGCAACATGTACGTTTTTGAAATTAAAATACTGTAGCATAAGACTACAATGAAATAGTTTTACATTTTAGTCTTTACATCGTTCGAAATACTTGAGTGAATTAACGTTGTTGAACACAACTGTCTCTGACAATTTGTATGTCACCTAAACACAAAAGTGTTGTCAAGCCAGTACCAAACTCAATAATGCTTATTCAATAATGAAGTTTGTTTTTTCCGGTGTACAACGAGTTTCGTTTTTGACAACTAACCAGTTAGCCATTCAATTCCATCATCATCTCCCTGCAAAAAAAAAAACTTCAATCACTATATCGCTAGCATCAGTCGCAAATTTGAAGGGTTTCGAAATATTTTGTACAGCTAAATATGGAGCAGTTGTTAATACTGCTTCAACTACCTCCTGGCAATATTTTGTCCTTCAAATGTTTGTGTTCTTCTTTAGTGAATCCACCAGTGGTGTCACTACACTGCTGAAGTTGGAAACAAACTTGAGATATAATCCACTCAGACCCAAAAATTGCAGCACCAATTTCTTCGTAGATGGTCGGGGAAAATGTTCAATGGCCTTCGTCTTTGTTTTCTATGGTATCAACCTTCAATGCCCAACGTAATGTCCCATGACGTCATCACTGTCTTCGTAAATCCTGTTTTCTTTAGGTTTATTTCCAGCTTTGCTTTTTTTTTTAATCGCTCAACGAGCTCTGCCATACTTTCCATGTGATGTTGCCAGGACGTTTTTGTTTCATAGAGGTGCCTACCTGTAACCACACAGTAACTCCAACTTCGTGATGTGTGTGGCTTGTCATAATTTATGTATGCTGTCCTCCAATCTTGGTACTGGATCCCGGTCCGATATTGTGACAATGTTGACCTTCTGATAGTCCACACAATACCGTTGAGTCCCACGAGATTTATCAACTAACACAAAGAACGAACTCCACTTGCTCTGACTCGGTTCGATGATGTCTTGGCTGAAAGTCACATCCAATTCCTTCCGGACCTTTGTGGCTTTGAGAGGATTCAGCCTGTAGGGGTGTTTAATTTATCACAACAGCATTCTCTACTTCCACTTCATGCACAATAGTGTTAGTCCTCCCATCTTGTTTCTGCATATGCCCTCGTACTGCTGCAACAAATAAGCAACTGGGTTCTTTGTTCCTGCGACAGATAGCTCACTATCCGATGCCACTCCTCAAAGACTTCCTTGTTCTATCAATATTTTGAGACACGTCAAACTGGATGACATCTGGATTTGATTCCTCACTCTGAGGGGCGGCAAGTCACACCTGTTTCTCCGTGTACATTTCTCTGTTATAAAATGGTTTGAACATATTCACATGACATCCTGAATACCGTTGATATTAATATCCGGCATTTTTACCAGATTGTTTACCAAACTCATTTTTTCTCAGTTTGTAAGATGTCACTATACCTGGTTTTGAAGGGATTTACTCCTAATGGTAGCAAAACTAATCTGTCATCCACACATGAAAACATCCAAATTTCAGAGTTTTTATTTGCTGCTTGCTGTGCCCTCTTCGGGTGCTGTTTAGATAAGTCACCTACCCTATTTAATCTCTCCCTCACCTCATACACATAACCCAAATATGAGATCTCCAATTTCGGTTCTGTCAATTTCTTTTCAGTACTTTTAAAAGACCTCTCACTTCATGTCCGAAAATTAACTCAAAGAGATTAAATGGAGTCGACTAATTTGGGGCATCTCTAATGGTAAGCAATATAAATGGGACACCTTTATCGCAATCATTCGGGCAATCGTGACAGTACGTTTTTCACATGGTCTTCACCGTCTGATGCCAACTTTCCAAGGATCCCTGAGATTCAGGATGGCAAACACTTGATTTAACGTGCTGTATGCCGAAGTGATCCATGATTTCCCTAAACAACCGAGGGATAAAATGAGACTCTTGGTCTGATTCAATCTCTCTTGGTAGCCAATACTGAGTAAAGAAAGCTACCAAATCCTCCACCACTCTTTCTGCCTTAACACTCCGCAATGGAATTGCGTCTGGAAATCTTGCAGAAACTCTACTATGGTTAGCAAATACTTGTTCGCACTCTCATTTAAGAAGGGGACCAACACAATTAATCATAACCTGCGTGGAATGTTCTTTAAATTTAGGAGTCGGCAATAAAGTTGCTCGTTTTATTACTGCCTATGGCGTACCGACTATTGGGCATGTATGGCAGATACGGACAAAACAAACATCCCTTATGCATTCTAGGTCACAAAATATGCGTTTGCACCCTAGCCTGAGTCTTCCGTGCACCTAAGTGACCTCCTACAGGTATGATTCGGAGATGCCGGTGTTGGACTGGGGTGTACAAAGTTAAAAATCAACACAACACCAGGTTATAGTCCAACAGGTTCTGAGCGACAATCACCTGATGAAGGAGCGTCGCTGCAAAAGCTAGTATGCTTCCAATTAAACCTATTGGACTATAACCTGGTGTTGTGTGATTTTTAACCTCCTACAGGTAGTTTATATGCACCTCATAACAGATCCTGTCTATGTGCTACTGCGTCATAGTCTGGCGCATTTCCAATTTCCGATCTGCACTAACCTGCTGTGGTCTCTATTTTCATCTTAGGATAATATTAACCTGGAGGCCTGTGACCAGCGGAGTGCCACAAGCAATGGTGCTGGGCCCACTATTTTTCAACATTTATGTAAACGATTTGGATGTGAGCATAAGAGGTATAGTGCGTAAGTTTGCTAATGACAACAAAATTGGAGGTGTGGTGGATAGCGAAGAAGGTTACCTCAGATTACAACGGGATCTTGATCAGATGGGCCAATGGCTGAGAAGTGGCAGATGGAGGTTAATGCGTGCAATTGTGGTCTCCTTCCTATTGGAAGCACGTTGTGACACCTGAAAGAGCTCAGAAACGATTTACAATGATGTGGCCAGGGTTAGAGGATTTGTGCAACAGGGAAAGGTTGAATCCGATCGGGTTGTTTTCCCAGGAGCGTCAGAGGTGTGATGTGACCTTATAGATGTTTATAAAATCATGAGGGGCATAGATAGTGTAATTAGACAAAGTCTTTTCCCTGCTGGTGGGCGAGTCCTGATCTAGAGGGCATAGGTTTAGAGTGAGAGGGGAAAGATACAAAAGTGACCTCGGAGGCAACCTTTTCACTCAGAGGGTGGTACGTGTATGGAATGACCTGCTAGACGAAGTGGTGGAGGCCAGTAAAACTGCAACATTTAAAAGGCATTTGGATGCCGGCCAGGTGCTGGTAGGTCGGACTAGATTGAGTTGGGATGTCTGGTTGGCATGGACAAGATGAACCAATGGATTTGTTTCCGTGCTGTACATCTCTATGACTCTCTGGCTCTATGAGTGTCACAGACAGTGACAGATAATCACAGAGTCACAGAAAATCAGAGAGTCAGGCAAATTCACTTCATTCCAGATCCAATTCTCCAAATTAGTACCGCCATCTTGATATGTCCGAACTGTCCACCTTCCTTCCCATCTATCCACTCCAGCCTCCCCTCAGAACTATCACTATCACTCCCACTTTCATCTTCCTGTCGCCTTCCCAGTGCCGTTTGCGCCAGCACAACTTCTTTCTCTTCTATTTATCTTTCAGACACTTGTCACCCCCACCACATTGCTGATGAATGGCTTATGCCTGACATATCGATTGGATTCTATCTGATCTGTTGTGCTTTTCGAGCGCCACACTTTTCGAGACTGAGCAAATCCCATATCTCGCAAACTATAACTTGTTGACTTTCTCCCTCTCCTCTTTCTGCGTATACTTTACATACCCAACCCCAGCCCAGGCTGTGCACTCCACTGCAGCTCTTCGACTTTTCTTGTGGTTTCCTTTACTACTTGCCTTAATGCCACTGGCTGAGCCTCTTTTCCAACAGTGCCTTTCTTCAATCACTTTGTCTGTCACAAATTACGACAGTAAAAGCACTTCTCCCAGTGTTCATCTTAAACCACTGACTCTGTAATTTTATGTGCTCAACTCAATTGTAGTGAAAATACCTGAGGGCTTGCACCTCCTTTTAACACTCTTTTGGTAAAACATTTTTAGTGTGCTGTTCACTTTGTTTTGTTGAGTAAGATCCTCCTACTCTCAATTTCTGTCCCTCAGGAGAGGAAAATCATGCCAGAAGCTAAATTTCATAAATGCCTTTTTACCTGCCATTTCTGCAACTCTCCTCACTTCATAACTTTCTGTTCATTCACATGAAATCTTATCATATCTAAAGGAGAACTTTTAAACTCTATCAGCAGAATAATCTCTTTAATAGCCTCATACGACTTGTCTCTTTTAAAAGCCCACGACCATCGATCAAACGTAATATGTTTAATTCATTGAAAATCAACTTAAGTCTGACCTGGTTCCATCTTTATGTTTCGGGGCCGCTATCTGTATGCTTCTGGTGCCAATTCATAAGCACTCGAAATAGTCTGTTTCACATCTGCATAATCTTCTGATCCCTGATCTGACAACACTGCGCATACCTGACGAGTTCTGCCTTCTAGCTTAGTCTGTACTAACCTTACCCACAAGTAACGAGCAACTCCATCTGCCTAGCCAATATTTCAAATGAAATAAAAAGCATTTGACATTTTTGTCCTCGATATGTGGCAAAATGTTAACATATCTGCACATATCACTGCTGTCTCCCTTCATCTCCATCCTGTTACTTTGACTTTCCTGAATAATTTACAACTTCAGAAGTTCAAATTCTCTCTTTCTTTTTCCCGTCTCTCTCCTCTCTCTCTTTCTGTCTCTATCTTTAACTTCGAACTCCCGTTGTCACATTTGCAATTTATTTTTATCTGACTCCACTGAACTTGTCTGGTTATCTCATTCACCTCAGTTTTTGAAAACTCCATCACAATTTCTGATTTACTTTTGTCCCTGGTTCAACATAATTCTAACGTATTTGTTAATTCTAAAAGTATGCCCTTCTTCTGTCTTTCGAAACTTTCTTGGCAAATTTAGAAATCACTTTCAAACCCCAGAACGTCTTTAGCAGCGTTAAGAAAAAATTATCTTGTTTTTAATTGAACCAACCACAAGAAATCACAATTAATCACATTTTCTCACCTACGTTTTATATAAAGATCCAAGAACCCAATTGCCAAATGTTGGAATCAGCTAGGACCATTTTTTCCGGTAATCCGTTCGCATTTGCCTAAACCCCGAACGACAAGCCCCAAACTGTTATTAAGTCGATGTCGAACCCCTCTGTAAATTAAGCCAAACTCCCAAAAAGCTCACCACGCCTCGTAACTTGTTAAAACATGTGTGGCAAAGAACTCCTAAATTCCATTATCTAAAAAAATCTGATCTCGAACAGTAAGCAATGAACAACAACTCTTCACAAATTCAGACTCCCGTTTCTTAATGCTTGCTATCTGAATTCAAGTCTATAAAAAATGTTGTTCATATAATCCACATATTAAAATTTGCGCTTACTTAATCTCCAGACCACAGAGTCTCTGTCCGATCCGCTGTTTTCAATTTTCTAGCTGCAGATAACCCTAGGTCATCTTTTGTTTGGTGCAAGTAGGTTTTATATGAAGAAGCCTCTGTCATCGGGAGTGTTTTTTTTTCTTTATTTGAGATGAAGAAGTTAGTTATTCAGTTTGCTCCCCGACTCTACAACAGTACCTCAGCTGTTCGATGGCTGTAAATTTTCCTCTAAATTTCAAAATTACGGTTTTATATACTTCCATGACACATTTAATTCTGATAACCTGATTGGCTCCATATGTCAAAACAATAAAGTTCAGCTTCCAGCGGCTTCTGGTATCCTGTGCATGACTAAAACGAATTGGTGAAATTCGAATTGTTGACGAGACAACAACCAAAACTCAGGTATCTGTTTAATAGAACGTTGCTACATTTGGAAGTCTCTTACCATTACTTGGCAGCTGTCGCTGTACTTTATATTCAGCAAAACACGTCCTGTCTCAAAGTAACCAGATATGCTTTTGGCTTCGTAACCAGTTGGCACGGACTACTTGGCGTGCTGTCAGACTCTATGACTTTAAGACTCCTGGATGTATTATTTGGTGACTCTTGATCAAGGGCATGCAGGTCCTTTCGGAATACGACATTTTCCAACCTCGCACAATTTAATCAATGCAAAATGAGATCTATGCTATTAGTAACCTTCATCCAAATCGTGTGCTTACCTTGCAAATTGCTGTGGTCTAAATACTGATCCGCGTGATATCCCGTGAGTAACGGCCTTCAGTGAAGAAATGGGCGCTGACCTCTGTATTATCTCCACTAAAGAATTCCCAAACCACTTTATATATCACACATTACTCATGAACTTTCACTCACCTGCAAGTAACGACATCGAAAGAATACTGCTAATTCAAATCCACCGGTACCACTGGGATCTCATTTGTCGACACCTCAACTGACACAAACACCAAAGTTTTCTCAAAGATGTTTTCCCTTTCGTGAAGCTCAGGTGACTGCCAAGTCACATTATGATTCCCCACACCTCCATTTATCACGTTTCTTATAAAAAGTTTCCAATATTTTCCTCAGGACAGACATCAAATTGTCCAAAATTTAGACTCATTTGTGTTACCTCATCCTCCCGCTATCAATATTTGGGGTTACAAAAGCAACTTTCCAGATATCAGGAAGCAGATTTTTCAGCATAAACAGTTTTGAAGGATATTCAATCTTATTTCTTGTCGTTACAACATTTAAAAGGCATGAATAGGAATGGTTTGGAGAGATGTGCGCCCATTGTCAGCAAGCAGGACGAGATGGATTTGGATTGTGTTAGTCATGGATTGGTTACAAGAAGAATCTGTGTCTGTGCTCAACAATTCTATAAATCTATTGCCACCTCCCTGAATACTCTGGGATTGGGGCTGGTCTGCTGCAGCAACTTAAGAATCTTCAGTTCAATGAGGATTTTTTTGGGTAACTTCTCTTTATTAATTCTAATCTCCCATAGAATCTCAATTTTACCAGTCACTCTGACCTGGAATATTTCTGGATGATTTTCTGTATGTTTCACTGTGGAGACAGAATTAATGTGTTCCCGTCAGTGGGTGCAGAGATGACCTCCGTCACGAAGGAAAAAACTTGGAGCACTGCACTTGGAAGATGATTGAAATGGGACCCAATCCTGCTCGGAAAGTTCTCAACTCAAAATAGCTCATTGAAACTGTGACTTCACGGTCACTGAGAGCACTGCGATCTCCTTAGTGTTAGGTTACAGGCTATGCTGAAAGTGGTGACATAAAGATGTGGCAACAACAGTTTAGAATCAAATCGAATTTACAGTTTGTACCTGGCATAGGTCCACGTAGAGACAGGAATCTGTTCATGATCAAAATATCTGTAACTGGATGACAGGCCAGAAGAGAACTGCAAGCGAAAAGGTTTCGGTGATGGTTTATTCAGAAAGTGCACTGATGTAGAAATGACGACAGGTGATATTGAGAAGTTGGTAGTGGACAGGTTTGGTGATAGAGGGGTTATTGAGATATAGATCAACTCAGGACAAAATGGGGAAGTCGTGGTATTAATATTTTGTTCCTCCTCAGTTGTTTGTAAGTGAAGAGAACGAAATTCATGAAATGGGAATGGAGTATGTGATTGAAAGCGAATACAATACTTTACATCTTTGCCAAATATACACAACAGAAGTAGCGATGGCGTTCAAAATCATTTACAGAATTAATAAATAAGCTGAGATAGACTCACCAGGAACACCAATTATAGCGAGGATGGGAAAGTAACCTGCCTGAATAATTATCAGTGCACATCGTATCCGCCATGTTAACCACATCCAATCCTGACGAATCCAGTAAAGACAACTAGAAAAACTCCTGTACATTTTTGTAACATTCCAATGCATTGATCTCAGATTCTGATCCAATGCGGGAACATTCCAGTCTAATGTTCTCAGATTCTGATCGATTGTTGGAACCTTCCAGTCTATTCTTCTTAGATTCTGATTCATGTTGGAACATTCCAGTCTATTGCTTTCAGATTTTGATCTCTCCCACTCTCCGGAGCTGTTGATTCCAATCGTGTTGAGGATGATGCTCTCGCTGATATATTTTAAAAAGTCCCTTATTAGTAGAAGAGGAAAAGCCTCCAGTGACTCAGTTGGGATCCATGGAGACTGATGTCAGTCACAGTCACTGAACAGAATCGCCACTTAACCCCATCACTGCAACACATTTATTGTAACAACAATAGCTGGTCTGGGTGGGGTACTGACATCGCCTGCTCTTGGTCTTACCGACTATCTCCGATTATACCAACAATGTTAGATGTAATAGAGAAAGGCGATATTTTGTCTTCACATGATTTGTGACTCTGCTGTAGCATACACGTACAATGTTTTACGTAACCATTTTATCAACAGCAAATCGAGAAGTTGTTGCAAAAATTAAAATTCCTCCACGTCAACAAATATCAGTCTAAAAACTGTCTCTGGAGACAACTGCCCTAAACATAAGAAATACAGATTTCTTTGGACATTCCTCTCACTACTCTAATAAAGCAACATTTTATCTTTAACACTCTGCACTTCATGAATTCGTTTCTAAACATGCAAACATCTTATTGCACAGTAAATTCGGCTCTTCTTTCCCAGATTTTTCGCCTTAGCCTGAAAGTAAATGATGTGTTTACAATTGCATTTTTGTATTGGGATTAAAGGGTCAGAGACAGCATGTCTGTGTCATTGGTTAAGAAAAAGAAAGGAATAGGAGACAGTCGGTGTGGAAAATGGAGAGGAGTAATGTGTTTGTTTCCCAGTTACCAATATTTTATTGACAAATGGAATAAAATGAAATGCAAAGAAATAAAGAGAATACATTAAGAAGAAGGAATAGCAAGTGAAAATAAAAATAAAACAGGACAATTTGAAATGGAGGAAGAATGATTTCACATACAGTATTTAATCATTGGACGTGCAGTAAGGTAAGATTATTCATATGTGTACAATATATTCAGAATGAACAACGGAGACACAGTTAATGAAATGTGATGTATACGTTGTATAAAATTTATAAAACAATAAAACAATATTTGATCCTCATCTGAGGTGTCATGTTCCCACTCTCACAACGTTTCTCTCTTTCTGGGATTCCCGGCTCTAGTCTCTCGTTCTTGTCAGGATGTATGTTGTAAATTCCTGCTTCTGGTGTCCCAACTTATTTTAGTTAACTGCCTTTCCACCGGCAAACAAACATATTGTCCTGCTGGGTTCTGTCAAGAGCCAGTAAGTGTCATATTATTGGAGAGAAAAATTCTGGCATCAGATACAGCATTTGAACATTTTACTCTGTTGTACCAACACTGTACAAAGACAGGAATTGGGAAAATAAATACGGAAGTGCATCTACTTCTGCCATTCATCTAGTTTTCGCGTTTTTGACATCTCTTCATCTATATTCTCACCCTTTCTATCTTTTATCTGGATAATAAATGCTCCAATCAATCTCGTGTCCCATTTCTCGGTTCTCCTTCTTTCAATTAATATCTATTGCTCTCTTTTAAGACGTACTCTGATTAGAATTGAGTAATTTAACTACAAAGTCTTGAGGGAGAAGCTGGCCAGAGTTAATTGGAAGGGAAGCCGAGCAGGGAAGACCATGGAGCAGCAATGGAAGGGGTTTGTGGGGATGATCCAGATGAACATCAGAAATTCATCCCAAAGAAGAAGAAACATACTCGGGAGGACAGTGCAGCAATGAGTGATTAGGGATGTCAAGAACAGCATAAAATCAAAAGAGAAAGCATATAATGTGGGAAAGGTTATTGGGAGTCCATAGGAAAAAGAAGCCTTTACATACCAGTGGAGGATTATTAATAAAAGCAATACGGTAGAGAAGATAATATACAGCGACAAGTAAGCTTGTTAATAATATGACAGGCGATTGAAAGAGTTTTGTTTAAGATATATAAGATATATAGAGAGAAGAGCAAACGTCAGACTGCTGGAAAATGAGGCCTGAAGAGTTATGGGTAACAATGAAATGGCAGTGGCATTGCACAGACACTTTGCATCAGTCTTCAAAGTGGAAGACACTCGCAGCTTGCCAGAAGTTCAAGAGGATCAGAGGGCGGAGGTGCGTGTAGTGACCATCACTAAGGGGGAGTTACTGGGGATGTTGAAATTTCTGAATGCGGACAAATCACGCAATTTGATGGACTGCACCCCATTGTTCTAAAGAGGTAGCTGAGGAGTTTATGGAGGCGTTGCTGGTGATCATTCTAGAATCGTTCAGGAATCACTGGAGTCAGGGAGGATCCCAGAGGACTAGCAAATAAAACCTTCCAGTTTAAGGAGAGAGGGACACAGAATGACACAGAGATAGCGAAGGGTGTAGGTGCTAGTGAATGGGACACGGAAAGGGTTGGAAAATATTTCGGAGAATGTTACAGGGATAGGGAGGGATGTAGGTGATAGAGAAATAAACAGAGATAAGGAGGGGTAAAGGTGCTGGCGAATGTTACAGGGATAGCCGAGTGAAGGGGCTGGAGAATGTTACAGTGTAAGGGATGGGTTTCGGTGCTGGAGAATGTTACAGGGAGATGGAGGAGTGCAGGTGTTGAGCAATGTCACAGGTATAGGGAGGCGTTCAGGGGCTGGAGAAAGTTAAAGGGACAAGGATGGGTTTATGTGCTGGAGACTTACAGCGATCGGGACGTGTGCAGGTACTGGAGAAATACACAGGGATAGGGAGGGCAGTAGGTGCTGGAGAATGTTACAAGGATAGGGAGGCGTGTACGTGCTGGAGAATGTAACACGTATAGGGTAGAGTGTCTGTGCTCGAGAATGTTCCAAGTGTAAGGATTGGGCTTAGGTGCTGGAAGGTATTTCAGAGGTAGCGAGGGGTGTAGGTGTCGGAGAATGGTAAACCAACAGGGAGTGAGGAAACGTGCCAGACAATTCTACGGGTATGGGATGGGGTGTAGGTGCTGGAGAATGTTACGGGGCCAGGTAGTGGTGTTAGGTGATTGAGAATGATTCAGGGATTGGGGATGGTTTTAGGTGCTGGAAAAGTTTACATTGATAGGGACAGGTGAAGGGGTTGGAGAATGCTACAGTGATAAGGAGTGCATATGTGATGAATAATGTAACAGGGATAATAAGGGGTGTAGGTGCTGGTGAATTTTACGAGGATAGAGAGTGGGTGTAGGTGCTGCAGAATGTTGCAGAGAAAGTGAATGGTGAAGGTGCTCGAAAATGTTTCAAGGAAAGGGTTGGGAAAGGCTTTTGGACAATGTTACATGGATAGCGAGGGGTGAAGGTGATTTAAAATTTACAGGGATAAGGAGGTGTGTAGTTGCGGGAGAATATTACGGGGATAGGGAGAATTTAGGTGATGGAGAATGTTACAGGGATCGGGAATGGTGTAGGGCCTGGAGAAGTTTGAAGGATGGTGAGGCGTGTAGTTATTGGAGAATGTTAAAGGGATAGGTCGTGGCTGTATGTGCCAGAAAATTCGGAAGGGCTTGGGAGGGGTGAATTTGCTGTAGAATATTGCAGGGTCGGGCTTGTCTATATGTGTTGGAAAATGTTACAGGGTCAGGCAGTGGGTGTAGGTGCTAGAGAACGTTACAGTGATAGGGAGTGGTGTAAGTGCTGGAGAATGTTACAGGGGCAGGCAGTGGGTGTAGGTGCTAGAGAACGTTACAGTGATAGGGAGGGGTATAGGTGCTGGAAAATGTATAAGTAATAGGGAGGGCCGTAAATGCTGGAGAATGTCAGGGACAGGGAGGGATGAAGGTGGCAGAGCATGTTACAGGGATAAGGAGGGGCATAGGTGCTGGAGAATGTTACATGGATTGGCCGGGGTACAAATACTGAAAATGCAAAAGTGATAGGATGGTGTGTAGATAATGTTCCAGGTGTAGGGAGCGGTATGCGTGCTGGAGAATGTTACAGGGATAGGGAGTGTGAATATGTGCTGAAGGATGTTACTGTGATAGAGAGTGGGTGTAGCTGCTGTAGAATGTTACAGGAATAGGGATTGTGTGTTGGTGCTGAAGCGTTTTACAGTGACATGGAGTTGGTGTCGGGTCGAGAGATTGTTACAAAGATATGGTGGTGTTTAGGTGCTGGAGAATGTTTCAGGAGAGGGATTGAGTCAGGGGCTGGAGGATATACGAAGTGGAATAGAAGCTGGAGGAGTTTACTGGGAGAGGGACGGGACGAGAAGGAGGTGGTAACAGAATAATTGAGCTGTATAGATGCTGGTGGAAGTTACAGGAATAAGGATGAGTGAAATCTGTCGGAGATAATCATAGTTTTCTAGTCTGGGGGATGTCAGAGAAATAAGAAAGCAAGGGAGAAGATGTTACAGAGATAGCGAGACACGTGCATACTCCAACAGTCTACTGATTTTTTTCTTAATTCTTTCACAGGTTTTGGGGAGGGGTGCAACAGCTCAGGTTAGAGAGGTAAGAAATTGTGTCGGAGCTGGAAGTGGTTCGACTGATGGGGAGTATATGGGTTCAAGTTGTTTTGAGAGACAGGGAAGGGTACGGGAGCTGGAGGTGGTTTGAGAGATAGGGAGTGATGTGCAGGTTGGAGGTGGGCGGAGAGATTGGGTGGGGTGTAGGGGTGGAAAAATATTACAGGGATAGGGAGTGAGTGTAGATGTTGAAATATGTCACAGAGATCACTTGGGGTGTAGGTGACAGACAATGTTGCATTGATGGGGAGGGGTGCTGGTGCTGGAGAATGTTACATTGATAGGGAGTGGGTGCAGGTGCTGGAAAATGTTACACGGATTGGGAGAGGGGTAGGGCTTGGAGAATGGTATTGGGTCGAGAGGATTGCAGGTGCCGGCGAATGTCATATGGTTAGGAAGGGTCTTAGGTGCTTGAGAGTGACACAAGGTAGTGAGAGGTGCAGGTGATGGAGAATGTTACAGGGGTACGGAGTTGTATAGGTGATGTAGAATGCTACAGGGATGGGAGTGGTCGAGGTGCGAGAGAATGTTACATTGACAGCGAGTGCGTGCAGGTGCTGGAGAATGTTACAGGATAGGGAGCGGGTGTTGGTGCTGAAGCGTTTTATAGTGACAAGGAGTTAGTGTCGGGTCTGAAGATTGTTACAGGGATAGTGTGGCGTTTAGGTGCTGGAGAATGTTCCAGGAACAGGAATGGAGTCAGGGGCTGGAGATATACAAAGTGGAATAGATGCTGGAGGGAAGGGACGTGGAAGGAGGTGCTAACAGCAGTTTGGAGTTGTGTAGATGTTGGCGGAAATTAAAGAAAGAAGGATGAGTGAAATCTGCTGAAAATAATCGTGGTTTTCTAGTCTGGTGGATGTTACAGAAATAGGAAAGCAAAGCTGAAGATGATTCCATGTTACAGAGGTAGCGAGGCATGTGTACACTCGAACAGACTACTGATTTTTTTCTTAATTGTTTCCCACGGTTTGGGGATGGTTACAGCAGCTCAGGTTAGAGATAGGGAGGGCTGTAGCATTTGGGAGGCGGTTAGAGAGATAGGGACCTATGTAAGGTTGGAAGTGGTTCGACTGATTTGGGGTACAGGGGTGCAGGTGTTTTGAGAGATAGGGAAGGGTTTGGGAGGTGGAGGTTATTCGAGAGATGGGTAGAGGGATAGGAAGGGGTGCAGTGGTTGGAGGTTTTTAGAGAGAGGGGGAGAGCTGTAGGGTTTGGAGGAGGTTAGAAAGATAAGGAGGGACGCAGCGTTTGGAGGATGTGACAGAAAAAGAGGGTTATGGGGTCTGAACGAGGTTAGAGTGACATGTGATGGTGTTGGGATGGAAGTGATGAGTGAGATGGATAAGTGTAGGGGCGGGACGTGGTTCAATATAGGCAGGGTTTTGGAAGCTGGAGGTATTTAGAGAGATAGGAATGGAGGTGGTTTTAGATAAGGAGAGGTGTGGGAGGTGGAGGTGGTTAGTGAAACAGGTAGGGGTATCGTGGCTGGAGGTGGTTCGAGAGATTGTTAGAGAGGCAGTGTTTGGAAGAGGTTCGTGAAATGGAAATCGCTTTGGGTGCTGGAGGAGATTAGAGAGATAGGGAGGCGTGTGGGGCTGGATATGGTCAGAGAGATAGTGACGGTTGTAGGTGTTGGAGATGGTTAGGGAGATAGGGAGGGTCTGGGGCTTTAGAGGTTTAGAGATAGGGAGGAGTGTTGGATTTGGAGGAGATAAGAGATATCAAGAGGGATGTATGTGCCGGAGGTGGTTAGATAAATAGGGAGTCGTCAAGATTCTGCAGGAAATTATAATTCTACGGCAGTGAAGACAATAGACAATAGACAATAGGTGCAGGAGTAGGCCATTCAGCCCTTCGAGCCTGCACCGCCATTCAATATAATCATGGCTGATCATTCCTAATCAGTATCCTGTTCCTGCCTTATCTCCATAACCCTTGATTCCACTATATTTGAGAGCTCTATCCAACTCCTTCTTAAATGAATCCAGAGAGTAGGCCTTCACTGCCCTCTGGGGCAGAGCATTCCACACAGCCACCACTCTCTGGGTGAAGAAGTTTCTCCTGAGCTCTGTCCTAAATGGTCTACCCCGTATTTTTAAGCTGTGTCCTCTGGTTCGGCACTCACCCATCAGTGGAAACATGTTTCCTACTGCCAGAGTGTCCAATCCTTTCATAATCTTATACATCTCAATCAGATCCCCTTTCAATCTTCGAAACTCAAGGGTATACAAGCCCAGTCGCTTCAGTCTTTCAGTGTAAGGTAATCCTTCCATTCCAGGAATTCACCTCATGAACCTACGCTGCACTCCCTCAATAGCCAGAATGTCTTTTCTCAAGTTTGGAGACCAGAACAGCACACAGTACTCCAGGTGTGGTCTCACCAGGGCCCTGTACAGCTGCAGAAGCACCTCTTTGCTTCTATACTCAATTCCTCTTGTTATGAAGGCCAGCATGCTATTAGCCTTCTTCACGACCTGCTGTACCTGCAAGCTTGCCTTCATTGACTGGTGTACAAGAACACCCAGATCTGTCTGTGCTGCCCATTTACATAAATTGATTCCATTGAGGTAGTAGTCTGCCTTCCTGTTCTTGCTACCAAAGTAGATAACCATACATTTATCCACATTAAACTGCATCTGCCATGCATCTGCCCACTCACCTAACTTGTCCAGGTCACCCTTTAATCTCCTCACATCCTCATCACTTTTCACCCTGCCACCCAGCTTTGTATCATCAGCAAATTTGCTAATGTTATTGCTGATACCATCTTCTATATCATTGACATATATTTTAAAAGGTGTTGTCCCAGCACGGATCCCTGCGGTACCCCACTGGTCACTGCCTGCCATTCCGAAACAGAGCCGTTTATCACTACCCTTTGTTTCCTATTAGCCAACCAATTTTCAATCCAATCTAGTACTTTGCCCCCAATACCATGCACCCTAATTTTACTCACTAACCTCCTGTGTGGGACTTTATAAAAGCTTTCTGAAAGTCCAGGTACACTACATCTACTGGATTTCCCTCGTCCAACTTCATAGTTACATCCTCAAAAAATTCAAGAAGATTAGTCAAGCATGATTTCCTCTTCATAAATCCATGCTGACTCTGTCCTATCCTGTTACTACTATCCAGATGTGCAGTAATTTCATCCTTTACAATAGACTCCAGCATCTTTCCCACCACTGACGTCAGACTAACTGGTCTATAATTTCCTGCTTTCTCTCGCTCACCTGTCTTAAAAAGTGGTATAACATTAGCCACCCTCCAATACTCAGGAACCGACCCCGAATCTATCGAACTCTGGAAAATAATCACCAACGCATCCACGATTTCGTGAGCCACCTCCTTCAGTACCCTGGGATGCAGACCATCAGACCCCGGAGACTTATCAACCTTCAGACCTAACAATCTCTCCAACACCAAATCCTGGCAAATATAAATTCCCTTAAGTTCAGGTCCTTCAGCCACTGTTACCTCAGGGAGATTGCTTGTGTCTTCCTAAGTGAACACAGATCTGAAGTACCCATTTAATTCTTCTGCCATTTTTTTGATCCTAGTAATATATTCCCCTGTTTCTGTCTTCAAGGGCCCAATGTTTGTCCTAACCATTTTTTTTTTGCCTTGCACATACCTAAAAAAGCTTTTACTATCCTCCTTAATATTCTTGGCCAGTTTACCTTCGTACCTCATTTTTCCTCTGCGTATTTCCTTCTTCGTAATCCTCTGTTGCTCTTTAAAAGCTTCCCAGTCCTCAGTTTTCCCACTTATCTTAGCTATGTTATACTTTTACTCTTTTAACTTTATATGTTTCTTTACTTCCCTCATCAGCCATGGCCACCCATGCCTCCTCCTGGGATCTTTCTTCCTTTTAGGAATGAACTGATCCTGAAACTTCTGCATTATACACAGAAATATCTGCCATTGTTCCTCCACGGTCATCCCTGCTAAGGTATTGAACCATTGAACTTTGGCCAGCTCCTCCCTCATAGCTCCATAATTCCCTTTATTCAACAGAAGTACTGTCACTTCCGACTGTACCCTCTCCCTCTCAAATTGCAGATAGAAGCTTATTGTATTATGGTCACTACTTCCCAATGACTCCTTCACTTCGAGGTCTCTGACCAATTCTGGTTCGTTACACAATACCAGATCCAGAATTGCTTTCTCCCCGGTCGGCTCCAGAACCAGCTGCTCTAAGATTCCATCTCTGAGGCACTCCACAAAGTCTCTTTCTCGAGGCCCAATAACATCCTGATTCTCCCAGTCGACCTGCATGTTAAAATCCCCCATAACAACTGTAGTGACATCTTTGCGACAGGCCAATTTCAGCTCCTGATTTAACTTACATCCGACATCCAGACGACTGTTTGGGGGCCTGTAGATGACTCCCAAGAGGGTCTTTTTACCCTTAGTATTACGAAGCTCTATCCACACTGACTCTACATCTCCTGACTCTAGGTCCCCCCGCGCAAGGGACTGAATATCGCCCCTTACCAACAAGGCCACCCCACCCCCTCTGCCCGTCAGTCTGTCCTTACGATAGCACGTGTATCCTTGAATATTCATTTCCCAGGCCCTGTCCTGGGAAGGAGCTGGAGAAGCTTAGAGAGACGACGAAGGGTGTAGCGCTTTGGACGGGGTTAGATAGATAGGTAGCGTGCAGATATTGGAGGAATATACAGTGATAAATAGGGCTGTTGTAGCTGCTGAAGATTGTGGAGAAGCGGAATGATACTGCGATAGAGATGGCGGTAGCAGCTGAAGTTGATGACAGGAAAAGATACAGAGATACAGATGGATAGCTGAAACACAGCTTTGCGCAGTGACTTAACATATAACACATTGTTAAAATCTGTAGAATAGACAATGCACTGGGAGGAACTGGAACTGAATGACTGAGACCAGGCGGGGTCCAATCACAACAGCCGTTGAGTCAGTGTGCTACAGCACAAGACAAGCCCCTCGGTTGACAGTAACAAAGTAAAAAGCCCTGTGGACCCAACAAAGTCCTACTTCCTAACATCCAGACTCGTGTCAGAATTGGGAGAGCTGCCCTACAGACTGCTCAAGCAACAACGTAACATAATGAAGCCTCATGGTGTCAGATCAAATCTTGACACAGAAACCTCCTTCTGACTCGCTTTCCTCAGCCTCATGGTTTCAGATTAAACATTGATACGGATACATCCTGTTGACCCCCCCTTCCTCAGCCTAATTGTATCAGATCAAACGTTGACACAGAACCCTTCTGCTGATTTCCCCTCCTTCAGCCTCATTGTGTCAAATTAAACACTGACATTGGAAGCTCCTACTGACTCCCCTCCCTCGGCCTCATGGTGTCAGGTGAAACACTGACACAGAAATCTCCTGCTGACTCCCCTCCTTCAGCTGGTGTATCATTGTTACCACCGCCACCCCCAACAAACACACACATTAAATAATGCTTGGTGGAAGAATTGAGAGGCTGTTAAATTTGGAGGATGTATACTGGGTGGACCATTTCAAAACCACCACAAAGAAATGCTCGGCAGCAGCATTGCTCAATGAAGAACAGAGGATGGCATGCCTGGAACAACACCAGGTCCACCTCACTATGAGGTGAAGTTAGTAAACAGGACCATTTACTCGCCAAATATTCTAAGCTGCAAGTGATCGAGAGAATTAACAAATCAGACCAAATCTCTGCAATCCTGTCACATGCAGTCAGTGTGAATAGTGGTGAACAACCAAACAACTCTGTGGAGGAGGAGGATCCACAGATATCAACTTCCTTAATGATGGAGGAACCAAGCACAACAATAGAAAAGATAAGGCTGAAACACTCGCAGCAATGTTCAGACAGAAGTGTGAATGGGATGATCTATTTTCGTCTCCTCCGATGGTAGTCTTCACGGAATTCAATTCATCTCGTCTGAGATTACATTGAATTAAAATGAATTGCATTTATTATCACGTGTACCATTCAGATAACGAAATTAAATAGAATAGATAAGTTAATAATAGGTAAACAGCGGCAAAAACCAAAACACAGTTAAAACTTTGTGAGTCCATTCAGTATTCGAACAACCGGAGAGCAGAAACTGTTTCGAAACCGGCTTGTTGAATGTGTTCAGGTTTCTGTACCTTCTCGCTGATGGTAGAGGTTGTAGAAAAGCATTGCCAGGGTGGAATGGTTCTTTGGGAATCCTGGCGGCCTTACCTTCCCAGCGGGCCTGGTAGGCTGATTCTGTAGATGAGAGGCTGGCCTTTGTGATTGTCCGGGTCGAGTTCACCAATCTTTGTAACCGTCTTCAATCTTGAATCGTACATTTGCCATATCAGGTCGCGATACATCCAGAAAGATCTACAAGCGGCTTGAGGGATTGAATAATGCAAAGACTGAGGCATTGATAACCTTCCATTAAAGCTGTTCCTTCTGGGCTATAGCACTGGCATCTACCAGACAATGTGGAAAACTACCCGGACAAACACAGATAAAACATCAGACAATCAATGATTCCCCCATTGGTCTAATTGTTTTCATTAATAAAGAGATGCTAGATGTCATCTATAGTGGTAACAGACAGCACGTCTCAGCACTAACCTACTCACTGAAGTTTTGTTTGGGCTATGCCAGGGCTACTCATCCCCCGAAGCTATTGAAGCCTTGATTTAAGATTGGAAAACAAAATTTAAAAACAAAAACCGGTGAAGTGTGGAGGTGAGGCGAGAGTGGCTGCACCTAACATCATTACAAATTCAACTGACAATGTATGGTATCCAGAATCAATAGCAAAACTGGAGCAAATTGGAATCAGGGAAACCTCTGCATTGGTTAAAGTTATACCTGGTATAAAGGAAGATGTTTGGGATTGGTGGAGAGCAGCCATCTCGGCTCTTCAGCAGTTCCCCAGAGGAAGTTGGTTCTGGGTAACCTTGTAGATCAGAGATGGAAAGGTAAGGCATCATATTCCTACGGAACGATGGTTTCTCTTTGGTTAGACAGAAATGACTGATGGTAGTTTAGCTGGATAGTTATCATGTCTCAAGTGAGGGAGAAATTGAGTAGGATTCATTTACAGTCACCTCAGGAATTGAACGCACACTGTTAGCAATAATCTGCATTACAAAACAACCGTCCAAGTGACTGAGGTAAGCAAGTCCTCACTCAGCTCCTTAGGGTATATATTTTAATATTAATCTGTTCAAACATGGTATTACACACTTCTGGAGTAGGTGGAACTTGATGCAAGCTTCCTAGCTCAGAGAGAGGGACTATTAGTAACATATAAGGATGTTCTCTGTCCTTGGCCCAACGGTCTTCAGTTGCTTCATAAATGACTATCCCTCCACTGTAAAATCACAGGGGTGGGTGTTGGGGAGATTGGTGTTCGCCAATGATTAGACAATGTTTACGATTTGACAATATTCGCAATTACGCAACATGTAATATATGTGGGCGTGTACTTTGAAGTTTCAACAATGATCACCTCTAACAGTACAGAATTGGACCATCATCCTCTAGCATCCAAAGTCATCACCATCACTGAACGTCCATCTACCAATATCATGAGCATTGCCGTTTACCAGCCCGGACTGACCATATAAATTCATCACATAGTCCTGTGAAGAGCTTATGCCTGAAACGTCGTTTCCCCTGCACGACGGATGCTACCTAATCTGTTGTGGTTTTCCAGCGCCACACCTTTCGATCTGTACAAAGTCATTGGCTACAAGAATATGTCAGGGGCTCGGAATCCTGCAGAAATAACTTTCCTCAAGTTTTCCGAAAACCTGTCCATCATGTATAAGACACACGTTGAATGAGTGTGTGCTGAAATACCCCTCAATTTCCTGGCTGATTGCAGCTTCATCCCTCATCCACTCACACTCAGAAGCAATAATGCCTGCCATCCAAACGGTGTTCTTTAGAAATTTACCAAGGCTCCTTACGAAATACATCTGAATCCTCGACCATCAAGAAGGACAAAGTTTGGAAATACATGTTCAAGTTCAATTCCAAGCCACCCACCATCTAGATTTGAAAACATGTTGATATTCGCTCAGTGTCATTGTTTCAAGTTCCCTCCCGAATGGCATTGTAAGTTTACCTACAGCACATGGACTGCAGCTGTTCAATGTGGCGTGGCAGCTCACCTCCACCTTCTCAATGGCAAAGAGGAATGGGCAATAAATACTGTCCCATACCCCATGAATAAATTAGAATGAAAAATATTGTACAAACGTGCCAGTGCTGGGCACTGAGTTTTGGGTTCTGTGAGTGCAGACTGGTTAGGCCCAGTCAGTATTTTGCTTGCTGTGAACAGCTAAAGTGCCTACATACGTAGCGTTACATAGATACTGACATTCACAGACCACATAAATAAATACTGTCCCATACCCCATGAATAAATTAGAATGAAAAATATTGTACAAACGTGCCAGTGCTGGGCACTGAGTTTTGGGTTCTGTGAGTGCAGACTGGTTAGGCCCAGTCAGTATTTTGCTTGCTGTGAACAGCATGGCCTACATACGTAGCGTTACATAGATACTGACATTCACAGACCACATTACTGAGCTGTGAGTTAGGCAGAAGCAATTGAAAATGTATACATATCTCATGATAGAATGTTTAGACGCAGTGATATTGATACCATGAAAATGTTTTTGTATGGTTATTAGCACACAGTATTAATGCAAGGGAAAATAATTGTATATTTTTAAAGTCCTTGTACGTAATAATAATTTGATCGTGGGTATGGTAAAGCGACTCATCATTTCAAAGCCCCTGACTGTGATTTGGGCACTGTTTGCATCGTATTGTTGTCATAAAAGTGTACTGAATAAATGGGGGTGTTTTGCACATATAGTACAATCTAAAAGTGGATATTATCAAGGGATGTCAAACCTTCAGTGAAAAGACTTTGCTTTTAATGGTTAGGACAATGCTGCAAATATTTACACAGAAATTTCTATGCCGATTCACCCACAAGCACGGTGGGCTCTGATGATGTCGGCTATCATTGTAGCTGAAAATGTGTTGCTGGAAAAGCGCAGCAGGTCAGGCAGCATCCAGGGATCAGGAGAATCGACGTTTCGGACATGAGTATCTGTACAATTCTGTTCAGGTACTGATGTGGTGGAGCTGATATACATTGGATTTGTTTAATGAGGGATTCAATGAAATACGCCATGAGCTGCAGATTCCATAACCTTTATAAGACCTTCATTTAGGATCGGGTCCAACGTTCAGAATTCCAGAGTTTAGGTGGCACACTAGAAGAGAGCCCTGTGCTAGTCCTATTAACAGTCTGCCCCACACATTTGCTTTTGTTTTCAAAGTCATTTTCAACAGATTGCTGACTGCAGGATAATGTGCTCATTAACCTGATCATGAATTAGCTGTTTACTACAGTCACCTGCGATATATTTCTCACAGACTAATCAAGCAAAAGTCATATGTTGTCTGTAAAGCAGGATTCTGTGAAGAGGACTATGTCCTAGACAACAGCACCATCCCCTCTGGTAGATTCTCTCCCAAACAGAGGGGGCAGCTCCTTGGTATATCGTCAATAAAATGCTCAGCATTGATGCTGGACCCTGCTGCTGCTAGACTGCTCTGCGGCAGCTTTGGTGGGAATCAATAAATGAGAAACATATAATTGACCTCATCATCAACCGTTCACCTGTTTCAGAAACACCTTCACATTTAATATGTGCATTTATTTAAAAAAATCCTACAGTGTGGAACAGTCCTTGCTGCCCAACAAGTCCACAAAGACCCTCCGAAGAGCAACCCACCCACATTCGACTATCCTAAATTTACTCCTGATGAATGCCCCTAACCTCCACATTTTTGGAATGTGTGAGGAAACCGGAGCACTCGGAGAAAACCCACGCACATACAGTTAGAATGTGGAAACACCACAAAGACAGTCTTCCCAAGGCAGGGATATAACACAGGTTCCTGGCGCTGTGAGGCAGCAGTGCTAACTACAGAGCCACCGTGCCGCCCCTTATAAAGGTAAGAACAGCCACGGTACAGTCCACGCGTGGAGGAAGGTCCATCGTCACAATTTGGCGAGATGTCCGTGAGATGCAGTGGGCCATCGGCAGCAGCAGAATCATACTCTTTCCAACTCATTCAGTCTGCAACGTCACAACCTGACATACATCCCACTCTAAAGTAACCATCAAGCCAGGGATCCACACTGAGTCAAGGAAGAGTGCAGAAGGACATGGCGGGATTAACACTTAGCAGACCCAGAAATGAGGAGACAACCTGGAGAAACTCTTTTGTCTTCAGCAACAAAACACGATGACTTGCAAGCTAAATAGCTTTAGCAACAAGTAATGGACAGAGCTCAATTATTTTACAATCAATTGTTTTGATCTATCACTGAGGTCCTGCCACCATGTGGACATAAAATTTAGTGGACAATGAAGGATATCATTGGAGGAGGAGGCTGCTGCCCTACAATGAAATCCCCAGTTTTCGGAGAGCGCAGCTCATCATTGGAAAAATGAAGCTGATACATTTGTGACAATGTACAGCCAGAAGGGCTGAGCAGATGATCCATTTCGGCCTCCTTCAGTGAGCCGCAGCATCACAGACCCTAATCTTCAGACAGTTTGATTGACTCCACACAATGTCAAGAAATGGTTGGAGAGACGGGAAACTGTGATTTTACTCCAGAAATTGCCACATCTCTTGCCAATTTGATTCAGAATACTGATACTTCCCAAGTTAAAAATCACACAACACCAGGTTATAGTCCAACAGGTTTAATTGGAAGCACACTAGCTTTGGAGCGACGCTCCTTCATCAGGTGACAATCACCTGATGAAGGAGCGTCGCACCGAAGGCTAGTGTGCTTCCAATTAAACCTGTTTGACTATAACTTGGTGTTGTGTGATTTTTATCTTTCTACACCCCAGTCCAACACCAGCATCTCCGAATCATGATACTTACCAACAACGTTATAAATGGCAAGTATGTCCTGTAAACAAAAAGCAGGGCACTTGCATTGCAGCCAGTTGTGAAGAAAGCTTTTCGCAATAATGTGATCAACCAGCAATAACCTGTTCAGTGTCATTTAGTTAGTGTCCCGTCGGGACCACTCAGCTCCTGACCCCATTGCAAACTTAGTGCAAAAGAGTGGAATTTCAAAGGGACAGTGAGAGTAATTACTCTTAACATCAATACACTATTTAATAGGATGGGACAAGAGCAACCTGAGTAAAATTATACTTATTCAGAATCTGGGACAAGTACTCTCCTGATTAGAATTATCACCAGCAAAAACAAAATGCTGTCAGTGTCAGTAATTCGAACTCCAGGTGAGCTCTACAACGATTCCTCAGGAAAGAATGTTTCCGAGGCTCAACCATTTGTAGCTGCTCTCTCCATCATAAGGTCAGATGTGGGAATGTTCATTGATTGCAGCATCCCTGAAACAGTCCATGTACAAATTCATCCAGGTTTAGTCTAATAATGCCAAGTAATGTTCACGTCAGACAAGTGCAGGACATATATGACAATAAAGAATCAAACCATCCTTTGATTTTCAACCGCGTTACCACCACTGAGTCCCCAACACTGTGTTTATTAGCATCCTTATTGTGATACTTGAACATAAACTGTACTGGAGAAACCATATAAATAACACGGTCTTCACGGGCATGTCACAGGCTCGAATTGTGCAGTCAGTAAATCATCTGGTGACTCCCCAAAGCCTGTGATGGAGTACATCCCAGGAAAAGCCCAGGACAAAACCAGCCCATTTAATTGCTATCACTTCCACAAGCATCGATCCCCTCCACTACTGAGGCACAATAGTAGCAGTTTATAACATCTACAAGATTCACTGCACCAAGGTTAGTAGACAGCCCCTGCTAAACCCAGTGCCATCTCGAAGAACAAAGGCAGCAAGTACTTTCGAAAACCAGCTATCTGCAATCTTTCTCCTTCATACGACCAGATTTAATGAGGTTTGCTCATGATTTGATAATTCTTAACTACTCAGATCACAATATCAGTCCAAATGCAGCAAGACGTGGACAATAGCCAGGCTTTGCGGCTGACAGGTGACAAGTAACATTCATGCAACATAAATGTTAAACAATGGCCATCATAAGCCATCACGAAACCAGAGGGCTAAACCTATTCAGTGTCCAAAGGCATTACCATTGTTGAATTAATTGGCACTAATATTGTCAGGTTTATCCAAGACTATATAGCTGCTATGCTAAAAACTTCTGATCAGAAGTTAGAAATCCTGCAGTCAGTAACTTTTCCCCTGTCTTCCTCTCCATTACTCCAAGGTTCAAGCTAGCAATAAGTAATCTACACGCGTTTGAATGAATGCACGCCAACAGTAATGAAACTGTTAGACACGACTAAAGACGAAGCAGTCCACTCGAATGGTTCCAATCCACAATCAGTCCTTCCCTCCAACACCGACAGTCACCAGCAGATGTTAGTGCCGTGGCACTCCTTATACTCTACTTTCCACACTCATTCCACTCCCATCAGGAAGGAAAGGGGCAGCACTTAAAGAAAAGTGAGCATAATTAATTACTATATGTAAGTACTATAAAGCATTCATCCAGATTATGAAGTTTTAGTATGAATCATTCGAAACTGAGTCGGCTGAAAATAGATTTCATTGAACTGAACAGGAAACAAGAAAGAGAAAATAAATCAGAATCAGTTCAGTGGAAGGCATTCTGAGGGGAAATTAAATTCGTTCAATGTGAATGTGTTTTCACACAGTGAAAAAGCGTCAGTCTGCTAAATCCTGAGCTCCTTGGAAGTCTAGGAACATACAGACAGAACAGGAAGAGTTAGATCAGACAGTGCGAGGACAATAGTGCCGTAGAGCAGAGAGATATTCTGCACGGAAGCAGACCCTTTGGTCCATCATGTAAATGCCACAGAAATTCTTAACATAATCTCATCACATTTATCAACACTAGAATCATGTTCGTCTTAACCCTTCTTTTCCATATACCCATTCAGATGCCTTTTAAATGTTATCATTGTCTAGCCTCCAACATTTCCTCTGGTAGCTCATTCCATCCACGCACCACCTGCTGCATGCAAAAGTTGCCACTTAGGTCCCTTTTATATCATTTCCCTCCCACCCTAAACCCTGTCCTCCAATTCTGGACTCTCCCAGCCCAGGGAAAATACATTTCCTGTTTATTCTATCCAAGCCTCTCAGTATTTATGAACCCTCAACCTCCGACGCTCCGGAGAAAAACGGCCCCAGCCTAATCAGCCTCTCCTGAATACAACAGAAAGCTCAGGGGAGTTTGGAACGCAAAGGGGTGGGACCCAAAAAATAAATTAGGAAGAACATTGTGTGTGCAAAGTCATGTTGGCAAGAAACAACAAGCAATCTTTCACAGATTCATTTTCAAAGCAGAGAATGAAATTAAGTAAGGGAACAAAAGACAATCAATGGAAACCACATGGCATTGAAAGAGATGCGTTATGGTTTTGAGTTCGAATTGAAGCCTGAATTGGCTGTCATGCTGAGTCCGGTAGAATTGTCTGAGAAGCACATGACAACCCGTTGCAATGTTACTGTATTGAGGTTTCTGAGATCTGGTCATCGAGACAGGTGGCAATGATATTAAACTTTGGGAACATTCAATGACAAGAGAAACTGTGAGCTCAGTCAAAAAAGATAAAGGAGGCACATGAAAGTGTGTGGATCGGGGTCTCGAAAAACATAACAAAAAACAGGACAAACATAAACAAGGTTTAGGAGGGATAAAAGACACCACGAATTGACTTTGAGAATCATGATTAAGGAACTTCCTAACCGGTGTGTCAAGAGGAAGAAGGTAGCCAGGGGAAGAATTGGTCCACTCAAGGACAAAGGAGGAATTTAATGCATGGATCTGGATGAAGCCAGTGACTGCCTTAATAATTTGCATCGGTTTTCACAAAGGAGAAGGACATGGTGGATGGTGAGTCTTGAAGGGATATGTTGATATTCCAGAGCATTTCGGAATTTAAAAAATGAATGCTGTGCTGGGAGTTTTGAAAAGCAATGCGGTAGACAAGTATCCAGGTTATGATGATATAAATTCCAGAATACTGAGGTAATCGAGGGAGTAATTTGGTTGACCAAAGTGCACACTTTTTGCATGTTCTTCATTCACAGGAGAGGTTCCAGAGAACTGGAGAAGAGCTAGTGTTGTTCCTTTATGATGAAGTATAACACGGAAAATGCAAGAAAGTTCAGGTCTTGAGCCTTATCTCACTGGTAGAGAAAATATTGGAGATTCTTAGAGATATACCTGACTCCTATTTGGAAAAAAATGGAATTATCTCGAAAGGCAACATGGCTTTATGTGTTGAAGGTCGTCTCTCAAATAATTGATTGCATATTTTGAGAACGTGACAAAGGTGTTTGATGAGACCACGGGGCTGGATGCTGGCCATATGGACCTTGGCAAGGTCTTCGATATGGTTCATTCTGGCAGGTTCATACAGAAGGTGAAGTCAAGTGGGATTAGCGGGAAGTCAATAAGATGGATACAGAACTCGTTTGTCATAGAAGACGGAGTGGTACGGAAAGGGTGTATTTTGTAACTGGAGATCTGTGAATAGATTGGATGAGCTGCGGATTGTGAGGATGATTGGCACAGCATAGAGCAGGCTATAGATAGAATGAAGTCTTGGATGGAAAAATGCAGATGCAATTTAATCAGGGTTAATGCGAGTTGATGCATTTTAGAAGGTCTTCAGTACGAGAGAAGTATGTAGTAAATGGAAGAACTCGAAATAGTTGCAAAATCTCAGGTATCGAGCCAACAAACCACAGTTCATTGAAAGTAGCAACACGGGTGAACGTTGCGGTCAAGAAAACATATCATATGCTTGCGTATCTCAATCAGAGCAAAAAGTATAAAAATTAGAAAGTCATGTTGGAGCTGGATACAACTTTGTTTTGGTCACGTTTGGAAATCTGCGTGCAAGCCCGGTTACCACATCAGCACAAGGATGTAGAGGTGATGGAGAGGGTTTGAAAAACCTTCACGAGGATGTTGCCTGGTATGGAGGATATTAGCACGAAGGAAAGATTGGACGAACGTGGCTTGTTTTCAATTGGACGTTACCGGTTGAGGGGCTACCTCAGGAGCATTCCAAACGTATGACAGATATGGACAGAATAGATATTCAGAGCCTTTTTCCCAGGATAGAAATATCAATTACTATGGCCATCATCTTAGATAAAAAGGAGAATGTTTGAAGGAGTTATAATAGGCAAGTTGTTTTCCTTCTGTTCCAGACAGAATGTGAAAGTGCCTCGAATGCACTGATAGAGGATTGTGTAGAAGAAACAGTAGCGATGGTGAAGAGGTATCTTCCCACAGAGATGAGGAAACAGAGAATAGAGTGCTATGGATTTTTTTTAACTTTTGGTGAGGCATCATGTGTCAGTGCAGGCTCGGACGGCCGAAGGGCATGTTCCTGTTCTGTGTTGTTCTATAAGACAAGATTTCAGAAAGATAGTGGCGAGATGCTGACTGCATGAACACTGAAGATCAAAAGACACACTTACGTAGATCTTTCCTCATCAATCACAGCTTCATAGCCTCCCTCCCACTGTGGGGAAACTCAATATGGGGAATTCGACATGAAATTCAGAGCTGGTAACTAGTGACTCCACCTCGCTCTTCGCATCAGCGGACATCTACCTTGGACAACAACGTCTAGGGCTACACTGCACATTCAGAAGCTGCATGTACTCCACACGGACCAATGCTGGCATCTGTCACATGCCAGCCTCACCATGCCATTACACGACATTTCCGAGTCAGTGACAGTATAATTCTGTACTGCAGATCAGGATGCGCTGACAACTCTCGTTGTAATGCTGCCGCAAGACCGCTACACAACCAGCTCATGGATTGCACATCTGGGCTGCTCACTCAATGAGTGTACACACTGACTTTGAGTTTACATGAATGCTCACTGAATTATTGCCTTGTCTTACCCTGCCTTTAGCTGTATTTCCCCTCAGCCAGAGGGACCAGGCTCACGCACCTGCTGTATTGTCTTGTTGGTTAGACAGATAGAAAACCAGAAAACCTGATATCATTGTCCACCGTAAGTCAAGGTGCTCAGCACAATGGGTAAAGGGGAGTTTCTGATACCAGTCCAGGAGCTTGGAAACTGTAATTCAGCCTCTCGTGGTTGTTAGGGTCAGGATCCTTCCCCTGTTTAGGGTGACGAGCTCAATGTTGGGGAGACTCCAATTCATCATGACTCTTTCTGACTTATTGTGGGATTATTCCATCTGGAATGTGAGAATTACCAAGAGGTATTAAGGGAGATGGCAGAGGTTGGTAAACCTTTTAGTGCTGGTAAAGCTGTGGGACAGGTGATGAGTTGTCCTGAGTGACTGAGTAGGTAACGCAGACACCATGCGGATTTGGGAATACGGACAGTGAAGAGGTGAGAGAGAGAACGTGAAGATCTAACAGAGAGAACGAGAGGAGGTGCTGCATTCAGTGAGAGTGGAAGAACGTGAACCTTTGTTGGAGATGGTCACAGTAACAGAGATAGAGTGACCGCGACGTTACAAAGTGCAGAAGGTATCTCAGGGTCAACCTTGGACCAAGCTGGCATGGTCTGGCGTCATGGCATCCCTTCATAGTCGTTGAGGAAAATAATGTCCCTTTCCTGCACCATGCCATCCACCAGAAGCTTGGGGGCTTGACCACAAAGAGGGGAACCAGTTTTACTAGCTCTGCCATGTTCAGGGCAGTTTCAGATTGACAATCGAAGAGTGTAATGGCTTTTTGCAGATGGTACCTGTAACAAGGAGGGCGGTTCATTCTCGAATATCCAGGCAGGGGGCAGTTATTACGGCAAAGCGAAAATCATCGGGATAATGCCAGATGAGAGGAAAACCACGCGGGGACGGAATGTAGTTAATGATGTTGGGCCCCTGTCTGTCTAAACCAAAATAGGAAGGCGGTCCACACGGTGTAGTGCGGCATATCAAGAGAAATATACTTCTGTAGGGAGGAAAATTACAAACGACATTCAAATCCCTAAATGAACAACAGAATGTTCCAGACTGTTTCACGAGGTCAAAAATAAACACCACCTTATAGTGACCGTCCAATCCTCACTGGATACGACGATGATGCTTGACGACTGGAGGAGGGCAAACATTGCAGTTTTGTTTAATATGAATCAAGGGAGAGACTGAAGAGTTGAGGTTGTAATTCTGAGACAAAGGTAAAACGGTCGCTGAGGAAGTCTGAGAGACTCCACGACAGTCGGTTTGGATGTATTCAAGGAAGATCGTGTGCAATTAATCTGACTGCTGGTTTGAGACAGTTTCTCCTAACTTGATGTGACTTGGTTGGATTTGACAAGAGGTCACACTGCAGACTGTTTAGAAACAGAGACAATGGGGTCCAGGTGAAAGTAGCAAACCAGCCAGAGACATGAAACGCAAGACGTTTTGGGGACATCCACAACCGAGAGGAATGCACATTAAATGAGATTATGGTCAGTTTAGGCAGACCCAAAAAGGTAGCTGGACACATCAATCATCTCCTTAAGCAGAAATTTCATTCGTCCCTCTGTCAGCCAAAGTGGAGAATTTAAGAGCAGGAATGTTTTGTCAGAACTGCATAAATAATGAGTTCAGTTACAGCTTGTGTACTGTGTGCGGTCCTGGTTACCTCATCACATGCAAGGAGGGATTCTGACTGGAGAGAGTATAGAGGATATTAGTTACCCTGCGAAAGTGAAAGTGCAGTCATGAGGAAAGATTAGAATGTAGGATGCAGAAAGGGTGAGAGTGCACATATTTTCAGGGGCATCAGTAGAAAGGGAGTACCATATTCTTCCTGTGAATAAGAAGTGTGTTTTCTCATTACACCATCCCCAATCTCCCTCATTAGCTACCCTCCCTGCCCGTGTGGTTTTCCTCTGATCTGGCATTATCCCGATGATTTTCCCTTTATTAATAAGAACAGCCCACTGCCTTGATTTCTCAGAATGAATCGGCCTCCCTGTTACAGGTGCCATCTCTGAAATTGTCAATGTGAAACCGCCATGAACATGGCAGAGGTGGGAGCCCCCTTTGTGGATAAGCATCTAAGGTTCTGGTGGATGGCATGGTGCAGCAGAGGGACATTACGTTCCTCCATGACACCAGACCAGCGGTGAATATTAAATGTAATTGTTTGAAACATTAGAGAAGCAGTGAGGAAAGTTGTTATTTCAGCTATAGTATGCCAGGGATTTTGAAGTCATACACGGGAGCACAGGAGAGGCAGAAACTCTCAAACCAATTTTAACAGTGTCTAGATCGGCACCCGATGTGCGATAGTCTTCAGGGAGTAAGAACAAGGGCGTAAAAACAGTTTTTGTCCAATGCAGACAGTCTACAAAATGATCTCCTGTATGTGGTGCGATTTCCTGAAGTCTTCAAAGGTTACCAATATCTGATCAATGTTCAGGGATAAGGCAAGAGGGCAGGGAAGATCAGTGTGAAAAGTGATTAACATCACAATAGTTCCGATTCCATCCTTTTCACACAATACTACTTCAATGTGTTGGCCTGTTAATCCTTGCTGTGTAAACGTTGTAAATCCTTGAATATCCAGTTCTCAGCCTTGGCCACTCTGCAGCCACATCTTCATATGACAGCTACGTCTGACTTCGTTCATACTATTTTAAACTCTCATTTCATTGGCCTTGTTGAAAAGTTTGGGAGGAATTCAGGGTTGGCAGCAAATGATAGATAGCAGGTTGGCTGTAGGGTACAGAGGAGATTGCAGAAATAGTGAAGGATGGGGGACATTACTGGGATACGGATTTTTTTTAGGTGCTGAAGGAGATTCAAAAGGCAAGTACTTTTTTGGTTTTGGTTCAAGTGAAAACTGAGCTGGACCAGCCAGATCAATATTTTGACTACAAAACCATTTTGAACAGAAGCCGTTTACGAATGCTGACAAAAATGATACATGGAGAACCTTTCACATGATGCAGCCCTGAGTCTCTGTGCACCAGAAATAAATGCAGCAGGGACAGGGACAGGGAATTCAGGCACATCAGTCCTGAGGATGGAGCCCACACAGTGACAGGGGAAGTGAACTTTCTATCTTCACAGATTATGGTCAATGATGCAGAAACAATTCACACGAGTTGAAACGTTGCTTTCAGTTGTAACATTTCGGGAAGTGAGAAGTTATTCTGATGTGAGGTTCTCGTGAGCTGACCGCTGTCATGAATTGAGACCGAGAGCTTGGTATTGTGGGGCGTAACTTCCATTGTAATTGTTTCATTTCAGAATCACATCGAGACACAAAGTATAGGGAAATACACTCAGAACTGTACAAACCGCAGCGCATGAGGGACTTATAGATCTCACAACCATTCCGGAAAACCGACTCACAATGAGATCAGGAAGGTACCAGGTTCCCTCTGTTGCCTGAACTGGACAGCTGCTATCTTACATCCTGGAACCGAGCTCCAAAATCCCATCAGGAAGATCAAATACAATCTGCCAAGCCTGTTCAGAGTCAACTATTGGTACTTATTCCAGTCCCTAGGCCCAAAGTCAGAGTAGGTATATCCCATTCTCTGCATTTGCAGGTCAATTCAATATTTTCTTGAACCCGACAGCCAATCAGCCACATGTACCTCTGTGGCTACAAATTGCCACTCTCTGTAACATCTTTTACATTCGATAGCTCTTCCAACCTCTGTAAATGTTCTAGTTTCGACAAATTGTCCTCAATTTATAACATTCTTCCAAACTTCATAGCACCAGTTTCAAACACATATTTTCCTCATGGAAAGGTTCACAGAAGTATGGGTGGATTGAGTTTTTGGAACAGATTAGAGATAACAAGGAATATTATTGGTGGAGAACGTTGAAAACGAGAGATTGCAGAAAGCAGAAAGAAAAGCTTACATTGATGCTGCAGGAAATTAATAACAGGAGTTTCTACAGAAAATGATGTGACATTTCTTAAAGGGTTTTACAGACATAGGGAGGATTTAAGAAGATGGTAGATGTTTTAGAAAGTTGTGGATTTGAAGAAGATAATGGCGTTTAAAGTTACGTGAAGGATTTTAACATCTGGTAGAGATTACAGAGATAGGCAGGGCGAGATGTTCCCACAGATAGGGAGTGATTTCGTTTGTGGAGTCTGCAGAGATACTGGGCTGTGAGGCAGCAGGAGGAGGTTACACCATCGGCAAAGTTGTAGGGACTTGAGGATGTTAAACAGCTCGTTAGACAATGGAGGATGTTACACAACAGGGAAACCTTTAGGGGAGGAGGAAGATATAGACATTGATAGAGTTATACTAGCTGGAAAATGTTGCAGACATAACGCCCACTATTGACAGGAGGATGTTATAGAAATAATGAGATTTGTCAGAGCAGAAGGGAGTTAGCGATATTATTGGTTTTGTGGAAAGGAGAAGTCGTAAAGATTGGAAAGTTTGCATGGATCGGAGTTGTTATAGAGGATGGGCGAGCTGTAAGGACTTGAGAACCTTTACAGAAAGAGGGAACATTGTTGGGGCTGGAGCAGATTCTAGACCAAGAATATGGCTTTACGTCTGTATGAGTTCCAGAGATAAAGAGGGATGTATTTGCTGATGGATAGTGTAGAGATCGGAATGGATCGTATGGAAGAGATAGGAGATTATTCGAATTGAAGGCTTCTCACGACATCACACAGGACCACACAGATGTCCTATGACACAGAAGGATGTCATTTAGCCCAATGGTTTACACCAGCTCTACAAATGAACTTATTACTGAGTAATGGTCTGGCAGAGCTTACAGACACGCGAACAACAATAGGGCCTGGAGACACTTACACAGATAGGGAGGATCGCACAAACTGGAGGATATTCCTGCGGTAGGAAGGGTTGAAGGGGAGAATGACGTTTACACAGACAGGGGTGTGACAGCTGAAAATGTTATGGAGATGAGTAGATGGATGTCGTGACTAGAGGAGCTCACATGGACAGGGTGGTTGACAACACTAGAAGGGAGTTAAATAAACATTGAGCCTTGTAGGAAAAGGATCGAAAGACTCGCAGGTTTTGGAGTGGGTTCTGCAGATCGGGAGTATTGTTGGGATGGCAGAGGACAACACATCGGGACGATTGTAGGGTCTCCACATTTTGAGAGCGTTTAAAAACTGGAGGAAGTTACACAAATGAGGAGAGATGTTGGAGCTGTTGGAGTTTACAGAGATGGGAGGGTTGGAACTGTTTAACGATCGAGGGATATTTTGAGGAGCATTAACACGAAACTCTGAGGAGGGTTGCAGAGAACACAAAGGAAGAAGGTGTGAGGTACGGGTAGGGCTGTGGGGAGTGGAGGAGCAAAGAGAAATGTGGAGTGCTGTTGTGGCTGGAAAACTATACCGAATATAGGAGACTTGCAGGGCCCGGGGGAGGTGAGGGAGAGGGTGGGCTGCAGAATCTGTGGGGATTGGAGTATGCCTGACAGATGGGGAGTGATATTGCGACTGGAGCAGTTACCAAGAGATTTTCATACGGACCAAAGGAGGTTACAAATGTAAGGAGGGTTATGGAGGCTGGAGGATATAGGAGAGATAGAGCAGGCGGATGAACTGCAGAGGATCATACAGACATGGAGGGCTGAAGGAGCAGGTGAATGTAACAGAGACAGAGAAGGTTTCAACTTTGGAAGAGGGGTCAGTGTGTGGGAAAAGGTTACAGAGGCAGTTACGGTGGTCGGGATTGGATGGGAACGCATAGGTAGGGACGCTGTAGGATATGATTTTACAGATATATGTAGGTTCCAGCAGCTAGAGGAAGTTACAAAGATACAGGGGGTTATCGGCTGGAGGAGTAAATAGATTGGTAGAGCTGTAGGGACTGGAGTAGGTTTGACAGATATGGAGAATTCTGTGGTCTGAGAAAGTTCCAGTTGTAGGAGGTTGTGTAGTTTACAGAGATAGAAAATGTCGCAGGGAATCAAGTAGATATAGAGGTAGGGAGTGTTACACAGAAACATAGTACAGAGGGGCATGGGGCAGGCCATTCAACACCACGAGCCTGTTTCCACATTGATTATGATCACAGCTGACCTATTAACTCAGTGCAATGTTGCTGCTTTTGTCCCAAACACAGTCTTTCATAACTGGGGGAGTTTAAGAGAGAGCGATGTATTGAGTGACTGGGGAAGGTTACAGAAATAGAAAGAGTTGGAATGACTGGGGATGTTCCAGAGATATGGAGGGTTATAGTGACTGGAGGAATTGATGAAGATTGGAAGGATTGAAGTGACTGGTGGAGGTGACAGAAGAAGAAAGAATTGGAGGGACTGGAGGAGGTCATCGAGATCGGGAAGGTTGTGGGTTCTGATCGATATTAAAGAGGTGGAGAGCATCATTCAGCCTGGCGAAGAGTATGGAGACATGCAGGGATGTGGAGGCTGATGGGGATAACTGGAAAAGGAGGTACAGAGAAGCAGTGTTTGGAGAATTTTAATGTGACTTGGATAAAACACAAAGTTTATTGAGTCAGAAACTTCCCAAGTATTTATGGTAGTCAGGGAAAAGATAGAATCAGAAAGTTGAGTATTGCAGCGAGGATTACACATGGAAAATAATACCCAGTCCCTCAGAGATCTGGAAATTTCCAGTCTCCATCCCTGGACTGTGCAGTCCTGCCTCTCTGGAGTGGAGAATCCTGTTGTATCGAGATCTGGAATGGCTGCAAGAGCCAGGGGCATTGACAGAGGCAACAATTAAACACACACAGTGAGGGACACCACATGGAGATATACTGAATGACATCACCAGAATGTAGGAAGGTATCATGTTAAAACAGTGGTCAGGCTGAAAGTGTTTTGACTCATGGTGCACTGGTATTAGTACTCAGGGATGAGTGAGGTATGAGTGGGACAGATAACGGCTCAGTATAATTCTCACCAGACTGTTTTTCGAGCATTTAATGCGGGTGTCAGGGATACCCATCTGATTGCTTAATATCCTTTAAGGAAGGAAATGTGTTTTCGGCAGGGCTCAGGCCTGCATATGACTCCAGAGCCAGAGCAATTGGGTTGACTTTCAACTGCCGTCTGAAATGGAGGAGCAAGCCACTCAGCGCAAGGGCAGCTGTGGTGGGCATGAAATTCTGGCCAGCCAGAAACGTCTGTATCTCACCAGTGAATAAGAAAAAGTCCCATTGCACTGGGCACCAAGGAAACATGCTGGGACCTCTGTCCTGGCCAATCATGGCGGTAGGTTGAAGGACAGGGCTTTAAACTGACAGAGAGGATGCTGTGATATTGTTCAGGTGAAAGGATCTTCCCAAGTTCAAAGAGAAAATGTGAAACATCGGAACAACACGGTGTTGTGGCTGAAGATAAACAGGAAGGAATGAACAGGAAGATACAGAGTTTCACTAAAAATATACATTAGCGAATAGGTTTGTGGCAGGAAATTATTGGGAAACCTAAATTGCAATTTTTTTTTTATGGAACGGACAAATTATCTACAATACCGTACATGGACATGTGACAAAGAGATACATGCGATTCAACACCAGACAGATGTGTTTACGGAGCGAAGAAAAGGTAGAACATAAATATGTAACAGTGAACAACCTTGCAGGGCCTCTGGCAGAATGGGAAAGCGGGATGAGTAAATCTGACAGTAATGGACAACAAAGGCATAATAGAAAAGAAAGCATTTGGCCTCCGATTATGCAATTGAGTCAGCTGGAATCCAGATTCTGAGTACGATGTGTCCCAAATACAAGCAGGAGAATAGGTTTTCTGCTGCTTAGCAGCATTTCATTGCTCAACGCTGCATCAAACAGAAATTTTTCGAATTCGTAACAAAGATATTGTGATAATTTTGGGAGACTTTAATCTTTACATAATTGGAAATGTCATGTGCAAAGAGGCTTTCGGAGAATGTTTTTGTCAGTGTTTCTTTGAATAACATGTTGTGCAAATGGCTCTGATGTAACTATTTCAAATCGACCTTTGGGTAATATAGCTGAGTGAATGAGTAATGTCACATGGAGAGATCCTCCGGGAAATTGTAATATAGAGGAATGAATAGTGATTTAAAACCTCATATAGTGAACATAAATTACACACGACAATCAGAAACAAAGCCAATTCAAAGGGTTTGAGAGGAGAACTGAAGAAGGTAAACAAGTGAAACACACTGAAAGGTATGATTATAAATGAACAGTGGAAATATTTTTAAGCATCTGTGTAAAATGCTGTGGTTCTGTTCGCCAAGCTGGAAGTTTTTGTTGCAAACGTTTCGTCCCCTGTCTAGGTGACACACTCAGTGCTTGGGAAATTCATGTGAAGCGCTTCTGTGGTGTTTCCTTCGGCATTTTTTGTGGCCTATCCCTGCCGCTTCCGGTTGTCAGTTTCAGCTGTCCGCTGTAGAGGCCGCTATATTGGGTCCAGGTCTATGTGTTTGTTGATGGAGTTTGTGGATGAGTGCCATGCTTCTAGGAATTCCCTGGCTGTTCTTTGTTTGGCTTGCCCTATAATAGTAGTGTTGTCCCAGTCAAATTCATGTTGCTTGTCGTCTGCATGAGTGGCTACTAGGGATACCTGGTCAGGGGCCGAAACGTTTGCAACAAAAACTTCCAGCTCATCGTGCAGAACCACAGCAACGAGCACCCGAGCACCACATGTGACACAAATTTCAAAGAACTGTTTACCTGTATTCCTAGCTCTCTCTGTTTGACAACATTGCCCAGAACCCTAAAATTAACTGTACAAGTATTGCCCCGGTTTGCCTTATCAAAATACAGCATCGTGCATTTCCCCACCTGCTATTCCACAACTTATTGGTACATCAGTACTGGTGACCCCATTCTACGCTTAGATAACCCTTTTCACTGTCCATTTTCCGACCACATTCAGTGTCATTCACAAAATTCCTAACTATGACTCCTTTATTCTCAACCAAATTATTGATATAAATGATGCACAACAGTGAACCCAGCACCGAATCTCGTGGCACACCTGCAGTTTTAGTCGAAACCATTTATGCACTCATTCTGTCTCCTACCGTCAATCCAATTTTGAATCCAACTGTAAAGTGCTACGTGATTATGTGTGATCTAAACATGTAAACCAGACTGCCATGAAGGATCTTGTCAAAGGCCTTGCTGAGGCCCATGTAGACATGTCTACTGCTCTTCCTTGATCTATCACTAGTCTACTTCCTCAAAAACTCAATCAAATTTGTGAGACGTGATTGTCCACGCTCAAAGCCATGCTATCGATGGCCAATCAGCCCTTGCCTTTCCAAATGTTTGAAGACCCTGCCTCAGAAGCTCCTCCAACAGCCTACCTTTCACTACCATCAGACTCATTGGCCCATAGTGGCTGTAGATGATGCAAATATGTCGGCCAGAGGCCGTGCAATTTCTGCCCTGGCTTCTCACAAGGTGTTAGGATAAATGTCACCTCGTGACCCAAGGTGTTTTCTACTTTTGTCGCATTTCACTACATCATTATTAATTTTACCAACGTTCCCGAGCTTCGATGTCTTTCTCCTCAGCAAATTCTAATGCAATACATTACTTTGCGAACTCCCTCATCAGCATTGGTTCCATATGGACAGCCTCATTGACTTTTAAGAGGCCCTATTCCCTCCCTCGATAACCATTATCCCTTGTTTAAACATCACAGAAGTGGGTACTGCAGATTCTGGAGATTAGAGCTAAGGTGAGAGTGGTGCTGGAAAATCACAGCAGGTCAGGCAGTAGCCGAGGAACAGGAAAATAGATGTTTAAGGCAAAAGCCCTGCTTCTCCTGTTCCACGGACCCTGCCTTGTTGAAATATGTCAAAATGCTTCTGTACCTTCAAATATCCCCCTACCACCACTCTCCTCCCCCGCCCTTATCTGTTCTGAAATTTATCCTTGCACGAAAATATAAAATCCAACAGATTTAAAAATATTCGCCAATTATAAAATCATGCATCTTCCGTTGTTTGCCAGTGTCCAGTTATTGTTTATTGCGAACTACTTTACAATGCCTTCCAGCATATTCCCAACATTCACCCAGGCTGACACTGTTTGCTTTCAGACTGATTGCACAAAGTGTTGTGGGAATTTTTCTGTATCAATCTTAAAATGGTCGTTTACGCGTCAGCAGGAATTAGAGATGATACATCAAATATTTGCATTTATGAAAAAGAGAATGCAGTCTAATATGGAGACGTCATGCTAAAACTATGCGAGGTGCGAGTCAGATCGCACTTCGAATATTATGAACAGTCCGAATGCCCGAAGGAAAGTTATCCTTGAATTGGAGGCAGGCCAAAGAAGCTTCATTCAGCTAATGTTGGGAATGGAAGTCTTTTATAATGTGAAGAGGTGAAGGAGACTGAGCTTGAACTCACCGGAAGTTTGCAGAATGAGGGAGAAATTTTATGAAACGTTCATGAATCTGAGGAGCTTTGACAGGGTGGAGGCTGGGAAGTTAGAAAACAGAACAGCACAGCATAGCAAGAGGCCTTTCAGCATACCATGACTGTGCTGACCATGATGTTATTCTAAACAACACCATCTGTCTCTACATGGTCCATACCCTTCTATGCTCTGCCTGTTCATGTTTCTGTCCAAATGCCACTTCAAAACGTTTCTCACATTTCCGCTTCGACCACCTTCTGAGCAGATTCTACCCATACTGGAAATATAAACCTTGCCTCATTCATCTCACTTGAAAATCTCACTCTCATCTGAAACCGAGGCAACCTCGTATTTGACATTTGCACGTTGCAAATGAGATTTCGACTATTTACAGTATCCATGCCTTTCATAACGCAATATACCTGTACGTGGTCGTCCCACATCCTCCGACACTCACGCAAAACAATCCAACTGGGTCCAAACACTCATTATAGTCAACACATTTACATCCAGGCATCAAGCTGGTAGATTATTCTTGCACGCTCTCAAAGCCTCCACATCTTTCCCATGGTATAGTGACGAGAGCAGCACACAGCATTCCAAACGTGGTCGATCTGATGTTTTATTCGGTTACAATGTGGCATGCAAACATCAAAAGTCAATGCTGCGACCGCAGAAGGTAATCATGACATATTCCTTCATTATCACCACATCCTGTCGTGTTGTTATTTTCAGGGAGCTATGGATTTGCATTGAAGTTCCATCGGTATATTACTGTTTCAAAAGTTCCGGTCATTTTTAGTGTAATTTCCTCATGCATTTGACTTCCAAAATGCATTATCTCACAATTGTCCCGATGAAATTCCATTCGGCATTTCTCAGTAGAACATAGAACAATAGTGCATAGTACAGGCTGTTCGTCCCTCGACGTTGTGTCGACCTGTGAAATTAATCTAAAGCCCCTCTAACCTACACTATTCGATTTTACGCCATATGTATATCCTATGACCATTTAAACAGACTTAAAGTTGGCGAGTCTACTACTACTACAGGTATGCTGTTCCATGCCCGTACTACTCTGAGTAAAGAAACTACCTCTGACATCTGTGCTGGATCGATCACTCCGCAAATTGAAGCTTGTGCTCGCCATCCCCATCCGAGGAAAAAGCTTTTCACTGTCAAACCTGTCTAATCCTCTGATTACCTTGCATGTCTCTATTAAGTCGATCCAGTTGATCGATATTCTGCTGAACCTTTTAACATTCTTCCCTATTATTCACAATTCCCCTAACTATTCCTTATCACTATATGCCTTTCGAAACATGGTCTGTAAGATTACTAATCAGGCCGCTGACATATACATCTTTATTATTGACGTAAATGTCAAACGGAATTCGCAGAATTGATCCTTCTGAAGTACCACTGGCCACAGAGCTCCAATCAGAAATACATCCCTTCACATCCCTCTGTCTGTTATTCACAGGAAAATATGCATCCAATTTGCCAATCCTCGTGGATGGCATGGATTGTCATTTTATTTTCTGGGCCAAGCTAATATTAGCAAATGCTTTAGTAAAGGCCATGTCTGCAACATACACAACCTTACCCTCAATATTTATCTTTGCCACTTCGATTGGTTTCCGTTGTGTGAGAATCCTGAACAAGGAGGCAGGAAATTACATTTGGGATTACCAGATCAGCCATGATTTCGTTGAATGGCGGAACATACTCGATGCGCCAAATGGTCTAATTCCACTTCTCCACTTTTTAACTCAAATAATGACATAATATTGTGATTTTTTCTGCTCGCAAAGCAGCATTGCAATCAGACAATTTGATATTTCTCATTACACAACATTTCATTATGAATAGGCCACTCCCTTGATTGTTCCTTGACACGTTATTACAGAAATCTATCTCTTCCACAATCCAAGTTTCTATCCATTAACTCCCGATATTCAATATTTATCCAGTCGGGATGGAGACTACTGTCACACACAGTAACTGTACTCCCCTTGTTGCAAGCAAATTCAGTTTCCTGACTGTAACCATATTTACATTACTATCACGCTCTGGTGTGCAGAAACGAATTCCTGCTCATGGTTGCTGCCCCTTGCGGCTTCTTAGTTCGACCCAAAAATGATTCGAAATCCTGACAACCCTCGAATGTTCACCTCGCAGCCATTGTCATTCTGACCCATAAGTCCATAATTTCAGTCATGTCTGATCACTTCAGTTAAGGTTGTCTTTCCAACTGACTTCTTGTAAATGCACAGAGTGTCTTCGTGAGAGTCGGGGATAAAGGAATAGGCAGTGGTTACAGAGTTAGAGAGTTGTTCACGGTCTCGAGGATGTTGCAAGGTTCAGGTTACGAAAAAAAGGTAGTGGGAGAAAGGGTTTGAGACACTGGAGGAAGTTCCACAGATAGAGCGTCCTGGATTACACTCCAGACATTGGGATGAGTACAGAGCTATGGATCGTTACAGGGACGATATTGATCAAAGTGTCGAAATATTCGGAGGCAGCTCGGACGTGGTATATTATAACAGGGGTTGTGGTGTCTGGAGAATATCACAGTGATAGCGAGGGTGATATGGACTGAAGAATGTTACAGGGATAGGGAGTTTGGCATTGACTGGGGAATGTTACAAGTATAGGGAGGGCGGTAATGACTGGAGATCATTATAAGGATAGGGATGGTGGTATGGACTGGAGACAGCGTGGATTGTACGGACTAGGAAATATAGTATGCACTTGAGAAAGTTCAGGAAAGAGAAATGATTAATGTACTGGAAGATATTTCAAAGAGAGTGAGTATTATGCATGCTGGAAGATGTGATAAGGATGGGAAGGCTTGTTGAAAGTGGAGGAGGATACAGTCATGAGGGGGTTGTGGCAGACTATTCACTTACGAACGAAGGATGAGCTACAGGGAACTGTTCCAGACAAATGGAAGATATTGTGGCCTGAAAGCAGTTACACGTATAGCGAGGTAAGCAGCAATTGAAGGACTTTACAGAGATAGGGAGTGTTGTTGGGATTTAAAAGGATACGCAGCTCAAGAATGCTGTAGGGGCTGGAGGAGATTACACTGATAGGGATGGTTTAAAAACTGAACAGTGTTAAAAACGTACGGAGGGTTGCATTGGTGAGAGCAGGTTTCAGCATTTGGGAGTATATGGATCTGTGGGAGGTTATACAAATGGCGATGGCTCTCGGGTTTGGGGGTGGCAACATGGTAATGGGATTGTACTTACACAGGCTTTACACAGATTACATTACATTACAGTGTGGAAACAGGCCCTTCGGCCCAACAAGTCCACACCCACCCGCCGAAGCGAAACCCACCCATACCCCGACATTTACCCCTTACCTAACACTACGGGCAATTTAGCATGGCCAATTCACCTGAACCAGCACATCTTTTGGACTGTGGGAGGAAACCGGAGCACCCGGATGAAACCCACGCAGACACCCACGCAAACTCCACACAGTCGGTCGCCTGAGGCGGGAATTGAACCCGGGTCTCAGGCGCTGTGAGGCAGCAGTGCTACCACTGTGCCACCGTGCCGCCCAAGATAGGGCGAGTACGAGCGAAAGGAAAAATTGGGACAGGCACGGAGGATTCTGGGGGTTGCAGGATATTACAGAAAAAGAAGAGTTATACCAATCCTGATGACGTACACAAGCAGTGAAGATTGGGGGGATTGAAGCTGCTCACCATGGTAGGGAGGGGCACAGCGAATGGAGATGTTATAGAATTGGGAAGGTTTCAAAACTCTGCAGGCAGTTACAGAGATAGCGAAGAGTTGTAAGGTCTGCTGAACGTTCCACAGATCGGGAGAGTTGTAGAGACTTGATGATGTTGTACATGCAAGTTGGGTTGTTGGGAAGGAAGGTGGGAGCAGAGATGGAGAGAACCGAAAGAGATCACAGAGACGTGGAATGTTGTGGACACTAGTCGAAATTCCAGTGAGTGGGATTGTTTTTGGAACTACTGGATCTGCCAGAGGTCGGAGACTTGAAGGGACATTGTAGACTGGGATAAATGTAACGACTCGAGAATGCAGAGGTGGTGTGCGTTGTAGGATATGCACCGAATTGGGACGACTGTAAAAGCTGGAGCGGTCCCTACAGAAAAGGATGGTTATCGGAATATGAGGAATATTCAGGGGTAAGGATGTTTTGGGCATTCCCAGTAATTATCAGTGTGGAGTACTGCTCACTCAGGGGAAGGTTTCAGAATTAGGGAAGGATGGAGCAACAAGAAGTGTTTGCAGAAAATAGACTAATATCAACATGTCACTTCGGTGTTATACTGCTGATGGTCATCAGGTTGACCGTTGTTCTCTGTAAAATGTACAGATTCTCAGGAGAATGGACAGGGTGGATGCGAAACGATGCTTCCTTCCCCTTATGGATGAGAGATAAATAAGGAGACTTTGTAAGACTAACATGGAGAATGAGGGAGTTATCTTGGTTTCACTAACCCAAACATACTTTTGGTTTGCTTCCACACAGCTCAAAGCAATGCATTGTGAAAGCAAAGAACAAGGTAGGTAGGGACTGCAGTCGAGACGAGACGAAAGCCACATTGTTAGGGCTGGAGGTAGTTAGAGTGAAGGGAGATGTTCAACAGGTGGATGGGTTTGCAGTGAGTGTGGAATGTCAGGACTGGAGAACATGATACGCTCACTCTTAAGAGGGAGATAAATATATGGCACAAGGCGAAACACCGCAGGAAGATCCCAAGCTCCATACCAATTATTTACTCAGGGAGCTGCTCTCACCCAGTCTGGTGCCAAGCCCCACCTACAAGCAGCATTTGGTTTCCCAGCTCCTGGTGCTCAGGGCCCCCTCTACCAAGCAAAGAATATCTGCACTCAGACTCCTTGGTTATACAATCCTCGGTGCGATAATCTGCAGAAAACAACAGAATTAACGAAATGACACAGTATGTGTCAGTGTCAATAATAAACGTTTCATTCTCTCAAAATGGAACTCCTGAATTTCTGCATCTCACGAAATTGACATTTTAAAATATTAAAAATGAAGAACATTCCAAACAAAGGCTTGACGAGGTGAGCTCTGGTCAGTCTTATAGATATGGAAGTCACCAGATGAGCGGAGAATGCTTTCTATCAGACGAACGCCAGGTGTCAGATACACAGACCGAATGGTTAAATAGATTCACATCTGAAATTATATTTCCCAGTCTGGGAATCTGAAGCTTTGCTCGCCCATTCTGGTAAACACATCCAGAATTAGGTCATTAAGATCGGCCCAATGATCCGATCAAACAAGATCTGTGGGTCAAATTGTAATATCCTTCAGGATCCACAAACGATTATCGGTCCTATCCTGCAGGTTCTGTGAAACCTGCTACCTCTAACCGCCTGCAAGATCCACGCCCCTTCCTACATTTGTACGACCCTCCAGATTCTGAAGCTGTTCATGCCTCTGGATTTGGCCCGGACTTGACAGCTTTTCTTCCCACCGCAATGCTCCCCAAATCTGCGTGGGTTTCCTCCCACTGTGCGAAATTGACCACAGTGTTAGGTGTGTTAGTCAGGGTAAATATAGGATAGAGGAATGGGTTTTTTGGGTTTCTCTTCGGTTGAGCAGTGTGGACGTGTTGGGACAAAGGGCCTGTTTTTACACTGTACAGAATCTAATCCACAGCCCAGGAACAGGCCCTTTGGCCCTCCAAGCCTGAGACGATTAAAATGTAATGTCGAAACTTGTTGGTTAATTCCTAAGCATCTGTATCCTTCTACTCCCGTCCTACTCATGCATTTATCCAGACGCATCTTAAATGAATCGACCGTGCCTGCCTCTACCACGTCTGCTGGCAACGCAATCCAAAAGCCCACCACCCTATGTATGATATACTTGCCGCGTGCATCTCCCTTAAACTTTCCACCTCTCACCTTGAAAGCGTGACCTCTCGTTATTGAGTCCTTCATCCTGTGAAAAATCTTGTCTCTAACCACTCTGTCTCTACCTTTCATGATTTTGTAAACCTCAAACAGGTCCCGCCTCAATGTCCTTTCTTCTAATGAAAATGAACCGAATCTCGTAAACCTTCTCTGCGCCCTTTACAAAGCGTCCACTTCCTTTTTGTAATGTGCCGACCAGATCTGTACACAGCATTCTAAATGTGGCCGAACCAATGCCTTGTACAATTTTAACATGACTTCTAGTTCTTATACTCAATACCCCGTCCAATGAAGGCAAGCATACTATCCGCCTTCTTGACCACTCTATCCACCTGTGCAGAAACCTTCAGGGTACAATGGACCTGCCCTCCAAGATGTCACTGCCCATCAACTTTTCCCAAGACTCTTCCGTTCATTGTATAATTCGCTCTCGAATTAGTCTTGCCTAAATGCATCACCTTACATTTGTCTGGATTGAAAACCATCTGTCACCTTTCAGCCCAACTCTCCAATTATCTATATCATCCAGTATTCGCTGACAGTCCGTTATGTTTTCTGCTACTCCACCAATCTACGTGTCATCTGCAAACTTGCTGATCTTACCAACAGTGCGCTCTTCCAGATAATTTAGGTATATTACAAACAACAGTGGCCACATTACTGACCCCTGTGGCACACAAATGGTCACCTTTCTCCATTTCGAGAAACTCTCTTCAACTACTACTCTCTGTCTCCTGTTGCTCAAACAGTAATTTATCCACCTCGCTAGAATACCCTGCACACCATATGACTTCACTTTCTCCATTAGTCTACCATAGGGAACCTTATCAAACGCCTTCCTAAAGTCCATGTCTATGATATCAACAGCCCTTCCTTCATCTATCACCTTCGTCACTTCCTCGAAGAACTCTATTAAGTTGGTAAGGCACGATCTCTCCCGCACAATACCATGTTGCCTATCACTGATAACCCATTTTTTTCTAAATATAAATAGATCCTATCCCTCAATACTTTCTCCAGCAACGTTCCGACCTCCGAAGTCAGGCTTGCGGGTTTGCAGTTAATCGGAATATCCCTACTACCCTTCTTGTGCAAGGGGACAACGTGAGCAACCCTTCAGACCTCCAGCACCTCACCTGTATTTAAAGATGCCACAAAGATATCTGTCGGGGCCCTAGCTATTTCCTCACTTGGCTCCCTCAGAACCTTGGATAGATCTCATCCGGTCCTGCGGATTTGTCCACCATAACAACTTCTAGCCTACCCAACACATCTTCCCTACTTACGTCAACGAAATCCAGACTAATTAAACTTCTGTCTCTAATCTCAACATTCATCATGTTCCTCTCCTCAGTGAACACTGATGCAAAGTAATCATTCACAATCTCACCCATTCTCTCGGGTTCATCATTTCTCTCGTCACCCGCTTCCTTCTTATATAAGAATAAAATGCTTTGGAATTCCCCTTAAATCTGCTCGCAAAAACTATTTTATGACGCATTTTACACACTTCCTTCCTCGTTTAAGACTTGTCCTACTCGTCCTATATTCTTCCAGGGCCCGTTCAGTTCCTAGCTCCCTAGACCATATGCATGCTTCCATTTTTCTCTTGGCTCATCGTACAATTTCTCCTGTCAGCCACGGTTTACGAAACTTGCACTTCCGATCCTTTGCCTTCAACAGGACATGCCCATCCTGTACTTTAACCTATCTCTGATGGGCTCCCACATCTCAAATTTGGACTTCCCTTAAAATAGCTGTGTCCAATCCAAATTTCCGAGCTCCTCCCTAATTTTGATATAATTGGCCTTGGCCCCGTTTAGTACTCTTCCCGAAGAACCCTTAGGGACAATCTGTTCTTTATCTTGTATTTGAAAACATGCAGAATTGTGGTCACTGTTACCAAAGAAATCCCCCACTGCAACTTCTACAACCTGTACTGGCTCGTTCCCCAGTACCAGGTCCAACATGATCCCTTCCCTCGTCGGACTATTGACATACTGTTCTAGAAACTCTCCTGAACGCTTCTTACAAAGTCGATCCCATCCAGATATCTGACGTTAAGTGTATCCCAGTCAAAGTTTGGAAAATTAAAATCTACCATCACCACTAACGCATTGCCTCTGTATCTTTCCACAATCTCTTTAACCGTTTGTTCTTCCACCTCACGCTCACTGATCGGAGGCCTGTAATGCAGCGCCAGTATGATTGCACCCTTTGTATTTCTCCGGTCCACCCATAATGCCTTAATACCGAAGACCTCCATAGTGTACTCCCTTAGCACAGCCATGATATCGCCCTTGACCAGCGATACAACTCCACTTCCGCCCCCCCACCCCCCATTTTACTTCCCTCCCTGTCCTGTCTGAAGCGTCTGTATCCTGGAACATTTAATTACCAATTATCATGCTGTTCCTTCAACCAAGACTCTGTGATTGCAATATCAACTACCAGGCATCAATCCAAGCCCTAAGTTCATTTGCCTTACACACTATATTCCTTGCATTATGTAGCTGTATTTCAGTTTTTTGTTGTACTCATCTGCTCTCTGCATATTCTTCCTTTATTAATGCTATCTTCATAAATCGTTATTTGCAGTTAAAAGGACATGTGGCAAGTGGGAAACTTTCAAAAGAGAGAAACAACGAGAGTTCAGGGCAAGCATATTCCTGTTAATATGAAGGATAATGCTGACACAGGGAGGAAATACTGGATGACTGTGCATATTGAGGCTCTGGTCAAGAAAAAGGGACACACAATATATATACTCAGCAGGATGAATTGAATCACTTGAATAACATTTCAGGTGTGGTAGTGCAGTTAACATGGAACTCAGGAGGGCAAACAGGGGGCCTGAGAAAGCGTTGGCGGATCGGGTTCATGAAAATCCAAAGAGAAACTACAAGCATATTAATAACTAAACATGAACTTTTGACAGCATGTTGTCCCTTAAAGATCAATGGGGTCATCAATGCGTGGAACCACATGAAATGGGTGAGAACCGAATCGAAAATTTCACGACATTGGGGAGCAAACCTGGGGAAGTCAGGGAAATAAAGAAGGATGTCTTCAAAAGAGTCTACATTACAGAACAGGACGTACTTGAGTTTTTGAAACGTATAAAGATAGCCAAATCCCTGGGAATTAATCAAGTACATCCCGGATCATTATGGAAAGCTCAGGAAGAAATATCGGAGCCCCTTAGAGATATTTCTACTGACCGCCACAGGTAAGCCTAGAGGTTGGCTAATGTTATGCCAGCAATTTATTTGAAAACAAACCTGCAAGTGAAAGCCAGACATCCAAACACCAATTATCTTGATGTCAGTTGTGCGTGCTTTGTTGGAAGCGATTCTGCGGGACAGGAATCACGTATATTTGGAAAGGCAAGCATTGTTAAGCGGTAGTCGGCACAACTTTGTGCTTGGATTGAGAGTGTGTTGTTAGAAAAGCAAAGCAAGTCAGGCAGCATCCCAGGAGCAGGGAAATTGACATTTCGGCCCAGAGCCCTTCATCAGGAATGAGGCTGGGAGCCGCGGGTTGGAGAGATAGAAGGGAGGCGGCGGCGCTGGGGAGAAAGTAGCTGAGAGTGCAATAGGTCGATGGAGGCGGGTGTAAAGTAATAGATCGGAGAGGAGGGTGGAGTATAGAGGTGGGAAAGAAAATTGACAAGTGGGACAAGTCATAAGGGCGATGTTGAGCTGCATGGTTGGAGCTGGGGTAAAGGAAATGAGGAAAATGTTTAAGTCCACATTGATACCCTCGAGTTGGACAGTTCCAAGCCAGAAGATAAGGCATTCTGCCTCCAGGCGTCGGGTTGTGAGGGAGTGACGATAGAGGAGGTCCAGGACCTGCATTTCCTCGGAAGAATGGGAGGGGGAGTTGAAATATTCAGACGGGGGCGGTGGGGTTATTTTTGCAGGTGTATTGGAGATGTTCTGTAAACTACCTTGCGAGAAGGCGTCCAGTCTGCACAATGTGAATGTGATTGCAACGAATACAATTAATGACATATCTGGAAGTGCAGGTGAAACTTTTATGGATGTGGAAGGTTCTTTTCTGGCCTTGGACGGATGCTGAGGGGAGGTGTGTGGGCAGTTTTTACTATTCCTGCGGTGGCAGGGGAAAGTACCAGGAGTTGAGGGTGGCTTGTTAGGGGGCAAGGAGAGAACCGTCTTTGCAGAAAGTGGATAAGGTTGGGGAGGGAAATGTATTCCTATGGTGGGGTCCATTTGTAGGTGTCGGTGGATACAAAGCACTATCTCATAAACATGATTGAATCTGTTGATGAGCTCAACAAGAAGATTGATTATGGCAGAGCAGAAGACGCTCTCTATAGTTAATTCGGTGAGGGCTTGGACAGGGTTTTCCAGGCGACACTGGTTAGTAAGGTTACAAATGGATACAAACTTGACTTAAAAGTTGGAGAGAGGTGGTGGTGTTAGATGGTTGTTTCAGACTGGAGGCTCACGACCAGCGGTGGATCCACTTCTGTTAATCTGTTACATGAAGGATTTTGTTCAGAATATCGAAATTATTGTTAGTTTACGGATGCCAAAATTAGTGTTACAGTGGGTAGTGAATACAGGGGACCTTGATCATCTATCCATAGGTCAAGGAATGAAAGATGGAATTTAATTCAGGTGTAGGCTTTTGTAAAGATAGAACAGGGAGGACGAACGCAAAGAATAGTAGACGCTGGGCAGTTCTGTCGAATAGAGAGGGCCCAAGGGGTGCAGTTGCATTGCTCCTTGGAGGTGGTATCACATGTGAAAAAGGTGGTGAAAGCTGAATTGGGCACATTTGCCCTCATTGGTCAGAGGAATTTGTGCATGAGTTGATACCAGATATTGCTGGACCTCTCTTTGGAGTACTGCGTAGAATTCTGATCATCCTGCTGTACGAAGCATTCTCGGAAAATGCAAATGGAGCAAAGATTGACAAAGGTGTTACTGACACTGGAGGATTTGACGTACAAGGAAAGGCTCCATAAGCTGAAAACAAAACGGGAAATGAGATAGCTGTGGCAGATAAGGTTAAGGAGAATGCAAACAAATTCTCTCCGGATACAAGTACAAAAAAGCAGCTAGAGACGCAATTGGGCCCTAAAACTTCAATGAGGCCATCTATGTGTGGAATGACAAGAATTCGGCGAGACCAGAAATGAATAATTCATGTCAGACTGTACGGTGGACAAAGACATTTAAACAAAGGGAAAGAAGAAGTGATGGCTTGTAAAGAGATACTCATGCCTGAAAAGCTGTTTCTGGAGGTCTTAAAACATGAAGGTAGAGAAAGCTAGAGGTCCTGAGTAAGTTTATCCCGAACATTGTGGCAAAATAGTGGCGGGAAACGGAGCAGAGATATTTGTATCATTGTCCTTCGTATTCTATTGGGCGTACGTGACTGAGGGATGACATTATAAAGGTTAATAAAACCATGAGGGGAATAATAAGGGGAATAAATATGGTATCTACCGCAGGGTAGAGGAATCCATAACTAGAGGACATAAATATGGAGAGAAAGAGGAATACCTAAAAGGGATCGGAGGAGAACATTGTCCACAGAGAGGATGGTGCAAGTATTAAATGATCGGCATAGAAGTCGATAAGTTTATGATAGGTTTGTAAACCGACAGAGAGGATGCAGAGACAGGGTTCACGTGAAAGGAGTTTTCCAAATTCAAAGAGAAAACGTGAAAAATCGGGAAAACATGGAGATGTGGCTGAATATGTGCACACCGGAACAATATGGAGCGGAATTTAATTAAAATTGCATATCAGCGCATAGGTTTGTGATAGGAAATTGTGGGAAAGAGTAAATTATGTGATTTCTTGGAATGGACAAAGTATCCACAATAAGGTAGACCGATTTGTGCCACCTGAGATACATGGTTACAGGTTGAATAAAAGGTGGAACATGAATATTCAATGGCACACAACGTTTTGGGGTCTTTGCCAGAATGGGAAAAGCATTATGGATAACACTGACAGTAATGTATAACAAAGATATGAGCGAGAAAGCATTTGGTCTCAGTTCATGAATTAATGTCAGTATGGATGTGAGTTCTGGCTCCTACCCTCCAATGACTCACGCAGGAGAAAGGTTTTAGGGCATCTTACAGCATCTCATTGTTGATCACTGCATTTAACTGGAATTCATTGGAATGTTTAATCATGGCATTGCAATAAGTTTGGGAATCCTCAATATTCGTATAATCTTGGACCATCACATTAGCAAGAGTAACATAGCAGAATGAGTTTTGGGAATGTTCCTGTTAGTGTTTCTTTAAATAACACATTGTGAAACTGGCTGGGACATAACTATCTCAGATCGACCAATGTGTCATGAAACTGAGTGAATGAGTAATATCATATGGTGAGATCCGCTGGGAAATTTTGATTACATGCAGTTTAAAGAAAAATAAAGTTTTAAAGAGAATCACAGAAAGCTACAACTAGAAACAAAATTGCCTTTTACATGAGTTTGAGGGGAAAACTGACTGAGGGAAACTGGCTAAACAGAGAAAAATGTCTGTCTGCAAACGGGCAGTGGTAAAAATTTGAAGGAACAATGTAAATCACTCAACAAAATGATATTCCACTGAAACAGACAAAACCTCAGCATGAAATTCCCACTCGTCCCTCACTGACGCCAAAACGGACTATAGTTTATTATGAGGCTTGGAAGATCACCAAACATTACATTAAAATCTGAAGTGTGGGAGTGTTTTAGGAATAAATGTTAAAGGTATGGAATACCAGCAGGAGGAGGGTCGTGGGAAGAGTAATCATAGTCGGGGTTGAATGACATACAGAGGAAAAGGTAGAAGTGAAGGTGCTGGCAGTGGTTTGAATGTTCCAGAGAGTCACCAGGTCTGACGGTATTACAAAACCAAAAGAAAATGCTGCAATTGGAGATGTTTGCAGTGGTAGGGAGGGAAATATGTATTTTTATTAAAGCGTGTCACTGATTTTACCTGCCTTTTTTGCCCAAGAGCTAATCGCCCAGAGGGCAGCTCATTCTTGCCATATTGCTTTGGTATCAGGTCGCTGTGAGCCAGACCAGGTTCGAATGTCAGTTGTCCATTTCTAAAGGACGTAAGTGAACCAGATGAGTTCTTCCTACTGATCAGCAATGCTTTTATGGTGGCACCAACAGAGTCTTGTTTAACCACAACATAATATCCCAACTCCTACTCTCAATGCTCTGATCAATGAAGAAACGGAACCCAAATGCCTGCTTCACTACTCTGTCCACCTGGAACGCCACTTCTAAAGAACTGTACACCTGAAACCCGAGGTCACGTATTAACAACACGACCCCAATACCAAAACAAAACTGTCCGAGTTCCGTCCTGGTTTGCTTCACTAAAACGGATCATTTCAAATTTATCGAAATGAACTCTATCTGCTATTCTTCGTCCCACTATTCCAAAAGTGCTGTTAATCCTTATGGATCACAGATAACCTTCTTCACTACCTACTATATTACCAATTGTAGTGTCACTCACAAACGTACTTCCCAGGAAACCAAAATTCTCATCCAAATCATTTATCCAAAAGATAAATAACAATGGACCCACTACACCGCTGGGCACATGCCTCCAGTCAGCAAATCAAAACGTCTCGCACCACCCTCTGTCTCAACCAATCAAACCAATTTTATATCCGTTTGACTAGCTCCTCCTAGAAGCCATCTCCTTTAACGTTGATCTGAACTGATTGCCCAGTCCACCATACGGAACGTGAAACACGGAACACAGTCCAATACAACCTTTGATCCTACTCTATGGTCAAACAAACCTGCATAGCTTTCATTTTACTATATTCTGTGTGCCTATCCAAGTGTCTATTAAATGTCGCTAACGTATCTGACTCTCCTCCTACCATTGACAGTGTAATCCTAATACACACCACTCTGTGTAAAGAACAGAAACCTGAAATCTCCCCGAAGCCTTCCAATAGTTATCCTCTTGTGATATCTATTTCTGCCATGGTATAAAATCGCTGACTATTCACTCTATCTATACCTCTCATCATCTTGTTCACCTTTATCAAGTGGCTCCAGAACCTTCCTCGCTACAATAAGAATGGTCTTGGCTCCCTTAACCTTTCTTCATAACAAATACCCCAGAGTACAGGCAGCGTGACTGTAAAGCACGTCAGTACCCACTGAAAAGCTTCCACATCCTTTCTGTAATGATGGGACTAGAACCGAAAGCAATTTTGCAAGTCTGGTCTTACCAGGTCTCGAGGGATCTACATCAAAACCACACCATTCTTAAACTCAGTCCCCCAGCTAATGAAAGCCAACACACCATAAGCCTTCTCAACAACCCAATCCACTTGTGTGGCAATTTTGATGGATCAATGTACATTAACCCCAAGATCCCTCTGTTACTACACACTACCAAGAATTCTGCCTAGAGCCCTGTAATCTGCTTTTAAATTTGACCTTCCAAAATTAATCACTTCAACCTTTCCAACTGTAAATGCGTTTGACACGTCTCAGCCCAGTTCTCCATCCTATCAAGCTGGTGACAATGAAGCCGAGAGCGTTGCGTTTCCCTGCCCAGTACTGTACCTATGCCCTGTTTTGTGGGTCTGAATATAGCAGTCCGCTTACCTCCACATGCTGTCTCTTGGGAGTGATCTTACCGACTGCAGGATTTACTGAAGGGTCCAGATGTCACTCTCCATCGCTCTTTGGCTGACCAACCGTCTTCCATGCGGGGATGGACGAGATGATTTTCCGAATTCTGTTGAGGCAAGAACGTTCTATGCACCTGCCGGAGACCGAGAAATAGGAAGAGTCAGAAATTAGACTGATGCAGTGAGTATTACGTATTCAATGAAGACTGCTAACAGTCCTCAGTGAGGAGTGAGCTATGACATCAGGATGGGCTCATCTGGAACTGTGCAGGGGCAAGTGCTCTGGTCAATCATATGACCATAAATATGCAGAGTCTATTAAACGGACATCGATGAGTAGAAGCACGGCTCAGGTGAAAGCAAATTCCAAGTCCGCAGGGAAATTTTGAAATATTGGAACACCATGGGGATACGGCTGAAGAAAGAAACAGGAATGGCCTGTGTTTCACTAAAATTGTACATGAGCAAATACAGTTTGTGACAGGGAATTGTGGTGAAATAGTAAGCTACTGTTTCTTAATATGAATCCTGAAGATTCTGAAATAGGATTAATACGTGTATTGTGATTTCTATTTAATCAGGGTGATGTGGTCACAGGGTGAACATAAAGGTAGGGTATTAATATGCATGGATACACAACATTGTGGAAAGTCAGGCAAAGTGGGAAGCAGGATAGGGAACTCTCATACTTTCAGAGCTGGGAGTAGAGCACCTGCTTGGGAGTGTCTAGTGTCAGTAATGGAGACGATGCAGCCAGCCCATTTCAGCTGATCGGGGGTGGTGTGTTAGTGCCTCGATGCTGGGGATGATGGCCTGGTCGCGGACGCTGGAGTTGTTGAATCTGTCTTCCCAACTGATTCACAAGCTCTTGCACGGGCAGCATTGGCGGGACTTCTTCAGCACCTTGAAGTCCTTGCTTCAGACAGTTCACCTCTCAGAAACACGTAGGAGGTTGGGTATCTCCACAGCTCGGTATAATATGAGTTTGTGGTTGGATCTGCTATTGTTGTCCTCCAATACCCTTTCCCTCAAACGGCAGAGGGCGGTACTAGCACATTGGAGGCAGTGTTCGATCTCTTTGCAACACCTGCTATGGTCGACACGGTACTCCGGAGGGGTTGGAAGATCCAAAGCCTCCCCTTGGACATTGATAATCGGGGATTCACTCTGCGATGCCGAGCCAGGTTAATTGTGAGGCTGTTGTGTGGATGTTCACGACGAGACCCATGTTATCATATGACCCTGTAAAGGTGCTGACAATGGTCTTGAGTACAGCCTCAGATAGCATCCACACGTAAAAACACCATCTACGTACTGCAGCTCGATGACACTGAGTTGGAGCGATTTTGGTTTTGGTTTTAAAGGCGTTGAGATTATGACTAATTCCTGTTAGGACTGGAGTTTAGCATGACTCCAGCGGGAAGCTTGGGGGCGGTGACGTGAAGCATTGCAAAAAGTTAGATTGGGAACATTGATGGGACAATGCTTGACACTGGTCCAAACAGGGAATGGGTTGATGATGGAGCCATTGATCACTATTATTTATTCTCATTCATCATTAACATAAGACTTGGAGCGTTAGGTGATAAGACGGAACTCAAATCGACAATGAAGATTCACACTGAGCACTCCAAGCCTCTCAAAATATCTGAAATTAAAAGAAAGGAAGCTACATGGGGATGAGGGGAGAATTGCCCAAGGATAACAGGATAACCGGACTGAAATGCATGGCTCTAAATTAACAGCAAGAAAATCTTCAACGCAAGGACATTCCATTGGCACGGGCAAAACTTCAGCAAGAAAGACAAATCATTGGACTGCAGCAATAATCGGATAGATTATCACTTCTCAGCAAAGAGTTGCCATTGTCTCCACACTAAAGTTTTGACTTGAACTATGAACTTCGCTTCCGTTTCACACAACGGTGCACCTCCTGTTAAAGTATCGCTCCTGAGACCCTTAAAATAAGCTTGTTAAGCTGCTGAGTTATTCCTTAACTTTTTTTAAAATAATGTTTTCAGAAAGCATTGGATACACATTAAGATGTTTAGTAAGATTTCAGAAAGAGATGTTGGAGATAGTACCTTAGAACGGATCAACGACATGGCTAAATAATAATAACCAAAGAGTCGGGATAAGGGGATAATTTCAGGGTGGCCCACTGTAACTCGGGGACTGCCATAGGGATCAGAGCTTGCGCTGTAATTACCTCAAGCCTACATCAATAACTTGTACAAGGGAGGCGAATGTACCTAAACCAAGTTTGCAATGGCATTATGATAGTCTGGAAGACAAATCGTTTGGCTCATGTAAAGATACTACAGAGGAACATTGAGAACCTATGTGAATGCGAAAAAAAATGGAAGTTGCGACACAAGTGGGGGGGAAATTTGAGATTGTGAATTTTGACAGGAAAAATAGAATAGTTCAATGTTATAAAGTGGAGAAAGAATGCAGAACATTCTGGAACCGGGTGATTAGCGGGGCTTCATCCATGAAGTTCGAAAATACAGCATCCATGTGCAATGTTTACGAGGGACAGCAACTGGAATGTGAGCTTTATTTCTAAAGGAATGTCGTGTATAATTCGTGTGGTTTTGCTGAAATCGTGCAATGGACTGGTCAAACTACGGCTGGACATGGCAAAAATATTTAACTCTATTTAACCACGTAAATACAGATTGGCATTGGAAGCAGTACACAGAGGATCGACTGCTTGGCCTGAGCATGGAAGAATTCTTGTCAAAGCCGTGGTTATGTTAATTGAGATTCACTATTTGGAGTTAGATGAATGAAAGGAGATCTTATCCTAATGTACAATATTCTGACAATTGAGCACAAATCCAGTTTCGATTTCGCTCAGTCCAAAAGATTTGGAGCCCTGTACAGAGTTCTGATCTGCATACCACATATTGCAACACTTTGGGAACTCAGCATGCAGTTCTGCTCACCATATCCCTCACTTACATAAAAATTTAAGCACGATGAAAATTTCTGGTCTCCATATCGCTCGGCTAGATCACACTTGGATCTCTGTGTAGAGTCCTGGATCTCCATGATCCTCTGTCAGAGGTTACTGCAGAGTTCTCTTCTCTACGTCCTTCCGTTGGTGCACACGTGGAGCACGCTGGATAATTCCGCTTTCAATATTCCTCTATTTGACAACACTGCACTGTTCTCTTCTATGTATCCTTGCTTCGGCCTATTTTGAGCACAGACAGTTTATAACAATGAATCCTAATAATAATGTTTCTTATTTTCCAGTTTCTACAACGGATGTAAAAGTTCGGAGCAACGTGTAAGCATGCCTATTGTAGCGGAAGTGAGACTACACCGAAAGGGTTATGCATCTCCGGCATGTTCTACTGTTTGAAAAACAGAGTAAGAGAAAACAGAGTGTGTCACAGAGCGAGGCATGACTGAGATCCGACTGATGCATTCTGCCAAATCTATGATTCGGGTTCTGCTCCATTCCATCGAATCGATAGCATTATCATCCACTGCGTCCGAAAAGATTCAAATAAAGCACGATGCATTGATCACTGCATCTTGTCTGACTCGTATTTCTCACTGGAATCAGGGTGTTCTCACCATTACGGGGAGCGTTTGGGGTGGGGCTAGACGGTGGTGGTTTGGAGGGGTAATCAGTAAGTAGAAATGCCCTCGTGAATATCTTGTTTGTCGTTTTCCATTACAATGACCGTGTTATCGCTCAGTGCCAAACTTCCAGAGTCAAGCAACAGCATTGCTTCGTCTAACCAGCCAAACCTCAAAGGACACACTCATCACGATGTCGAGAGATGTCGTGTCCCATTAGAGGGACGGTGTGTTTGCATTCCTTCACACCGTTGAACATTCAGCACTAAAGAAAATGGCATTGTCAGAATGCCAGGGAGAAAAGACTCACATGGTCGGTGTTAACGAAGTGGACTCTGTCAGAGGGTCAGACCTGACCTGTCAGAGACTTGGTGTTGACGAAGGAAGCACTATTGCATTGTCAGCCCTGAGAATGTGGGCATTGTTAGAAGATCATTGTTGAGGAAGTGGGCTCTGCCAGAGGGTTTGTGTTGAAGGAGTGTTGCATTGCTGGAGTGTCAGCGCTGAGGGAGCTCCATTGTCTGGAAGGCAGTGTTACAACAGTGCCAAAATGGTCAGTTCCGAGAGAGTAACACACTGTCAGACGGTCCGTGCTGAGGGAATTCTGCACTGTGGAGGGTCAGTGCTGACAGATTTTCGCACTATCGGAGGTTCAGTGCTGAAGACGTGCAGTCATGTCAGAGGATTAACGCTGAGGGAGCTCCACACTCGGAAGACCATTGCTGAAAGGGTGGGCCCTGTCACAGGATTAGGGCTGAATGAGTGGCACACTGTCGGAAAGTAAGTACTGAAGGAGTGCCGGACATTCGGAGGTTCAGTGTTGAAGGAGTGAGTGCTATCTTGGGAGGTGGGGGGGGGCAATGTTAATGGAGTACAAGACTGTTGGAGGGGCTGTGCTCCCAGGGGCGTGAATCTGTGGAATTGTTTGCCACAAGGAGGAGTCGAGTCTGGGTCAGTCAGTATATTCAAGGCTGAGATGCAGAGACAGATATTTAATCAGGAAGTGAATCGTGGGTTAACGGGTCGAAGCAGAAACCGGAAGCAAGAATGATCAGATGAACCACGACACATTGAATGGCTGAGCAATCTTGATCGGCTGAATGGTCGACTTCTGGTTCTGTATTCCTTCTCCGCAATTTACACATGCATCTCCCAAATCTTTGTATAGACATCTGCCTGGGGTCTTGTGTAGGAATGGGTATCATGATCAGCAGATTCAACCACTGAAATTCAGATGCAGATTTTGAAGTGCCAAGGTAGTAAGATGGAGCATAGCCAGATTGTATCAAATGTTAATGAAATAAGGAAGGCACTCAAATTCGTAGGACATACTCAAACTAATGATGCCCTTCCTTCTCTATCTTCATACGGCATCAACCAAAGTCCATAGAAGTTACACAATCAGCCCTTTGTCAAAGTGGGACAACGGTGAGTTAACACTATGCAGGTATCGTGAGGAGAGTCATTGCATGTCAGCACCACATCTCACTTGGCATTGTACTATTCTGAAACCCGATCGCAGAGTCAGTATTTCCAGTTCCTTAATCCGAGAAAGTAGAGCTCGCTCATCTTGTTGCAAACGTATTCAGTTCGGAACAACTCAGTTCCAGCGTCTTCGGAATGATCTTGTGCAGAAGCGCTTAGTGGAGGACCCCATTGCTGAATAGCACTGTGCAAGATGAGACTTCAGACAGGACCTGTTCGCCTACAAGCAAACAAGGTTAAGAAGGATATTTCATTCAAGTGTCTGAGTCAAGAAGGTTTACGAGCGGATTGAAAAACTATTGGAGAAACGACCAGCGATGGAGAATCTGGGATCAAATTTCAAAATCAGTATGATTAGAGCCTGAAATGAATTCGGATGGATGGCGATCCAAGGCAGACAGAAACAGAGTGAGAGAAACTGAGCAGAAGACCAACTGAAAGAGGTAGACTGGCATATAGAGTAAGAGATACAGAGTTCCAGACAGAGACAGAGAGGCAGTGGTTGAGCTCAAGACACACTGTGTGAGTACCAGAGAAAGATAGATGGAGAGAGAAGGTGGGACAGACGAAGAGAATCAGGGAATGAAACAAAAAGTATGAAATTCCCACACACGTAAGGGACATAACACACGCCCTCTACCTCCTCCAAGCCTTCCATTTCCCCGCCCCCAACGCCTTATCTTCACCATGGACTGATGTCCCACGAAACCTCTAACCGCCATGACTCGGGCCTCCAAGCCTTCCGTTTCTCCGTCTCCAGATGCCACGGCAGAAAATTTTCACTGACAAACTCATTCGTTTGGCTGAATTGGTCCTCACACTCAACCATTTCTCCTTCCAATCCTCCCATTTCGTTCAGACGAAAGGGGTAGCCCTCTGCACCAGCATGGGCCTCAGCTATGCCTGTCTCTTGGTCAGCTGCGTAGAACAGCCCATCTTCCGGAGTTACACCGGCAACACTCCCCACCTCTTCCACTGCGACATTGATGACTCCATTGGCGCCATCTCGTGCTACCGTGAGGAGGTCGATTAGTTCATCCACTTCATCCACACATTCTACCCCGACCTTAAATTCACCTGGACTATCTCTGACACCTACTTCCCCTTCCCAGACCCCCCTGGCTCCATCCGCGAAGGCTCACTCAACACTGACAGTTTTTATAAACACACCGACACCCACAGGTTCCTGGATTACACCTCATCCCACTCTACCTCTTTCAAGAATGCCACGTGGTATTTCCAATTCCTCCACCTCTGCCGCATCTGCTCCCAGCACGGCCAGGTCCACCACAGTAAACAAAAGATGACCTCATCCCTTGAAGGCTCATATTTCACCTACCATGTGTTTGAAGATGCCTTCCACAGCATCTCATCCACCATCCGTACCTATGATCTCGACGCCCACCCCTTCAACCGCAACAAGGACAGAACACCCCGGTCTTCACTTGCACTCCACCAACATCCGCATAATTCACATCATCCACCGAAATTTGCGCCACACACAAATAGACCTCACCACCAGGGATAAATTTCCCTTCATACCGCTATCTGCGTTCTGCAAAGACCGTTCCCTCCGGGACTACTTTGTCAGGTCCATGCTCCCTAATAAGCTAAACTCCACTCCTGGCACATTCTCCTGCTACCTCAGGAATTGCAACCCCTCCTCCCACACCACGCTCCTTAGCTCCGTTCAAGGCCCCAGAGGAGCCTTCCACTTCCATCAAAGTTTTACCTGCAGTTCCACATGCCATTTTATGTATCCGTTGCTCCTGTTGCAGTCTCCTCGACATTGGCAAGACCGGGCGCCTTCTCGCAGAGTGCTTTAGAGAACATCTCTGGGACACCTGCACCAATCAACCCCACCACCCTGTGGCCGAACATCTCAACGCACTGTCCCACTCCAACGAGTATATGCAGGTCCTGGGCCTCTTCCATCGCCACTCCCTCACCACCCGACGCCTGGAAGAAACACACCTTATATTTTGCCTCTGGACCATTCAAACCGAGGGCATCAATGTGGATTTCACCTGTTTCATCATTTTCCCTGCCCACCACCTTACCCCAATTCCAAATGTCCAGCTCAGCAAAGCCCTCGTGATCTGTCCCACATGTCAATCTTCCTTCACACCCACCGCACCACCATTGTCTCCGATCTATGAACTTTACACCCTCCTCTATCCAACTATTGCACTCTCAGCCACCTCCCCTCAGCTCCAACTTGCTCTCATTTATCTCTGCACCTCCGAGGTTTCCAGTCTCATTCCTGACGGCTCCGAGCCGAAACGTCGATTTCCCTGTTCCCCGGATACTGCCTGACCTGCTGTGCTGTTCCAGCAATACACACTGAATTCTGATGTCCAGCATCTGCAGAACTCACTCTCTCCAACAGACAAATAGTGACGGACAGAAAGAAAGGCAGAGTGAGTGACAAATTAATGAGGGAGACACAAGATCAGAGAAAGATGGAAGATAAGAGAAAGGCAAGTGATAGACGAGAGAGTAGGAGATACCTAAAGTGATAGAATGGGAAGATGGTACAAGACAGAATGAGAGAAACTAGGTGAGAGACATCGGATTCTTAGCTCATATGATCAGTCCATTTATTTCTGGTCTCTTCCTGGTACCAGTATGGAGGGCTCCACTTGTCACTTGACCCTTGCTGTGGAACTTTTGGAGATCATACCCGTGGACCTGGGATTGCAATTGGTGTCTGATACATTTTGTCCTTTGTGCTGTCCAGTCTCGGAGGACCTGACAAGAACATGACGCTTATATTCTTTTTCCTCCTTGGACTCCTGGAACTGTTTCAGTTCATTGATATTTCTTTGAAATGGCAATTCTCAGTTGGATTAGGCCAATCGACCCATCGAACCTGAACAATCGCTCAGCCTGAAACTGGCAAGTTTAAAAAAGGGACAGAGAGAGGGAAATACACACACACACACACGCACACACACACACACACACACACACACATACACACATACACGCACACACACACACACACACACAAACACATGTACGCATGCACATGCTCTCACACAGTCACAAGCAAACACATGGTCGGGCTTACGCATACATACCCTGCACACACATGCATCCACAAACACAAAAACATACACACTTATGCACACACAGACATACCCAGGCAGATCTCCTACATATACACATACAAGCACACACACCCGCACTTGTCAACAGAATCACCACACACACAAGCACTCACACACCCACACCCAGACACAAACAGATACATACACATACACGCACACACACATCCATAAACACACACACACAAATACATACGCTCACACGAACACTTACAAACGTCAACAGCAGAAAAAGCTAACTTGGTCCATTGCACCTTCTTGAAACTTCGACATGATCAGTACTGATCCTGCCATTTATGGAATGACGGGCAGAGACACACAAAAGACAGATGAAAATAATTGAATTCGATATCTGCATGGAGACTGGAGAACAGAATACGTGAGAGACAGAGGTTTGTTGGAACAGCTCTGCAGCAGTTTAGAGTTTGTTCGCTTAACCCCTTTCATTCTCAATCTGTCCTGTTCAAGAAATCATGCTCAGAACCAAAACCTTTGGACACTTTAATGGGTGTTTGTTTGTAAAGATGGGCTATCGAATCGTGTAACTGCCACAGCTGAACCAAACAAGAACTAACTTGAACTGGAAAAAAATGACCCTTGCACTAAAAATGTTCAACTCGGATTTTCATGGTCTCAGCGGCACCTCTGCCTTCACGAGCTCTCTTTTAAGAAAAAAGACAAAACGACAGTCACGGAGTAGATCAGTGCGCCGCAGATGCAATCTTCCTTGCGGAAGGCTAACAAGGGACGGGAGGGTAACATGTAACTCGTGGTGACAACACTCTCACGTGGCGCAAACGGCGGTGAATGCTCCTCTTGACACTGATGCTGGTGAGTGAGGACAAGGCGGACTCTATCGATCCTGTCGGGCAAGGAGAAAGGTGATAAGGTTGAAGTGAGAGAAGGTCAGATCTGGACCCCAGTTGCAGTGCTGAGGAATTCTCGGTTGAGGATAAATATGCACACTCCGTAAGGCCTTCTTGTCGAAGGTGGCATAATCAGAAATGATGCAACAGAGATGGAGGAAATTGATCATGGAATAGCGTATTTATAGAAAGGAGTGAGTGAGGATGCACAGTTAAGGTAACTGTGCATATCAGTGGGCTTATACTGGCTGTTAGTGAACAATCTGCCATCATAAATTTAAATAGAGATTTCAACGAAGGCAACCGACCAGGTGGAGCACCTGAAGATAAGAAAGGATAGAAATTGAATGCAAAATAGGTAAACTTTTACAATTCCCAATGAGAAAGAGAGAAGCAGTACTGATAATGTCGTTGATACCTCGCAGATAGATTTGTGGGTGGGGACCATAGTCGGACCGCAATAAGGAAAGTCCCATGTACCTCACAAAGAGGAAGGCTGCACTTGGAACCATGCCTGAACAATGGCTTCCAGACCTCGCGATGTGAAGAAGGTAAGGGAACCTAAAGAACAGCTCTTCAGGGTGAGGCCAAGGTGGGCAAGGCAGAGGGGTGCCGTGGTGGGTGGGGCATTTTGTTCAATAAAGTGTGGCACGCCTTCAGAACACCCTCATGTAGTGGTGATGATTCGGCATTGCATGTCCCATTGCGAAGGGAAGCTGGGAGGAGCCCGACAACTGGAAGTTGTGAAACTGGAGTAAAGCGACAGAGGACTGGCAGATGTACGTCAGAATGAACCGATGAAGAGGAGAAAAAACATTGAATCGATTTTGGAACAGACGTGCTCTGCGGAGCAAGAGTGGACAGAAAACACAGATGGGCAGAAGAGTTTGTGAATTTTAGGAAGGAGGCAAATGTGCGCTTTAGCGGGGTTGGAGACTAAGAGCGTGGAAGCAGTGGACAGGAGATCACAGGATGGAATATGTTTCGTGACCGTTATAGACACTATGGTCTGATGTTCCATGTTGGAGTCATTGTCCAGTTGGAGAAGGCAGACAATATCCAAAAGCTAACATCGAGCGTCTGTAATGTTTGTTCAGTAGGCCAGACAGTAACCGCACCATGCCTAGTGACAATCTTAAGAAAATAGTAGGGTTGGATCTGAGAGCACGAAATGCAGTCAGTTAAGAGGGAGATAGTCTAGAATGGAGAACGGGGAACAGACAATCTGAGGCGACGAATGTGAAGTTAAAAGATTGCAATGAAGAGGTCGACTACAGATGAAAGGTCAGAGGGCGTAGTCCAAGCACAGGTGGATTGTGGGAAGTCGGAAAAATACTTTGTGGAACAGGGAGAGAATTCTTGCCTAAAATAATTGATATGTAGGAATCCCGGAATATCAGAATTCACTGGGCTAAGACATGTGTGATGGTGCCATTCTTTAACAAGGTAATGCTTTCCTTGTCTTTTCTCAGAGAGGTGGTAAATACACTGGTTCCCGGGTGTCTAGGTTCAAAGTTTTTAAGGGCCAACTTGTTTATAGCTATCCGAACCTGCCTCAGACAAAAGGCATTCAAGTTGAAGGAGTACACTTGGCCAACGAAAGACGAGTGGGCAGTTCTCCCAACTCAGTTGGTCTCCCCTTGATTTTTGTTTCAAGCAGACAGTTATGAAGCAGCTGGACCCAAATAGGCAGATCCATGCTGATCCTTCCTCTGTCTGACATCACTCCTGAAAAAGACTCCTGTCTTTGATTCTTATTTTTTTTGTAAAGGCGTGTTCAAAGGGATTGGTGCAGGTATTTGGATCAGCTTCATTAAGTTGGGATAATCTGTTGGGTTTTCAGATCCGATCAGGCATTCCGCATTCTGGTTTGCTTTGTTTGTTTTCCTAATAATCTTGCAAATGCATTCACTTTTCTTCAAAATGAAGCGGATGGTCCAGCTGCATTACTCCTAGAATATCCAGAGCTGAAAATGTGTTGCTGGAAAAGCGCAGCAGGTCAGGCAGCATCCAAGGAACAGGAGAATCGACGTTATGGGCATAAGCCCATCTTCAGGAAGAAGGGCTTATGCCAGAAACGTCCATTCTCCTGTTCCTTGGATGCTGCCTGACCTGCTGCGCTTTTCCAGCAACACATTTTCAGCTCTGATCTCCAGCATCTGCAGTCCTCACGTTCTCCTCCGAGAATATCCACGCTACATCTGCTTAAAGGAACTGGAAAAGTTGATGGTCCAGGTTGTAAAATATTTTGAAGGCTTCTGGCCTCGTCCATAACACATGGGTAAGTATAACGGTGAACATATTCAAAATACATGACATCTTTTACTGATAGCAATTGCATTCATACCAATAATGGAGATGAGCCGTGCAGGAAGATGCAGAACTGATGTAAACACAGCAGCACTGGAAGAATGGCTGAGAAACAGCTGCTGGACGAATAATTCTGGTAAACAAACAGAGTCACCATGCTTTTTTTATAGTTATCCATTAGTAGAAATATTAAGTGCCTTAGGAGTATTTGAAGATGTGTGATTAGTTCACAAACTAATTTTTTTGCGGCAGAGAGCGTCAGGAGCTGGGCAGAAGTGAAGTCGGAGGGCAGAGCTGGGTGGGAAGGTAAGTGATTGTTATTTAAGAACTTACCTCGACGCCAACGGTCTTTTTGCAGCAGAGAGCGGCGGGAGCTGGGCGGAAGTGAAGTCGGAGCGCAGAGCTGGTTGGGAAGTTAAGTGATTGTTATTTGAGTAGAGAAGGAACCCGATACACTACACATGTAGAGACTAAGTGTAGAGTTATGGCAGCGTAGGCTGTGGAATGTTCCACCTGCAGGATGTTTGAGGTAAGGGTGACCACCGATGCTCCTGCTGACTTCATCTGCAGGAAGTGCAGCCAGCTCAAGCTCCTCACAGACCGCGTTGGGAACTGGAGCTGGAGTTGTGTGAACTGATGATTATTCGAGAGGCTGACATGGTGATAGATAGAAGCTACAGGGACATAGTTACGCCAGAGAACAGAGGTAGCTGGGTAACAGTTCGAGGTGGGAAGGGGAGGAATCAGGCAGTGCAGGGATCCCCTGTGGTCGTTCCCCTCAACAATAAGTATACCGCTTTGTATACTGTTGGGGGGGTGGGGCGGCCTAGCAGGGGTAAGCTGCAGTGACCGGATCTCCGGCACGAGGTCCAGCTCTGAGGCTCAGAAGGGAAAGGGGGAGAGGAGGAGAACGCTAGTTATAGGAGACTCTATAGTTAGAGGGACAGACAGGGGGTTCTGTGGGCATGGGTGAGACTCTCGGATGGTTCGTTGCCTCCCGGGTGCCAGGGTCCGTGACGTCTCAGACCGTGTCTTCAGAATCCTTAAGGGGGAGGGTGTGCAGCCAGAAGTCGTGGTGCACATTGGCACCAACGACATAGGTAGGAAGAGGGGTGGGGAGGTCATTCAGGAGCTCAGGGAGTTAGGCTGGAAGCTAAAAGCTAGGACGGACAGAGTCGTCATCTCTGGGTTGTTGCCGGTGCCACGTGACAGTGAGGCAAGGAATAGGGAGAGAGTGCAGTTGAACACGTGGCTGCTAGGATGTTGCAGGAGGGAGGGCTTCAGGTATTTGGACAATTGGACTGCATTCTGGGGAAGGTGGGACCTGTACAAGCAGGACGGGTTGCACCTGAACCAGAAGGGCACCAATATCCTGGGAGGTAGGTTTGCTGGCACTCTTTGGGGGAGGGGGGTAAACTAATTTGGCAGGGGGGGATGGGATCCGGACCTGTAGTCCAGCAAGTAGGTTAGCTGTTTTTTCAGGATGTCCAAGAATGTAGGGAGTCTGTGGAGAATGTAGCACTGACAGGGAATACTTGCGGACAGAGAGATGGGTTCAAGTGTGTATACTTCAACCCAAGGAGTATCAGAAATAAGATGGGTGAACTTAAGTCGTGGATCGATATCTGGCACGACGATGTTGTGGCCATCAGGGAAACGTGGATAGAAGAGGGACAGGAGTGGTTGTTGGAGGTTCTTGGTTACAGATGTTTCAGTAAGATTAGGGAAGGTGGTAAAAAAGGAGGGGGGTGTGGCGTTGCTAATTAGAAATGGTATAACGGCTGCAGAAAGTCAGTTCGAGGGGGATATGCCTTTGGAGGTAGTATGGGCTGAAGTCAAAAATAGGAAAGGAGCAGTCACCTTGTTGGGTGTTTACTATAGGCCCCCCAATAGCAGCAGAGATGTGGAGAAACAGATTGGGAAACAGATTTTGGAAAGGTGCAGAAGCCACAGGGTAGGAGTCATGGGCGATTTCAACTTCCCAAATATTGATTGGAAGCTCTTTAGATCAAGTAGATTGGACGGGGCGGTGTTTGTGCAGTGTGTCCAGGAAGCTTTTCTAACTCAGTATGTAGATTGTCCAACCAGAGGGGAGGCCATATTGGATTTGGTACTTGGTAACGAATCGGGACAAGTGATGGGCTTGTTAATGGGTGAGCATTTTGGTGATGGTGATCACAATTCTGTGACTTTCACCTTGGTTATGGGGAAAGATAGGTGCGTGCAACAGGGTAGGTTTTACAATTGGGGGAAGGGTAAATAGGATGCTGCAAGACAAGATCTGAGGAGCATAAGTTGGGAGCATAGGCTTTCAGGAAAGGATGTCGTTGAAATGTGCAACTTTTTCAAGGAACAGATACGACGTGTCCTTGAGAGGTATGTACCTGTCAGGCAGGAAAGAGATGGTCGTGTGAGGGAACCTTGGTTGACGAGGGAGGTTAAATGTCTTGTAAAGAGGAAGAAGGAGGCTGACATAAGGTTGAGGAAACAAGGTTCAGACAGAGCATTGGAGGGATACAGGATAGCCAGGATGGAGCTGAAGAAAGGGATTAGGAGAGTTAAGAGAGGGCATGAAAAATCCTTGGCGGGTAGGATCAAGGATAACCCCAAGGCTTTTTATGCGTATGTGAGAAACATGAGAATGACGAGAACGAGGGAGGGTCCGATCAAGGACAGTAGTGGGAGACTGCGTATTGAGTCGGAAGAGATAGGAAAGGTCTTGAATGAGTACTTTTCTTCAGTATTTACAAATGAGAGGGACCGTATTGTTGAAGAGGAGAGTATGAAACAGACTGGTAAGCTAGAGGAGATACTCGTTAGGAAGGAAGATGTGTTGGGCATTTTGAAAAACTTATGGATAGACAAGTCCCCCGGGCCTGAGGGGATATATCCTAGTATTATGTGGGAAGCAAGAGACGAAATTGCAGAGCCGTTGGCAATGATCTTTTCGTCTTCACTGTCAACGGGGGTCGTACCAGGGGACTGGAGAGTGGCGAATGTTGTGCCCCTGTTCAAAAAAGTGAATAGGGATAACCCCGGGAATTACAGGCCAGTTGGCCTTACTTCGGTGGTAGGCAATGTAATGGAAAGGGTGCCGAGGGATAGGATTTATGAGTATCTGGAAAGACACTTCTTGGTTAGGGACAGCCAGCACGGATTTGTGAGGGGCAGGTCCTGCCTTACAAATCTTATTGAATTCTTTGAGGAGGTGACCAAGCATGTGGATGAGGGTAGAGCAGTGGATGTAATGTACATGGATTTTAGTAAGGCATTTGATAAGTTTCCCCATGGTAGGCTTATGCAGAAAGTCAGGAGGCATGAGATAGTGGGAAATTTGGCCAGTTGGATAGAGAACTGGCTAACCAGTTGAAGTCAAAGACTGGTGGTAGAAGGTAAATATTCAGCCTGGAGGCCAGTTACAAAGGAGTTCCGCAGGGATCCGTACTGGGTCGTCTGCTGTTTGAAATGTTTATTAATGATTTGGAAGAGGGAGTCGAAGTGTGGGTCAGTAAATTTGCATCTGATACGAATATTGGTGGAGTTATGGATAGTGAGGAGGGATGTTGTCGGCTGCAAAGGGACTTAGATATGATGCAGAGCTTGGCCGAGGAGTGGCAGATGGAGTTCAACCCTTTCAAGTGTGAGATTGTCCAGTTTGGAAGGACAATTAAGAATGAAGAATACAGGCTTAACGGTAGGGTTCTTAGTGAGGTGGAGGAGCAGAGGGATCTTGGAGTCTATGTTCATAGCCCTTTGAAAGTTGCCAGAGAGGTGGATAGAGCTTGTAAGAAGGCCTGTGGTGTATTAGCGTTCATTAGCAGAGGGATTGAATTCAAAAGTCGTGAGATAATGTTGCAGATGTACAGGATCTTGGTAAGGCCCCATTTGGAGTACTCTGTGCATTTCTGGTCCCCTCATTTTAGGAAAGATGTGGAGGCTTTGGAGAGGGTGCAGAGGAAATTTACGAGGATGTTGCGTGGAATGTAGAATAGGTCGTACAAGGATAGCTTGAGAGTGCAAGACCTTTTCTCATTACTACGGAGAAGGATGAGTGGTGACTTGATAGAGGTTTATTAGATGATCAGGGGGAATAGATAGAGTAGACAGTCAGAGACTTTTTTTCCCCGGGTACAACAGTGTTACAAGGGGACATAAATTAAAGGTGAAGGGTGGAAGGTTTCGGGGAGATGTATATATCCGGGGCCGAAGGGCCTGTTCTGTGCTGTATTGTTCTATGTTCTATGTTCTAAACATTTCGTTCTTGCAGATTTGTTCCCCATCTGTAAGCAATATTTTCTCTCAAAGTTCTCTTTTATCGCACAAGACGATATCTTATTATCATAAGATGTCGTCTTTTGCAATAAAATACGTTTGAGAGAAAATATTGCTTACAGATGGGAACCAAATTGAGCAATCAACGAATTTGTGACAACAGAGGTTAGTAATGTTTGCTATGTGAGATAATATACATCTTTTCGCGATGACTACCGCAACTAAAACTTTCCTCAGTTGTATGCTTCTGTGAGTCAAGTTTCAGGACCATCGATTTGTTTCTCCAGAGAATCTTATGCGACCACACAGGTTGTGAGCTGACATCAACATTAGTGTGGGAAGATCTGGCAAAGAATTCACTTCGTGCATTCATGAACTTTTCTGTTGAATACTCTGAGATTCACGGAGGATGGTTCACATTCTGAAAGCAGAAATATAACAGAAGAAAAAATCTACACCATTGCATAGCCAGCTGGACAAGTTTTTATTCTCAGCATTTTGTTTGGAAAGCTGCAATGAATAGGCAAAGTCATAACTGAGATGGGGAGACAGTGGTTATAAAGAATGCAATCAAAATATCAGAATATATTCACTTACCTGTAAGACAGATCGTACACTTTTAGGCCCTGAGCAACTATCAGAGGTGGTGAGTCACCATGTATCTCAAACACTCAGTTGTTAGTTAGTTGGCATGGACAAAACACAAATCAATTGATGAAGATGCATAAAGTGTTCCTGATACACAGGAGAAGGCGACATAGCCCAGAGAACAGTAATATCGCCAGCTTTCTTGAAATACTGAGACCAACATTGCCGAGTGAATGTCGGGACATGGGACGTTTCGGAGTTCAGAGCAAGGACAACCACCACAGTGTGAGGTTCTGAAGATGCAGGAAAGGAACAGCTTAGATAGCTGCGAATTCTGTCGTAGTTCTGCTGCATTCTGTAATATATAGAATGCTCTCACCGTGTTGCAGTGAGAACATTCAGCTTTGTGCTGGCCTCACACTCGTGCAAAATCAATTGTATACCTTTTCTATTCGGGTCATGAAAGCTGTTCTGACCCACACAGTTCAGAAGTACATCAATTACATTAACAAAGAGAGTCAATGATGATAGAAAGGCAAATAACTTCCTGAGGCAACAGGTCTCTAAGAACTGGCATTTCCTCGGTTTGTTATAGTTTTCATAGTTTCTATATTACTCTCATCTGCGGAAAGAGGATCTATGTAAGTAATTCGGACGAAAGGGCACCAATAATACGCTGGCAATTGCAAATATGCGTTTAGTGTCGAAATACTCATATTTCCACATGCATACATGGGGACGCTGCCAGTGTTTGATCTGTGTAGTCTTAATTGTAATTCTGCCTTCGTAGCACTCTCTGGGCTCACGTAGTAACCTTGATGCTGTTTAATTTTGGTTCCGTTTCATTCGCTGTGCTTGCGGAGATTGAGGAGCATGGGCTGCATGCTCCAGGAAGAAAATTGCTTCCGCGCTGGTCAACCAGTTTTGTTGATATGTGCTTTAATCATGACTGGGTAAATTACCCGAAATAATGTGACAGAGTGCCATGTGGGAGAGTGTTAGATTGAAGATGACAAAGTACTGTATTTCAGAAGTGCATTCACTCAATCTCACAAACCCTCTGGTTTCGTGGTGGAACAATTAGTGTTATGTATTCTCGAGTTTGGTTCACAGTTTAGAATCTCCACCACATTCTAACCCCAAAACTACATCTCTCCCGGTTATGCTTCCCATTTTTTAAACATGAGAATCACTTTAATGACTAGAAAAAAACATGAAGGAGTGTACGGTCTTACAGCGATGAAGAGAGTCAGAAAGAACCTGAAGTGTAATCCCAAGAATAAAAAAAAAACATCTTACTGTTTGTGATTGCGGGTAATTTTGACCTGGTGTGGTCAACATTCTCAGTGATACTTTTTGGTATCAGATGTATCGTTCGGAATGCCAGTCAATGTCATTACTTTGTGCCAGAATAGGGCTTCTTGCTGCAGATCCTTAGCTGCTGAACAGAGCCTGCGCTGTATGCTGTGACCCAGACTACATTCAGACAGCAGCTGAAGATTGTGCTGAGTATCGTCAACTCAATCAATCGATCAAAAATCACAAATTTAATAATTAAATCCAGAAAAGTATATATTTTAAAAAAACGTTTGCAGCTATACGCTGCCTGTCGCTGTATTAAACCTCTAAAGGAACTACTGGCTTGTTTCAATCTTCCAGCACAGATTATTTGGCACTTGTCGATCAGTCTGCCTACTCTGGGTTCAAAACAAAAGGAGGCATCATTCGATTGGTCTGCCATCGCGCACACTCTCACTCCCTAAAATCCTTCTGCTGTACAATTTGCTTGGCTCTCTACATTCGTCTATTCCACTGGTCAACTGTATCTCTTCTTCCTTCCTGCCTTCCTCTCCATCATTGTTCACCAACTCGCTATCTCTCCATATCTCCATTGCTCTCTCTTCTTCCCTCTCGCTCTCTACTGTCTCGACAGTCAATTTTATCCAACAGCAAGTAACAATTCAGAACAGGAACAACCCCTCCGCCCCCAAACCTGTGGTGATAAATTTTACATTGTCTTAACTTGCAGATTCTGTATTCATCCTTTCCCTTTCTAATCATGCATTCGTCCAGTGCTTCTTGAATGCTGCTGTTGTGTCTACATCCACACCTCCTCTGGCCGCCTGTTCCAGGCACTCAACACCATTTGCGTCAAAGACTTGCCTTGCAAATCTCTTTTAAAGCTACCAACAATCCTGAAACTCTCTCCACAGCACAGCCCCCACTTCCTCCAACGCCGGGAACCTGAGTCGCTTAGTAAACGGACTCTCCAAAATGTGAAAAAATGTGAAAAAAGTGTCCTGAATTCCACACGATCCATGCATTCACAATTTGACAAACATCTATCAGGTCGCCCCTCAACCTCCTGCATTCCATTGAAAACAAAGCCAGTTTGTGCAAACATTCTTCACAGCTAACATTGCCAATCCCCCTAAACGTTATTGCACCGTCGGCAAAGCATTCTGGTAGTGCGGTGAAAAGAACTGTGCGCAATATTACAAGTGTGACCTAACCAAATTTCGATAAAATTGCAGAATAACTTGTCTATACTTATATTCTTTGCCACTTCCAATGAAGGCAAGCACACCATGGGCCTTTGTCTTCAAGAATATGAAGGGCATGTTGGCGATGGAGCGAGTACAGTACAGGATTACAGAAATGATGCATGTTCTTCCGGGTTACGGTATGAGGATTATACAACTTAACATTTTGACTCTAGAATTTAGAAAGGTAAAGGTTTGATGGAAATCTTCATACTGTCAATGGAGTCGGAGTGTGGGGAGGGGAAGGGTGGATAAACATAAATTTATTTTGCGGATTGGTTATTATGGAAGTAGTGGACTTTGCATGACATTTAGAGCCAGAGATGTTGCGAAGCACTTGTTCACATGGATGTTTGAAACGATCTTGCACAAACGAGAATGAATTCTGGATGGGTTTTTCGACTTTTGTTGCCCAAAGACACTAGGGATTATGGGCAAAAAGCAGGAATTTGGAGTTCGGCAAGAGAGGCAACCCCTATGTCGGTAATGGTGGAATGTGCATGAAGAGTTCAACCGACTCCTCCTTTCTTGTATTCATGTGAAACTGTGCTTTATGGCATGGAACCAGGAGGTTACTTTGTTACTTTTTCTCTCACCAATAACTGTTCTTTGACTTTCAGAGACCGGAGATAATATAACACACTGTGATCTGGAGCTGAAATCTTCAATCCATGCATTTTCGACAGAATTAGATTGGATAAGTCTCATCTGATCTTTGACATACTTATTTCAAAACCGTGAGATGACACATGAGCTCTATCCAAGTTTTATTCTTGACACTAGAGTTAGCATCGACATTTTCGGTGTGTATGCTTAACTTCTGCATCAAAACCACCTATATCCAAACGACCCTACGAAGTCACAAATGCTGTGTCTGAAAAATTCCCAATTCTTCCAAATTTCTTGTTTCCTTGAATCATTGGTCTTGAATGTCATCTTGACTTTAATTGGACCGTGCCCAATCTCTCTGCTATGGAAGTTTTCCATCGCTGGAATGTCTTTTTGTGAAGAAGCCGTTGCGACTGAACCAAACGATAGGTTCACTGACGTATGAAGAGTATTTGGAATCTTTGCTTTCTACAACAGCCAATATGGAAAACATAATGTGGAGGTGGACTACCTTATAAATAATATAAAACACCAGCTTATAGTGCAAAAGGTTTATTTCAAAGAAACCTGTTGAACAATAACCAGGTGTTTGATGGTTAATTTTGTAAACATGGGAGAGATTGTAATGCTGATATCAATGCTGCCTTCCAGTTGCAGTTTGCATAATTCTCAATGCAGGGTTTCTGCAATTTCCACAGTTTGTGATAAACGGCCAGACTTCCACGGATCCTGATGAATTTTTTTAAAGATATGGGAGGGATTTCGTCATGGTACTGTTCTTCCGGGCCTATCCAGTAGTTGGAGGAATGATGGTGGGCAATGGATTTGAAATAGTGTCTTTTTCGCTGGCCTGGCATCGGGCTGATGTAGGTTAACTCCTGGTTTTCTCCCAAAGGGATTGTTATGGTCCGGATCATACCAGACAATCGCCAAATAGTTTAAGGTTGCTGTCTAAACAGGATGGTTTCCTTATTTTAAGGCAAATGCAAGGCACCATGTTCCAGATACGAACTGAATGGTTCAATAACTCAACATTAAGCAAAACGCAATTTATTCAAACACTCTCGTTAAAAGGCAAAGGCCAAATGGAGAGCTGAGGATCACTTTAATCCATTGGGAAATTTAACATTGTGTTGGATACATTAAGTCTTACTGATGAACTGTTCTAATACAGTAACATGCCATGAACACACCTCTTCGCAAAAAAACGCAAATTTAGAAGTCTGAGTTCCTCACATGCAACGTCTGCAGCAGAAAGAGAAACACCACCTTATGGCTGTACACGCGAGCGGGTGAAAGATCTCTTCTACTTCTGCTGAATTTAAGACCTAAAAACAATCTAGAAATCCTAATCTGTGAGACCAGGACCCACCCATCCAGGCTACATATATTGTTCCAGCTATTTATAAAACCAACGCTTTACAAGCTATTTACAATACCACGGACAGTTCTGCGCCTCTGGTTCAATCTATTTCTAAACAGGCACCATGGTACAGTACACAAGATGGTATTACTTTTACTCGGGTGGTCTCACTCACAACCGTACCTCTCCATACACATCACTGCCACAAAGCAAATGCTCATATCCCTTTTTTATTGGGGGGTGGGGGTTTGGGGCGGTCATTTATACTTTCTCAATCACCTCTGTCAAACCTCTCCTCTGATGCCCAGAGGAAGCTACTCTTCCGAACATATGAGCTTGATCATTAGAAACCTGCTCTGCCATTCAGTAAGTTAATGGATCATCTAATTTCAAACTCATCCCTGCGCTCAGTAGCAGCAGTCTGTACAAATTAGGCTTGCAATATAAGAGGAGTGGCTACAAGAGCAGGTTGAAAATACAGAATCCTATAGCCACTCAGTCACTGCCTGTCAACAGGGCCCAAGTAAGGAGTATGATGGAATATTCCCCAACTACCTGGATGAGGGCAGCTCCAATAACACAAAAGAAGCGTTAGTATTCGGGACAAAGCAACCCAATTGTTTGGGAAACTCATTCACAAGCATCCATTCCCTACACCACCAACGCTCAGTCTCAGCAAGAAATTCGCCAAACATCTTCAGATAGCATCTTATGAAGCCACGACCACTTCAGGTGATCTATCTCGAATGATGGGAATGGCAGATACATGTGAATATCTCCATCTATACGTTCCCCTTCAAGTCATTCACCATTCCAACCTGGAAAAATATCACTGATCCTTCAGTGCCAGGAGAAACTACCCTGCAACTGCCTTCATAATTACAGTCCTTATACCACATGGACTGCAACTGCTTAAAAAGGCACCTCAGCACCACCTTCTGAAGGAGCAGTAACAGTGGGCCAATTCATATTGTTTCCAGCCAGTGGCACCCCCATCTGTGAATGAATAAGATCAAGTCTTGCTTCTCTGTTTATGTTGATCTATGTTGAGGACAATCAACTGTTTACTTGTTTGGACAACGACATACTTACACATCTTCAGCCAGGATAGGTGAGCACCATGACTGTCCGACTAAGACATCTGCAACATGGATCATTTTTCACTTGGGAAAAATAAAACACCAAAAACATGGAAATGTCAGTCTTAAAAAAATGTCAGTACTTCATCCACCCTTGTAATGATATATGCAGCGTCGGATTGTTGAAGGTACATATCAGGAAGGTTGCCCAGACCTACCACTGGAGTGAAAGTGAGGACTGTGGCTGTTGGAGATTGCAGTCGTGCGAGTGGTGCTGAAAAGCACAGAAGGTCAAGGAAAAACATTCGATGAGCAGCAGAGTCGACGTTTCGGACAAAAGCCCTTCATCATGAATGAGGCTGTCGGGGGTGTAGAAGTAAATAGGAGGAGTTTGGGCTTGGGGACGTTCTCTGAGAGTGTGAGAGTTAAATTGAGATGGGGTAATGGGGATAGGTCAGACGGGATGGTAGAGAGGATAGGTGAGAAGGAAGATGAATAGATAGTCCGATCATGAGGTGGTGCCGAGTGGGAAGCATGGATCTGGGATAAAGTGTGGTCGAGGAAATGAGGAAACCTGTGAAATTCATATTCATTCCGTGGTTTGGAGGGTCCCGAGGCGAAGATGAGGCGTTCTTCCTCCAGAAGGTGGTTAGGGAGTGGCGATGGCGGATTCCCGGGACCTGCATATCCTCGGAGGAGTAGGAGTGGGAGATGAAGTGTTTAACCACGGGGCGGTGCGTTTGGTTGCTGCGGGTGCTGCGGATATGTTCTCCGAAGGGCTTTTCGATTAGGCATCCTGTCTCCCCAGTGTAGAGGAGACGCATCTGGATCAATAGATGCAGTAACTGACATGTACAGAAGAGCAGGTGAAACGTTGATGTATGCCAAAGGCTCCTTTGGAACATGGAGGGAGATGAGGGAGAGGTTGGGCGAAGGTTCTGCAAAAATTGCGGTAGCAGGAGAAGGTACCAGGAGGAGAGGATTGCTTGAGGTGTGAAAATAATGAGCGAATCGCAGAGCCAACATTCTTTATGGAAAGTGGCAAAGGGTTGTGTGGGAAAAAAAAATATATATGTTAGTGGCATCCGTTTGTAGGGGGCAGAAATGATGGACGATGTTGAGATTGATACAGAGGTTGGCGAGTTGGAAGGGAAATACCAGAGGGTTGTTTCCTTCGTGCAATCGGATGGTTAGTGTTTGAGGGCGGAGCTGCAGGAAGTGGATGAGATGCGCCAGAGGGATCATCATCCACGTCGGAGGGAAATTGCGGTCTTTAAAGGAGTGCTATAGCTGTCAAACTACTTATTTCTAAACAAAACAGATTTTTCGAATGAAGCACAAAAGAAAAAAAACAACAGAATATAGAATATTTTGCCCAATCTGCAAACACAACCGAATCTATCACAGCTTAATGATAAAGTTCCAAATCCCAGCAACATCCCAATTACATACCCCATTGGCAAGAATTCAAATTCAAACACAGGTCCTTACAAGAGAGCTGTCGGAGAGAGAATCAGCATTGACATTCTTTTCACTGCAACTTTTGTTTGGATTCTCAGCTAAAACATACACCAAAGCAGAAGCAGACATGATCTTGAAGAATTAGCAACTAACCTCCCATTGGACAAGTGTTTAAAAACACCTGAAAACGGTTTCCCTGATGGTTAATTTGACTCGTATCTGATAGCCATTAGCAAAGACCCAAACCAAACAAATTGGACCATCTGCCTTTTAAAACCCTGTTGAAAAATGAAAACGAGAAAAATGTAACCTTGCCCAAGGAACAGCATGAACAGATATTCGACAGGCACATCAAACTCCTTGGTGAAAATGAAGTGCTGCTGGATGATTAAAAATACACTTGGAAATTTCTACTCCGCAGTTGGTAACTTGCATGAGGCTTGGGTTTTAAATGTTAATGAACAAAGATTGTTTGTCAGGTTAGGGCACACATTTAACCTAAATTTACTTGAATATCACCATAAGATATGCGGGTGTTGTATGTTCTCCACTTCTTCATCCATGCAAGAAGTCCCTGAACGTAAAGAGATACATTCACATTCAGTAAACTATCTTGCACTCATACTCATCTTGCAGTAATGGGTTGCATCGACAACAAGGTTCAAAGGAGTAAAAGCAAGGCTTTTGTTGAGCTCTTCGTTACCAGTTGTGTTCACTGGAAGGCAGAAGCTCTTTATTTTCTCTCATTCATTATCGCGCTCTCCCTTACGGGCACATAGACACACTAACACAAGCGTGCTCATGCACAAACACACACACGCAGAGGGCTAGCTCCAACGCGAATCTGTTAAAGGGACAGTTCTCTCACGGAGATATGCAATCAAGGAATTCAAAGAAAACGTGGATCTTCCTCAGTTGAGGAAGTGGGTTGAACGGTATTCTTTGGGATCTCTGCTCTGAAACAGAACATCCCCAGGATGTTGACGAACGAGGACAATGCACTAGGTGTAAAATATTATTCCGCTACTGGGAATAGTAGAGCGACCACATTTCAAATGGGCCCTCAGAATCTCGGAGCTTCCACTCTCCTGTTCATACAAAATACGTCGATCGGATTCAGAAAGTAAAGGTAATCAAGAGGCACTATTTAATACAGTAAGCATTATTAAACTTATCCTGAAATCACTGGAGCAAGGGGCTGCGGTTCCACCTGATCTGTCCGTGCCTGAATGACAGACGTCGTTATCACCATAACTCAGACGATTAAAGGGATCACGCTGTGTGCGGAGGGGGTAGGAGGTTTGCCATTTTCTGTGTTGCGCCACTCATTACTTGATGCAGCAACGATCCTAACATGCAACGATCCTAACATGCAAATACTTTGGCTTCTCATCCGCCGTTGGATGCGACGGAACATCTTCCTGAGGGATACGGCTGCTGAATGGATTTTGGGAGGTGAGAACTGTACAGTGCTCCCAGTGTTTTCTGCCCGATGTAGATTAGGGCCAGAGGTATCGAAACTGCTCCCGGTCTAGTCTGCATAATATATTTGGGACCTAAAGTGTGCAGATTGTTCCCAGTGTGTACTGACAAACGTATATTGGGACCTGAGAAATTCATAGTACTCCCAGTGTGGTCTGCACAATGTCGATTGGGACCTGAGGAATGAAAAGTGCTCCCATTGTTGAGTGTCCAATGTAGATTGGGACGTCGGGACTATACACTGCTCCAAGTGTGGTCTGCTCAAAGTAGGTTTGGACCTCAGGATGACCCATTGCTCACAGTGTGGTTTTCTCCGTCTACATTGGTGTATGACGATCACAGAGTGAGGCCTGCTAAATGTAGATTGGGAATTGAGGATTACGTTGTGCTCCCAGTGTGATCTCTCCAAGGTAGATAGGGACATAAGAATCGTACACTGCTCCCAATGTGCTCTACTAAATGTAGTTTGGAACTGAGGAGTACGCAGTGCTCCCAATGTGGTGAGTCCTATGTAGACTGGGACGTAAGGTCTACAAACTTCTCCCAGTGTGGCCTGCTCAAAGTCGGTAGGGACCTCAGTATTACATAGTGCTCATAGTGTGGTTTTTTCAATATAGTTTGGTGCATGACGATTACACAGTTCTCCAAGTTTGGTCTGTCCAATGTAGATTGGGACCTGAGGAGTGCACACTGCTGCTAGTGTGGTCTGCCCAAGGTAGAATGAAACCACAGAAGTGCACAATGTTCCCCTTGAGACTATCAAAGCTGGGGAAAGCGAAGAAGGGTAGACAATTCTCCCAGTGTGCTCGGCCCAAGTCACATGAGACTTGAGTGGATAAAAAGGGATTAGCAAAAATCGAATCGTTGATGATTTAGTTATAATATATCAAATGACTTGTTGTGGTAATACATGAAAGATGGTTTTCATAGCGAATCAATGGAATAGATATTAGGAGCAAGAGATCAACTGCTCTCCTGAAGTGGCACGAGACGTGGTAGCTTTCAAAAAGGAGAGGGTGATAGATAGTGTGATGGTGGGATATTTACAGATGACGTCTGTGGATGCTGAAGGCATGCCACAAATGGTGAACTGGGTCAAGTCTGGGAATGGGCAGGAGTGGAAATTGTTGAAGCATGGGATATCAGCGAGGATGTTTGAGCTGAAGGTAACGGAGATAAGGAGAAACTTCATCAGCCAGAGAGTACTGAGTCAATGAATTCATTGCCACCGAAGACTGTGGAGGCCAGGTCACTGAGTATCGATATGAAGTTGAAGGTGGGTACTGTGGTTTTCGAAAGTGAATGGTGTTTTGTACTGAGAGCTTACAAGCACTTGTCATGGGATTGACCTCCAGTCCCAGATTGAACTGGAAAATTGAAAATATGTAACATTTGGCTGTGAAATAAACACCTGATTTGGTTGCTATTTTGACAACAGTGCACATTTCACCAATCAGGTTAAACTATGCTCCCGGATAGTAAAACTCAATCGAGTTTGCGTTTATTGTTTTGCCAGCATTGAAGCAATAAGACGATCGAGTTTTGCGGGAACAAAAAAAGACAAACAGTTCGAAAGTCAGACAGAGCAACTGCCATATGAAATACTCGTTATCAAAGATATCTTTCCATATGAAAAGTATTCACAGTAAAAGACAGAAGTCCACCCAGGGAGAACTTCTTGCCAAAGGAAGAAAGACAGCAAATACCTCACTCTGTATGGCTCTGCAATAAATTGCTGTTAGTTTTTGTCAGTGTTTTATTGGAACAGTATATTATTATAGGTTTGTAAGCAGATAACAAGCAGGTGAGGGTTGATGGGTGTGATTAGAATTGTGCATAGTTGTGTTCCTGTTCACATCTAGAGTAAAAGTATACATTCTTTTTTAATGATGGAATTTGGGAGTTCTATGTCACTCAAAGTTTAACAGTTTACGAGCGGAAGTGAGTATTTCTGGGCGATTTGTTTATTTAACAAAAGTGTTCACCACCATGTCATAACAGTTTGGTGGCTTGGGTCCGTGGCTTGGGCAGGTGTTGACACATACAGCCTGAGGTTTGGACAGATATAAACATATTGGGAAACGAATAATCCCAGCAGATTTAAAGAATTGACGATTAGTGTCCTAGATCTTTAAACAAAACGTAGGTGAATTATTTATTTAATCTCAGTTACTTGTGATTAGTTAAGTGAAAAGTAAGCGAAATGGGTCCTAAGATCAGCGAGTTTTGAGATTATTTGTACCTCATCTTGAAGTTCCGGATATAGTTTTGCTCGCTGAACTGGACAGGTTCATGGTTAGACGTTTTGTCAACCTCAACGTGAGCGACAAATCTTCTCAAACTTCGCTGACATCTGTGTGCGGAATATGCTAAAACCGGACCGAAAATGGGAAACGAATGCCATCTGGCAGAGTGCCACCCGCGAACAGCTGTTATTGCTGTAAAAATGCCTAAGATAACAGGCACTACTTAAATGTCTTAAATACAAACATCCCCTTAAAATTCCTCGACCTGAAAGAATAGCAGAGCAAAACTATCGCAGAATGCTTAGAGAAAGGATTAATGATGCCCACAACGGATTCCATAAAAAGAACGGCGAAAGTTTGCTCCAAAAACTTTACTCACTCGTGCAAAAGATTATGAATGGACAGACACAGTGCAAAAAAGCGACAGAGAGCGACAAACACAGAAAACGAAATTAAAAGACCTGCAAAGAAAAAATGGACAAACTTTCACAATAAGGAACAACACTGACAACGTGGAAGCATGGATAAACAAATTCTCTGACAGACCCTTAACAAGCACAGATAAGGCCTTCTTAGTAAGAGAATTAAATTGCAACTTCCAGGATTCGGACAAGAAAGATTTATTTGCAGCATTAGGAACAACACTGAAAGGCAACCAACTCACAGAAGAAACCCAGCAAATTATCAGACAGGTAGTCAGACCAACATTAAGTGGACAAAAAAGCAAGGTAATACCCTCAATATGTAAAAAAAGAAAAAAAAACTAGATAGACTAAAAAGAGGTAAAATATTATTATTAAATTTGCGATATTATCCGATGTGCACACTACTTGCAGATACCAACACTAGCCAACAAGTGTCGATAGAACCGACCCCACAATGAGCGAACCGAATCACAGCCCTACTCAAAAAATCTTTAGAAATCTGGAGAAATAAGTATGACCGACATCAGAAAAATGAAACCAAAGGATCCAGCCCGACATGCTTCGATGTATTACTCAAAATTCACAAACCAGGAGCACCCATCAGACATGGAACACCAATTTACAGATTAGCCAAGCAGCTACACCAAAGATTAAAACACATAGTAGAAGACTCACACCACTCCATCCACTCTACCCAAGAATTCCTGAAGACAGTCAAAGGCACGAAAATGGAAGAGGTTGAAATAATGGTCTGTTTTGATGTAATTGACCTGTTCACATCAATCAACATCAGCCTGGCCACGAAAACACTGCCTACACTATTAGAAGACCCGAAGACACACACACCAAACACTAATAGCTTCATCAGCAAATTAAGTATCGGCAAGCTAGTGGACCTATTCCTTACCACCGACTTGACCTTCAACAACAAAACCTACAGACAAACCAACGGAAACCCATGGGGTATCCGCCATCAGGATTCGTAGCAGGGTGCAGTGATGCAGAGAGTCGAACAAATTGATCTGCCTTCCATCCAACTCAAACTTTGCTTTCGCCAGTGGATGACACCTTTGCCATCACTAAACGAAACAAATTAGAGGAAACCTTCAAGACCATCAATAATGCCCTTACTGGCATAAAATGCAGTAAAGAGTAGGAAAAAAACACCAAACTGCCTTTTCTAGAAATGCCAATAGAGCGAAAAGCCAATGGGGAACTTCAAACCACATGTACAGGAAAACAACACATACAGAACAAATATTGAACTGCAGAAGCAACCACCTCAACATCCATAAAGGAAGCTGCATCAGAACATCATTCCAAAGTGCCAATACACCCTGCCGTACAGAGAAACTACGCAGAGCAGAGGAAAATCGCCTATATAGTATATTCAAAAAGAGGTACCCAATGAACACGATATATAGACTTCTCAGCAACAAACCCAAACAAGCAAACAAAATACGTCCTGAAACCATAGAGACGCTACCCTACAAGAAGAACGTGTCAGAAATGACTTCCAGACCACTCAGACGCCTTGGCGTCATGGTAGCCCAAAAACCCACCAACGCTTGAACAGCAGCTAATGAACTTGAAAGACCCTATACAGACAACAAGCAAAACTAACATCCTTTACAGAATTCAGGGCAACAACTGTAACAAACACTACATTGTACAAACAGTGAGAAAACTGGCCGCTGCGATACATGAACATCAATTAGCCAGAAATGACATGACACTCTTCACTAATATCTTCACACTTTGATGAGGAAGCACACCACTTTGACTGGAACAACGCATTCATCCTAAGACAAGCTAAGCAGAGACGCTCACGAAAATTACGAGAGGCATGACATATCAACATAAACTCTATCAACAAACACATTGCCATGGATCCCATTTACCCCTCCCTGAGAAAAAGAACAGGAATAGACATCACTGTAGGAAATGACAGCACCACAGGAAATGACATCACCAACACAAAGAAACCCACATTTAAATAAAATGCAGGAATCTTCAGCAATATTTTGTCCGGAGACACGCTGAAGATGTTACCTCGTATGGTGACAAAGCATCGGAACATGACATAGCGTGCAAGCCTACATCCGGGTTTGAGCATTGCCTAAGAATCCTCAGGTTTGAACATGATCACTGAGTTTGCCAAGAACGCTTACTAAGGCAGACGGCGGTCATACTTAGGGATTTCGCAAATAAATTAGAATTGAGTCGAACTAGGATCAACATTAAAGCTGAATACGTAATTGAATTAGTCAAGCACTTACGTGTATCAGGGAAACAGGCAAGTGCAGTTGTTTTGGAAATGTTTAAGATGCAACTGAGGCAAATGGACTGAGAAGATAAAGAAACAGAGAGAGAGATGGGGAAGGAAACGAGGGAGAGAAAGATAGAGAAGAGCAAGAGAGAATTGGAGAGCAGAAACAAGGAGGGAAGATTCTTAGCTGAGCAAACAGAACGAGAGAAGGAAGACAGAGAATGGGAGAGAGAATTTGCACTTCAGAAGTTGGAAATTGTCAGGAAAGAGAAGTTACCAGAATGGAGTTGATCAGACAAGGTAGCGATCTCTAAAAATATCTTTAACTTGCCACATTGTGATGAGAATGATGTCAAAACCTTTCATTCGTTTGAAAACGTGACTAGGCAGATGAAGTGGTCAGAGGACATGAGGGTAATGATTATTCAGGCTAAGCTGTTCGGTAAAGCTATTAAAGTATTTGCAGCGCTTTGAGATGAGGGGTCAAGTGTTTTTGCAGATGTCAAACAGGCTACTTTGAATTATTATGAATTGATACCAGAAACCAAGAGAAAGTGGTTCAGAAACATAAAGAAGGAACCAGGTCAGACTTACATTGAGTTCGCAAGAATTAAAAAAAATAGTTTTCATAGATAGATGCAGATCGTAAAACTAGATAAGAGTTTTGAGGATCTAAGAGAGATTATTCTTCGCGATTTTTAAAAAAAATCTCACTTCCAGAGGGGATAAGAATTCACGTGGATGAACAGAAACTTTCAGAAATGAGCAGAGCAGCAGTGATGATAGGTGAATATGCGTTGATGCATAACGCAAATTTATAGATTTCGGGAAGAATTTCATCCTGTGAGGGATACAAATTGCGAGAACTGAAGATCCTCCAATACAAAATAAAAATTAAAACACACTGGTAAAGAGTTTGCCACAGAAGTAAAAAGAGGCCCAAGTCAGTGAAAAGGAGTTGAAAGATAGAGGTGTTTTCACTGTAATAATATGTGATGTGTAATGTCACAGTGCTTCACGCAAAATACATTCTCTTTTGAAATGATGTGGTGAAGAGGCTTCTCCAATGGCAGGAGTGAAAGTAGTAAAGGAAATCCCAAGAGACATCGATTAGCTATAGGAGAGTGCATGGTATAGGCAGAGACACTGTTTGAGGTAGTGCCTAATCACCAATAAGACATCAACTTCGGGATAAAGTTTGTTCAGAAAGAACAAGGATGAAGATAAATAAGATATAATTTTGAAAAATACAGGATATAATCAGGTTCAAATAGTAAGAGATGAACACGTGCAATCTTTCTGACCTGTAAACTGAGAGAGTGGTAGTTTGTGGGATAGGTGTACAGTAATTTGGCGTTTCCCTATGTAAGATCTGGTTGGAACGCCAACACAATTCGGGCGAATTAACAGTGGGAATGAGTGACAGAGTGTCATTTCCGGCAATGTAATTTGTTCTTGTGAACGATGTATGAGGATCTATGATGGGAGCGGCAGCCATTACTGTGGTGAAGCCAAAGGTAGACCAGAGAACTTAGGAGTTACAAGATACAAACACTAGAAATCTGCCAGTCTGTGTATGAACAAGATCCAACAATGATAATTCACTGGAGGAAGCAAAACCTGAACGGAAAGACGACAGGCGTTGAGTGTTAGTTAGCGGACACACTGCTTGAGGTAATGCTGAAGGAAAAACCTGAACAGGCAGAGGATGAGGCAGAAGTGTTGAGGCCTTAAAACCTGTTGGATCTACATCAGAAAGACGGGACAATGAAAGTGGAGTGTATGTGTGTGTAAGCATCACAGGAAATGATACACATTGTATTCCTGAGGGGTTTTGTGTGACACAGAGAATCTTAAGACGAAATTGGAAACCACGGAATGTTAGCGTAGAGGGGGAATAGGCAAAGTGCATCAGGCTGTGTTGCCAGCAGCATACATTCAGGAAGTGTTATTGTGGCACATGATTATTGAGAAGCAAGGCATCAAAGAATGAGAATGACCCAGTTCAGGTACAAACGCATATTTATTGAGAAGGAATGCACAAGGATGTGGTGAAAAATTTGACGTGCATGTCATACTTGCCAACGGCTGTTTTGAAAACAATTCGAAATTAACCAGTCAGCATAATGTATAGTCCAGAGTACTAATACCCAATCAAGTTTGAATTAATTATTTTGTCAATGGCGAACCAAGATGACCATCTGGTGTTGAGCATATTAAAAAACAGACAGTTTGAAAGTCAGATAGAGTTGAAACACACCCTATCAAAGGTAACTTTCCAAATAAAACACACTACCATTAAGACGACCCAGGGAGATGTCAGCTGAAGGAAGAAAGACACCAAAGACGACAGCTGCTGTTTGGATTCCAATTAAGTTGACATAACTTTAATCAGTGTTTTATTGGATCAGTAAAATATTACAGAGTTAGAGGCAAATAATAATCAGTGAAGTGAGGGGGCAAGAGATGTGCATCGTTGTTGTTTAACAATCACTTTTAGAGATAAACAATGTATTATTGTTATTCTCATTAAATGGTGTAATTTGCAAGTTCTCTGTTACTCTACTTAAAAAAAATACGAGTAGAGCTGAATTTTCTGGATGTTTGTTTTAAGTAACAGAAGTGTTCAAGGTGTGTCATAATTGAATATGAAACACAGAGATATATAGTTAGTTGAGCATTGAAGGGATTTAAATAAAGCATGTGCAAGGAAGTGCATACTTATCACCAATGATTGAATGCAGGAGCGACTCGATGTGCTTAATGGCATAAATTCTGCTCACACTTCTTATGGTCTTATGGTCTGGAAGGGAGAGAGAACATCGGAGGATATGAAAGTATATAAACCACGATGGTGCTGCATTTGCAAAGGTGTCAGGACCTGAATGGTGTCTTCTCTTTCTCAGGAAATTGATACCAGTCTGCACGGTGAGATAAACTCATGCCCCACAAGATCAACCAAGGGCATAACACCAACAGCAATTACAGTCTGTACCAACACTAGTGGCAGGCACGCAAACAGAAAAGGCAACATCTTCCTCATTCATTCCTCTTCCCCTCACAGACACAGTGACCTGCTGGAGAACAGAAGCTCATTATTAATGGACAGAACACACTGGTTTATACTGACCTCAGTCTCATTGAGTTTCTCCCTACGTTGGAATAGTTAAAGGGACAGTTTACACACCAAGCAATAACTGGGAGCAGGGCCTACATGTGAGCTCCCACTCTGTTCTTTAATAATATTACGCTCATAGCTGGGTTTCGTACAGGAATGATTCCGATCTCAGGCAGAATTGTGGCTTGATCCACTTCATTTTGTTTGTGTTCAATGTAAAATTACATTTTTCATTGATGCATCAGCACGCAGTGCTGCTACATTGGATTGAGCATTATCGTTCAAAGGTGTGTAGTGATTAATGCATTTAAATACAGAAGAACTTTCGCCATTCGGCGCAAAATGTCACTGTTAGTTCTTTGTGGTAGAGCTAAAAGAGCAAACACTGGAATGATCGGCGAAATATTTCCCTTTACTAAAACAAACAATACGTACATATCCAATGTGAAAGTTTGCTGTGAATCTTCACCACGTCAATTAGTAAACAGTTAGGTTCCTCTGTTCACTGAGAAGTTACTGATTGACCGAATCGCTTAATCTTTGATTCCAGCTACATTTGGTATTCGTGAAATGTCTTTATAATGAGCACAGCGTGGATCCACTCTTCAATTTTGAATTGTGATTATTAACGACAGTGTCATCACTCATCTGTTATAAAGAGCCTCGGTGTTCAAATCATCTTCCCATGATTCTGAAAGACTCTATAGAGAAAGATGAAATCACTGCTTTTGCTCCTCATCGTCCTGGTTCTTGTCGAACCCATCACTGCGGATGGAGAATCGAGACCAAGATTCTTCCTTCTTGGTTAGTACATTTCTCCGAAAAATCATTGTAGTATCATCAATTCCTCAAGTGTTTGCTGATTTGTATTGTAATTTTAGTGTTTTTTTGTCTTCTTTCAATCTGTCCAGATTCTAATTCCTCCCTACTCTGAAATGATGTTACAGTCTCATTTTGGATAATCTTCGAAGAACTGTTGGATTTAATGTGCTACTTATTTACCCACAAAATCTATCCAACAAAAAGATGTCCTTAGCTGCATTGTTTACACGTTGAATAGAGAAACGTTTTCAAATGTCTGTTTGACCCACCCCTGATCTCTGCACTATCCTTCAGTATCGACAACATTTCTTGATACTCATGCCACTTTAATTGTGAAACCCAAACTTATCTAATTCTGCTGAATCCAAGAGATCAGACAGTATGTCAATATTCTTTTCAGATTTTATTCAGTTGCCTGAGCACAGAGCTATGGAATGTGCTCCGTATAAATGCAATCAATTATCTCAAAGATGCATTGAAATCAATCATGTTAGAATATTTCCTTTTCTCATAACGTACTCGTATATGTCCTTATGTGTTTTTTTTCTTTCCATACGAAAGAGGACTGCGCATATGAAAGAAAACTAGTCGACATTTCCATGGTTATCTCATATTGGGATCACCGTGGACAGTTCTAATCCTTATATCATTTAGTGTGACAATACTTCGAGCACTGTGCATAGTGATACCTACGATTTCCCTTGGCAACTTTATAACACTTTAAACCGTTATCGTCCCGTTATCCCTCAGTTACACGACACTGAAAGCACTGTGCACAAAGATGGACGAGATGTCCCTTCGGTTAGTCACAGTAGAAGCAATGCGTACTTGTCTGGTCTCTACATCCCTTACTTCGTCCAAACTGCAAGCACTGTGCTCTGTCCTTGACGACATATCCCTTTGTTTGACTATACTGTTTTCACTGAATATAGCTATGGTCTCCATATACCTTGGTAAGACCACACTGTACATAGTTCTCGACGCCACATCCCTCAGTTCTACGACAGTAGGAACACAGCGCACAGTCCGTGTCTCAATATGTCTCAGTGACAACATTGTTTTAATAGAACCCCGACTGTGTGGAAACAGGCCGTTCGACCCAAGAAGTCCACACCCAATCCTAAGAATACTTACTCACCGAGACCCATTGGGAAGGTGCAGACAGTTCTCATCTCTATTTCCCTTGATAAGACATCACTGGGAGCACTGGGCACTGTTCTCATCTTTACATCCCTTGGTAAGCCTACATTGGGTGTACTGCGCACAGTTCTGGCGTCCATCTCCTTGATTGGATCACACTGGCAGTGCTAGATACATTTATGCAAGTCATGTTTCCTGCTTTGATGACATACGGAGAGCAAATTGTCCCTGCTGGAGACATCAAATAATTATATCTTCTTGTCTTACAGCTTCCATGAAATATTGTTTAGTCCAGGGAGGAATTTGCAGGCGTTCCCTTTGTCTTCCACATGAAATTCCTTCCAGTGGGTTTTGTGAACACGGGGGGTTCTGCTGCCAGAGAAAATGAACGCACAGTATATAAATCTGAAGTGTGACCCGTCTGAGGCACCAACTGTTGCAAACTGTTACTTCTATTGACTGACTGTGTTCCATTGTGTGGTTCCAATGACCCTGACTTACTGCTTTGTAAATCATATCAATAAAATTCGTTGCAATGTATTTGTCCAAGCCCGAGTCTTTCATTCATTTGATCGGAGAGAGGGGAGGTCACAAAAACACTGGCAGAATCTTTCATATTTTGCAGTTCAAACTGTGTCATCCTCATCTGTTGGTCTTGTCCTCCACAACGTAAAACAACGGGACTAAACTGTTGGAGAAGATTCAGCACTTGATTACATTCTGTCTTTCGGATTTGAACCGCTTTCACCGTGGAAGTTTCGGGTTCTCCAGTGACTAGTCGAATTGATCAAGGTTTGAAAGCACAATTTTGCCTGCAGTTCGTGGTGAGAGAACCAGCAGAAAGGGAACTAATGTCCTTGCCTTCCTTCTAACAAATCATCCTGCCTCACACACATCTGTCCACATCGTCATTGTTAGAAATGAAGACCACACAGTCCTGGCAAAGATAAAATATTACCGCCACACTGAGGATACAGTTCTGTTATTGGGTACAGTCATTGTCCCAAAGGCAGCAGATTCTGTGCAGATCTGGAATCTCCGATCTGGGCAGCCATGTGGCGCCAGTGGAATTCAATTTAATCACAATCTCTTAAAACACTGCCTAATATATGCGTAATCCCCTGCGATCATCACCTGACAAATCTACGTAAATCATCTCACCTTGGCCTTGTGAAGAGATCGCCAAGGAAATTTGGTGCATCTGAGCAATTCATCATGCACGTGGTACGCATTGTTGGTCTGAATGACCGTGGTGTGGGAGCAGATCTTTTTTGAAAGTGTCTCTGAAGCATTTACTCTAATTTCATACAAAGCTTACAGTGTGGAAACAAACAATTAGACCCACTGAGCCCCACACCAAAACACTGATCGGTATCCCTTCTCCAAACAATCCATTCGCCTACGAAGTACATTTTCCATGACTGATTCCCTGAACCTACATAACCCTGGAATGGATAGGCAATTCAGCATGGCTAATTCACCGAACTTGCTCATCTTTGACTGTGGTAGAAAACCAGAGCACCGGAATGAAACAACTCATATGTGGGATTTGTACATGTACAGGTGCTGCCAGAACTGCTGAGATTCTCCAGCAGTTTCTATTTTGTTAATCTCTGAGCCAAGATCCCGTTTACAAATTCTACTCAATTTGAGGTGTATCCCAGCGAATTGAGCTGATAGAGGAACGCTGTGCAACGGATAGAGCAATGGCAATCTTTTCTCCCACAATCCTACGCCATTGTGAAAGGCATCTATATCTGGGCTTGTGTTTGCCGTTCACAGGGTTATTGCGAACGTCTCCCAGCAGCAGGAAGGGAAGTTGTCTCCAGTCCAAAGGCTGTGCTTAATAGTAATGCAACTCTGCATTTCCCTTTCACCTTCCCTCCCAGCCAGAGGGGAGAAGGTTCTATGAGGCCGGAGGAGCGAAAGGCAAATGTTGTTTACTCTCACCTATGAAACTCTGACCACAAAGATACACACAGCTCCACGTGTTTCACTTTGTGCTTTTCTGTGCCCATTCACGATGCCTGGTCAAAAATGTGGAACCCCACCAAGAGCCATCAGTCACTCACTGACCAACGCCTGGACTCCGAGATCAAACACTCCAGTGAGTTGGCCATACAGAACAGAAAGATAATTTCCTTCTACGTCCTTTGATTTAATTCGGCGGAAACCAACCTTTGTGTATTCAGGCAGATTTCGCTTCATTTATACATTTCAAAATTAGCTTCAAACGCTCACTTTGGGTTGTGCAATTGGATAGAGCAAGGACTTTCAGGAAGGGTTTGCTCCATTAGATACCACGTATCGAGTCTGGCTGTTAGACCTCGACAAAGGTTCCCAGAACAAATCAAACGAGGCAACCTGCACCATGGATTTTAAATTTGCATCAAGCAGAGTACATCCTGCTCCTTTGCTGATTTTCCGTATTTCTTTCAGCCGACATTTAACATTGACACACAGAATGGCATCAGTGCAACAAATTTTGCACATCACTACCTGATGTTGATTGTTTGAAGTTGTTGTGTATTTATTTCTTGACCGCTTCAACAGTCACACATTGACAATTTATTGCTGCTCCAAGTCACAGTAAGAAAGCTCCACCCTTCATTTCCTTGTTCTCTGTATTCTCATTGCTCCTGATCTTCCTGTTCACTCATTCTCCATCTGTTTGCATATCTCTTTCTCACTCTAAGGCTTGCTATCTCTTTCCATACCTATCTGTACATCCGCTCACAGAACTGTCCCTGAATCTCTCTCCCTATTTCTCTTTCCTCCCACATCCACATCCTTTTCCTATCTGTTTTTTTGTCATTGTATCTCTCTTTCTCTATCGTGCAGATTCGTGAGTTGGTTTTCTCTCTGCATTACCATTTTTACCTTTTTGTCTCTCAAAATCTCTCTCTCTCTCTCTCTCTCTCTCTCTCTCTCTCTCTCTCTCTCTTTCTCTCTCTCTCTCTCTCTCTCTCTCTCTCTCTCTCTCTCTCTCTGTTTCCCTGATGTATCGAAATGCTTCAGATGTTTAAATAGAGTCATAGAGTCATAGTGATGTACAGCATGGAAACCGGCACTTCGGTCCTCCTCTTCCAAGCTGATCAACTAACACAACCTAATCTAGGCCCACTTCCATCACCTGGCCCATATCAATTGTAACCCTTCCGACATATAACCCATTCAAATGCCTTTTAAATGTTGCAAATGTAAGAGCCACCACCACTTCCTCTGGCCACTCATTCCATTCATGTACGCCCTCTGCGTGAAAATGTTGTGCCTTAGGACTCTTTTACGCCTTTCCTTTTTCAAACTCAACCTATGTCCCCCACTTCTGGTCTCTGCCACCCCAGGGGAAAAATACTTTGTCTATTTGCCACATCCATGCTCCCTCATGATTTTTAAAATTTCTTACGCCTCCGACACTCCAGGGAAAACTGTCTCAGCCCATTCAAACTCTCCTCCTACCTCAAAATCCTCCAACTCTGGCAACATTTTCGGACGTCTTTTCTGAATGCTTCAAGTTTCACAAATTCCTCGCCATTGGAAGGAGACCAGAATTGACCGCAAGAGTCCAGAAGAGTCCTAACCAATGTCATTTAATGCTGCAACATCACGTCCTAACTCCTGTATTCAATACTCTGACCAATAAAGAAAACCATACCAAACACTGGCTTCATCATCCTATCTACCTGAGACTCCACGTTCAATGAGATTTGAACCTCCCCTCCAAGGTATCTTTACTCAGCAACAATCTCTAGGACATTACCATTAAGTGAATAAGTCCTGCGAAGATGTTCTTTCCCAAAATGGAGCCACTCGCATTTATCTCACTTAAACTCCATCTGCCACTTCTCAGCCTGTTGACCCATTTTATGACGAAGAGTGGCGGATCCAGCACCGATTTCTGTGGCATGCCACTGGCGGCAGAGCTCCAGTTTGGAAAACACAATCCACGAGCACCCTCTGTCTTCTACCCTTGACCCAGTTCTTTATCCCTTTATTCCATGAGAGTAATCTTGCTAACCAATCTCCCATGTGGAACCTTGTCGAACGCCTGACTGAAGTTCTTAAAGATCACATCGAATGCTCTGGCCTCACCAATCCACCTTGCTACTTTTTTTAGAAGACTCGATTAAGCTTGTGAACCATGGTTTCCAATGCTTAAAGTCATGCAGACCACGAGTCCTTGCCTTTCAAAATACTTGTGCATCCTCTCCCTCATGATTCCCTCAAACAACTCGCGCATCTTCGACGTCAGACACATTGATCTACAGTTTCCTGGCTTGTCCTTACCACCTTTCGTAAACAGTGGCACGGCGTTCGCCAAACTTCAGTCTTCTGGCACTTCACCCGTGACGATCAATGCTATGAATATCTCACCAAGGGGCCCAAAAATCCCTTCCCATCTCCCCGCAGAGTTCCAGCTTACACCTGACATGGTGTTGGGGATTTATCGAATTTTATGCGTTTCAAAACATCCAGCAATTCCTCGTCTGGAAAAAGACATTTTTCAAGATGTCATCTTCCATTTACCTATATTCTATATCTCCCATATCCTTTTCCACATCAAACATTGATGCAAAATACTCGTTTAGAGTCTGCCTCATCCTCTGCGGCTCCACACAAATGCCATCTTGCAGGTCTTTGAGGGGCTGTATTCTCGACAGTTACCCTTCAGTAAATGATTCTTTTATTTTACTCACTTGTGGATTCACAATTTATCGTCAAACATAATTTAGCCTTAAGAAAATAGCCTTAGTTCCATCGTGAAATACAATGTTCCATGTATTGTAGGTAGAGTCCACTGTGCCACTGCAGACGGAATTCCAAACTTTTGACTTAGCAGTTATGAAGGAACAGCGATATATTTCCACGTCAGGACAGCGTGTGGTTTGGAGGGGAACGTGCAGGGCGTCGTATTCCCATACATTGGTTGTTTTGTTCTTCGAGATGGAATTCGTCATATGCTTGGTAAGTGCTGTCTGGGGATCTTTAGAGATTTTATGTTTTTTTGTAGTTGATACGCATTACTGCTACTGTGCCTTTAAGGTGGAGGAAGGGGATACCTTTGGCTGGGTTCGCGAAACATTCGTTCTGTTTTCGCCTTGCACCTGGTGCCAGATCTGCAGAGTTATACAGCAATTTCACTTTTTGGTTTGAAGAATGCTTGTTGAATGTGGTGTCAGCCAGGCGGGCTGATTTACCTGCGATAATGTTGACTCTCTGGATTATTGTTGGAGTTGCACTCATTCAGACATTTAGAAAGCATTTTTTCATTACGTTCCTGACTTATGCCTTATCGATGGTAGAACGGCTTTAGGGAGTGAGTCACGAAGTGAGTTAATCGCTGCAAGTTTCCCTTATAGTGACTCTACTGATTTGGTGACTCCAGTTCAATTTCCGGTCAATGGTAATCCACCACGTGTTAATCTGGAGGGAATTCAATGTTGGTAATGCCATTGAATATCAAGGGGCTATAGTTAGATTCCCTCTTAATGGAAACCCCCAAGATGTTGTGGGGTGGGCCGCATTCAGTGACAGTGACATCATTGAACTTTTAAGGACAATGATTTGGTTCTATTTCAATGGTAATCACCAGCATGTTAATAGTCAGGGAATTCGATAATTTGGTGATGGTAATACCATGAAATGATATGAGGCAATAAGTCGATTTGCTCTCAGTGGTAAACCCAGGATGTGGATAGATGGGTTGAGGGGGGCGGGCGGCATCAGTGATGGTAACGCCATTGACTATCAAAAGGTAGTGATTCTAAAGTGTCTTATTAAGAGGGCCATTGCCTGGCAATTCTATGACGTAAAGGTTCACTGCCGGTTTCCAGGACAGAATACTCATGGAAAAGTCATTGCCGGTTTGTTAAACATTTACTCTCGAAGTGTATTTGTCCTGCTGTCAGTCTCCATTCTGTATGAAACCCTTCAGTGACGTTCAAAAGGGTGAGCTGGTGCCTCGTATGCACCAATCGCTCATTGTCTGTTTACGGGAACAGTGCATTAGCGGTAGATATTGACTGTTCATTCGCTCTTCATTGGAAACTGTGTTCACTATCATGGGTTCATATAAACCACAGCGTCATAGAGATGTACAGCATGTAAACAAATCCTTCAATAAAAATCTTCCTCTGGCAGCGCATTCCAAATATGCACCAACCCGAAGTGATAAAGGTCCCTTTTAATTGTTATTACTCTCACGTTAAACATATGCCTGCTTGTTTGGACTCCTCATTCTGGAGATAAGGCGTTGTCAATTTACCCTATCCGTGCTTATCATGATTTTACAAAAGTTGTTCCGTTCATCCCTCAGCTCCTGACTCTCCAGGAAAAATAGCCCGAGCCGTTTCAACATCACCCTATACCTCAAACACTCCAATCCTATTAACATTATTGTAAATCTTTTCTGAACCCTTTAAGATTCACAAGATTCCCCCGATAAGAAGGAGAACGGAATTGCACACCATCGTCCAAAAGTGGCCGACACAATGGCTTGCTCAACCATAATATGCCCTCCCAACTGCTATACTCTATGCAGCGATACAGGAATTCCAAACGCAGCCCTCACTATCCTATCTATCTGAAATTGCACTCCCAAGGTTCAATCTCGTACTTGTTGTGAAGCGTTATGTGTCCGCATGGCAAAACAAAGCAGGCATGCACGTGTACATTCTCACACAGACATACGTATACGTTGACACAAAAAACCCACACAGAGTACAGAGTGAAATCATGAGATAAAATTGGAGATGGAGGCGAAGGAAGGAGGAGACAAAGCTGGAGAAATCAAGGAAGACAGTGAACACAGAAGGAGAGATATTATATATTTGGTGAGAGGAGGGGATAGAGGGCATTGAGAAATGTGATGGAGAACAGGAACGATCGGAAGTAGAGAAGAACAGTATCGAGAGTGAGAAGGTGAGGACAATGAAGAGAACGTGAATATGAGAGAAAGAGTTAGAGACAGAAAGAGAGAGAGCCGTGCAAAGAGAAGGAGAACAGAAGGTCGAGTTTGAGCGATTATCTGAGACAGGCCAAGGACATCCCAAAATTCTGTTAAACAAAGCTATTTACTAATCACTTTGACTGCTCATGGCAAACAATTTGTACACGGAAAGCTCACACAAACATCTGAATTGTAATTAGTGGAAGAGCTGTCCTCATTTTGCTACTGACGGGGTAACTACTGGTGCCAAGGTAACAGTGAGAGATCTGTGACTGCATCACGAGGCGTAGGCCATCTGTAAGAAAAAAGGAGATTGTGTGGGTATCTGTAAATGTTTCTCACACGGTGAGCTGAAATTTTCGCAGCAATACAGAAAGATTCTGATTTCGGTCAGGGAAAGCAACAAAGTAGACTGTGCCATTCATATGACCACCGTTGGAGACCAATCCGCAGAGGCCCTGTAGGTCAATACATTATAGAATAATCGGTAATGGGCGCGTCCGTGGAGCACAGTGTAATGTGGGGTAAACAATGATCTTCAATCTTGCAAACTTGATGCCGCTGGAAACTTTTGTTTCCAACGAAATATGTCATATTTTTCTTTTACCGGGTACATCTCTGAAAGAAGAGTCTGCTAAAATAATGATTGGCCCGGCGACGTTCTTTCAGCCTGTCGAACCTGTACTGATATGTAAGTGGAACATGGTTGAACAGTGTCGTCTTACCATCAGAAAATCGTAGTTCCAGGATTTGAAAAAAAAAATTCCTTTTCAGACGGAAAACTATCAATCAGAGTGTCAAGTGTTTGGAAAACATTATTTACACGATCATTGTCAATAGAGTGGCAAAAACGACTGCCGTCACTAATATATCCCTGGACCCCTTGTATCTCCCTCGAGATGATCTCCATCAATTCTACACCACGGTTACAACTGTGTGTGTGTGTGTGTGTGTGTATGTATGTGTGTGTGTGTGTGTGTGTAGTTGTGGTGTGTGTGAGAGAGAATGGCTGTGGGCGTGTGTGGCTGTGTGTGGAAGGATGTGTGTCGGTTTGCGTGGATTCGTGTGGGTGTGTGCGGGTGTAAGTGCGTTTGTGGGTTTGTGTGTGTGAGTGTGGGTGGGGGTGGGTTTAATAGATTTGTGAGAATGGGTGTGTGTTGTATGTGTGGGGTGTGTGTGGAGGCTGTGAGTGTGAGTGTATGGGTGGATGCATGCCAGTTTGAGTGGATGTGTGGGTATGCGTGTGGGTGTGCGTATGGGTGTTTGGTGTTGTATGTGGAGTGTATGGGGGTGTGGTACCTGTGGGTGTGTGTGCGTGAATGGCTGTCGATGAGTGGATATTGATGTGTGTGGGTGTAGTTGTGTGGTTGTGTGGGTCAGTGAGTGGATGTGTGTGGGTGTGCGTCATTGTGTGTGGAGGTGTGTGGGAGAGTGGGTTTGTGTTTTTGTGTGTAGGGGATGTTTGCTTGTGAGTGTGCAGTCGTATGTCTATGGATGGGTGTTTGTGTATGTGTCCATGCGATTGTGAGTGTTTGCGTTTGTGGTTGGGTGTGCATGCACTTGTCGGTGTGTGTGTGCCTCTGCGCGTGTTTGTGTGTGTGTTTGTGTGTGTGTGTGTGTGTATGTACGTTTAAGTGCGCATGTGTGTTTGTGTGTTTGTAGGCGTGTGTGTGAATGTGGGTGAGTCCCTTTCGGGTGTGTTTGCCTGTGCATGTGCATGTGGGTGGGTGTGTGAATTTGTGTTTATGTGCATGTCGGCGTGTTTGGAAGTGTGTGAGAGTGTGAGTGTGTGTGTGTGTGTGCGGCTATGTGTGAGTGTGGATTTGTGAGTATCTGCGTGTGGGTGCGTGAGTATGTTTTTGTGAGTGTTAGTGTGTGGATGTGGGTGGGTGTGTGGTTGTGTGTGTAGATTTGTGTCTGTGTGTGTCTGTGTATGCCTGCGTATGTGTTTGTGTGTGGTGTTTGTGGGTGTGCGTCTATGCGTGTGGGTGTGTGCGTGTCTGTGTATCTGTGTGTCTGCCTGTTTGCTCATAACCAATCCTTCCCCACGTCTGAGCATTCATACACGCACGTATGCACACTGTCACTCTCGCTCTCTCTCACACACGTACACACAACTGTAAAGACCCCCATCCCACACACTCTCACCATCGCATTTTTCACACACACACTTATACCCACACACACACTTGCACATGTCCTCCACGCATACTCACACACACATTTACATGCTCTCTCCCACATGCACACTCACGCAAACTTAGACAGCCCCTCTTCACTCATTTTAACATACAATCACACACTCACGAGAACTTACAATGAACCTCCTCCTATTCAGTCACTCACTCTCACTCACATTCTCATGCACAGTAACCCCCACTCACACACACACTTACACATATTCTTCACACACCCTAACATACAAAAGGTCCCACGTCTATTCATGCTCTTTGTCACACCCACATAGACTCATACAGGCCCTCTACCTACAGGCTAACACTCGCACAGTCACATAATCTTGCACAAAATCTCTTCCCTTGCACACTCTCATACACTCAGGCATACACAAGCACACAATCCCATACAATCACTCTTACACAGACTCTCAAAATACAGACATACACTCACTCTGACGCACCTCTACAGGCCCTCTCCACACACTCACAGAGATTTCCACACACTGAGTCTCCTCCTCCAATTACGTGCACACTCACACACACGCACTTGCACAAACCTTGTCCATCACACAATCTCGCACTCACTCTCCTCCCACGCATTCACATGTACTTACATAGACCTTTCTCCCACATACGCATACTCACACACAATAACGCAGAACCTATGCCACACAGTGACACTCACACGTGCACATACACATGCTCACGTACGCACACAGACTTTCACAGCCCCGTGTCCTACACGCTCACAAACACTCACATACACTTGCACAGACTCCAACTCATACACACACACTTACATTGTTCTTCCTCCCACACGCACTCAAACTCCTACACAGACTCTCCTCCCCCGTACACATATTCACATGTACGCAGGCACACTCATGCATACCTTCTCCCCATACACGCACTGAAATGCACTCACATAGACCATTCACTTACATCGATCTTTAACTAACACGCTTACACACAGTCACATATACTCGCACCCACTTACACACACTCAGGCACAACCATACACTTACACGAATCCTCGATCTCACTCATACACACACACAGACTTAAAGACAGTCTCGCACGCATTGACACAAATACACTCGCACAATTACTCAGACATTCCACATGCTCAAACTCACTAACCCACACATTGCACAGAACCCCTCCCACTTTCACACACTCTCTCACACACGCACAGACTCATGAACATTCTTCCACTGAACCTACACACACACCTTTACACACGTGTACACTTCCTCTTCAAAACACAGTTACACAATATTAGACAGACCTGCCTTCCTCCCTTGCACCCACACTCACCCCTACTTTCACATACCCTCTCTCTCACACACACACGCACACACATACACATAAACACACACACACTTTCACAGACCCTGTGCATGCAGACACACTCTTCGGCAGACTCTTTGCCACATTCACAAATACTTAAACGCTCAGACACTCACTCACACTTACACAGGCCCTCCTGACACATTCTAACACACATTTCCGGTCCCTCTCCCACACACAGTTACGCACACTTACGCAGTCCCTCCCTCACACACTACTCACACCCTCTCATGCACACAGACGCACACGCACCCCGACTAATATCAGTACACACACTTACACAGACACTGCTACCACTCAATAACACTCACACACACTCACATACGCTTGCACAGTAACATCCACACACACTCACATATTCACACTTGCACATTCCCTCCACCCACACTCACACACATACACTCACGCACCTGTACATGATCTCTCCTACACATGCACACGCACACAGTTAGACAGACCCTCACCCTCACTCGCACCCCGCACACACATACGCAGATCCTCCTCTCTCACACACACACTCACGCACAAACATACGCAGTCTCCCACACAAACACTCACAACCGAACGCATATTTGCACAAACCATCCACCTACACGCGGACATTCAGACACAGTCGCATACACTTGAACAGAATCCCTTCTCACACACGCATTCTCACACACTCATGCCTACAAACACACACTGCCAAACATTCACTCTTACACAGACTCTCCAACCACACTCTGGCTGTCACACTCACACATCTATACATGCCCGCTCGCATACACACACACACACAGATTCACACACACTTCGGCAGACTCTCCTCATCAACTCACACACGCGCACACTCACATAAACCTACGTAGATACTCCTCCACAGAAATTCACACACACTTGCACAGATAGTCTTCCACACACACACACACACGCACCCAATCAACACACACGCAGACAGACCTTCCTCCAGCACACACAGTCACACACTCAGTCAGATCCTCCTGTGATGCACTCACATGTACTTACGTAGACCTTTCTCCCAAATACTCACACTCACGCACACTGACACAGAATCTTTCCCACACACTGGCACACACGCGCACTCACACACTCACGTAGATTTCACAAACCCTCATCCACGCACTCACACATACTTAGGCAAACCTGCCTTCATCCCTTGCATACGCACTCACACCCACTTACACAGAACCTCTCTTTCTCACTCACACACACACAGAAATCCTTGACATCCAATGGAATACCCATTGCTGATTCCTGCACTAGCAAACGCCTGGGGGTTACCGTTAACCAGAAAGGAACTGGACCAGCTACACCAATCCCGTGGCTACCAGAGTAGAGCAGGTGTAACTCCTGCCTATTGACTTCGTCGACATTTTAACACTATCGGGCACCGATTGGAGTGGAGTTGGAAAATTCTCACTGGTAAAAGGAAATCTAGATTTCTTTTCAGGATTTGCAGTATTTACAACTTTTAAATTGTCTGAACAAATCTCTGGGCCATCCTGGTGTTGTGACCGTAATAGTCCCGTCATCTTGCCTGCACGTAAACATCTTTATTCTTCTTTTGCCGCTCTTGTCTTCTCTCTTTCTTTCTCCATCCCTTTTGACCTTTTCCAAGTGTCTCTGGCACTGGCGTTCCTTTGACTCCTCCAACCCTTCCTTGCAGTTTTTCCTTCCAATGTCTTAAGATCAATGTTGAAACGAGTTAGAACATAGAACAGAGAACCTTACAGCGCAGTACAGGCCCTTAGGCCATTGACATTAGCGGACCTATGTCCCTAGTCTGAAGCCCAGCAAACCTACACAATTACATTCTCGTTCATATGCCTATCCAAAGTACAGCGAGTCTACTACTGGCTGAACGCCGGACGTTTCACGCCCCGACTACCCTGTGAGTAAATTTTGGATTCTATTCTATGGAGTTCATTTACCTGACAGAGGATCTCATCGAAACACAAGGGATTCCTAATGGGCTCGAAGGGGGAAAAGTTTTGAAAGTGTCTTCCTTTGTGGGTGAGTGCTGGACCGGAGGGCATCGTCTCAGGAAAGACTAAAATCTCTGACTAAAGTAAAGAGGAATGGCTTCTCTCAGCGGATTGTCAGCCTTTTGAACACCACACAGTGCTGTTTGGGGATGTGGTGCAGAGTCCTTATGCATATTAAAAACTGAAAGGTTTCATTCTTGATCAGTCGGGTGAAGAGAGAGATAGGTCGTGGGAAGGAAAGTGGATGCGCAGAATTATTGGACCAGTGATATTCTTACTTCACGGAGGAGCAGTGTGGAGGGGGCTGCAAGGTCTCATGCTGTGGCTATTTATTATAGACTTTAGATCTCCTAATCCTCTCCACTGTTTCTATGCCCCTCTCACTCCCTTTCTTCCTCCCTCTGTCTCCCTGCCTTAATCAGCTGCCTGAATGGTTAAACATTTCTATCTTCAAACCGTGGTTGAGTTGTTAAACATTTCCTTCTGAAGCGCAACTGCCTTATCCTCAGACTCCAGCCTGTCTGAACCACATCAGCGCGGTTGCCAGTAATGAGACGTTGCTGGATATAACCCAGCAGCTCGCTGTCTTTCTGTGCAGCCAGCCAAATACATCATGAGCTGTTGCCATCCAGGTTTCAATCACTAATCGCCTCAAATGAAGTGTGGAGTCTGCTTCCGGTGATCAATTGCGTGTCATCAGCACAAAGCAGTGACACATTGTTTGACTGGAGATAGTCATCATCTGGCATTTGCGTGATACGGATGTTACTTGGTTTTCATGCCAAGAGTACAGTGTGGAAAAGCACACAAGATCAGGCAGCTACCGAGGAGCAGGAGAATCGAGTTTCGGTCATGAGGAATGTGGGTATGGGGGGTGGGGGGGGGGGGGGTTAAAGAGGCTGGAAGTAAACAGAATGGTGGAGCTGGGGGAAGTTAGCTTCGAAGGCGATAGGTAGAAGGAGGTGGAGTAATGGTGATAGGTCGGAGAGGAGGGGGTGCAGATGGATGGGAAAGGCAATGCACAGGTCAAGAGGGCGGTGATTAGTTGCAAGGTTAGATCTGGGAGAGGGTGGGGAAGAGGAACTGACGAAACTGGTGAAATCCACATTGATCCCGTAGGGTTGGAGTGTCCCGAGGTGACTATGAGATGTTCTTGCTCCAGGCGTTGTGTGGTTATGGATTGGCAAAGCAGTAAAGCCATGACCTGCATGTCCTTGGCAGAGTGGGAGATTGAGTTGAAGTGTTAGGCCACTGGGCAGTGGGATTGGTCCGTGTGCGCATCTGGGAAGTGTTCCCTGAAGCGATCCGCATGTGGGCGTCCAGTCTCAAAGGAAGCTTCCACCTTCGACAGAGATTTTTCTGTAAGCCAAACGCTTCAACTCCCCTTCCCACTCCACTGAGGAAATATAGGACCTGGGCTTCCTCCATCGCTAAAACCTAACCACCAGAAGCGTGGAGGAAGAACGCCTCACGTTCTGCCTTTGGAACCCCAACCCCACCGTATCAATGGGGATTTCACAATTTTCCACATTTCCTCTCCCTACCACCACACCGTATCCCAAATGTAAGTCCTGTCCTGTCTAATCATCGTCTCTCCTATTTATGTGCTTCACTCACCTCTTCAACCTTTCACCTTCCCATACCTTCATCTTCCTATCGCCTTCCTAGCTGTATTGCCCCAACGTCACCCAACTGCTATTTCACACTCAGCCCGCTTGGCCCTGAAGAACGGTTTTGCCCGAAATATCGACTCTCCTGCTCCTCTGATACTGCCTGACCTGCTCTGCTTTTCCAGGACCACACCCTCAACTCTGATTTCAAGTATCCGTAGTTTCGCCTTCTCTTGCAGTTTTCAGACCCAGCCTTGGTATTGTCCAGGTTTGAAACTTCAGCACACGGTCTTCTGCAGTTTCTGAGGAGTAGCGAATAGTGTTAAACATTCATCGGTGAACATCCCCTTCTCCTGAACTTCTGGGGGCAGGGAAATTATGATGCGGTGAGGCACGACTTCGGATGCGTGGTTTGGAAAATTAGGCTTCAAGGGAAGGGCGTAATTGATATGTGGAGCTTGTTCAAGGATCAACTATTGAGTGTCCTTGATAAGTATGTACCTGTCAGGCAGGGAGGAAAGGGTCGTGTGAGGGAGCCGTGGTTTAATAAGGAATTAGAATCCCTTGTTAAAGGGAAGAGGGCGGCCTTTGTAAAGATGAGGTGTGAAGGTTCAATTGGGGCGATTGAGAGTTATAAGGTAGCCAGGAAGGATCTGAAGACAGAGCTAAGAGCAGCAAGGAGGGGACATAAAAAGTCCTTAGTTGGTAGGATTAGGGAAAACCCAAAGGCTTTCTATAGGTATGTCAGGAATAAAAGAATGACTTGGGTCGGAATAGGTCCAGCCAAGGATAGTAGTGGGAAGTTGCTTGTGGAGGTTGAAGAGATTGGCGAGATACTGAATGCATACTTTTCGTCAGTATTCACTCAGGAACAGGACATTGTTGCCGATGTGAATACTGAGTCACAATTAATTAGAATGGACGGCTTTGAGGTATGTAGGGAAGAGGTATTGGAAATTTTGGAAAGGGTGAAAATAGATAAGTCCCCTGGGCCTGATGGCATTTATCCTAGGATTCTCTAGGAAGTAAGGGAGGAGATGTCAGAGCCATTGGCCTTGATTTTTATGTCCTCGTTGTCTACAGGAATAGTGCCAGAAGACTGGAGGAGAGCAAATGTGGTTCCCTTGTTCAAGAAGGGGAGTAGGGATAACCCTAGTAACTATAGGCCGGTGAGTCTCACTTCTGTTGTCGGCAAAGTCTGAGAGAGAATTGTAAGGGATAGGATTTAAGAACATCTGGATAGGAATAATATGATCAAGTTTAGTCAGCATGGTTTTGTGAAGGGCAGGTCGTGCCTCACGAACCTTATTGAATTCTTTGAGAAGGTGACAAAGGAGGTGGACGAGGGTAAAGCGGTAGATGTGGTGTATATGGATTTTAGTAAGGCGTTTGTTAAGGTTCCCCATGGTAGGCTACTGCAAAAAATACGGAGGTATGGCATTGAGGGTGAGTTGGAGGTTTGGATTAGGAATTGGCTGGCTGGAAGAAGACAGAGGGTAGTAGTTGATGGTAAAGGTTCATCTTGGAGTGCAGTTACTAGCGGTGTTCTGCAAGGATCTGTTTTGGGACCATTGCTGTTTGTCATTTTTATAAATGTCCTGGAGGAGGGGCTAGAAGGTTGGATGAGGAAGTTTGCGGATGATACGAAAGTCGGTGGAGTTGTTGACAGTGAGCAGGATGTGTCAGGTTACAGCGGGATATAGATAAGCTGCAGAGCTGGGCAGAAATGTGACAAATGGAGTTCAATGTAGGTAAGTATGAGGTGATTCACTTTGGTAAGAGTAACAAGACGATGGGGTACTGGGCTAATGTTCGGATACTGGCTAGTGTGGATGAGCAGAGGGATCTTGGTGTCCATGTACACAAACCTCTGAAAGTTGCCACCCAGGTAAATAGTGCGGTGAAGAAGGCATATGGCGTACTGGCTTTTATTGGTAGACGAATTGAGTTCCGGAGTCCTGAGGTAATGTTGCAGTTGTATAAGACTCTGGTGTGGACGCATCTGGAGTATTGAGTGCAGTTTTGGTCGCCATACTATAGGAAGGATGTGGAGGCACTGGAACGGGTGCAGTGGAGGATTAGCAGGATATTGCCTGGTATGGTAGGAAGATCGTATGAGGAAAGGCTGAGGCACTTGGAGCTGTTTTCATTGGAGAAAAGAAGGTTTAGTGGTGACTTGATAGATGTGTACAAGATGATTAGGGGTTTAGATAGGGTTGACCATGAGAACCTTTTTCCACGTATAGAGTCAGCTATTACGAGGGGGCATAGCTTTAAATTAAGGGGTGGTCGGTATAGGATAGATGTTAGGGGTAGATCCTTTACTCAGCGAGTCATGAGTTCATGGAATGCCCTGCCAGTAGCAGTGGTGGACTCTTTATGGGCATTTAAACGGGCATTGGACAGGCATATGGAGGATAGTGGGCTGGTGTAGGTTAGGTGGGCTTGGATCGGCGCAACATCGAGGGCCAAAGGGCCTGTACTGCGCTGTAGTTTTCTATGTTCTATGTTCTGATGGAAAGCAGTTCATTTCTGAAGCATCTGAAGATGCTTTAGCCTCAGTCATCACTCTGAGAGACTCCTGCCCAAGATGCTCCTGCAAACGCTACACTCGGCCATCAGATCGTTAGGAGTCGAGTCCTGGAGCTGGGAGGATCTGGGAGGATCTGATGCAATTCGATAGGTCGGACTTCATCTGCAGTACTGAGTGCAGTTTTTGTCTCCTTCCCTAGCAGAGGGACGCCGTGCTGACGGAGTTTCCCAAACTGGTTGCAGGATTTGCCGGACTGGTGTCGGTAGGCCGAATGCATAACGTTGTGCCTTTCCCCCTCGACTTTAAAGGAATGTCGGAACGGGAGAAACCGACAAAACTCTACGACTTCCCACTTGTCCCGGATAGAAGCTTTTCCAACACATGAACGAAACTCGAAACCATCCAGGGAGACAGCAGCACCCTCCTGTCTGGATTGGCACCACAACCATCCATCGCTCCCTCTCCAAACGACTCTCAGGAATGACGACAAGACGCACTGCAGAATCTCGCCCTGTTACAGCACTTCCTGAACATATGGCCCCTTCCATTTCGAAACACGTGCTGTGTGGGAACACGACACCTCCCCTTTAAGGTCCTCTTATGAGTCCCTCACCAAACCGAGGTGAAAATATTTCGGACGTTCCTTCACGGTGGCTGGGTCAGAATCCAGGGACTCTTTCCTTGAGGAACATTATTGGTCGACCGTCCAGCACATCGACTGCAGAAGTTCACGGCGGGGTGGAATGGACAATAAATGCTGACCCAGCCAGCAGAGCCACGCCCTCACGTGTGAGAATAGAAATTAAGCAGTCGGGAAGCTGCTGGGGCATTGGCTTCGGAGGGAGCCTTCCCTCCCATCATCCCCTTCCGGCATCTCACTGGAGGATAGTGCTTCCTTCTGCTGCACTGCACTCACCTGGCCGGATTGGGAGACAGCTCAGTTGTTACAAGTGCAGAGACAGCAATGCACAAAACAGAGATCCTGCTGCTGTTAATATGGAAATTACTGTCGCAGTTATGTACTTGACTTAGTGTTGTAATACAGCATCATATTGCACGGCTCCCATAACAGATAATGGTAGTGTGCTGTGACAGATGAAGTGTAATGCCGGGAACCAATGTGGCAGACGATGTCTAGCTTTGAAAGGCAAACTAAGCCAGCATGATTGGTTATGCTAATGTTATCCGATAAGTGCGGGAACAACTTTTTAAACTGCTGAGGGACAAAGAGCTAGTGGGTCGTCAGGGAATACATTTTTCTGGCTGCCACAGATTTGATTTTGCAAGGTTAAAGTTTAATTTCGTGAAAGATATTCCTGCTTTTTTTAAAATACAACATTGACTGATTCTTCCACAGGAAATGTGGCACCGCAGATGGGACAGGGAAGAGAAACTTTCCTCTGAGAAGAGGTTTCAGTTGCAGGGCACTTCCCAATTAAACCGAGAGCTCTCCTGAGACAGACAGAATAAACGTTTTGGCCAACCACAAAATAAAAGGTATGCATTTGCTGCTAATTTAGTCTATAGCAGTCAAGTAAGGGAGATTCTCAGAAACGCAGATGTCCAAAGTTAGCTGCTGATGGGTCACTCTGATGCAAAGAACCATCAGATGGATGGTTAATTCAAGCTTGTGGAGACACAGAGACTATTCAGGAAAACTTTGCAGGGCGGGGGGGGGGGGGGGGGGTGCGGGTAAGCAAGTATAGGATAAAGAGATTGAGACAAAATTCCAGGTGGCGTTTTTATGTTTCTGTGAAAACCACCCTATCTTTGAGCAAATAAAACAAAAATGGTATCGGAATATAGGGGAGTGCACGGACGGGAACTGGGAAGGTTTTTTATTCTTGTTAGCATTAGTGATTGTGGATGAAATTGAAAGCCAGCGGATTGGTAGTTGATGGTTAAATGTAAAATAGTAAATAATAGTCATCGTGTTAAACTGTTACTGGACTGTTATGTATTATGACAAGGCCTATAGTGTACTTATAGAAATGAAAAATGGATCTGTTTTGGCAAGGCTGTGTGTGTGTGTGTGTATGTGTGTGTATGTGCGTGTGTCTGTGTGTATGTATGTGCGTGTATGTGTATATGTCTATGTATGTGTATGTGTGTGTATGTGTGTGTGTGTGTGTATGTGTGTGTATGTGTGTGAGAGAGAGAGACACACAGAGAGAGAGAGAGCTGTGGCTCACAGAAATGCCTTGTGTATGTCTGCGTATGTGAGGGAAGGAGAGAGAGAATCACTAGTTTGCAGAAAATCGTTGCCTGCCTTTGACAGAGAGAGTAAGCATTGCCATCTGGTTTGTATGCACAATTGGATTTTGGTTGTGAACTGTTTGTGTCTTTTCCTGGTGCTAGAAATCCAGGAGTGTTTTGATTTAATTTTGCTCTGCAGCGATTTAGGAGTGTCTTATTTGAAAGAGACTTTTCAAGAAAACGTTCGTGATTTAATGCATTTTGCTGATGCAGTCCTAGAATAGTTGATACAGCACGAGCGACAATAGTTTTTTTTTCATTAATTAGTGGAAACTAAGGAAGTTTAGGGGTTGATATATTGGTAAGTGACGATTGCAAGCTGTAGAGTTAGGGAATACGTATAATAAATTATGAGGTGCTATCCGACTTCTAAGGCATAAGGGAATGCATTGCGAAACAGAAATAATAGGTACGCTGGACTCGTAGATATATCAGGATGAATAAACGGACTGAAATTGAAACACTGAGTAAGGAGCAAGAAACGATAGCTTTATTTTAAAAAAAATGGGAAAGAAGAACTCTGGATTCATTAACTAAATGGCCGAAAGACGGTATCTTTGACATAAATATGTGCGATGAAATGGCAAGGCTAATTAAGAATTACAGACAGAAGGATTAGAGCTGAAAATGTGTTGCTGGAAAAGCGCAGCAGGTCAGGCAGCATCCAGGGAACAGGAGAATCGACGTTTCGGGCATAAGCCCTTCTTCAGGAATCAGACCTCACTTTCTCCTCCAGACAGAAGGATTAATCAAACAGAATATTGAAGTGGGAATAAGAGGTGGACATTTTCAAGCTGATTAGATTTGTAGGAGAGGAAGTTTTTCAGACACTAGTTACAACTGATGGGGGTGTCAGAGAGCAGAATAAGTAGTTTCTGTGCACAAAAGTTGGGGATCAGAACATCTCCGCGTTCTCATGTCAGAATAGGGAGCAACATTTATATATATCAAGTTGGAAGACTTGGAAACCAACCGCCGCCCCCAACCCCACCCACCCCGCACGATTTTAGTTGAAGAGAATGTAACACGCTGTCTTGTAACGAGGGGGACAGGAGAGATGGAGGGGGAATTGATTGGCAAGAGGCTGACTCAGAACTGAATGTGTAAAGAATAAAACGAGAGACAGAACAGGCGAGGAGGCAAGCCGAATCAAACGCTAATACCTGTAAAAAGAAAGCTTCTAAGGTGAAATTTGGAAACTTTGCAGGTTAAGAGAAGGAAGGGATTCGAAGAATACTTAAATCATTGTAGGGATGTTTGGCAGAAACAGCCGGAGATTGATAGAGTATGTAAAGCGGAGGAGGCAGCAATGTGGTCAGGAAAATGGGCCGGAACAGAACAAGCGGAAAAAGAATGACAAGACATAGGAGTAGGGTCTGAAGTGAAATCTGATGAAGAATTACATTGTAGCAGCTTAAATAAGGAAAAGAAGTCTCCACCGAAGAAGATATTGCCATTCCTTGTGAAAAAGCTGGAGACAGCTGCAATACATTCCTTGGGGAACCGAGGATCTGGAAGGGATGATAAATGTGTTGCCCAGTTTACATGATGGAGTAGAAAAGTTGATTAGAACTTTGAAGATGAAACCTCAGAAAGGTTCTTAGCTATGGGTGATTTGAGGGCACTGCTAATAAAGGTGGTGGGACTCTCACAAATAAGAGAGATAATGGATCGAGCTCGCTTGAACAATGTGGTGGACAATCCGTTATTTGATGGTGCTGGGTTTGAGCGATTTAGACAGAATATATGGCGGGGCCTGTGAGATTCTCATCGGCCGAAGATTGATCCCACAATTTTGGCAGGGGATCGACTCGGAGACACTGAATACGCAGCAGCCTCTTTGGGAAAACTGTTGAAAAAGTGGAGGTTTGAAACAGAACAAAATATTGAATGTAGTCAACTTTTGACTACAATGTTCTGGACTGCTATTGTTGAGGCAATGCCCATTAAGTCAATCTACGTTAGTGGAAGTAGTGAGTCTAACGTACATAGACCGGCAAGAATTCAGAGATCATGCAGACCATGTGTTTGAAAGATACCGGAAAGAGAAAAAGAAGCTAACTGATTAGCAGGAGGAGATGCAAATAAAATTGACACAACTGCACCTCAGGGAACTTAAAAGGAAAGAAAGGCCGAAAAAGCAAGACGATGTGGCCAGTGACAACGAGGTTCATCGGCTCTAATGTGATGAGTAATATGTTGGTAAAGGAAAGAACTCTCTAATGGCTCCTGGCAAGAGCTAGAAAACCCCATGACGATAACAAACGTTTTTGGAGGGAACTTTTTCAGAAGTATCATATCGAGGATAAAATAAACTTAACCACAGCCTCGATGGGACTGGGGTCTTCAAGGAGAGGCTTGAACAGGTTTAGGGGCACAAAGGGTATGGTGAAAAGTCAGATTCAGAGAGTATCAGGAATAGTGTTTTGGTGGTGTTATCAACCAGGCCATTTATGGAGAGATTGCACCTATTGAACTTGGCCATCCCAACCCCAGGGTGGACCTTCGAGTCAGGAAAGTGCGGCCTGGCCTGCCACAAATCCCTACAGGCCCGATGGGAACTGCAAATCCGTATAGAATGTGTTAGGGTTGCACAGAGAACCAAGTGGGAAAGGGAAATATCCTATAAAAACGCGGAAAGCTGAAAAGGAGCCCTTTGTCGAGGTTGGTGTCGAAGGATTGTTGACACCTATGATGATAAACACTGAAGCTACGAATATTTGCGTCCAACCACAGTATTCCTACCACCTTTCCATGTCATGTAAATTTATTATGACTGTAGGATTCTAGGATATAGTGCAGTTGACCAGGTTTACAGTTCCAGTAAGTTTACAAATGGATAGTAAAAGGGTCTACTTGCCTTTAATAGTCTCTAAGGGAACACCGATTATTTTCTGGGTAGGGATGCTTTATTGAAGTTAAAATTAAAATTGGAATGTACACAAAATGGATTTCGTAACAACAGAGTGAATTGTCCGTTTGTGTTGCAGGAAGCCAGAAATGGCCATACATGTTGGATAGGTGACATCGATGGTTATATTTGGGAAACTTGGGAAAAATGGAGGAAAGATGTTTTAGCTTCACTGATTTTGTCTCAGCCTCCGAAGTCGGTATTTGACGTGATTCAGAGTAAAATAGTAAAGGAGCAGCGACAACGTCACGTTCAGCATTTACAGAGTGAAGCTATAGTGATAGGAAAGCAGGGATCAGCTTTGCAATAAGACAAAATGTTCTTTTGAAGAACTGGCACAGTTTCTGTCACTTTGATCTGTGTGACACTGTTAGTAAATGAGGGACATCAGTACAAGGATTTGGGACGCATAACGAAGCATGTAGAAATGATTAGTGATTGGCAGAGGATGACATCAGGAATCTGGATGTCTGGCGATAGTAACTATGTTCGAGTTGCGGTTTGTATTGTTTCTTTATCTGGGGAAACGCGAGGAGGTTGTAATGGTTTCCCAACGGAGTATGCCAATGATAGCTGGAGGGAGTCGCAATCAATTTGCATAGTCGTTGGATGCATTACTGTCAAAACATGGAAGGGATTTGGGGAGAGTGAAATCACCGAATCCAGTGGAAATAAAATTAAAACTGGGGCCACATTTACCGAGAAAATCAGTCTCCTTTGAAACAAGAGCAGAGGAGGGAATAGCAGCATCAATACTGGGACTGCTGGAAGCAGGAGTACTTAGGGAAACATATCACCCCTGTAATACTATTGCTGCCTGTTACAAAAACGGATACATCCAAATGGACAATGGTACATGATTTGAGGCCAGTTTTTTTTAAGATTACTTACAGTGTGGAAACAGGCCCTTCGGCCCAGCAAGTCCATACCAACCCGCTGAAGCACACCCACCCAGAACCATTCCCCTTTATTTACCGCTGCACCTTACACTGCGGGCAATTTAGCATAGCCAATTCACCTGGCCTGCACATTGTTGGACTAGGGGAGGAAACGGGAGCACCCGGAGGAAGCCCACACAGACACAGGGAGAATGTGCAAACTCCACACGGTCAGTCGCCTGAGGCGGGAAGTGAACCCGTGTCACATGCGCTGAGTCGGCAATGCTAATCACTGTGCCACCGTGCTGCCCATGAATGCAATGGTGTAAGATTGGCCAGCAGTGGTTGCAAACCCACATACTTCACCACCGGAAGCAGATTGCTTTTTAGTTAATGACTTGTGCTCAGCAGTCTTTAGATTTCTACAGCCAGAGAATTGTCAATATTTGTTCGCTTTTAAATATGGGGGAAGGTAGTATACTTATAATCAAATGCTGCAGGGATTTAAGCATTCACGGAATATATTTATTCAGGTGTTGAAGATGGCTCTGGAGGGTGCGCTATTGCCGAGTGCACTAATCCAGTATGTTGATGATTTGTTAGTTTGCTCTGAGAGTCAAGGTCAATGTGAGCGTGACACCGTATCTCTTCTGGAAAGCTTGACCAGTGCTGGTCATAAGCTGCTGAGGCAGAAGCTGCATTGCTGTAACCAGCAGGTTGAGCAATTGGGTAGGCTGATATCGAAAGGAAGTAACTGGATAGCAACTGATCAGATTGTGGCAACAACTCAGGCTGTGAAGTGATATGCGTTGGAGATCATTGACAGGTTTAGTGAATGGGTAGAAGCGACCCGTCGAAGGAATCTGGGTCAGGCACTGTGGTAAATATTTTAACAACTGAAGTTATTCCGAGATTTAGCATACCATCTGAGATGAGTTCCAACAATAGGTCTGCTTTAACAAGCAGATGGCTAAGTTGGTGCTGCGGACTTTGCAGTCTAAGCAGAGGTTTGTCAGTGTTTATCATCCCCACTCGCAGCTTATGGTGAAACGGATTAACGGTACTTCGAAGGGTAAGTTGAACCAAATTTAAGTGGGCACCAATCTTAACTGGATCGATTCGCTGCGGCTGGCTGAATTGAGCGACCAATGCAGACGAATTGCTTGACAACGCATGAAATGCGTCCCGTTAGATCCATGCCAGTTCCCAAGTGGAGAAGGACGTATGACGGGCCTAGATTGTAGCAATAAGAACTGCTCCTTAAGCAGTATATGTAACAGTTATTGTATGATTCGTTAAACTAACCCAAACACTGGAAAAACTGAGAGACCTTGTGTCTGGTGACAACGAGGTGACCATGAAACCTGGAGATCGGCTATATGTGCGGGTTTTCCGGGGAGATTGGAATGAGCCACGAACACAGGGTCCCTTAACAATAACCAGTGCGTCGCCTACTGCTGGTGAAGTGGAGGGTCGGTCCATGTGCTATCATCTTAATCACTGTACCCAAGTATTTGCAGAGGCTCAGGTAGACTCTGAGGTTGAGGTACATCAGAGCGGAGAAGGGGCTGTGATGATTGGACGGGGAGGGCTGGGACACGTTATTCCTTTACGTGACCTGGGGCAGTCGGAGAGTGAGGTTTGTGCCTCTGAAGCCGTCGTTGATGCGGTTGTGAACAAAGAATTTTATTCCTTTTTTGGTATTGTGGACGGATTGGGGGTGGTTGTTGGTACCTCCCTCCCCATACCAGAACCTTTCTCTTCCTGTGCTGACTTGGGGACCATTAATTGCGCGGATAGAGCGGATCTCGCTTGGTAGTGTTACTCCTTTGCACGGAGTGCCCAATAGGCACAGGGTTGAAGCCCGCATCCGTCGTGTTTGTCTCCCGTAATAATAATCGCTATCAGTGGCCAATTTTTTTGGTGGCCATGCTGGCTGGGCAGGACTGTTTATTGTGTACTATGTCGAAGCCATTGTACTTTGTCGTTCCTGAACCCTATAATTCTTCCACTTGTTCTCCATGGCGCCGTTAGTGTCGGTTTTATCAGTCGATTAACCTGAATCACTCGCCACTGTATGTGCGGCCCTATTTTGTTTTCTGGTGCTTCCTCCTCCAGGCCTCCACGATTTATCATTACGCTGAGTCTGGGTGGTAGCAATTTTGAGAGTGTTGTGGTTATTTTACTCCTTGGATTACCAGTACGAGTAACCTGTCACTTTCCGTGGCTGAGATTGAGTTGCAGGATAGTTTGAGCTTTGAGTGTTTTAACATGCGATGCACCCGTGTCATGCTCTTCCGTGGTTGTTGTCTCGCCACGGGCTCAGTTTGATGCTTTGTCCGCGCCGAATTTGGTGTTGGAATGTGACTGGTTAAGTGTAATAAAGGAAATCAGTGTGGCAACGATAATTAGTTTGGAAAGGCAAAGAAAGCATGATTGGTTATGTTAATGTTATCCGATACGCACGGAAACAAGAACTGTATAAATCACAGACGACAAAAAAGCTTGTGGGCAGTCAGGGAAGACATTTTTCTGATCTATCTATTGAATGAGTTCAACTTGGAATGCGAGTTTTCAAGGAATTGTCTGACGTGTCTCCATCTCGCCTGAGCTCGGATCTTAACACCGCCCGCATCTGAACTCAGGTCCTTCGTTGTCTCTGTGTTTGGGAATGAGGGAGTGCTGCTTGTATCTGGCATTCTTGAACTGACATTCTTCCACTCGTATGATAAGTTTTATTCCTGTTTGTACAATGTAGTGTTTAACATAGTCTTTGCAGGGCATCCTGCGGATAACGTTCGTCAAGTTGGATGTGAGTGTTCGGTGTTTAACTTTTGTGATGAGCTTGTTGAAAATATTCACTCAGGCCACTCAGGTTCCCAGGTGTGTCTATTATCGGATAGTTATCTCTGATATGCGTTTGATGTGCGGTAAGGTCGCTATGCTATCTGGTCGCAGAGTGATTTCTGCTTTGGGTTTGTCCCTTTAATGCCAAGGCACATACTTTGAGGTTCCCCGTTTCGATTAAATTCATTGAACAAGTGTTCTTGGCTCTGCCTTCTGGAATGGTGCGTTGCTGAAGTGTGTCCTTGCCATTTAAATAATGTCCTCATGCAAGTCCGACTGTGAGTACCTGGGTAGTTAATGTTACAATTAATTATCTGCACAGTATGAGTCTTCTGCCTGTTCTCACTGATCTGGACTTCTTCGGAAAGTGTGAATTCCTCTAATACGTCCAGAAAGGGACCTCTGCTGTAGTTATCCTCTTCTTTAATGAACGTTATACTGGTCAGGATGTTATGTTATTCATGTGGCGGCAGGTTTCTTCCAGATTTGTATGTAAAATGACAGTCATGAAATCAGCTACATACGGGTTTCAGAATTTGGGTTGTATGATGGGGAAGGCCGTCCATTGAGAAAATGGTTAGAAGGATATTGCCATGGTTGGTATGTTGGAGCTTTTGGCAGAATATGAATCGGCTGATATAATTTTCCCTGTAATGTCGAAGGATGACTGTTGATCTTATACAGGTTTATAAAATTATGAGTGGCGCGGGTAGAGTGAATAGCCATTGCCTGTATATGGGAGTCCAAAACTAGCGGACATAGGTTGAAAGGGATTTTTAAAAGGGATCTCAGGGCAACAATGTGCCTATGGAATGAGCTGACAGAGGAGGTGATGGTGGCAGCTTCATTAATAACTTTTAAGAGGCATCCAGATAGATATATGGATACAAATGGTTTGGAGGGAATTGGAAAAAAATGTTCGTAAATGGGACTGGTGTAATTTAGGATATCTACTTGGCGTGAACGGATTGGACCGAGAGTCAGTTTCCATGCTGTTCAACTCTATAACTGCAAAATACAGAATCAATATTGCTGCCTCTGAGTAATCGAAGAAATGGATTCCATCTTCATTAAGTGTATGTTGAGAATTTGACCAAGGTCTCGCACAAAAAAGAAAGATTCCCCAGCTCACATTGTTCAATACACGACATTTTCTGAGCCCCTTGACGTTAGAATTATCATTTTGGGTTACCATTTATTATCAAGCTTTATTCAGTCTCCAAGTCCAGAACCGCATTCCACTCATCACAACATACACGAGTAAAACAGAAAGACAGGTACCTGACCTCTTTTGAAATACACAGATTGTTCTCTCTCTCTATCTTTTGCAGAAATACCTTTCCTTCACTTTCTGCCTTACAACATAAGTCGATAGGAGGCGGACGAGTAGATGAAGCTTAACTTAGGTCCATGTGAGTTGTCACGGTTTGGTAAGGCAAATCAGAGCACGGCGTACACACTTACTGTTAGACTGGTCGCACATTCTTACTTCATGTCAATCTGCACAAACTTCCACAAACATCGAGAGAGATTCACAACCAGAATCGGGAAGCCTGAAGTAGCATCTGTACAACAGTGAAATCAACTTCAAATCATTACTGTGAAAGTAAGCGCATATTGGAGTTGGAAGGATGGGACAAGCACTGAGCACAGCCAGTAATGCTGATTATCTGAGAACGTGAGAACATGATGTTTCAATAGCGTAGAATTTCATTCTAAAACCAGAAAGTGAATCTACACATAAAGGAACATACTGCAAGGAATGACTGGGAGTGGAATACAGGTTAACTTAATAGCATTATGATTTGCTGGATGACACTGCAGACGTCTGGACTCGTGAGACTATTACAGCTGAGATGCACTAATTTAAAATGCTACAGTGCTGGCCTCCCCAACCTCCTGCACTGGCACCAGACTTATGTTTTATTTGCTTTTCAGTTGCCATCAATTACTCTGAATTTCTCAAGTTCATCACGTCGATCAGCCAGTACTGCATATGGTTGTACTCCCAATCATAAGGTTGGACTCCCATTCAGAAAGATTATGCAGTATTTCATGGGTACAGGTCGATTTCCAATCAATCGATGAGTAGATTGTGAACTGGATAAAAGTCGATGATGAAAAGATGGGGATGAAATTATTCATTTTACTTTTCTTGGTGCAGTGGTGCACCGGTCAGAAATTCTGGTGTGACTTAGTTCTTTCTGCAGAATTGTTCCACAATCAAGTGGCATGTTCTGAATCTAGGTCAGATATCAAGACTTTAATATTCAGTAATGTTTAAGAGGCGATTTATAGACAGAACACAGCAGAGAAATTTCTATTTATTTATGTATTTATTTATTTATTCCCTAAACGGCAGTGGACGGATTGAAAACAGCTAGGACAACAAAAGCAGGAATTCTTAGGCAGCAGATTCTGAATACGAGATTTTTTTAAGTTTAATTCAATTTCTACCATCTGGCCGCCGACATTTTGCTTATTTTCTGTGTAAGTAAGAATCTATAGGTACTATGAATAATTCAACATTAAGAATGAATAATCATGGATTATACCAAGAGATCAAAACCCTCCTCTTCCTTATCACCGAACTGTTCATTCTTGCTTTTAAAATTTCACCCGTGGGATGTGGACATCAGTCATTTATCAGAGATCATAGAGATGGAGAGAGAGTGAGAGCGAGAGAGAGAGCGAAAGAAACTGAAAAGTGCTTAGAGGAACTGAAGATTATAGTACATGAAGAGAACTGCAGAGAGACTTAGTGTGTTCTGTTTGGTTGCTGGTATCTTCGGACGTGGTTCATATTAACATTAGCTTGCAGATTGTTCTGTCCTGTTCCATTGTAAGTATCCTTGATCCTCTCATTTGTGTCCAAAAGATAATAATAACTGAACAGTTGCTCAGTTGACTTTCGAGAGTGGCCCAGAGTAGAGGGACGTAATGTTTTACAGTGGAAGTTTCAAGATGTCGCAAGGGGATCAGAGCGTGTGATATGGCAGAAGGACATCCCGCAAATTAGTTCAGACTGAAAACTCAGCACTACTGCCTTCATTAAAATTTTATATCCGTCCATTCAAATGTCATGGGAGCCGCTGTCCAGTCCGGAATTTATCTCCCATTGCCCCCTTTGAGAAGGTGGAGGCTGGGAATGCCTTCCTGAACCGCTGCAGCCCATCGTCTGCAAACAGGCCCAAAATAAATCCTCATGGAGGGAATTCGACTTTGACTAAATGACTCTGAAGGAATGAACAATGTTATTCAAAGTCAGGAGTGAGTAGCTTCGAACGGAATTTTCAGTGAAGTAGAGTTTCCATTGATCAGTCACAGTTCTCCTTCCAGGTTTAAATGAACATAGGTTTGAATATGTTATCTGTCATTCCTCTGGTCATGCTTCAGAGACGTATTAGGTGTTCATTTAATATTGACACGACACTGTGATTCTGTGAAGCTATCAGGTTTGAAGCTGAGAGGTGTAACGGTCTCTCTGCCATTTCTGATGATTGACATCCACTCAAATCCCGCCTCACCCCCAACCACTGTAGATTACGATGCACATAAGTCAACTCTAAAATCCGGAACATGACACAGGTTTTGAATAGTGGAGTTCAAAGCTTCATTTAGAATTGGAAAGCTGTGAGTTAGGGCTCAAATGGATGAGCATAATCAAGAACAGCTCAAATTACAGCGACTGCAGTTAGATTTAGGCACAGCCTAAGCTGAAAGTTGCCATATCCCATCTTTGCTTTTCTGTGATTCTCTGAATGTCATGGCAGCATCAATATAGAAACAGTAGGCATCTACCGAGCAACACAGTTTCTTCATTTTTACAATCTCCAATTCTGCAAACCCTCCAGTTAAATTGCAACTTATGGTTACACTTGCAAAACACCGATGAGACGGGTCTGAACTTTAACTAAACCTCTTGAGAATGAGTCATGATCAGTGTTGCAAAGTTATTGTGCGTGCAATTGGAAAATTGTGAAATGCTGAAAGCATTGAGTGATCCCTTTGAAAGGCGGTGTTTTTTGTTGAGGTGCTTAGAGTTAAAATGGATATTTATGTGTTGCTTTAAAATTTGCAGGAACACAGATATATCTAATTGAAATATTCTGTATCAAAAATTCAAGTATCATCAGTTATCAAGACAAATAACTTTCTTTTGATTAAACAAGCCAATAAATTTAAAATAGGCCATTATGTTACAAAAAAGTATTGAATTTAAATCTGATGGACTGACAATCAATGAAAAATCCGAATGTGAAAATATCCATATTTCATCAAGGTTATAAAAGAAAAGCATATTTGAAAAATCGAGAGAGACTGAACAGGCAGATTACAAACGAGAACAGCTCTCAATTCTTTCGGAAAACATCACTGTTTTACCATGGTAACAGGGCACACCATCATAAGTTATGACAATACAATTTACAGGGAAACATTCCTGACAGAATAATGAGCGAAAAGACACAGGAAGTTCCAGAATACACGCAACACAGCTGAAGTTTAGTGAGACTACATTCTGTTGTTATAATATTTATCTGGATTTTGCATAAATGGGAACAGAGTACCATTTGAGTTTTGTGTTACTCGACAGTAGCTGAGTAGTTAGAGGACAATTGTTTGGTCTGTCAATAATTCAAACAAGAGAACAAAAACTGTTCACAATATTCCAGATGTGTTCATACAACACTTTGTCCAGATGCCGTAAGACTTTCCTCCCTTCGTATAAAAACTGACTGGAAATAAGAGCCAACGTTCTTTTAATCTTCCTGATTTATTGCTGCCCCATCTGCTGGCTTTACATGTTACGTACACAAGTAACCCATGACCCATTGCGCTGCAGCTTTCTCCATTTAAATTATAATCTGTTCTTTTTTTCTCCCTTCCAAAGTGAACAAATGCACATCTTATATTACACATTGTTTGTCAATTTACTTTTCCCAGTGACTTAAACGATCAGCATTACTTTACAAAATGCTTGGATACCTTTCTGAAAGAGGCTTTCCACTGATCATAATGTTGTTTGCATTTTTGGCGACAGAATTTCCGCTTCCCTTCTCGAAGTCATCAGTGACTTGATGAGTCTCCCTGCATCTAAAGCTGTCCACTCGGCTGAAGTGCGGTGATCCTCAGACTAATCCCTAAACACTTTTACCTCCCAATAGTTGATTTTTTTTCTTATGAGCTACTGTTGTTTTCTTTGATACTTACCTCTGAATTGGAAGCAGCCGCCATCCTGCTTGATGTTGTTTTCTTTTCAAACTGCTGAGAATGCCTCATAGAAAGCTTAGAGTTTACACACTACGTGACTTTTCAGCAATACATTGGGCAGGAAAATGTACTTTGGACTTCATTAAAAAGGATTAGAGTTGAGAAGTAGGGCTGCCAACTGAATTTATACACGGTTTTGGTGAGAACCAGTGGACCACTCTGTGCGGTCTTGAACCTCCGACGTCAAACCGGACATTCTTGGCAAATCGGAGTGCCATTCAAGAGTCCTCTGCATTGATATTGTGGTTAACCTAAGAATCCTGTATACGACTTTACTGTTTCCCCCCATCATCTTCGATTCCAGTTTAAAAAGTCTTCCTACCACAGTTTTCAATGCACGTAAGGACCAATATTCAGACCCGTCAGAGAAAAAGATTCACTACTCTCTAAGAAAAGAAATTCCTTTTCAACTCAACCTTAAATGTGCAACCCTTTAGTCTGAGATAAGATCATCTCGCCTTGGACTCTGTCACAAGGGGAAAAAAACTCTCCTCGTTTATACAGTCAAGTCTTCCAGAGTCTTGGATGTTGCAATAAATTTACTTCCCATTCTTCTCTATTCCAATGAGTACCAGACCACATTTTGCTGAGTTAAAGAACAAGAGTTATCAAGAGAGACTGGACTGTGTGAAGTTGCTTTCTTTCGAACACGGGGGATTGAGAAGGAACCTGACCAGAATTTATCAGTTCTGAGAGATTTCGACAGGTCGAGAAGAACGAATAGTTATTCTTGATGTCGAGATAAACAGCCGGGTGTTGGGGTACGGGATTGAATATGCGTAGAGGTTGTTTGAAAAGGACGTGAACTTTCCTTCACAGAAGTGGCGGGACTCTGGAAGTCACTGTCCGTTTGGCAGAAACCATGAAATAATTGAGGTAGCATTTCAAGCAAACATTCCAAGGGTTATTGGCATGCAAGACCATGACTCTCTTAGAGTATTGAAACTAGAAATGGACATGACTCCTCATAGAAGACGTTTTGGGCCTGGAGGTAGTTCCATGCAGTTTTACGAACGTGATACCAGGATGTTGGTGTGTACGCTCTGAAACGAGAGTAGAAAAGTTATACGGAGCAGCAGAGGAAGTGACGGCAAGCAGAGGGGCAGCCGAGACCCGGAAGCAGTTAGTGTAAGCTTAGCTGGGTTAGTTTTTTTTCCCCCCTTTAAAAGCGTGAAGGAGAGGAACCCGAGGCACTACACGGGTAGTGCCTCCCACCCGCCCTCCTCCTCTAACCTAATAATAACATCTGTTGTGGCAAGCAGGTAAGTGCTGAATTTTGCTTGTATTATTTAGATACAGTTTTTGTTTAAACAGTTAGCTTTAGAGGGATGGCAGTGAAGGCAGTGCAATGTTCCTCCTGCAACATGTATGAGGTGAGGGATGCCATCGACGTCCCTGCCGATTACACTTGCAGGAAGTGCACCCATCTCCAGCTCCTCCAAGACCGTGTTAGGGAACTGGAGCTGGAGTTGGATGAACTTCGGATCATTCGGGAGGCAGAGGGGGTCATAGATCAGAGTTATAGGGAAGTAGTAACTCCAAAGATGGCAGATAGATGGGTTACAGTGAGGGGGACTGGGAGGAAGCAGCCAGTGCAGGGACCTCCTGCGGCCATTCCCCTCAAGAACAAGTATACCGTTTTGGATACTTGTGGGGGGGATGACTTACCAGGGGTAAGTAACGGGGCTCAGGTCTCTGGCACGGAGCCTGTCCCCGTTACTCAGAAGGGAAGGGTGAAGAAGAGCAGAGCAGTAGTAATTGGGGACTCGATAGTTCGTGGCACAGATAGGCGGTTTTGTGGGAACGAGAGAGACTCACGTTTGGTATGTTGCCTCCCAGGTGCAAGGGTACGTGATGTCTCTGATCGTGTTTTCCGGGTCCTGGAGGGGGAGGGGGAGCAACCCGAAGTCGTGGTCCACATTGGCACCAACGACATAGGTAGGAGGAGTGCTGAGGATGTTAGACAGGCTTTCAGGGAGCTAGGTTGGAAGCTTGGAGTTAGAACAAACAGAGTTGTTGTCTCTGGTTTGTTACCCGTGCCACGTGATAGAGATTCGAGGAATAGGGAGAGAGAACAATTAAATGCGTGGCTTCAGGGATGGTGCAGGAGGGAGGGGTTCCAGTTTTTGGATAACTGGGGTTCTTTCTGGGGACGGTGGGACCTCTATAAACAGGATGGTCTACACCTGAACCTGAGGGGAACCAGTATCCTTGGGGGGAGGTTTGCTAGTGCTCTTGGGGGGGTTTAAACTAACTCGGCAGGAGCATGGGAACCCAGATTGTAGCTTCAGGGTGCAGGGCCTGGAGTGTAGGGAGGTGAGGAACATGGCATCAATTTCCAAGGAGGGTGCCTGTAAACAGGGAAGTGGCTTGAAGTGTGTATACTTCAATGCAAGAAGTATACGAAATAAGGTAGGTGAACTTGCAGCGTTGGTTGGTACCTGGGACTTCGATGTTGTGGCTATTACGGAGACATGGCGAGAACAGGGACAGGATTGGCTGTTGCAGGTTCCGGGATTTAAATGTTTTAGTAGGGTCAGAGGTGGGGGTAAAAGAGGGGGAGGTGTGGCATTGCTTGTCAAAGATAGTATTACAGCGGTGGAAAGGACGATGGATGAGGACTTGCCATCTGAGGTGGTTTGGGCTGAGGTTAGGAATAGGAAAGGTGAGGTCACCCTGTTAGGAGTCTTTTACAGGCCTCCTAATAGTCCTAGAATCATTGAAGAAAGGATTGGGAAGGTGATTCAGGAGATGAGTGACAGTAATAGGGTGGTTGTTATGGGGGACTTTAACTTTCCTGATATTGATTGGGAAAGCTATAGCTCAAGTTCGTTAGATGGGTCAGTGTTTGTTCAATGTGTGCAGGAGAGTTTCCTGACACAATATGTAGACAGGCCAACAAGAGGTGAGGCCATACTGGATTTGGTTCTGGGTAACGAACCAGGCCAGGTGTTAGAATTAGAGGTAGGTGAGCACTTTGGGGATAGTGACCATAATTCGGTGATTTTTACACTCGTGATGGAGAGGGATAAGTGTGTACTACAGGGCAAGAATTATAGCTGGGGTAAGGGAAATTATGATGCGGTGAGGCATGACTTAGGATGTGTGGCTTGGAAAAGTAGACTCCAAGGCAAGAGTGTAAATGATATGTGGAACTTGTTCAAGGGGCAACTATTGAGTGTCCTTGATAATTATGTACCTGTCAGGCAGGAAGGAAAGGGTCGTGCGAGGGAGCCGTGGTTTAATAAGGAATTGGAATCCCTTGTTAAATGGAAGAGGGCGGCCTATCTCAAGATGAGACGTGAAGGTTCAATTGGGGCGATTGAGAGTTATAGGGTAGCCAGGAAGGACCTGAAGAGAGAGCTAAAAGCAGCAAGGAGGGGACATGAAAGGTCCTTAGTAGATAGGATTAGGGAAAACCCTAAGGCTTTCTATAGGTATGTTAGGAATAAAAGAATGACTAGGGTAGGAATAGGTCCAGTCAAGGATAGTAGTGGGAAGTTGCGTGTGGAGGCGGAAGAGATTGGGGAGACACTGAATGAATACTTTTCTTCAGTATTCACTCAGGAACAGGGCATTGTTGTCGATGAGAATACTGAGGAACAAATAAGTAGAATGGATGGCTTTGAGGTATGTAGAGAAGAGGTGTTGGAAATCCTGGAAAAGGTGAAAATAGATAAGTCCCCTGGGCCTGATGGCATTTATCCTAGGATTCTCTGGGAAGCAAGGGAGGAGATTGCAGAGCCATTGGCCTTGATTTTTATGTCCTCTTTGTCTACAGGAGTAGTCCCAGAAGACTGGAGGATAGCAAATGTGGTTCCCTTGTTCAAAAAGGGGAGTAGGGATAGCCCTAGTAACTATAGGCCGGTGAGTCTCACTTCTGTTGTGGGCAAAGTCTTAGAGAGAATTGTAAGGGATAGGATTTATGCACATCTGGATAGGAATAATGTGATCAAGGATAGTCAGCATGGTTTTGTGAAGGGCAAGTCGTGCCTCACAAACCTTATTGAATTCTTTGAAAAGGTGACGAAGGAGGTTGATGAGGGGAAAGCGGTAGATGTGGTATATATGGATTTTAGTAAGGCGTTTGATAAGGTTCCCCATGGTAGGCTACTGCAGAAAATACGGAGATATGGCATTGAGGGTGAGTTGGAGGTTTGGATTAGGAATTGGCTGGATGGAAGAAGACAGAGGGTAGTAGTTGATGGCAAAGTTTCTTCATGGAGTGCCGTCACTAGCGGTGTTCCGCAAGGATCTGTTTTGGGACCATTGCTGTTTGTCATTTTTATAAATGACCTGGAAGAGGGGTTAGAAGGTTGGGTGAGCAAGTTTGCGGATGATACGAAAGTCGGAGGAGTTGTTGACAGTGAGGAAGCATGTGGCAGGTTACAGCAGGATATAGAGAAGCTGCAGAGCTGGGCAGAAAGGTGGCAGATGGAATTCAATGTAGCTAAGTGCGAGGTGATTCACTTTGGGAAGAATAACAAAAAGATGGGGTACTGGGCTAATGGTCGGATACTTGGTAGTGTGGATGAGCAGAGGGATCTTGGTGTCCATGTACACAGATCTCTGAAAGTTGCCACCCAGGTAAATAGTGCGGTGAGGAAGGCATATGGCGTACTGGCTTTTATTGGTAGAGGAATTGAGTTCCGGAGTCCTGAGGTCATGATGCAGTTGTATAAGACTCTGGTACGGCCGCATCTGGAATATTGTGTGCAGTTTTGGTCGCCATACTATAGGAAGGATGTGGAGGCATTGGAACGGGTGCAGAGGAGGTTTACCAGGATGTTGCCTGGTATGGAAGGAAAATCGTATGAGGAAAGACTGAGGCACTTGGGGCTGTTTTCACTAGAGAAAAGAAGGTTTAGGGGTGACTTGATTGAGGTGTACAAGATGATTAGGGGGTTAGATAGGGTCGACAGTATGAACCTTTTCCCGCGTATTGAGTCGGGTATTACAAGGGGGCATAGCTTTAAATTAAGGGGGGGTAGATATAGGACTGATGTTAGGGGTAGGTTCTTCACTCAGCGAGTCGTTAGTTCATGGAATGCCCTGCCAGTAACAGTGGTGGACTCTCCCTCTTTATGGGCATTTAAGAGGGCATTGGATAGGTATATGGAGGATAGTGGGTTAGTGTAGTTTAGGTGGGCTTGGATCGGCGCAACATCGAGGGCCCAAGGGCCTGTACTGCGCTGTATTCTTCTTTGTTCTATGTTCTATGTTCTATGTTCTATGTTCTATTATTTACAATTTAGAAGGTTATGGCGTGATCTAATCGATATCTTTACGATATCAGCAATGAAAGGCAGTTTCAATAAATATATAGAATTTCCACAGATTGAAGCTGAAGTCAGGAATGTGCTGGCATAAAATGCTGAAATTTCTTCATGAACATAATTTGTATCTACTTCCACCCTGGAATCTACAGCGATTCCAGAAGGCAGCGCATCGCTATCTCCTCAAGAACAATTTGATCCAGCCAGCAACATCCATGTAGTATTCTAAGTACTTCTCTCAGTCCATTCAGGAGAGATTAGAGAAAGCAACTTATGCACAAAGAGTGCTCGAAAATTTGATCTCTGTTCCTCAAATGGATGTAGATGCGAATTCAATTGTTGCACTTAAACCTGAAAAAGACGTTTCTTATCTATTGCAAGTGTATCAAGGCTATGGACTCAAGGCAGTGTCCTGTAAAAAGTTCCATCTCCACCCAAGAAAGTGACTCGAAGTCGGAGGGCAGTATAAAAATAATAATTGATAGCAGCGGTAAGACACAACTGGCGTTAGGTTATAGGAGAATTTAAGCAAAATGGTCAAATGGGCATATCAGTGTCAGATTGAATCGAACACTTGCATGTGCGAGGTGATCAACTTTGAAATAAAGAGCAAGGTCTGCGAGTACTGAATGAATGCCAGGTCATACAGTCGTTCAAAGGAATAGAGGCGTGTTGGCTGCTTCATCAAAATCTCTGAACATCAGTTGTCAAGCTAATATTGTAGTCAATTAAGTACCTGGTACGCTTGTCTTAACTGATTTGGCAAATATTATAGTTTCAAGAATGTGATGTTGGAGCTTTAAAAGACTTGGTAAGAACACAGGTGGATTATAATGTGCACTTCAGGCCGAAATACTATGGGAATGATGTGCTTGCACTGTTGGAGGTTATTGAAGTTGAAGTCAGAAACGTGCTGAGACAAACATGAGGTAACGAGTGTCTTCAGGAAAGGCTGAAAAATTGCTGGACAAATAGTTATGGGGAACAAGAAAATAGGTGAGAAATTGAATAATTACTTTGTGTCGGTCTTGCCAGTGGAAGGGACGAATAATATCCCACACATTCAAGAGATTTGACGGCAGAGATGAGTGTGGTTGTCATCACCAAAGAGAAGATGTTAGCAAAACTGAAAAGTCTGAAATTGAATAAATCACTGCACCAGGTGCGCTACATCTTCGAGTTCTGGAAGATATAGTTGAAGAGATATTGGAGGCCTCCGCAGTGATCCTGAAGGTGTCATTGCAGTTAGAGAGGGCTGGGTATCGATATTGTAAAGCTACTGTTGAAGAAGGGAGCAAACCAAAAATAATGACGATGATTAGTCTGATCTCAGCCGTTTGGAAGATTATGGTGTCCATTGTGAAGATTTCCGAATAGAGTCATAGAGATGTACAGCATGGATAGAGACCCTTCCGTCCAACCTGTCCGTGCCGATCAGATATCCCAACCCAATCTACTCCCATCTGCCAGCATCCGGCCCGTATCCCTCCAAACCCTTCCTATTCATATACCCATCCAAATGCCTCTTAGTTTTTGCAATTGTGCCAGTCTCCATCACATCCACTGTCAGCTCATTCCATACACGTACCACCCTCTGCGTGAAAACGATGTCCCTTAGGTCTCTCTTATATTTTCCCCTCTTCAACCTAAACCTATGCTCTCTAGTTCTGGACTCCCGTAGCCCAGGAAAAAGACTTTGTCTGTTTCCCCTATTCATACCCCTCATATTTTTGTAAATCTCTATAAGGTCACCCCTCAGCGTCCAACGCTGCAGTGAAAACAGCCCCAGCCTGTTCAGCCTCTCCCTTCAGCTCAAATCCTCCAACCCTGCCAACATCCTTGTAAATCTTTTCTGAACCCTTTCAAGTTTCACAACATCTTTCTGATAGACGGAGACCAGAATTGCACGCAGAATTCCAACAGTGGCCTAACCAATGTCCTGTTAAGCCGCAGCATGACCTCCCAACTTGTGTACACAATACTGTGACCAATAAAAGAAGGAATACCAAACGCCTTCTTCACTATCCTATCTACCTGCGGCTCCACTTTCAAGGAGCTATGAACGTGCACTATAAGGTCTCCTTGTTCAGCATGGTATAATAGGGCAAATTCAGAATGAATTCATCACGGGAAGGTCATGATTCATAAATAGAACAAAGAACATAGAAGGTACACCACAGTATATGCTCTTTGCCCTCCCATGCTGTGCCAATGATTAGTCCTCATATAAAATAAAATAACCTAACGTGCGCTCCCTTCATTTCACTATTGTCCATGTGCATGCCCAGTTGTCGAAAAAATGTCGGGAGTGACACTTCTACCACCAATGCTGCTGGCAATGCATTCCATGTGCTCACAGCATCCTGCATAAAGAACCTACCTCTCAATTCACCTCTTTTCTTTCTTCCTCACACCTTAAAATTGTGACCCCTCGTTGCAGTCAATCCTGCCCTGGGGAATAGTCTCTGACTATCGTTTCTATCCATGTCTCTCATTACCTTGTGCACCAAGATCAGGTCATCTCTCTTATTCCTTCTGTCCAGAGAAAGTTCGGTGCTCAGTTAACCTCCCCTCGTAAGACAATCCCTCCAGTCCAGGCAGCATACTGGTAAATCTTCTTTGTACCCTCTCCAAAGCGTCCACATCATTCTTATAATGGGAAGACCTAAACTGGACACAATATTCCAAGTGTGGTCTCACCAGGGTGTTTTAGTGGTGCAGCAAAACCTCGCGGATCTTAATCTCGACCCGTCTATTAATGAAAGCCAAAACACCATACCCTTTCTTAACAACCTTATTCAGTTGTGTGGCAACTTTGCAAGGTTTATGCACTTGAACACCAAGGTCCCGCTATTCATCCATACTGCCAAGAATGCTGTCTTAATTCCTAATTCAATATTCAATTTCGAACTTACAAAATACGTCACTTCACAATTATTCATGTTGAACTCCATTTACCATTTCTGAGCTCAGCTCTGCATTCTGCCAATGTAGCGCTACAGCCTGCAATATTTCTCCATACTATGAATGGCAACTCCAGCCTTTGTGTCATCGGCATACTTAAAAACACTCCCGTCAACCTCCGCATCTCAGTAATTTATAAAAACTACAGAAAGCAGATGGTAAAGAACAGAGCACTGCGGGACGCTACTCACCACTGACCTCCAGGCTGAATACTTTCCATCTCTCATCACTCTGTGCCTTCTGTCAGCAAATGAATTCTGAACCAGACAGCCAAATCTTCCTGCATCCCATACCTCCTGACATTATTTGTAAGTCGACCATGAGGACTCTGATCAAATGCTATGCTGAAATCTATTCACAGCGTATCCACTGCTCGACCTTCGCGAACACTATCTCGTCATCTCCTCAATGAACTCAGCAATATTTACGAGGCAAGACCTGCCCTACACAAAGGCATGCTATCTGCTTGGAATCACGTTATGTCTTTCCAAATACTAATAAATACCATCCCTCAGAATTCATTCCAAAAACCTTGCTGACCACAGACTTAAGACTGAGAAGTCAGTAATGCCTAAGGATTTTCCTACTCTCCTTCTTGAAAAGAGGAACTGCATTCACCTCCCTCCAATCCACTGGTATGAGTCCAGAAGGACAAGAAACAAAGAATTTCGCTAGCGGCTCAGCAACTTCCTTTCTCTCTTCTGACACGACTTTGGATTAATCTGGGGACTTATCAATTTTAATGTTTGCCAAAATTTCCTGCCAATAAACTTCCTTAATCTCGATCTGTTGAAGCCTGTTTCCCCACTCCTCAAAGTTCTTATACACACAAACGGCCCTTTCCTGAGTGAAAACCGAAGGAAACAAGACATTCATGGTCCTTCCTTTCTGATCAACCTCCATGCACAAGAAACGAATTAATGAATTGCATAGTGTCAAAGATAAAATGTTGCTTTATTAGAGTAGTGAGAGGAATGTCCAAAGAAATCTGTATTTCTTATGTTTAGGGCAGTTGTCTCCAGAGACAGTTTTTAGACTGATATTTGTTGACGTAGAGGAATCTTAATTTTTGTAACAACTTCTCGATTTGCTGTTAATAAAATGGTTACGTAAAGCATTGTATGTATATACTACAGCAGAGTCACAAAGCATGTGAAGACAAAGCATCGCCTTTCTCTATTACATCTAACATTGTTGGTATAATCGGAGATAGTTGGTAAGACCAACAGCAGGCGATGTCAGTACCCCACCCAGACCAGCTATTGTTGTTACAATAAATGTGTTGCAGTGATGGGGTTAAGTGGAGATTCTGTTCAGTGACTGTGACTGACATCAGTCTCCATGGATCCCAACTGAGTCACTGGAGGCTTTCCCTCTTCTACTAATAAGGGACTTTTAAAATTATATCAGCGAGAGTATCATCCTCAACACGATTGGAATCAACAGCTCCGGAGAGTGGGAGAGATCAAAATCTGAAAGCAATAGACTGGAATGTTCGAACATGAATCAGAATCTAAGAAGAATAGACTGGAATGTTCCAACAATCGATCAGAATCTGAGAACATTAGACTGGAATGTTCCTGCATTGGATCAAAATCTGAGATCAATGCATTGGAATATTGCAAAAATGTACAGGAGTTTATCTAGTTGTCTTTTCTTCCTTCATCAGGATTGGATATGGTTAACATTTCGGATACGATGTGCACTGATAATTATTCAGGCAGGTTACTTTCCCATCCTCGCTATAATTGGTGTTCCTGGTCAGTCTATCTCAGCTCATTTATTAATTGAGTAAATGATTTTGAACGCCATCGCTACTTCTGTTGTGTATATTTGGCAAAGATGTAAAGTATTGTATTCGCTTTCAATCACATACTCTATTCCAATTTCATGGATTTCGTTCTCTTCACTTACAAACATCTGAGGAGGAAAAAAATATTAATACCACGACTTCCCCATTTTGTCCTGAGTTGATCTATATCTCAATAATCCCTCTATCACCAAACCTGTCCACTACCAACTCCTCAATATTACTAGTCGTCATTTCTGCCTCAGTCCATTTTCTGAATAAGCCATCACCGACACTTTTTCGGTTGCAGTTCTCTTCTGGCCTGTCTTCCAGTTACAAATATTTTGATTAAGAACTGATTCTGTCTCTACCTGGACCTATGCCAGGTACAAACTGTAAATTCGGTTTGATTATAAATTGTTGTTGCCACATCGTTATGTCACCACTTTCAGCATAGCCTGTAACCTAACACTAAGGAGAGCGCAGTGCTCTCAGTGACCGGAAAGTCACAGTTTCAATGAACTATTTTGAGTTTAGAACTTTCCGAGCAGGATTGGGACCCATGTCAATCATCTTCCAAGTGCAGTGCTCCAACGTTTTTACTTAGTGACCGAGGCCATCTCTCCCCCACTAACGGGAACACATCAGTTCTGTCTCCACAGTGAAACATACAGAAAATCATCCAGAAATATTCCAGGTCAGAGTGACTGGTAATATTGAGATTCTATGGGAAATTAGAATTAATAAAGAGAAGTTACCCAAAAAAATCCTCATTGAACTGAAGATTCTTAAGTTGCTGCATCAGACCAGGCCCAATCAAAGAGTATTCAGGGAGGTGGCAATAGACCTAGTGAAAGAGTTATAGAATTGTTCAGCACAGACAGAGATTCTTCATTGTAACCAATTCATGACTAACACAATCCCAAATTAATCTAGTCCCATTTGCTGACACCTGGCACACATCTCTCCAAACCATTCCTATTCATGTCTTTTAAATGTTGTAACGACAAGAAATAAGATTGAATATCCTTCAAAACTGTTTATGCTGAAAAATCTGATTCCTAATGTCTGGAAAGTTGCTTTTGTAACCCCAAATATTGAAAACGGGAGGGTGAGGGAACACAAATGTGTCGAAATAATGGCCAATTCGATGTCTGACCTGAGGAAAATATTGGAACCATTTTATAAGAAACGTGATAAATGGAGATGTGGGGAATCATAATGTGACTTGGCAGTGTCACCTTAGCTTCAGGAAAAGGAAAACATCTTTGAGAAACCTGTGGTGTTTGTGTCAGTTGAGGTGTCCACAAATAAGAACCCAGTGGCACCGGTGGATTTGCATTCGCAGTATTCTTTCGGTGTCGTTATTGGCAGGTCAGTGAAAGTTCATGGGTATGGTGGGATTTCTAACGTGGTTTGGAAATTCTTTAGTGGAGATAATACAGACGTCAGCGCCCATTTCTGCACTGAAGGCCATTACTCCCGGGATATCTCACGGATCAGTATTTAGACCACAACAATTTGCAAGGTAGGCACATGATTTGGATGAAGGTTACTGATAGCATAGATCTCATTTTGCATTGGTTAAATTGTGCGAGGTGGGAAAATGTCGTATTCCGAAAGGACCTGCATGTCATTGATCAAGAGTCACCAAATAATACATCCAGGAGTCTTAAAGTCATAGAGTCTGACAGCACGCCAAGTCGTCCACGCCGACTGGTTATGAAGCCAAAAGCATATCTGGTTACTTTGAGACAGGACGTGTTTTGCTGAATATAAAGTACAGCGACAGCTGCCAAGTAATGGTCAGAGACTTCCAAATGTAGCAACGTTCTGTTAAACAGATAGCTGAGTTTTGGTTGTTGTCTCGCCACCCATTCGAATTTCACGAATTCGTTTTAATCATGCACAGGATACCAGAAGCCGCTGGAAGCTGAGCTTTATTGTTTTGACACATGGGACCAATCACGTTATTAGAATTAAATGTGTCGTGGAAGTATATAAAAGCGTAATTTCTTTTAAATTAGAGGAATATTTACTGCCATCGAACAGCTGAGGTACTGTTGTAGGGTCGGGGAGCAAACTGGTCATCTAACTTCTTGATTTCAAATAAAGTAAAAAAAAAAGCTCCCGATGAAAGATACTTCTTCATATAAAACCTACTTGCGGCAAACAAAAGATGACCTAGGGAGATCCGCAGCTAGAAAATTGAAGACAACGGATCGGCCAGCGACTGTGTGGTCAGGAGATTAAGTAAGTGCAACTTTTAGTATGTGGATTATTGGAACAGCGTTTTTTATAGACTTTGATTCAGATAGCAAGCATTAAGAAAAGAGAGTCTGAATTTGTGAAGAGTTGTTGTTTATTGCTTACTATTAGAGATCAGATTTTTTTAGATGCTGGAATTTAGGAGTTCTCTATCATGCATGTTTTACCAGATTACGAGGCGTGGTGAGCTTTTTGGGAGTTTGGCTTTATTTACAGAGGGGTTCGACATCGACGTAATAACAGTTTGGGGGTTTGACGTTCGGGGTGTAGACAGATGCGAACGGATTCGCGGCATAAATGGTCCTCGCAGATTCCAACATTTGGCAATTGGGTTCTTGGACCTTTATATAAAATGTAGGTGAGAAAATGTGTTTAATTGCGGTTTCTTGTGGTTGGTTCAATTAAAAACAAGATAAATTGTTCATAACACTGCTTACGACGTTCTAGGGTTTGAAAGTGATTTCTAAGTTTGCCAAGAAAGTTTCGAAAGTCAGAAGAAGGGCATACTTTTAGAATTAACAAACATGTTAGAATTGTGTTTAACCAGGGAAAAAAGGAAATCAGAAATTGTGACGGAGATTTTCAAAAACTGAGGTGATTGAGATAATCAGACAAGTTCAGTGGAGTCAGATAAAAATAAATTTCAAATGTGAAAACTGGAGTTAGAAGTTAAAGAAAGAGACAGAGAGAGAGAGGGAGACAGACCGGAAAAAGAAAGAGAGAATTTGAACTTCTGAAGTTGCAAATTATTCAGGAAAGTCAAGTTAACAGGATGGAGATGAAGGGAGACAGTAGTGAAATGTGCAGATATGTTAACACTTTGCCACATATCGAGGACAAAAATGTTGATTTTTTAAAAATTTCATTTGAAGTATTGGCTCGGCAGATAGAGTTGCCAGTTACTTGTTGGTAAGGTTAGTACAGACTAAGCTAGTCGGCAGAGCTCGTCAGGTATGCACAGTGTTGTCAGATGAGTGATCAGGTGATTATGCAGATGTGGAAGAGGCTATTTTGAGTGCTTATGAATTGGTACCAGAATCAGAGAGACAGCGGCTCCGAAACATAAATATGGAACCAGGTCAGACTTAACTTGATTTTCAAGGACTTAAACATATTAAGTTTGATAGATAGTCGTGGGCCTTTAAAAGAGACAAGTCGTATGAGGCTGTAAAAGACATTATTCTCTGATAGAGTTTAAAAGATCTCTTCTATATATAAGAATTCATGTGATTAAACAGAAAGTTCATGAAGTGAGGAGAGTTGCAGAGAATGGCAGGTAAAAATGCATTTGTGAAATTTACTTTCTGGCAAGATTTTCCTCTCGTGAGGGACAAAAATTGAGAGTAGGGGGATCTTACTCAATACAACAAAGTGTACAGCACACAAGTAATGTTTTACCAAAAGTTGAAATGGAGCCCAAGAGGGTTGAAAGGAGGTGCAAGCCCTCAGGTATTTTCACTACAAGTGAGTTGAGCACATAAAATTACAGAGTCAGTGGTTTAAGATGAAGACTGGGAAAAGGTGTTTTTACAGACGTAGTTTGTGACAGACAAAGTGATAAAGAAAGGCACTGTTGGAAAAGAGACTCAACCAGTGGCATTTGGGCAAGTAGTAAAGGAAACCACAAGAAAAATCGAAGAGCTGCAGTTGAGTGCACAGCCTGGGCAGGGGTTGGGTATGGCGTTAGTGCATGATCTCAATGAAGAATTCGCCTCTTTATGCAAAGTATATTCAGGAAGAGGAGAGGGAGAAAGTCAACAAGTTATAGTTTTGCGAGATATGAGATTTGTTCAGTCTCCAGTAGTCGAAAAGTGTGGCGCTCGAAAAGCACAACAGATCAGACTGAATCCAAAGAGCAGGACAATCGACATATCAGGCATAAGCCCTTCATCTGCAAAGTGGTGGGGGGACAAGTTTCGAAAGATAAATAAAAGAGAAAGAAGTTGTGCTGGCCCGAAAGGCACTGGGAATGCGACAGGAAGATGAAGTGGGAATGATAGTGATAGGTCTGAGGGGAGGCTGGATGGGATAGGTGGGAAGGAAGCTGGACAGTTCGGACATATCCAGAGGGCGGTGCTAATTTGGAGAATTGGAACTGGAATGAAGTGAATCTGCCTGACTCTCTGATTTTCTGTGACTCTCTGTGATTATCTGTCACTCTCTGTGACACTCATCGAGCCATAGAGTCATAGAGATATACAGCACGGAATCAGATCCTTTGGTTCATCTCGTCCATCCCAACCAATTATCCCAACTAAATCTAGTGCGACCTACAAACGCCTGGCCCGTATCCAGATGCCTTTTAAATATTGCAATTGTACGAGCCTGCACCACTTCCTCTGGCAGGTTATTCCATACACGTATCACCCTCTGAGTGAAAAGGTTGGCTCTTTGATCACTTTTGTATTTTTCCTCTCTCAACCTAAACCTATGCCCTCTAATTCAGGACTCCCCCAGCGGTAGGGAAAAAAACTTTGTCTAATTACCCTATCCATGCCCCTCATGATTTTCTAAACCTCTGTAAGGTCACAACACAGCCTCTGATGCTCCAGGGGAAACAGCCCGAACCTATTCAACATTTCCACGCTGCTCAAATCCTCCAACCCTTGCCATATCATTGTAAGTCGTTTCTGAGCTCTTTCCGGTGTCACAACATGTTTCCAATAGGAAGGAGACCACAACTGCACGCAATATTCCAACAGTGGTGTAACCAATGTCCAGTGGTCTAACCAATCCAGCTACAACATTATCTCCCAACTCCTGCGCTAAATACTCTGATCAATAAAAGAAAGCATACCAAACGCCTTCTTCACGATCCAATCTATTTGCAATACCGCTTTCAAGGAGCTTTGAACCTGCACTTCAAAGTCTTTTTGTTCAGCAACACTTCCTGGGACCTTACGATTATGTGTATAATTCCTGCTAAGATTTGCTTTTCCAAAATGCATCACATCACATTTAGCGACATGAAGCTCCATCTGCCACTTCTCAGCCATTGGCCAATCTGATCAAGATCCCGTTGTAATCTGAAGTAACCTTCTTCGCTGTCCACTACACCTCGAATTTTGTTGTCATTAGCAAACTTACAAACTAAACCTCTTAAGCTCACATCCAAATCATTGAAATAAATGTGGAAAGGTAGTGGGCCCAGCACCATTGCTTGTGGAACTCCCGTGGTCATAGGCCTCCAGTGTGAAAAACAACCCTCCAACACCACCCTCTGTCTTCTTCTTTTCAGACAGTTTTGTATCCAAATGGTGGGGCAGGGGAGATCTGAAAACTGGTGAAAGTGATGTTGATCCTGTGCGATTGTAGGGTCCAAAATGTTTTACCACGTACCAGCTTCATCTTCCCCTCCAAACTATCAGCATCACCGCCCACCTGAATCTACCTATCGCCTTCCGAGCTACCTTCTGCTCAGCTTCCCCGCCACCCTCCTACTTATCTCTCCACCCTTTCCTCCAACCCCACTTTCGTGAAGATGCGCTTACGCCTGAAATTTCGACTCTCCTGGACCTCGGATGCTGCCTGAACTGCTGTGCATTTCCAGTGCCACACTCTATTCTCCAGAATCGGCAGTCCTCACTTTCTCTCAGCTTCTAATAGTAATAGATGTAAATATTTGCACTATTTCTGAGATGTTACCCAAGTCGGTGAAAATTTGTGGAATAAGGGTCCGAAATTTAGGATTATCCTGTGTAAAGCAGTTTGGAGAGCCAAATCAAGACTGTGAGAGTGATTGACGAGTGTCAGTTCCAGAAATACAGTTTGTTCTTGGGAATGATTTAATACGTTCCAAAGTGGGTGTGACACCACTTGTGGTGGAGAAGCCAAAGGAAGACCATCGAACAGAGAAGTTGAAAGAAAAATCTCCTGGAATTTTTTGAGACTGCGTATTAACAAGCTCCCACTCTCATATATTACAGCAAGAAGCAAAAACTAAAGAAAAAGACGAAAGACTTGATGTTCATATAGCTGACACTCTGTTTGATGTAACGATCCGGGAAAGGAATCAAAAATATTTTCGATCGTCATTAACTTAAAAATATTATCTTTAGATGAAAGTAGAGACCACAGCAGGTCAGTGCAGATGGGAAATTGGAAATGCGCCAGATTATAACCCAGTAGCACATTGACAGTATCTGTTACAGGTACCACATACACTACCTGTGGGAGATCAATTAGGTGCACGGAAGACTCAGGCTAGGGTACAAAAGCATATCTCGTGACCTGGAATGCATAAGGAATGTTTTTTTGCCGTATATTCTATACATGTCCAATAGTCGGTACGCCATCGGCAGTAGTAAAACGAGCAACTTTATTGCCGAATCCTGCATTTAAAGAACATTGCACTCAGGTTATGATTAATTGTGTGGGTCCCCTTCTTAAATGAGAGTGCGAACAAATATTTGCTAACCATAATGGAGTTTCTGCAAGATTTCCAGACGCAATTCCATTGCGGAATGTTAAGGCGGAAAGGGTGATGGAGGATTTGGTAGCTTTCTTTACTCAGTACTGGCTACCAAGAGATATTGAATCAGACCAAGAATTTCATTTTATCCCTCGATTGTTTAAGGAAATCATGCATGACTTCTGCACACATTACGTCAAATCAAGTATTTGCCATCCTGAATCTCAGGGATCCTTGAAAAGTTGGCATCAGACGGTGAGGACCATGGGAAAAACATACTGTCATGATTGCCCGAATGATTGCGATAAAGGTGTCCCATTTATATTGTTTGCCATTAGAGATGCCCCAAATGAGTCGACTCAGTTTAATCACTTTGAGTTAATATTCGGACATGAAGTGAGAGGTCTTTTGAAATTAGTTAAAGAGAAATTGACAGAACCGAAATCGTAGATCTCACAATAGGATAGGTGAGTTAGCTAAACAGCACCTGAAGAGGGCACAGCATAGAGTGAAGCAAGTGGCAAATAAAAACTCTGAAATTCAGATGTTTTCACGTATGGATGACAGATTAGTATTGTTACCAGAAAGAGTAAATCCCTTCAAAACCAGGTATAGTGGCATCTTCCAAACTGAGAAAACATGAGTTTGGTAAACTATCTTGTAAAAATGCTGGATATTAAAAACAACAGTATTCGGGATTTCATGTGAATATGTTCAAACCTTTCTTAAACAGAGCCAAGTACACCGACAAACAGGTGTTACTTGCCGCCCCTCAGAGTGAGGAATCAAATCCAGATGTCATGCAGTGTAATGTGTCTCAAAATATTAAAATAACAACGAAGTCTTTGAGGAGTGGCATCGGATAGTGAACTATCTGTCGCAGGAACAAAGAACCCGGTTGCTTATTTGCTGCAGCAGTACGAGAGCATATGCAGAAACAAGATGGGAGGACTAACACTATTGTGCATGAAGTGGAAGTAGAGAATGCTGTTGCGATAAAATAAACACACCTACAGGCTGAATCCTCTCAAAGCCACAAAGGTCCAGAAGGAATTGGATGTGACTTTCAGCCAAGGCATCATCGAACCGAGTGGAGCAAGTGGAGTTCGCTCTTTGTGTTAGTTGACAAACCTCATGTGACCTACCAATATTGTGTGGACTATCAGAAGGTCAACATTGTAACAAAATCTGACTGGGATCCAATACCAAGATTGGAGGACAGCACACATAACGTTTGACAAGCCAAACACATCATGAAGTTGGAGTTACTGCGTGGTTACAGGTAGGCACCTCCATGAAACAATAAAGTCTTGGCAAGATCAAATGGAACGTATGGCAGAGCTCGTTGAGCGATTAAAACAACTGGAAATAAGCCCAAAGAAAACAGGATTCACGAAGATAGTGGTGACGTCTTGGGACATGACATTGGGCATTAAGGGTTGATCCCACGGAAAACAAAGACAAAGGTCATTGAACACTTCCCACGACCATCCACGAAGAAATTGATGCTTTAATCTTTGGGTCTGAGTGGATTCTATCTCAAGATTGTTGCCAACTTAAGCAGTGTAGTGACACGACTGATGGATTCACTATAGAAAAACACAAATTTTTGAAGGACAAAACAATGCCAAGAGGCATTTGAAGCACGATGACCCACTGCAGCATCTTTAGCTGTACCAAATTTTTGGAAACCCTTTAAATTCGCGACTGATGCTAGCGATATAGGGATTGGAGAATTTTTTTGCAGAGAGATGATGATGGAATTGAATGGCTAATTGGTTAGTTGTCAAAAACGAAACTCATTGTACACTGGAAAAAAAACTTCATTATTGAATAAGAATTATTGAGTTTGGTACTGGCTTGACAACACTTTTGTGTTTAGGTGACATACAAATTGTCAGAAAGAGCTGTGTTCAATAACATCAATTCACTCAAGTATTTCAAACAATGTAAAGACTAAAATATAACACTATTTCATTATGGTCTTATGCTACAGAATTCTAAATTCAAAAACGTACATGTTGTGACTCGTAAATATGTGATAGCAAATGTGTTATTGCGGATTTAAAGCAAAACGTGAAGATAAACTTTGACTTCTTCCAATGTTATGCATGTGTCCATAATTAATATGAAAGGTATAACTTTGATTAATGATCTTTGTATTTCATATTGATGGATTGAAGAATTAAAGGAAAATATGAACCCATCTTTTCGTTCTGATGTATTTTTGTCTGAAGGGATGAGGTGTTATGAAGTCGAAGAAATGTCTGGTCATTTTAAGATGGAAAGTGCATTGCTGAATTTAAAGAACAGGTCTAACTGCCAGCGGGCGGCACGGTGGCTCAGTGGTTAGCACTGCTGCCTCACCGTACCAGGGACCCAGCTTCAATTCCAGTCTTGGGCGACTGCCTGTGTGGAGTTTGCACATTCTCCCTGTATCTGCATTGGTTTGCTCCGGGTACTCCGGTTTCCTCCCACACATTCCAAACATGTGCAGGTTAAGTGAATTGGACATGCTAAATTTTCCGTAGCTGTTAGGTGCATTATTTGGGAGTGGGTTACTCTTCGGAGGGCGGCGTAGACTTGTTATTTCATGTTTATAAGTGGGTAATTGGAACAGCATAATTTTATGGAGTTGGAGTCAGACAGTACGTAGATTGGAAAAGGGAGGCTTGGATGTGTGAATAGTTGTTGTTTAGTCTGCACTGTTTAAAGTAAGAAACTAAATTGTTATTTTTCTTGAAATACTGGAATGTTGGAGTTCTCTGCCGCTCATGATTCATCAGATTAAGAGACGAAGCGAGCTTTTGTGGATGTTTGATTTAATTAACGGGGGTTCCACCTCCGTGTCGTAAATGTTCATCCACGCTAACCCCATTTCCTTGCAGTTGGTTGATATCCTTCTCGTCCGTTCCTATCCATATATTTGTCCAAATGTCTTTTACATGTAGTTAATGTACCCGTTCAACCAAATCCGTTTGCAGCTCAATCCTTATGATTTCCAGCTTCTGTGTAAAAAAGTTGCTCCTCGGGTTCCCTTTTGTTCTTTCCCCTCTAACCTTGCACAGATGCACTCTTGTCCTCGATTCTCTGATCCTTGTGAAAAGACTGTGAGCAATCACCCTCTCCGTGTCCCTCATGATCTTATACACATCGATAAGGGCCCCCTCATCGTCCTCTGCTCTAAAGGAAAGTCCGACATTGTTCAACCTCTCCCTTTAAGTCAGACCATTGAGAACTGGCAATATCTTTGCAAATTTCTTCTGCACTCTTTCCAGTTTAATGACATCCTTTCTGGAACAAGTTGACAAAAACTGAACACAATACTCCAAGTGCGGCCTCACCGAAGACCTGTGTAATTTCCCAATGTCTATACTCAATGCCCTGATTGATGAAGGCCAATGTGCCAAAAGCCTGTCTCCTGCCCTGCCCAACTGGGACTCCACTTTCAGAGAACCTTGAATATGAGCTTCAAGGTCACAAGGTCTCTCTGTTTCTTTGCATCAGGCCCGACCATTCATCACGAAACTCCAACATTGATGCGACTTTCCAAAATGCAAAGCCTCTCACCTATCGATATTAACTCCATTTGCCATTTCTCATCCCACTTCCCCAGGTGATGAAGGTCGTGCTTCAATTTCTGATAAACCTCCTCACTGTTAACGATGCCACCTATTTTAGTGTCATCTGCAAATTTACTAATCAGGTCTTATACGTTTTTAAGCAGTTCATTGATATAGATAACAAATACCAATGGTCCCAGCACAGACCCCTGAGGCACGCTACTCGTCACAGGTCTCCAGTCCGACAAATATCCTGCCACTATTACCTTCTACTGCTTAAGATCAAGCAAATTGTGTGTCTAATTTTCCATCTCCCCTTGAATTCCATGCGATGAAATTCCAGACCATCCTTCCATGTGGAACCTTATCAAATGTCTTACTGAAATCTGCAGAGACTACGTCTACCGCCCTGCTCTCGTAAAAATTCCTGGTCATTTCAACAAAGAACTCGAACAAATTTGTGAATAAAGCTTTCCCACTCAGTCCCATGCTGACTGCTGCTAATCAAACCCTGTTTAAATGATGAGAGCAGTAAGTGATATGTTGTCCTTCGTGGTAAAATGATTCAAGTACATAAGTAAAACCATCTTCCTGCAGCTGTACAGCCTTGTTGAGAGAGTATTTGGGGCACTCTCTATAGATTTGATCTCCTTTGTGAGGAATGAGCTCCTTACCACAGACTCAGATGTTGATACCCTGAGGAGAGAATGAAGAAACTGAGTGTTTTTCCTGCAGAGCTGCGATAGAAGAAGAGATGGTTACGCTGAAACTTGAGGTTCCACAGCAATCACTTCTTTCCAAAAGAGACATTGATAGGGTGAGAAATGCCACACTTTAACCAGGATTGATTGATTTGATTTATTGTCTTGCGAACCAAGGTACAGGGAAATATAAAACACTATTTGTGAGCAGTGGAGGCAGATCAAAGTACACGTGCACTGAACAAGATCGACATGAACAAGAACAGCATTATCTGATCTTAGACAGTCCATTCATTAGACTAATTCGGATTTCCTGAGGCGTTTAATGCCTTAATTAACACTCCCTACATTAATGTGCAGTCGGTGTGTGACGATGCACTGAACGTCATGTTGTTCACAATCTTCAGTTAGGCATTCCCACCAGCGTCTGATTTCCACTGAGAACACCAGTCTGTCTTCTCAGAGATGGTAGATGCCTTCTTGAGACTTCATACAAAACATTTGGTTTCCTCCTTAATGCTAGAAATCCATGTTAAAGTCTCACTTGTGTATTATGAACAATGAAGCCACAAGGAACAACGTGGATCAGTCTGTCTGGGCAGCCCTTGCACCACTTGTTTACCATGTTAGAGCGTCAATTAGGAGAAAGCGAGGACTGCAGATGCTGGAGACCAGAGCAAAGAGTGTGGTTCTGTAAATGAACAGCAGATCAGGCAGCATCCGAGAAGCAGGAAAATCGACGTTTCCGACATAACCCTTTTCAGGAAACAGCATCAATCACTTCATTCTGTCCCTGTCTGATTGATTTAAGGGCTGAATATCCTCCTTCTCTTTCTGTGTAAATGAATCAAGGGAAGGAGTGAATTCCTTCTCGTCAGATTGGACAGGGACAGGCTCCTGATCGGCTTTCCCTGGTTCTTGTTTAACAGCTCGATATATGGACTCATGTAACAATGCTTTAGCTTAAAGAGGTTATTTTGTCCCTGGCTTCTTCTGGGTTTTATTTTCTCAGTAATATCAGAAACTATTGGGGTCTCAACAGAGTTGGAAGAATCATGAGTGTCTTCTGGCTGCTACTCTCTGTTACTTTACTCTTGATGATGTGTTTTGCTTCGTGGATTGGAGAACTACTTGTGACAATCTGCGCTTGCATCTTCCTTTTATCTAAGGGGTGTGCTTATGGGATGATCCTGTACTGAAACAGTCAATTCGGAATAGTTCCTGAACACATTATTCTGGTAAGTTGTCCAATCGAGTTCATTAATTCGAAATAACTTTCATCTGCAGTGTTTAAATAAGTTGTGTTTTGCTTAACACCGAGTTGTTTGCATAGTCACATGACATCTGGAGCAGACCTCGTACATTTCCTATTAAGTAAGAAAACTTTAGAGTCGAGGCTACTGCCTTCAAATAATCTCGACGGGCACTGGTGTGGTCCATAACACTAGACTTCTTCTCTTCCCAGCTAATCGGTTGGAGGCACTGAATGGGCAACCCTTTTCTTCTCCAGTAGTGTCAATAGTCTGAATGACGTCTTCATATTCCTGTGAAACCAGCGCGAGCTGCTGAATGAACCCTTCAGTTTATTGTGGCAATATGCAGTGCTGGGCCATACTGTTACATGAATGTTATCGACACTTTAACAACACAAGCCTCAATGCTGCCCGGGTCTTGCTTTGCATGAATACAGACTAGTTCACGGGCGAAGGGGGAACAGATTATTCTGAACACTTCCAAATTTTCAGTGACAATCCCCATTTCTGATCTTATTGTGGGGAGGGTGGGGAGTGGGAAGAGGCGGATGTTGATAAGGCAATTGTTGATGTTTGTGCCGAGGAAGATAAGCTGAGGATCTCCCACAGAGATGTCCTGGGAGTGAGATGATTGACATGTCCGAACCATAAACATCTGCCTTTGTGCTTTGATTGACTGCAGTCACTGGAGAGTTTACTCTGATTCCCATCAACTCCAGTTTTGTTAGCTCTTTGATGTCAACCTCAGTCAACCAGTGCCTTGATAACAGTACCAGACAATATTAACTGAACTCTTGTTTTCACCACTTTTGTTAATATCAATCAGACATGGTATAGGAATAGCAATTGGTTAAATCAAACAGAGGTTAGTGAATGTCAGGAATTCTCTTCCAGAGTGTAAGTGGAGCGAGTTGACAGATAGTATTTGAAGAACAGTTCGATGGATACTGATCTGTCATATAGTTGAGGGCTAAGAAGAATTGGGCATGAAGGAGGATTTGAGACCGAGTGTGGATCTGCGACAATCTTAGTGAAGGGCAAGACGGGCTTGCTGGGTGAATGACCTGCCCCTGATTTGATGTTCTCACATTGTCTTATTGGGAATTGAGTTGGTGTTATTTTCCTGGAAGCTCTGTTATTGAATGTTGCAGTCAAGGAGACGATTTTGTGAACCTTGTCTGGACGAGCTTTTGGGGCTGTATTCACAGTGAGTCTGGGTCTATAACATAATCAATAAATGAAGCACAAGTTGTAGATAATGGTGGCTCTGTGAAGAGAGATACATGGCCTCATTCAAACCCAACCTGGGTTTTCCAGTTACATTTTCCAACCTGGGTTTTCCAGTTACATTTTCCAAACCGTGTCTGAGGGTCTTTGGGGTCTGAATGGTCTCCTCTGCTTCTGTGAACCAGGTTACAGGGATAAATGGCCACCAACGGTTCCTTGTAGCAGGTCTGAGGGGCTGACTGGAACCTAGGAACATGGGACTGAGGAGCAGGAGTTGGTCTTTACACACTTTGAACCTTCTCCTTCCGGCAGTGTGAGTATGGCTGATCAGGCCGTGATCTCAGCTAAACATTCCTGAATTTTTCCCATTATTTGTGAATCAATTCACTGTCAAATATTTAACTAACTTAACTTTGAATCAATGTGGACATAGAGACCCCACAAACGGGTGAACAGAATTCCTACTCAAAAGGTTCTTTCAGAATTTCTGAGCATTACTCTTACGGAATTAAAGAGTCATAAAGCATGGAAACAAACACGGTAGTTCAATCTGTTCACTCTGAACAGATAACTAAATCTGATCTTGTCCTATTTTCCAGAATTTGGCCAATATCCTCCTATTTCAGACACCTTTTTACATGTACTGTCGTATCCGCCTTCACCACTTCATCTGACAGCACTTCCCATAAACACACCACTCACTGTGTGAAACATTTGCCCTGATTGTCCCTTACAAATCATTCCCCGCTCGCCTTCATCCTATGCCCTCTTGGTTCGGACTCCCATGTCCTGGGAAACACTCTGTGGCTATTCAGACAATGCATGCACCTGACGATTTTATACGTCTCTGGACTGTCGCCCCTCAGCGTCTGACACTCCGAGGGAAACCTCTCAACCTTTCCAGCCTCTCCATTGAGGTCAGACCCACTGGTCTGAACATTGTTTTGAATCTTTTCTGCAGCCAACCGAACTGTTCACAGTATTCTTAATCTGGCTTCAACAACATACTGCACAGATGCAACACATTAAGGCAAGCGTGCCAAATGTATTCTGCACCACTCTGTCCACCTGCGACTCGACTTTCAATGAGTTACGCAGTTGGTGACCAATGTCTTTTTCTTCTACAACACACCCCAGAACCTTACCATTAAGTGTATATTTCATATCCTGATTTGCCTTTCCAAAATGCAAAACAGCATACTTATCTAAATGAATCTTCATCCGACAATTCTTGCTACATTAGCCCATTTAATTGTGGTGTCGTTGAACTCTGAGATAATTCACTACATCACCTTTTTAATGTCATCTGTAAACTTACTACCTATGCCTCTGTATTCATATCCAAATCATTTACATAAATGATGAAATGCATGAACTCAGTGCTGATTCTTCCAGCACACTGTTGGACACAAGCCTCCAATCGGAGAAACTGCTGTCTTCCTTCAAGCCAATTGTGAATCCAATTGACGAGCTCCTCCGTGTCTCATGTGACATAACGTTCCTAATCTGTCTACCAAACGGAATGTTATGAACACCTTGCTGAAATTCATACAGAGAATGTCTGGCAAACTGTTTTCATCAATTTTCTTTGTCACCTCTTCAGAAAACGCAATCAAATTAATGAAACATGAGTTGTACTGCACTAAGCCGTGTTGACGATCTCTAATCAGTCCTTGCCTTCCCCAAGGTATGTGAATCCTGTCGCACAGAATCGCCTCCAATAACTTACCCATCAGTGACTGCGGGCTTACTGCTCGATAGTTCCGCCGCTTTTAAGATCCAAATTGTAAATAAAAACAAGTTGCTGATACGACCTCAGACTGGGCCAGTGTCAGTTTTTGGAAGAAGTCAGGCTGGTTTCTTTCATCTACGAATATAGCACGATTATGATCCAAGGTAAAGTTAAAGAAATTATGATGGAAAGATGGATGATAAACTGTTTCGATATTCCAAATATATAATCGATATTTCCGTTTCTAAAAACACTGACACGCACACATTCACACACATAAGCGCACACACAAACGAATGCACGGGTGCACACAAGCTCACAGATACACGCACGCACACAAACATGCAAACACAACCGCAAACCTAAAACCAAAATTTCTACAGTTTTATCCTGAAAGGACTTTGTACAAATATTATTGTAACTCATGACAAAATGAAAAATTGAGATTTTGCAAAATGTTATTCTGGAATATTCTGCTCACACAAGCTGTTCACAATGGGATTTTATCGTGGAACGTTGGATTTGGATGAATTCCCTCTGCTTTCGTCAGTGAGGAGATTCCAATTCATTCTGGTCAGGAATACTCCAACATCGAACCAATGAGACGATCCGATGTTGTGGATATAAGAAGTACAGGAAGTTTAAAAATTGCAGAAAAAGCAAATGCCATCAACACAGCTCCAAGGAATTAGAACGAAATCTCTCTCAAAGGTACATTTTCATATGAAACATCTCTATATTAAAAAGTTCGAAATGACCCAGGGAGATAATCAGCCGGAAGAAGACACCGAAAACAGCAGCTGCTGTGTGATTTTGAAATTACGTTTGTGTAATTTGAATAACTGTCTTATTGAAACAGTATATTGTTATAGAGTTGGATCCAGGTAATAAGCAGCATAGAGAATCGGGCTTAGAGTTGTGAATAGTTGTTGTTTATAGTTCACTTTCAGAGCTAAAAAGAACTTCATGTTTTTTAAAGAGTGGAATTTGGGAGTTCTTTGCCACACATACTTTAACAGATTACGAGGCGAGGTGAGCTTTTCTACGCGTTTAGATAACATTACCAGAAGTGTCAACCCCGTCACCTCACAATTCCAGTGTTTGTGTATCTGTGTGTCTCTGTGTGGGCCAAGTCTATCAATGTTTCTGGAATTTAAATTGACTCAATGCGTAACGTGTGTGCATGACAGTCTGGAACTCTACCAGAACAATGACACGTTGTTGTAGTGTTCAGGTATATGGCAGATTGGTGAAGAAGGGCTTACGCCCGAAAGTCGATTCTCCTGCTCCCTTGATGCTTCCTGACCTGCTGCGCTTTTCCAGCAGCACATGTTTAAGCTCTGATCTCCAGCATCTGCACCCCTCACTTTCTCCTAGTATATGGCAGGTGATGACAATGTAGAGCAATGTGAGGTAGAAAGGATATTGAAAGACGATTTAAAACAAAGTTTGTGAGAATATTTGTAGCTCGAGTGCTCATTGTTGTGGTTCTGTTCGCCGAGCTGGGAATTTGTGTTGGAGACGTTTCGTCCCCTCTCTAGGTGAAATCTTCAGTGGTTGGGAGCCTCCTGTGAAGCGCTTCTGTGATGTTTCCTCCGGCATTTAAAGTGGTTTGTCGCTGCCGCTTTCAGTTGTCTCAACGTAGTGTACAAAATCCCATGCAAGAACTGCACAAAACACTACATAGGACAAACAGGAAGACAGCTAACGATCCGCATCCATGAACACCAACTAGCCACGAAACGACACGACCAGTTATCCTCAGTAGCCACACACACAGACGACAAGCAACATGAATTCGACTGGGACAACACTATTATTATAGAACAAGCCAAACAGAGAACAACCAGGGAATTCCTCGAGGCATGGCACTCATCCACAGTTTCGATGAACAAAGACATCGACTTGGACCCAATATACCGGGACACTGCAGCGGACAGCTGGAACTGACAACCGGAAGCAGCAGAGACAAACCACGAGAAATGCCAGAGGAAACATCACAGAAGCGCTTCACAGGAGGCTCCCAAGCACTGAGGATGTCACCTAGACAGGTGACGAAAACTCTGAAACACAAATTCCGAGCTCGGCGAACAGAACCACAATTTAAAACAGACTGTACCGTTATAAAAGTGCAGCAGGAGCAGGCATCCTGAGTGTATACGAGCGCAGACTACTGAGGATGCCAGGACAACTTAACATCACAGATTACTTTCAGTAATTGAGCTGCTTACAGGAGAATAGGTAGCAATGAGTCGCCATGCTCTCTTCCTGGGAGGAGATGGAGACGATGTGTTGTGAGCCCAACCTCCTGCCCACGGAGACCGTGGAAATTCCATTTGTTCGAGCTCGAAGTGAGAGCGCATCAGGGCCACAGCCTCTAAGCTGCGTCGGGGGAAGTGGAACTGACAGTGGGTTAAAACTAAAAGTTTCCCTTCAATGAATGTTGCTCCTTACTCAATTGGTGGGATGTGGATGTTTCAGAATCTCCACTGTCCTCTCCGGCTCGTGCCATGGACCTCCACACATGGTGAGGGGAGGGGGGCGTGAGGAACTTATATCGGGGATGACATCACACGGATTGGCCCTTTCTGTTCTTTTCCAGATTGTTTCTCCTCGAATGGGAGAAATGGAGGGAGAGTGTGATGGTGCAAGCGGGAGGTTCTGCTGCTGTTGTTGGTGTACGTGGAGGGAAATTGTGAGGTTTCTGGAGGGAGTCAGTTCACAGTGTTGTATTTATGCGGTGTTATTAGTGTGGAGGGGTGCAGTGGGGGGAAGAGAGAAAGAGGTACGTTGTGAAATGCAGCAGTGAGAGTGATGGAGCATGAGTCAAGATTGGAGTGATGCTGGAAAAGCACAGCAGGTCACGCAGCATCCTGTTGAAGGGTTTCTGTCCGAAATGTCGACTTTCCTGCTCCTCACATGCTGCCTGACCTGTTGTGTTATTCCAGCACCAATCTAATATTGACTGGTCACAGCATCTGCAGTCCTCACTTTCTCCACGGTGGAGCATGAGTCTTTTTCGTGGGTAGGTGATATAACAGATATACAGTGAGCGATAGGGAGCAGACAGAATATGGTTACACTTATCCTGACAAGGCGGGGAAGGTTATTGATACTTGCCCTGTATGGCTGGACATTTCTTCAGAACACACATACTGCACTGATCTGCGTGGTGAGCTCAGACTTGGTCGGTGGCCTGGTGGTGGGGCCTCCTCTGTACTAGACCATCCAAAGGACGTCTGTGCCCCTGTCGACAAATCGTGTTGTAATTGACCCTGATCTGCGAGGCTCGGATTAAAATGTGCAGTGCAGCTCCGAGCTGAGAAAGCTCAACCGTGTGCACATTAGCCTTTTAAAGTTGGCGTGATTGCCAGGGATCACGAAATAACCAGGGAAATTGGAGCGATTGTGAGTACATGCAGCTGTTATGGGTGGGAGAATCGGGCTGGTAATAAACGAGAGGGACAACATGTGGTGGGATATGTAGTTAATGAGATGCATTCGTTAAGATAGCACGAGGAAACAAGCTCCGCCTCATGCATACATTCCTGCTGTCGCATTCGGTGAAAATGTCACAGAGCTAAATTATTGTTGGAAAGATGCAGTGCAAATGTCCATTCAAAACTCTCCATCGTCTGAACTCACTCCAGTGTGCTGTTGACACATCATTCCTGGGAATATTGGCTCCTGTTACACGATCGAATAGAAATGCCGACGTTTCAGCATTCTGAAATCAATGTACACATCTTTCCATGTCATGTCTATCGATCTTCCCGTCTCTGTCTATATCCCAAACCCCCCCCCCCCCCCCCCATTTGTTGGTTTTATAAATGATTCCCCAAATCTCTCTCTAGCAATGATTTTCACACGAACAGCACCCCTGGTCATGGCACAATGGAGATATGGAGCTGTAAATTAATGGGAGCTGCACATCCTGTCACTTCCAGTCTGTGCGCAAGTTTCCTGACGCTGGGAAGCGATCGAACACAGTGTTGGCGACAATTGAACACAGTGGTGTACATAGCTCTCCATTCTGGGAGGGTAATTGGTACAGGTTTACAGATCAATTCACCAGTGCTCGCTGCACAATTGCCTGTACTGGTCAGACATTCTAGTTGACTTTTAAAAAAAGAAATGATTGCATTGCTGTGGTCTGCAAAGCTCCCGTTGCTGAACAGATATCTATCCCTGGTTTATAGATCAATGCTCTGATATGATCTGCGCAGTGTTTCATTCAGGACAGATTGCTGGATTATATTGACCAGTGCAATGTATGAATATTCACAGTGTTCCACTCTGGACAGATTGCTGAGTTGTACTGAGGAGAACTATAGCCTGCTGTACACAATGTTCCATGGTGAACATGCATGTCCGCTGTGCTATTGGTGTATGGGCTGGTTTTGTGAGCTGGATTAAGAATGTGATATAACTAACCACGTCAGCTGAATTGCAATGCCTTTAGTTATAATTCTTGTGAGTGGACCTTCCGTCTCTCACGATTTTAATCTTGTTGTGTGACCATGCACCGTGCATCATGTTGGTGACTACCCACAGGCTCTTCATTCAGAAGCAGTCAGCCATTCCCATCATCTTAGGGTCTCCACGTCGAAGGAAAAGATGATCTCTTGGCAAGAAAACACCGTCCCCTCCCGATAGCCAACCAACCACATCAAACTATCCCACGTATACTGAGACCAATGGGACCACTGGGAGCATCAGTGAAAAGACCAGCAGGGAAATGAAGAATGAATTCTAATGTCTGATTGGGTCAGAGTGAACGCTCCAGTACTCAGTGTTTCATTAAGTCTTGTTATGTCTCTCCATTTATGTAATATATAGCCCTTTAATCTTCCTGGGAATTAAATCACTGGTTCACATTTACCCACATTACTTTCGACCTAAAAATGTATCTAACGCTTATCCATTTACAGATTCTTGAACTCCTGTTGATAATTTCAGTTCCTGTCTATCTTACTGTCATTTTATCTTTAGTTAGGATACATTTTTTCCATTTATGCAAACCTTTGATATTGGTTGCAAATATGTGAGACCGCAGCACTGTTCATTGTTAAACTGATATTTATTAATTAACCCCATATTTATCTATGCTTCCGGCAAGGTAACCCATCCTCCCCGTATTCCTGTGTAGCAAGTTTGAAAGGCTGCGTATTCCCTTCCATTCCCTATGTCACAGATATGAGAGATTAAAAGATCTGATCCAATTGCTGAGTAACAGGCTCGACTGGCTGAATGACCACATTCCTCTCCTGTTCAAAACTCTTGATGGGGTGAATATCCTGCTTCAGTGTAGTGTAGTTGTGAATGATGCTAAACGTTTTGGAACCAACAGTGATCAGTCCACTTTTGACTTTATGATGGAGGGAAGGCTATTGATGCTGCAGCGGCTGATAGCCCACAGTGCTTCATGGATGCCCAGTTCCCATCTGCTCGGTCATTTAGACGTATGTCCTACTTCGCAGGTGAGTCATAGAACAATATGGGCATGTATTCAATATGAGGCTGAGGCTTTCCCTACGCCCGGACTGTGTTCTAGCTGCTACTACAGACACCGTTTGCGACAGATCCATCTCTGATAAGTAGTTTGGAGAGGTTATTTCTCCCTTCTTGGTTCCCCCATTACTTCTCACACTCTGGCTGCTGTTTGGGATTTTTACCTGCTCAGTCCTTGGTGGGCCTGTCTAAACACTCTTGGTGATGGATTTTGAAGACCCACATTCAGAGTAACGTTCTGTGTTCTTGTCACCTTCAATGCTTTCTCTGATTGGTTTCCAACATGGAGGGAACTGATTTATCACGGAGGGGAGGTATGGGTGGTAGTAGATATCCATCATCAGGTGATTTTCTTGACCAACTGTGACCTGTTACCATGAGATTTCCCGGGTTCTGGAAGCAATTTTATGGTATTTCAGGGTAACCTCTTTCCTGATTGTACCCCAAGGTTTCTCCACCACTGGTGATTCTGTTCTGCCGTTGGGACAGGATATAAACTGGGATGGTGATGCAGCTCCATGAAACATTACCCACCAGGTCTGATTTCGTGAGTATGACGGTGTCAGACTGTTCCCTGTTCGTGTCAATATGAGGAACAAAAGTGACAATGGAGCAAGGAATAATTGTTCTTTTAAAAATAAACACTGAATTAAAGACAGTCAATCTCAATGTGTTTTATATTCTTAAAAGCGATTGAGAAATTGATATGATTGAATGGCGTTAGAGAGACATTGGGACACAGTCACTAACATTTTGAACAGAACATTAAGCAGATTTAATATTTCGAAATGTTATACAATACTGAAGATGAGGTAAGGGTAGATCTCCCAATAAATGATGACATCTGTATGATTATAAAGGATGATCGCGAATCAAATGATTAAAGTTTGCAAAGATGATTTTGAGTGTGACAGACAATGAGTGGTAGAACAAAGTGTGCAGACACATGAATATCTGCGGAAGGATAGAGATAGTTCAGGTGAGTGGGCAAAGGTCTGTCAGACGGAGTACAACGATGACAAATTTGAGACCATCCATTTTGGTAGGCAGAACTGCAAAAAGAACTATTTTTAAATGGTGGAAAAAGTACAGCATGCTGCTGTGCAGAGGAACCTGTGTGTCCTTGTGCAGGACTCACAAAACATTGGTTTGCAAATAATTAAGAAGGAAAATGGAATATCATCTTTCACTGCGTAAGGGATGCAGTTTAAAAACAGGGGTGTTCTGCTGGAACTGCATAAGGTGCTGGTAAGGCCACACCTCGTGTAATGTATAGAACTGTGGTCCCATGACTTGACAAAGAATGTGCCGGCACTGTCGTTCGTGCAGAAGAGTTTTATTATTTGATTCTAGAGTAGAAAGCGTTGAATAATATGGAGAGATAAAGTAGACTGGGACTATGCTCAGTCGAATTTATAAGAACGAATGGGGATCTCATAGAAAGTTAAAATTTTGAAGTGAATAGATAAGATAGAAATATGGAGTTTGTTTCTACTGTTGGGTGAAACTAGAAATAAGGGGAATAGCCTCAAAATAAGAGAGAGCAGATTTAGGACTGAGTTGAGGAGGACCATCTTCATCCAAACGTGTGGAAATCCCTGCTGAGTGATGTGTTTGCGACTGATTCGATGAATGTCTCTAAGGCAAAAGTTGATTTTGGAACAGTAATGGAATTAAAGGTTATGGTACAATGGTGGATAAGTGAAACTGAGTCTACGGAAAACCAGCCCTGATCTAATTGAAAGGCTGAGCCAGTTTGAGGGGCGAGATGGCCTACTCCTCCTCCTATTCATGATGTCCTTGTGGATTAATCATAATAATAAATGTTTTGTTATGCCAAGTGCCAGATGATTTGAGTTTTGCCGGAGTTTTCGACCGATAGGCTGAATGGATCTCACAAAACACCCCACGTTAATTGGTGCGCGAGCCTTCACAGTCAGAATCACGTTGGGTATCCCCCAATTCTTACTGTACAACATTCCCAGAGCAACCCACACATGCCCCCCAACTCATCGGAGAGCCTGGAACTCCCCAATGTCCAATGAACCAGTGCCACATTTGAATGCCCTTGGTGCACTGAGACAGCCACAGTCCATGCAGAGATTCCCTGCACAACCGCTGATATTGAGCCTTGCACGTTGCAAGCAGCGAGACATTACTGCCTTCTCCAAACCTGTGTTGTGGGCTTGGACATGGGGCTCCTTCTGTGTGGGGTTTCTTACAGGCAGGCCTTCCCCTTCCCCCGAACAAGGATGGAGGCCATGAAACTAGACAATGCCTGCCTGCTCTGAAGATGCCCCCAGGATCGAGCAGTTTCAGTCATCAAGAGGAAAGTACAGAATTGTAGGGAGATTTTTGTTTTTCTCCACTCTGCCACCTCAGAGAGACCCAGAGATAATCTCACCATTCCCCTTGAGAAGAATGAACACGAGGCAGCGGGATTATCTTAACATCAAGACAGGCCTCAGGAAACATTTCGCTGAATCTCCCATGATTTCCAGCCAGACCAAGACACTCAGATTACACAGAAACCACTTGTCTTGATCTTAGAAACAGCAAGGAGAAACAAAAACTGGTGGGGGTTACATGTCAAATGCAAAACCGCAGGGTCGATTTTGTGCATATTTTTAAGAGTGAATTAGATATGGAAGAAAGTGCTGGCAAAACTGACTGGGTATGCTAACATATTTAGGAAGAAAGCAGAGTTATTATTTCCAAACAGGAATCTCTTCTTCAGAACAGTTTTTGTTTCAGACCTCCATCATCTGCATCTCTTCGTTTTATTTTAGGTTGGCAAATATTGTGTGTACTGCAGCATTAATGAACGACTTCATCTGGGCAATAGACATTGTACGCTGGTTTATGATATCGGGAAATTTCCGTACCAGTCACCTTATGCAACTGGTATGTCACATTATCCTTGGCTCTTTTTTAAACAGTATACAATATATACAATTCAGCACTGTTCTGGCACTACTCCCACATTGACGGAAGAAAGAATAAAAATGATTTTAAGATGTATGCTCCATCATTAAGCACCCTTTCATCCATTCCATCTCGACGGCATCAATATTAGTTTTTATTGTGGTTTGAAAATTGCTCTAAGGATGGGCTTTACTGAGTATGTTTGTTCAGTAACTTTCCTTAATGTCAGTTTCCATGTGTTCCGATTATCCCAGTGGATGGTTTACATCTTTTAATGATAAATGGTCTCTGTTCAATGTGTTATCCCATATTATTTGCGACACAATCACCGAGAGCACTAAGAAGGATCAGCAGCTCAAGAGCGAAGAAAGTGAGAAGAAAGTGAGAAGAAAGTAACATCTGACAACATTAGTTTTGAATATTCCAAGAGTGCACAGGTCATTACACTGTGATGATTGGTGTCTTGCTCCATATTATGATCGATGGTCAGTAGCAATTCGGATCAAATATGCACTCTTCCATATTCAATATTTTTATTATCCAATCCTGGCTATTGTTGATGTCCCTGGTAAGTAGCGCTGTTCATTCCTTAACGTTACAAATTATGCTTGGCAGTAATACAACTCTTTTCGTAGACTCTATTCGCCTTGTGGCAGCAATTATTCCTATTGAGACTTTGAATTCATATATTCCACAGCTCCCGCCGAACTGCATCAGGGAATTTCGTCATTCATTATTTGCCTCTTTGAGGTGCCGCTGTTGGACTGGTATGGACAAAGTTAAAATAATACTCAAAACCAGTTTATCATCCAAAGTAAAGGCATTGCCAAACGCAATATCCATATAGATCAGTGTGAACAGAATGAAAATCTGATATTGTATGTCTTTTACCCCTCTTTTATTCTGACGGTATCCCTTGTGGATCTCAGCGTTGACGTATTCAGTTTCAGCTGTGAGCAAAGAATCATGACTCCACTTGTTATTTAAGAACTGTGAACATGTAGGTCACCCATCTACAGTTCTGGCTTGCAAACTAATTTTAATGCCTCTAACTCCATCCCATTCCTAGCCAACATCTGATGAATCACAGATGCAGTGATCCTTTGGTCATGAGCTGGTTCTTGACACCATACCATGAGTACTTCCACAGCTGATACCTCAAAATAAACTTCACTGGCTCTTCCCATCTGCTATTTGAACCTTGAACTATGAAGTACAGTCTTAATGAAGCCAATACTCTGCTGATGACAGTCCCAGTTTCAAACGTGCAGACGCAATTGTGTGTCAATACTCCATGCCTCGTATATGAACTTAAACCAAAATCCCCATTCATCCGTTATTCCTGTGCACACTGATCTGTATTGTTACTGGGTCTGACAATGCCTTTACTTTAATATTCTCAAGCACGAATTAACAGCTGTCCATGTAATAATCCTCCGTCTCTCTCTTACCATGGTCCCAACGCCTGCCAGTTGTTCATATTTAGACTGAGTCCCTCCACGCGAGTTCTCTCGCAGACAATGATTTTCACATCTATCTCCGCTCCAGGCAGACACATGCAAGCACTCATAAAACCCCTTGCCTTGAGATGATGCATGACTATTCAGAGACATAAATTTGTGGCAGTCCCATTTACAGTCACTTGCAGTTTGGGCTGCAAATCTTTCCAGGCTTGGCAGATATCCAGTGCAAGTATAGCAGTAATATACTGACAAAGTGTTGCAGTGCTCCTCATGCTGGGCAGACAGCTCAGCTTACCGAGAAATACGGTAGCATCGTCTGCACAGATCTCCATGCTTGGATTGTACCGGTCCTAGTTTATGGTATTTGGGCAATTTCTGTGGGGGGAGATTCAGAAATGGATATAATAAAACATTTCATCTCATCGAGCAATATTTTTGTTCATCATCTTGGACCCTCCAAGGTCTAACTCCTCAAGTGAGTCCCGTCCCCGTCTTCTCTTTTCCCCCATTATTCCACATCATATTCTCAGTTAATTAATTGTCTGTTTCATCTTTCATGTTAATCTCCTTCTTTATCTTTCCGTGGCCTTGATTTTTCTCTCCTTAGTGTGTCAAGCGCTACCATTGTGATGGTCAGGAGCAATGAAAAGTTTGTCTATTGGTCTGTTGTACACTTCCGGGTGTGTCTTATGTGGAGCTCCATGCTGGTCGGGGTTTCCAGCAGCTTTGATTCACGTCTTTGAAACTCAGTCCGTGTCTGCCCACAGAACGCCTCTCTTTGTCACTCTCAGTTAATCGTGCAGTCAGTGACACCAGGAAGCCCCTCGAGTATTAATATAAAGGACCAGGCATCGAACTTATAGTTGAGGGGCTTCTGACTCACTCCTGTTATTGAAACTTTAGTGGAGGTGCTGGGTTGGTTTACGAGATATTGTGCTGTCAGCGGACTCAGACCATCAGGGAGACCTGACGATTTGGTGACCCAACTCTGGATGGAGAATGGGGACTGCAGTTACAGCATCTGGGTCTGTAACATGAACAGAAAATGGAGAAGAGGTTGCAGAGAGGGGAAGCTCAGAAACCACGGAGTGAGTGTGTGTGGGGGGAGGGGATAGGATCTGCCATATCTGTCTGTGTCTTAACCTGGACATGCGCACAATCTCACTCTCCCCCTTACATACACTCACATCAGTCTCTCTCTCTCTGTTTCCTCTCACCTCCCCCAACAGAAACTACCCTCCCCACCCCCAACGGTCACACATATAAATCTGCAGAGTGAATGTGGATTGCCAGACTTGCATTTGTGGATACATTACATTTTGTTCAAAAAACACACAGCCTGTGTACAGTCAATGTGGCTTTTTGTCAAGTCATACTTTGGAAATAAACCCAGTCTGACTCCAGGTTGCGTCACAAAGAAGAACTCAGGCATAAAATTCATTGAGTGACCGAAGGCTTTGTCTCCTTTCCATCGACAATACCTTAAATTATCTCCAGGCAGTGACGTGAAAGAACGCCTGGGATTTGAAAATTATGCAATCAGAACCTGCACCTCCATTCTAACTGATTAAACTTTTAAGAGCCTTCTTAGATGTGTTCAATTCATGCGCATGAGCTGTACAACGCTTTGATCTTTTCTTCATAAGATATGTGTCTTACGTCTTCCTTTTTCTACGCACCCAATGAAGGGAAAGCGCTCAGATATCTCCTGGGTTTTTTTTTTCAAATCCACTCATTGGACTCTAACCTGGTGTTGTGTGATTTTTAACCATGTCCACCCCAGTCCAACACCAGCAACTCCACGTCATGGCTTTTATTGATTAGCCAATCCTTTCTCCAAACAAATAATATTTTTCTAACTGCATGTGCCCTTTCCTTGCATATTAATCTTTAGTGAGGCACGTTATGCAATGCCTTCTGGAAGTCCAGATGTAATACATCGAAAGGATCCCTTTTGTCGATCTGGCTTGTCAGACATTTAAAAAAAATCCTCCGGACAGTGACTTGAAAGAAATTCTGGGATTTTACCCATTAATCAATCAAAACCTGCATACCCAGTCTAACTGATTAAAGATTTATGAGCGATCTTCGATGTGTTCAATTCATGTGCATGAGTAGTATGACGGTTTGATATTTTCTTTTCAAATTCTGTGTTGAAGGTCTTCCTCTCCCTCTAACACCTAAGTAGGAGAATTGCTCCGAAAGGTAGTGTTCTCAAATAAATCTGTTGGAGTATAAAATGGAATCGTGTAATTTTTGACGATGCCCAGCCCAGTCCAATACCAGCAGCTCCACATCATGTTTTCCTTTTTGTGGTTAGCTCATTCTCTCTCCAAGCGAATCAATTTGTCTTAACCCCCATGTGGTCTTCTGTTGCATATTTAACTTCTGTGAGGCGCCGGATGCAACGCCTCTTGCAATCCAAGTTAACTACTTCTATAGGATCCCCAATGTCCACCTTCTCGTCACATTAAACAAAACCTCTGGCAAATAATTCAAGCAAGTTTTATCCTTCACAAAAACATCCTGGCTGTAATGAATTACGGTTTGACTTTCACAATCTCCCGTTATTAATATTTTACGGGCAAATTCTAACTATTTGCATTCGATCACAAAAGCTTACCCATTACATTTTATTTACCTAGTAAATTGGTTATTTTAAATTCATACATTTCTATAACGCCTACGTTTCCTTTCCTGGGTTCCTGAGTAGCAGGCAAAAGACTGTATAATATCTGCTCTGCTTGCTCTGTAAAAAAGAAAGAGTCACTGAATGGACTCCTTTTGTTCCAGGTTTAAACATTCTATGGGCTGTATGTTCTCCAGCTGCATCTACATTATTATTTCGATGGGCTGAATATCCTCCTGGTGTTCCTATATTATAGTCTCCATCGGCGTAATGTCCTCCTGGTGTTACTAGATTATTGTCTCGTGGGCTAACCGTCCTGCTTCTGTTCCTGACCAAGCAGCTCTGAATATCTGAATCTCGTTCTGCTGTTTCTGTATGAGGTGTTTGGGGACTTATGGAATCTTCCTGATGCAGTTCATAATTTCTAAGGGACTGATGTGTTTCTTCATATTCCACCATAACAGGCTCAAGGTAGAAAACAGTCTCCTCTTATATCCCTGAAATTGGATTGAGGAAGTGATTGGTAGTCTCCTGTTCCCATACAACAAATACGTGGCTGATCTACCTCCTCCTGTTCACATAAAAACATCTGAAAAGGTTCAATTTCCTTCCCCAGTTCTTGTGCAACAGACTCAATAGGCTGAATGGCCTCAACTAGTGTAGCAAAATCCAGTCGTTTTGTTGCATTTTTCCAAATTGCATTGTGCATTATGAAGGCGGAAAGGTCTCATCCTGCTGTTGTGTGACAGGATACAAATGCAGCATGATCTGTTGTGGCGAAAGTGAGGACTGCAGATGCTGGAGGTTAGAATCAAATTAGACTGGTGTTAGAAAAGAACAGCAGATCAGGCAGCATCCGACGAGCAGGAAAATGGACTTTTTGGGCAGGAGCACGGAGAACACAGCAACAGGAGAAGAAGATTATTTGATCTTGTTGCAGCAGGTCAGGAGGAGGCTGCTTAGTTTCCGGATCCTGATATACAGAGTCAGGAAGAATCCAAACATACCCTCTAAATATAACAAAGGACCAATAATAGACCATGAGTCAAGATTAGAGTGGTGCTGGAAAAGCACTGCAAAGCAGGCAGCATCCGAGAAGCAGGAAAATCGCTCCTGCCCAAAAGTCGATTTACCTGCTCCTCAGATGTTGTCTGACCTGCTATGCTTTTCCAGCACCACTCTAATCTTGACTCGTGGTTTATTATTGGTCCTGTCTTATATTTACTGGGTCTGATTGGCCTCTTCCTGACACTGCTAGTCAGGATCCAAAAATTAAACAGCCTCCTCCTGACCTGTTGTAACAAGTTCAAAGAATCTACTTCTGCTGTTCTGGTGTTCCAGGTTCGAGAAGTGGAACTGAATCCTCAGTTTGCTGTCGAATAGCCTTCTGTTGCTGAATCTCAAAACAAGATCACCTGTCATTCTTGTAAACTTAGATAGGAATTGGTTCAACCTGTTCATCCCTCCCTCGTAATTTATCGTGACGCTGTGGCTAAATTGGTAAACGTACCTGCTTTGTAAAAAAGTTAGATCTAGGGTTCAAACCCGAACAGTGCTTGCACCTCACATTAAACATTCCGTTTTCAAATTTCTCACAAATGCCATGTTGCTGATCCGCCAAGTTGTTGATCCAAACTGATGCTCTGAATGGAGACACGATTTGGCTGCCAGTGATTGATGTGTTCACAGGAAACAGTGGTAATACTCCACTGCCTACGTTTGCGACCTTAAGAGAATGTTCCAGCTGAGGTGATGATGCACTGGCATTACCACTTCGCAGTGCAGCAAGAGATGTAGCAATGTCCTCAAGAACTAGATTCAAATACTGCTCATGGTTTCCGTTCAGTGTGGTAGCCTGCCAGAATAGGCTAAGGTGCAGGATTTAGGCTTCAGTGTGAAAGTATACGTGGGTTTGAATACCATTGCGGTATTTTGTGCTGATAACGTGTTATCCGGAATCATGTTGTGAATGAGCTCTGCTTAAAATGTACACATCAGATTACAATCTGTTCATTTTAAAGTGATCTGCGATGCAACACAGCACAGAGACTTCAGTGGGCCAGTGGCCACACTGTATGTGTAACCAATATAGTGTTGTGGTAACATTTGAAAGGTCCTTTGGCAGAAACAAGGCTTTGGTGCCACTTCATTGTGCAGGCAAGTTCTGTTGCCCACACTGTGTAGCTCAGTGGTTAGTACTGCTGCGTCGCAGCACCTGAGACCAACGTTCAAGTCCAGCCTCAGGTCAGTTTGTATGGAGTATGCACATTCTCCCCGTGCCTACAAGGGATTCTGCTGAGTGCTCCAGTTTCCACCCACAGTCCCAAAATGTGAAGGATAGTTGGATTGGCCTTGCTAAATTACCCATAGTGACCGGGGCAGGCTATGTACACTACTAATGAAAAATGCAGGTTTTCAGAGATTGGGTAGAGGGAGGGTTTTTTTGGGATGGTCTTCAAAGAATCAGTTCGGAGTCGTTGGATCAAATGACCTGCTTCCACTTTGTAGGGTATCTACGATTATCATTTTAGTTGCAGAAATCTGATGAGGGATCAGTCTCTGTGTTAATTCCAATATCCTATCTTCAGTGAGGAGATCAAATCTGCACACGCCACCACTGATGCGGTCTCACTTAGATCCTGTATAGTAGCAACAATACTTTGCCAGCCTGCTGTAAGGTTCCGACTCAGATTAGAACAATCACAGCTACCTGACGGAAGGCATAGTATTGGTGAAAGATTTTTGTCCTTCTTCACTCCACCAGCATAATGAGAGATCTCGTGAAAATGTTTCAATGACGCTTGATAAGAAGGGGTAAGATGTGGCGTGATAGTATCAAAGTAGTGTTTTGCCTCGCCAAACTTATCACCTAAATTTGCTATTACTCTTCCCTAGAGCCCACGTCACTCAAATTCCACTGAATCCGGTAAGGTGGAGTTTAGAAACAGCAAGGAGAAACAAACATTGAAGAAGAGGGAGAGGGGAGAACTACAGACCAGTTAGCTTGACATCCAGAAGAGGGAATCTGTTGTAATATATTACAACGAATGTGACGTTGGTCATTTAGAAAGTAATAGCAAAATTTGAGAAAATGATTCTGCACTTATGAAAGTGAAGTTATAATGTTGGTTAAGGTATAAAGAATGGAAAACCAATGGATGTGTTATGCTTGGATATTCAGTAGGATTTTTTAAAAAATTCTCCCAGTATCATAGTAGAAAAATTGAAGCAATGTATCTTCGGAGGAATATGTGCGAATAAGAAGGTAAACGTTAGGATTACCTTCATTTAAAGAGAATCAGATGTAGATGATAAAGTGTCATCCGCACTGGGAGAGTTAGCTTGCTATCTCTCCATGGATGCTGTCTGACTTGGTGTTATCTCCAGCATTTGTTGTTTTCAGTGCAGACTACAGAATCTGCAGTTATTTACTCACGCTAAAAGTAAATATGTCCTGCATCGTTTACACACAGTGTTGGTGAGCCTGTAACTGGAGTACTGTGTACAGCTTTGGTGTCCTGTTTGAAGAAAGAACATAAGGATCACATATACTGAATGGGCATTCGCCAGATAAATTCCTCAGGTAGCAAGATTATCTGATGAGGAATCTCGCCCTGTGTTTCTTCGAAATTCAACCCACGAGAAGTAATTTTAATGAAACCAGGAAAACTCACAGAGAGGGGCCTAACTAAAACAAGTACATGGAGAAATGTGTGCAGGAAAAATTAGGAAAACTCCCAAGCTCTTCCACAAGGACATCAATCAGGGAACAATATTACCAGGGAACGATTAAAGCCCATTAGAAACGAAGAGGATAATTTGTGTGTGAATCTGGAAAACGTTGATAGATTGTTACAGGAGTGCTTCACTTTTGCTTTACTCGAGAGAAGGAGGATACAGGGACAAAATTCGAGAAGATGGACTGTGAAGTTCTTGAGCAGATTGATATAAGCTGGGAGCGCGGATTAATGGTTTTAGCTGGTATAAAATTGCACAAATGGGCCAAATGAGCGTTATCCCAGGCTTCCATTGGAGACAAGAGATGAAAGTCCCTGGCCATTTTTTCTATGTAGAATCTGTTCATAGAAGAAATGCCAGAGAACTAATGTGGTCCCATTTTGCGGGAAGGGTGGTGCAGATAGCCAAGGGAACTTTCGACCTGTGCATTTCAGCTCACTGTTAGGGAAACTACTGCAGCAAATACGAAAAGAGAATGTTGATGTCCGTTATGAGTAGAAATGTTTGATCACGCATAGCCAGCATGGTTTTATTATAGAAAAGTCAATCCTGATGAATGTTATAGCATTTTAGAAAGGGGATCATTGATGTGGTTTCCTCTGTCATTCCCGCCACCTCCAGACAGACCCACACCCAGGGATATATTTCCCTCTCCACCCAATTACCATTCAGTAGAGACCACTCCCTCCGTGACTCCCTCGTCAGGTCCACACTCCCCACCAATCCAACCTCCACTCCCAGCACCTTTCCCTGCAACTGCAAGAGGTGCAAAACTTGCGCCCACACCTCCCACTACCCTCCCTCCAATGCCTCAATGGATCCTTCTGTATCCATCGCAAATTCACCTGCACCTCCACACACATCATTTACTGTATCCGCTGCACCCGATATGGTCTCCCCTACATTGGAGACACAGGCCGCCTACGTGCAGAATCTTTCAGGGAACACCTATAGGACACCCGGACCAACCAACCCAACTGCCCCGTGGCTGAACACTTTAACTCCTCCTCCCACTCTGACAATGACATGCAGGTCCTTGGCCTCCCCCATCGACAGACCCGGGCCACACGACACCTGGAGGAAGAGAGCCTCATCTTCCGCCTAGGAAAACTCCAACCACACGGGAGGAATGTAGATTTCTCCAGCTTCTACATTTACTCTCCCCCCACCTTATCTCAGTCCCAACCCTTGGATTCAGCACCGCCCTCTTGACCTGCAATCTTCTTCCCGACCTCTCCACCCCCACCCCCTCTCCGGCCTATCACGCTCACACTCACCTATCCTTCCACCAGGTATTCCCAGCGTCTCTCCCCCCTACCTTTTATCTCAGCCCACATGGCACACCAGCCGAATTCCTGAAGAAGTGCTTATGCCCGAAAAGTCGATTCTCCTGCTCCTCCAATGCTGCCTGGCCTACTGTATTTTTCCAGCACCACATTTTTCAACTGTGGTTTCTGAGCCAGGCATTTGACACAGCCCCACATGGAAAACTGATGAAGGAAGTAAAATGTCATGGAATCAAAGTTACCTTGGCAAGTTATAACCAAAATTGTTTTAATGGCAAGAGTCAGAGAGTGGTGGTGGAAAGCTGTTGGTGTGATTGTAGACCAGTGTGCGGTATTGTATCACAGGGATCAGTGTTGTCTCCCTTATTATATGTGGTATTCATAAATATTGTGGATATGAATGCGGAGTGCAGTGAGGTGATTATGAAAAGTAAGTGTGATAGTGAGGACGAATGTCGCATGTTATGGGAAGGTTCAGATTGAATGGTCAGATATGCAGGAAAATGGCGGATGGGTTGTAACCCTGATAAATATGAGGTAATGCACTTTGGAGGAAGGCACCAGACACGGAGGTACTGAGTGAATGACTCCACACAAGTAAACTCAGAGGGTGCATCTCCACGCATCAATGAATGTGACTAGACAGTTTAATGGGCTAGTTGTGCATGCATTGTAGACAATAGGCATTGCCTTTATTCATTGAGGCATTGATTACGTGAGTTATACAGGAATTCGGTTAAGGCAAGATGGAATACAGTGTGCAGTTTTGGGACCACATTACAGCAAGGAAGTGATTGCACTGGACGGGGTGCAGAGGAGATTAACTATGATTACGAAGAACATGGAAATGGTGGATTGACAGCAGCTGTTCCTAATAGTCAAAGCGCCAAGTACAAGAATAGCACACTTTCAAACTGGAGGGTTTCAGGTTTAGAGATGATTCAAGAATTGTTCTTTTTAAACACAGAAGGTTTTGGGTTCTGGAATGTTCTTCCTTAGAGGGGAATTGTCGTGGGTAATCTCACAACCATTTCAAAGTCTGTGGGCGAGCACTTGAAGTGTCATAATATTCACGGTTCCTGGTCTTGCGCAGGAAAGTTAGACTAATGTAGATTGTGCTGTATTTCTGACGGTACAGAGACTGTATATCTCTGGCTGTATGATTCTGGAAGGTTTATCATTGCTAATCTGAAAACAGAAATGGATGGTTTTCTGAAGTGTATTTTAACAAGAGGTATAAGAACGAACTGCTAATGTAAATGGTAAGAGAAAACAAGTGAAGCTTCTTCACAGTCTGCAACCAGAAAATGGAAAATGAAGAACAGGTAAACGGCAGAACTATGAAAGAAATACTTCAGTTCTTGTCTTCACAGAAGAAAACAAGCCAAAAAAAAACTCCCAGTAATACTGGGAAACCTAAGCCTGGAGAGAAAAAAAGAAATAGAATGAAGTTCGGAAAGACACAACTTGGCAGAAACTGCTGGGACTGTAAGTAATGGGTTCAGACACAGTCAACATAGATTTATGAAATGTGAATCATCTTTGAGAAACTAACTGACCAATACATTGCGGAGAAGCAATGGCTGCAGTGCATTTGAGTTTTGAGAAAGCTTTTTGATAATGTCCCAATCCTAGTGCGCAAAATTAATTCTTGTTGGAATGGGCCTAATACATGAATATGGTTTTTGAATGGGACAGCTGACAGGAAACAGTATATAAGATTAAAACGTTTTTGTTTGTAGAGCAAGTATCGTGGGATATCACATAGATCGGTCCTTATCACCCAGCTGTTCTCAATACATCTCAATTATTTGTCTAGATTAGAGTGCTGCTGGAAAAGCACAGCAGGTCAGGCAGCATCAGAGGAGCAGGAAAATCGACGTTTCGGACAAAAGCGCTTAATCAGGAATAGTTTTTTTTGTTGGCCAGGGTGGTCAGGTTTGTGGATCTTGGGAAGGAGGTAGAATCGGGCGGTGTGGAGATCCCGTTCAATGAGGTTGGAAGGCGTGGGTGGGAGATCTCCCGAGGTGAAGAGGTTCTCTATGGTCTGGGAGACGGTGGCTTGGTATTGGGAGTGGGATCATGATCGAAGGGCGGTAGGAGGAGGTGTCTTCGAGTTGGCGTATGTCTTCAGTGGTATAGAGGTCAGTGCGCCAAACTACAACTGCACTAACCTTATCTGTGGTTTTGATGGTGAGGATGGGATTGGAGCAGCGGGAGTGGAGGGCTGTGCGATGTGAGGGTGACAGATTGGAGTGGGGGAGGGGGGTAGACAGGTTGAGGCGAATAATGTCTCGGCAGCAATTGGAAATGAAGAGATCGAGGGCAGGTAATAGGCCAGCACGGGGTAACCAGCTGGATGGAGTGCGTTGGAGGCGGAAGGTGAGTGGGAGTCCTGATAGTAAAAGTGTGCTCGGAGTGGGAGGCAGCGGAAGAGGTGTTCAACGTCATGGCGTGTATTAAGTTCATTGATGCGTGGGTACAATGGAATAAAATGAGGCCTTTGCTAAGGACGAATCGTTCGTCCACAGTGAGGGGGAGGACAAGGGGAATGGTGAAAACCCGGCATGGCTGGGAGCTAAGATCTGGTGTAGGTATGGAGCAGGCAGTGGGGGCGGAGCCGTAAAATGGAGTGGGCGTGGTGTTAAGTGGAATGGGGTGGAGTCATGCATAGGGGTGGTGTTCCCCTCAGGGTTCTGGTGGTGGGGATGGAGACAGAGTGATCTGTTGTGGGCGTGACAGCAGAATGAAGATGAGTGGCGTTGGTGGGGGAAGAATTCGTGGTGACCACAACAGTGGGTAGGGGGGGGAAGTCACTGAGTGTGTGACATCAGCGATGATGTGAGGGGCGGAGGTGATATCACGTGTTGGGCATGAGGAATTGTGAGGGGCAGAAGTGGCTGTGGAAGCGGTCATGATTGGGGCGTAAGTGACGTTATCATTCACCGTGGGGATGGTCACTCCAGCCGCCACATGTCTAATGGCATCCGAGCAATTCCAGAGGCCGGGGGAATCTTCTGGAATGCTTGAGGGGTGCTGCTCATAGGGGTGGATATATAAAAGTTGGTTGCGCTTACAGTTTTTGACGTTTGAGATGGTGTTGAAATACTGGTTGATAAGAGTATGAATTCTCCTGAGAATATCGTACAGAAGGGGTCCTTTGCAGTTCTGAGAGAGTGTGGCCCTCAACTGATGCAGGCCTGAATGTAGAGAGTTTAGGTGCCAGTGCATGGCTGCGAGTGTGGATCAAAGGGTCTTGAGGGAGAACTGTTGCTGGTGGTTTTGAATCTGTAGTCTACTGTTTGTCCTGTTCGGTTCTGAACTCTGCTGGTTTAAACGTGGTCTGGAGTCTGTGTGGGATGAGTGGCTTACGGAGGCAGGCACTGAGAAAGCAAATGTGGCTGTGGTAGCGAGTCTGTTTCAGGACATAGTTGAAGAGCTTCAGGACAAAAAAGATGACTTGGGGGTTGCAGTGAAAGAGGGACTCACTGAGATTCTTGGAGAGAGAGGAGGAAAACCTTTTCAAGGCAGACATCCTTGCAAGAGGATTCGCAGTATGGTTAAAATCAACTATGTAAAACCAAAGAGTGCAGATGCTGGAAACCAGAGTCGAGATTAGAGTGGCGCAGAAAAAACACAGCAGGTCAGGCAGCATCCGAGGAACAGGAATATCGACGTTTCGGTCATCAGCCCTTCATCAGCATTCCTGGGTGAATCATCCACTCAACACCACTGGCTAACGACGGTGCAGCCACTACATCCTTGTCCTTTAGAATTATACATAGGGCTGTTCCATTATTTAGGATGGGGAAAGTTGGGGATCCCTCTCCTCCAGTAAGCTGTTTGCTCGTCCATCTCTATTTATAACTGGATGTGGCAGCACTGCAGAGCTTCGATCTGACCTGTTGGTGTTGAAATCATTTTACCCTCTCTATCTGATGATAGACCTTTTGTTTAGAACGTAACCAATCAAGTGTGGTAGCTTTAACAGGTAATAATCAGGCTGAGGTACACATTGTTCTGACTCTAGCATGTCCACCCACACTCGTCACTGAACAATAGATCAGCTTCATGGTAATCGGAGACTGAGGGATTATCCCGGTCAAAAAGTGACAGGTTGCGGTTGAATACAACTCTGCTTCTTCTGCTGCTGTGGTCTGCAGTACTACATCAATGTTAGATATTCTCCTTTCAGAGGGAGAGGAGCTCGAGTTTTAAAGAGAATTTTTGACCTGAAAATGATTTGAGGGCAACAAAAACTTGGTCACGAAAGAGGAGTCATAGAGTCGCAGAATCATAAAGTAATAAAATATGCAAACAGACCCTTCGGCCCAACGTGTCTATGTGCACCAAGTTTCCTGAACTATTCCTATTTGTCTGCATTTGGCACATACACACTCAAAACCTTTCCCATTCATGTTCCCATCCAATAGACGTTTAAATGTTGGAGGTATATTCCCCCTACCGTTTTCTCTGACAGCTCATTGCATATAATTAGCATAGTCTGTGCGAAATATTTACCACTTAGATCTCTTTTAAATCTCTCCCCTTTCACCTTAAGCCTTTGCACTTTGGTTTTGCACACCTCTTCCCTAGGGAAAAGGGTTTGGTCATTCACCCTATCCATGCTGCTCGTGATTTTATAAACCTCTATGAGATCTTCCACAACCTCCTACGCAATAGGGGAAAAAAGTCGCAGTCTATACAGGCTATCCTTTTATCTCAAAACCTCCAGTGTAATTGACACCATTTTAAATACTTTTGTACCCATTCCAGTTTATAACATCCTTCCTAAAACAGGACGACAAGAATTGTCCTCAGTTCTCCAAATGTAGCCTTCGCAATCTAGTGTTCAGCAATCACATGATGACCCACTCCTGTACTCAATTGCTCTGATCGATGACGTTGAGTGGGCCGATTGCCTTCCACATCACCCTTTCTAACTGATACTCCATTTTCAAGGAACTATGCAATAGCACCCTTGCTTCTCTCTGTTTGATAACACTTCTCAAGGCCCGATCATTAACTGTGTAACTCCTGCCCTGATTTGTGTGACAAAATGCAACACATCGCATGTATGGCCTCGTCAACAAACTTCCTATCTATGCTTCATATATTCTCGTCCAAGTCATTTATTAAAGTCATAAATAAATGTGGACACAATACTGGTCCTTGTGGCACACCGCAGCTCAAAACAAATCTCTCCCAGGATCCGCTGTCTCGCATTGTCAAGTCAATATTGTGTTTAATTGGATGGCTCCCTCTGATTCCCTGTCATCTAACCTTAGTAACAAGACTACCATGTGAAACCATGTTGGACGTCACTAAGTTCCACGTAGAGAATGTATGCTGTTTTACCTTCATCAATCTTCTTGATAACCTCTTCAAACATTTCACCGAAGTTGGTGAAACAGAAATTCCCATACACAAAACCATGTTATCCATGATCAGTCCATGCCTTTCCAAATGCATGTAAATTCTCTCTCTCAGAAGCTCCTCTGAACATTTACCTATCCCTGACATCAGACTCACTAGTCTGTAATTCTCTATTTTTTCCTTGCAGGCATTTGTTTTTGGAAGAAGGTTACAACATTAACTGTCTTCCAGTCTTCCAATACCTCACTCGTGGCTGTCAATCACATCAAATAAACACCGAGATAACTGCAGATGCTGTAAATCAGTTAGAAAAACAGACGTTGCTGGAAAAACTCAACAGGCCTGGCAGAATAATAGCAGAGACCTCAAAGGTAACATTTTGGATCCAGTGATCCTTCCTCAGAACTCTCAGGAATGATAAAAATACTTTACCAAGGGCGCACGATAATTGTATCCGTTGCTCCCGATGCGGTCTCCTCTACATTGGGGAGACTGGGCGCCTCCGAGCAGAGCGCTTTAGGGAACATCTTCGGGCCTTCCGCACCAATTAACCACAACACCACGTGACCTAACATTTCAACTCCCCCTCCCACTCTGCCGAGGACATGGAGTTCATAGGCCTCCTTCACCGCTGCTCCCTCACCACCAGACGCCTGGAGGAAGAACGCCTCATCTTCCGCCTCAGAACACTTCAACCCCAGGGCATCAATGTGGACTTCACCAGTTTCCTCATTTCCCCTTCCCCCACCTCACACTAGTTCTAAACTTCCAGCTTAGCACTGTCCCCATGACTTGTCCGGAATTGTCCTACCTGCCTATCTCCTTTTCCATCTGTCCACTCCACCCTTTCCTCCCTGACCTAGCACCTTCATCCCCTCCCCCACTCATCCATTGTACTCTATGCTACTTTCTCCCCACCCCTTCTCTAGCTTACCTCTCCACGCTTCAGGCTCACTGCCTTTATTCCTGATGAATGGCTTTTGCTCGAAACGGCGATTTCGAAGCTCCTTGGATGCTGCCTGAACTGCTGTGCTTTTCCAGCACCATTAATCCAGAGCCCCAATATTCCCTGTCATATCTTGTTCCTAATTTCTGCTGGCCTGGAACACAAACCAGAATATCCAGTCCCCGAACTCTCATTATCTCACTTTTGAAAGATTCCTACCTGTTGGAAGTCCCTTTACCTGCGAACAGCATCCGAATCTTCTGTTGAAAGTTCCTGCCTAACGGCATTAACATGTGCCTTGCCCTAATTCAAAACATTGACACGTGGACCAGTCCTATCCTTTCCCGTATCAATTTTCAAACCAGTAGAATTACGGTCAGTGGTCACAAAGTGCTCCAACTTTAACGGGTCAGTGACTTGCCCTGCTTTATTTTCCAAGAAGAAATAAAGTTTAGTACGAGAAGAGATCGGCCATGATCTTATTGAATGTCAAGGCAGGCGTGATTAGCCGAACGTCTGTAGTTATCAGGGTGCTTATTGGTGAGTGTGCGTAGGTGGGTGTGTGCGTGCGTGCACGCGCGCGTGTGTAAGTCTCTGTGTGTATAAGTCTGAGTGTGTGCGCGTGTTTGTGTGCATGCGCGCTTGTCTGTATGTGTGTATCGTTCTTTGTCTGTCATTCTGAGTGTGCTTTAATGTATTGGTTTGTGCATCTCATAATCTACATTTCTGAGCATTGGCATTTCTGTTCTTTTGGCAGTGAAGCCATTGCAACGGGAATTACAATGTCCTCCCTTACTCTGTCACTCCATTTGTCCCTCCCTCTTGTGTTTAAAGTGATAAAATACCACCGCCTGCTGGCCGCCCCACGCCACTACACTAGCAGCATCTTTATTTCAGAAGGGCATCAAAGTCAGTTACTCTCCATTTGAAATGATTTGAGTTGTTTTCATTGTCACGTGGACGCTAATGAGTGCAGTAAAATGTTGGTAATGTCTTCACTTATGACGCCATGTTAGGTACAAGAAATCTGGGTACAAATTCTTCAGTACTTTGTCCAAAATGGAAAGAATAAACAATGATAGCCAGCAGAAGAATAAAAATGGGAAAAAATGCAAGTGTCTCGGATCACAGTCTCTCATACTCCAGTCTGTACCAGAACCGAGGCTCCAGACAGCACCCGCGCCCAGTCACCAGACTACACTCGGCGTAGTCACCAGAATGCGCAGGCTTGACTCTCCAAATCACGCTGGACCCAGTCTCCAGGCTGCACCAGGCCTCATTCTCCAGACCGCACCGAGCCCAGTCTCCAGTTCACACCAGACCCAGTCTTCAGAATGCACCATTCCCATTCTCCAGAAAGCTCATTGCCCATTACACACTGGGACAAGTCTTCATGCCGCACTCATCTCAGTCTCCAGAACGCACCTCACCCGTTTCCCGGCCGCACTGTGTCCAGCCTCCAGACCGCAACAGTCGCAGTCTACAGACCACGCCGGCCCACGCCGGCAGACGCCTTGATAGATCAATTCATTGCTGTGGTCTGCATAGGTCTCCGTGCTGGACACTAACCTAGTCTGAGTTTATACGTCACTGTACTGCATGTGTCAAAATAGCTCCGAGAGATTAAAAGTTTATCTCGGCTGAGTTTACAGGTCAATGCACTGGCGTATTCTGCACAGTTTTATTTTTGCAATCTGCAGAATGCCGGGTTGGACCGAGCAAAGCTTGATCGACAGATTGCTCTGTGCTGAACAGATATGTCTTCCAGTTTGATGAATCTCTTGGTGGAGTAAAAATGTGATGTAATTAAACATTTCAGCTGATATGGCAATGCCTTTAGATATTACTGTCGTGATTATACTCTCCGTCTCTCACTCCCTTGATGGAGCAGTACAACCATGCATCGTACATCATGTTGATGAAAGTCCACTGTCCTGGCAGCAGCCATGGCATCTTCATTCGGGAGCAGTCAGCGCATTCGCATCGTCTTCGCGTCTCTATCTAGAAAGAAAGGATGGCCTGGCGAATACAGACCATGCCCCTGTAAAATGACTCAATACATTAACACTCTCACCAGTCCTCACCGCTACCCGACCACATCAAAATGTTCCGTCTGTACTGAGAGCAATGGGGCCCCCGGGAACATCAGGGAGCTGACCATCAGGGAGATGGAGCAATACTTTCCATGTCTCAACGGGTTAGAATGATCCATGCAGTAAACATGTGTGACTAATGTCTATTATCTTTATCCTTTTATGTCATATACATCCTGCTATTCTTCCTGTAAAGTCAGAGATTCACAGTTACCCACGTTATATTCCAGCCTCCAAATTGTTGTATATTGCTTAATCAATTAAAGATTCACTACTCTCGCTTGATAACTTTAATTCCTGCTGATCTTAGTGAGAATACGTTTGTTCCATTTCTCGACAATTACAAATAACTGAGTCCCGATCACTCGTCAGTGTGTCGCTGCAGTTATTAATTTGTGTTGAACAGATACAGACTGATTTATCGCTAACTTATCCCTGTTCTTGGCTTAGTAAACAGTCTTCCCCGTATACCTGTGTAGCAGCTTTGAAAGGCTGAATATGCCCTTCCATTTTCTGTGTCACCGATATAAGAGATTAAACGATCTGATCCAATTGATGAGTAACAGGCTCGAATGGCTGAATGGCCTAATTCTATTGCTTTTAAAACTATGATTGGGCTGAATAGCCTACTTTAGTATGGATGTAATTGGGAATGGTGACGAATATTTTGGCACCATCAGTGAACAGTACACATCTGACTTTGTGCTGATAGCCCACAGTGCCTCAGGGATGCCCAGTTTCAATTTGCTCGGTCCTTCAGAAGTATGCCCTACTTCGCAGGAGGTAGTTCCAATTAACACAGTGGGCAGTATCTTCAGTATGAGGCTCAGACGTTTCCTCCGCCAGGACTGTGTGCTGGGTGCGCCTACAGATGCTTTTAGGGAAAGATCCATCTGTGAGAACTACTTTGATGAGATTGTTTCTCTCTTCTGGACTCCCACGTCCTTTCCCACAGACTAGATGCTGTATGTTAGAAGCCTCTCCATGCTCACTCTTTCGTGAAACTGTGGAGACACTCTTGGTGATGGACACTGAAGTCATGCAACCAGAGTGCGTTCTGTGTCCTTATCACCCTCAGTATTTCCTCTGATTTGCTTTCAAATTCGAATTGAACTGAGTTATCTCTGAGGGGTGATGGCAGTAGACACCCATCATCAGGCGATCTCCTTGACCAGCTTTGACCTTTACCATGAGATTTCCCGGGTTCTGGAATGAATGTTGGGGGAATACGAGTCTAACTACTTTCCTGACCGCATCCTACGGTTTCCCCATCACCGGTGAGACAGGATATACCCAGGGTGGGTGATGGATCTTCATGAAATATTGCCCATCAGTTCTCGTTCTGTTAATATGACGGTGTCACACTGTTTCCTGACGGGACGTGTTGCACCGCAAAAGCACAGCACGTCAGGGAGCATCCAATGGGCAGGATAATTAACGATTCCGGCAGATAGCCTTGAATTGGAATGAGACTTGTGGAACAAGGGATGGCTGACAGATAAATGGAAGGGTTTGTGGTTGGGGGTAACGCATCTGAGAATGCAATAGGAGGATGAAAAAGGCGGAGAATGTGATAGAATGAGAGGAGGGTGGAGCGGATGGATGGGAAAGGTGATGAACAGGTGAAGAAGGCTGTGCTCAGTTCGAGACTTTGGACGGGAAAAACGTGCGGGAGGGGAATTTAGTAAAACGGTAAAATCCACTTTGAACCCCTGTGGTTGCAACGTCCCATGGTGGACGATTATGTGTTCATCCTACAGGCACTGGGAGCTTTGGGATTGGCAATGGAGAAGGCCCACGACCTGTGTCTTTGGCGGAGTAGGAGGTGGAGTTGAAGTGTTCAGCCACTGGACGATGTGTTTCATTGGTGCCGAAGTCCCAGAGACGTTCCCTGTCATGCTCCACAAGTTGGCGGCCTGTTTCCCCATTGTTGAAGAGACACATCGGGTGCGACAGATGCTGTAGATGACATTTGTGGAAGTACAAGTAAATTTCTGTCGGATGTGGAAGGATCCTATGGGCCTTGGATGGAGGTAAGGGGGTAGGTGAGGGTGATGGTTGAGGACGGAGAGGAGGGAAGTGGGCATGTGCTGGAGGGCATCGTCGACCACGTGGGAGTGGAAATTGTGGTATTTGAAAATGAAGACATCGGGGATTTTCTGAGATGGAATTGGTCATTCTGGGAACAGATGCAGCAGAGTCAGAGGAATTGGGAATAAAGGATGGCGTTTTTACAAGAGGGAAGATGTGAGGAGCTGTCGTCGAAATAGACTGTGGGAGTCGATTTGTTTGCAGCAGAATATCTGACATTCCTCACAATACTCTATCCCTGACATTATTTGTGAAGGGCCGGTCATCATTGAATTGACCAAATGATAATGTCCCGAGGTAAGTTATCAGTTACTGCGAGAAGGAGACACTGTTCCGGAGTCGCCTCAGGAGGTGAAAGGGATTAATCTGTTTCCCTGCGTTTACATTTCTTCACGACGAGGATTGACCAGAATTTCAAGAAAAAGACTGAAATTTCGTACTTCCATTTATTTTCAAAGAACTGGGAGAGAATCCTTCAGGATGGCAATGTTTTCACGCTCCGTATTAGAAACTGAAAATAAATAAATTACCTGTATCTTTTCTCGCGTTGTCGAGTGTGTTCTTATGCATGTGCCCTTGTGTGTTTGAGCACGAGGGTTTCTTGTGATTCATGACACATATTTGTCAGTAAATCAGAGCTTTCCATTTGTTATTTAAGCTCCAATTATTTTACTAAATCTTGAATGCAGTGACACATTTGAAAACCTCACACAGCCCTCAGTTTAACTGGTCACTTTGCCACCAGGCTGATGGATAATGTGTTTGTCTTTCTTCCTCACAGTTAACGTAGTGACGACCTACGTCCTGCTTTATAAAGATTGTGGATTGGCTCCTTGTGTCAGACGGTACTTGGGGGCAATGGCAGCAGCGGATCTACTGGTCATTATCTTCGACGTGATATTGCGACACATTCCCATTGTTTATCGGGAACAGTTTTATTTCCTGTGGGAAATCTCTGTGTGTAATATCCACGCTGCCCTGCTTTATGCAGCCACTAACTGTTCTATCTGGTTCACCGTCGCTTTCACCTTTGATCGATTTGTGGCCATTTGTTGCCAGAAGTTCAAACGTAAATATTGTAGTGAGAAAACGGCGGCTGTGGTTCTGGGAACAGTGACTGCGTTCAGCTGCTTAACAAACATTTTTTGGTATTTTATGCTCTCAGCTCGGTATGTGCTGATGAACTACCCGTCGTTTTGTTATGCAGCAGATGGTGTTGGAACCTCCCGTGTCTGGACGTCAATCGAGTTCCTCCATCACATTCTAACCCCAGTTCTCCCATTTCACCTGATTCTTCTGTTCAATGTTTTCACGGTCAGACACATTTTAGTGACCAGCAGGGCCCGTAGGAGACTCCGGGCTCACACCAATGGGGACGCTCAGTCTGACACAGAAATGAGAATCAGGAAAAAATCCATCATTTTACTATTTGTGATCTCGGCTAATTTCATCCTGTTATGGTCAACGATAATGCTGTATTCAATATGGAAACGGATGTATAGTATTGGGTATAATTCTCTGTATCTCCCTTACTTTGTGGGAGAATTAGGATTCATGCTGCAGCTCCTCAGCTGCTGCACAAACACCGTGATTTATGCAGTGACCCAGACAAAGTTCAGGCAGCAGCTGAAGAATGTGATGAAATATCCCTTTACCCAAATTCATCAATCAATCATATACATTCATTCATCAATCCATCCGCAATTTTATCATTTCAGTTCAGTGTTTCAGCGATGAAGCCGATTGTCCCTGTGGTAACAGATTGAGGGTAACGCTGGTTTATCCGTCCATATCTCACGGTTGTGGGGGAAGGTGTTGGTTGTTCCAAGACACAGTTCAATGTTTCTCACTGCACAGCGGCCAGTGGAAAAAGGCAACACCCCACTGACTGTATCGAACACTTCAATTTGTAAACAAGAAAAATGTTCATTAAAAATTTCAGGGCAGCAGAGAAAACGATATTGTTGTTTATCATTGTGTTAAATAAGCTGAGTTGGAGAGAGACAGACTTAACCCCAATTCCCAGTCCTCAGGGATTAGGAGGAGACCGGGGCCTGAGCTCAGGGGTTAAGTTGAACTGACACTGTCGTTGCTTTCACCACTGGGTCCCCCCGCCCCATTCCGAAGTGGCTTTCAGCAGAATTCATCTCTACTCTGTTACCCCCTTCTCCACTGAAGCACATCTTTTTTCTATCTATATCCTTCGTGCACCCCCCACACCGCTCACGCCCTCTCTTGCACACTGTTCCTATTTCCTCTCCCTTCTCTTTCCTCTCATTTCTCTCCCTCTCACTCCGCACACTCTTGCTTTCTTTCCTCCTTTCCCTTTCACTGGCTGTCTTCACCCATCCCGTTACCTATATCTTACACACCCCACGGTTTCTCCACTCACCTCTAATCGTATCTCTCCCCCTTCATTTCTCTCTCAGAGTGGGTAGACAGAGTGTGGGAGGGCGTGTGGAAAGAGTAAGAAAGAACCGCCGAGGGAGAGGGGGCGAGGAGTAGAGAGAGAGTCTGAGTGCAGGCAGAGAAATTGGGAGAGAGTGGGGAAGAGAGAGATGGTCGAAGACGTAGAGAGAGAGAATGGAAATGGTGAAAAGAGAGGGAGTGGCACAGTGAGAGATTTGGGGATGGGTAGAAAGATTAGATTAGATTAGATTAGATTAGATTAGATTAGATTAGATTAGATTAGATTAGATTAGATTAGATTACTTACAGTGTGGAAACAGGCCCTTCGGCCCAACAAGTCCACACCGACCCGTCGAAGCGCACACACCCAGACCCTTTCCCCTACATTTACCCCTGCACCTAATACTACAGGCAATTTAGCATGGCGAATTCACCTAACCTGCACATTTTTGGACTGTGGGTGGAAACCGGAGCACCCAGAGTAAACCTACGCAGACACGTGGAGAATGTGCAAACTCCATACAGTCAGTCACCTGAGGCGGGAAACGAACCCGGGTCTCTGGCGCTGTGAGGCAGCAGTGCTAACCACTGTGCCACCGTGCCTCCCACAAAGAGTGTGGGAGGGGTTAGAAAGAGAGAGTGGGAGGGGTGTGTATATATATAGAGAGAGGTGAGTGAGATAAAGATGGAGGTGAGACAAAGTGAGAGTGTGAGTGGTAGAGAGAGAGAGATGGGTTTAAAAGAGTGAGCGTGGGAAGCAGTAAAGAGAGTAAGAGTGGGAGGGGTTAGGTGAGAAGCGAGACTGTGGCGTGGGAGACCATGAATGGGAGGAGGAAAGAGAGAAAGGGTGAGAGAAGGAGAGAGGTCTTAGAGTGGTAAGAGGGCGAGAGTGCGTACAGGTTCGTGAGAGGGTCGAGTGGTGTGGAGAAGTGAAGAGACACATAGAGGGTGTTTCGAGTGAGAGTGCAGGGGTTATCGAGAGAGAATGGGAGGGTTTAGTGATTGAGGCCCTGGGATGTGGTAGAGAGAGACATGGAGGACAGAAAAAGGGAGACCGAGTTAGAGCTGGTAGACAGAGTGAGAGTAGCAGAGGAAACGACAGCGTTGGAGGGGCAAGAGACAAAGAGAGAGGGAAATGGGTCGAGAGAAAGACGAAAAGACGGAATGGGGAGGAGCGACAGAGATAGTGGGAGCTGTTTGATAATGAGTGTGGGGGGTGAGAGAGAGTAAAAGGGAGAGGGGTAGAGAGAGAATTGGGGGTGATAGAGAGAGGGAGAGGGATAGAGAGAGAGAGAGACAGAGTTGGAGGGGGTTAGAGAGAAATCCAATGGGAGGAAGGTAGAGACAGAGTCGGAAAGGGGCAGAGTGAGATGAGAAGGGCGTGGAGGAAAGGGAGAGTTTGGGAGGGGCGTAGAGAGAAACGTCGTAGGGTAGAGAGCAGAGGAGGGGGTAAGGGAGTGGGAGGGGAGTAAAGAAATAGAGGTGTAGGTGAAACAGATTGGAAGGGGTAGAGTGAGTCGGAGGGCATAGAAAGTGGGAGGCGTGTATAGAGAGAGATCAAGTGTGGAAGAGAGACAGGGGAATCCAAGACAGACAGTGGGAGTGTAAGAGAGCGAGAGAGGGATTGGGGAAGGGATAGAGGGGGGAAGGAAAAAGAGAGAGAAAGGGAAGGAGGGAAAGAGGGGAGAGGGAAGAGACAGAAAGGGAGACATCGTGGGACGAGAGGAGAGAGAAAGGGAGTGAGTGGGTGGACAGAGAGAGGATGAGAGTAGAGAGAAAGACAGAAAGCAATAGAGAAAAAGACAGAGTGGGAAATTGGTAGAGAGAGAGAAAGAGAGGGAGTGAGTGGGCTAGAGAGAGGCTGCAGTAGGGGAGAGAGAGAGAAAAAGAGTGAGGGAGTGGGCTACAGAGAGGGGCAGGAGGCTGGAGAGGGTTTCGAAGATGAGAGAGAAAGGTAGTGCGAGGGGATTAGAGCCAGAGAGCGAGGGAGGGGGAGAAATTGGGGGAGGGGGGAGAGAAAGTGTGGGAGAGGAGGGAGAGAGTGTAGGAGATGGGAAGAGGGAGAGAGTGCAAGCGGGGTGGACAGAGAAAGAGATAAGAAGGGGAAGGGAATGAGTGGGGACAGGAGAGAGGGAGAGATAGAGGGGGAATGAAATGAGAAAGAATGTGTGGAAGAGAGGCATTGGGGAAGAGGGAAGGAGAGAGAGATGAAGTGGTGTAGGGTGAAAGAGAGAGCATGGGATAGAGCAAGATATTGGAAGCAGGTAGAGACAGTAGGGATCATAGAGCGAGTGGGATTGAAGAAAGGGTGGGAGTGGGGTACAGAATGAGGTTAGAGAGAGAGAGTGGGAGTGAGGTAGAGAGCGAGGGAGAGTGGGGTGTGTAAATAGTTAAAGTGTGGCGGAGTGAGAGAGAGACAATGAAAGGGGTACAGCGTTAGTGAGAGGAGGAAGAGCGAGAGTGGGAGGGGGAAATCGACAGTCGGAAGGGGAATAGAGCGAGAGAGTGAGAGAGGAATAGAGTGAGAGAGTGTGTGGGGGAACAGAGAGGGAGGGAGGAGGTTAGAGAGAGAGTGGAAGGCAGAAGAGCAAGGGTTCGAGGGGAAGAGACAGAGAGACAGCGAGTGCACGAGAGAAACTGCTTGGGTTGAGAGGGAATAAGTGGGAATGGAAGAAAGAAAAAGAGAGGGAGGGAGTGGAGTGGAGAGAGTGAGATAATGTTAGTTGGTAGAAAGAGAATGGGAGCGTGTTATTGAGAGAGTGCAAGTGTGTCAGAGATAGAGGGAGGGTGAGAGATAGAGTGGGATATAGTTCGAGAGAGGGGGAGAGGCAGGGGAGTAGAGAGAGAGACTCAGTGAGAGAGCGCAGAGAGAGAAACAATGGGTGGTGAGACAGTGAAGAAGGGTAGAGAGTGAGAGCGGGAGAAGTAGAGAAAATGAGTTGCAGAGAGGTAAAGTGAGTTGGCGGTAGAAAGATAGAGATACGGACAGAGTGAGAGTGTGGCAGAGAAAAAATTGGAAGGGTGTGGAGAGATTGGGAGCGGGGTAGGTAAAGAGTGGGATGGTGGAGACAGTGAGTGTGAGGATGTGCGAGAGAGTGGAAGAGGTATAGAGAGAGAGAAAGTAGGAGGAGCGTAGAAAAATAGAAGAATGCAAGGGGGTAGACAGAGATTTTGGGAAGGGTGTGGAGAGAATGGAGAGAGGTAGAGAGAGAGAGTTCAGTGCCAGTGAGAGACAGTGTTGGAGGGAGTGTGGCAGAGAGAGAGTGCAAGGATATAGAGAAAGAGTGGGACTGGGGTAGAGAGCGAGAGTGATGTAGATACAGAGGGAGCAGGGGACAGAGTGTGCGGGGGTAGAGAGAGGGGAGGGGATTGAAAGAGAGTGGGAGGAGGTTGATTGAGGGAGGGGCTGACAGAGAGATGGTGGGAGGAGTTAGAGAGGGAGGAGGGGGAGAGAGGGTTGGCGTTGGGTAGAGTGAGATGTAGACGGAGGGGTTGGAGACAGAGTGGGGGGAGAAGAGACAACGAGGGAGGGTTTTGGAGTGGGTAGAGAGAGTTGGGGGAAGAGTGATACATAGTCGGAGGGGAGAGAAAAGAGAATAATTGTAGTGGAGACAGTGGAAATTTCAAAGTATGGGGGGTAGGGAGAGAGAGGAATGATGGGAAGAGGAGGAATGCAGGAGAGAGGTAGTGGGAGATGGTAGAGAGAGGGTGGAGGTGGGAGGGAGTGGGAGGAGGGTAGGGAGAGTGGAGGGTAAAGAGAGAGTGGGAGTGGGCAAAAAATAAATGGGGAGCGGAGAGAATTTCAGGGATAAGAAAGACAGTGTGGGAGGGCTGAGAGGGCGTGGGTGTGGGACAGACAGAGAGTGGGAGTGGGTCAAGAGATAGAGATAAGTAAGGGCAAGAGAGAGAGACAGGGTAGAGAGAGTTTGAATGGGAGGGTGACGGAGAAAGAGGCAGAGGAGGGGAACAGAGAGTGGGAGGGCGTTCGAGAGACATGATGTTCGAGGGGAATGAGAGAGGGTGCTAGCTTGGTTGACAGAGAGAGTGTGAGAGAGAAGTAGAGATAGAGTTCGGGGCTCGAGAGAGAGAGAGAGGCAAAGTAGGAGGGAATGAGGAAGTCGGAGATCTGAAGAGGATAGAGAGAGTGGGAGTGTGGTAGCGAGAGAGAGTGGGGTAGATGGAGCGGAGGAGGGTGGAGAGAGTGAGTGGGAGGGGTAGATAGAGAGAGTTGAAGTTGAAGGGATTTAGAGAGAGAGGGGAGGTAGGGAGAGAAAGCAAGGGGTTAGAGAGAGAGAGGGATGGATGTAGAGAGAGCTGGAGAGGAATAAAGAGAGAGTGGGAGAGAGGTAGAAAGAGACAGTGGGAGGGAGAGAGCGAGAGAGAGTGGGAGGGAGTGTGGCAGAGAGAAGTGCCAGGGGGTAGAGTGAGAAAGTGGGATTGGAATAGAGAGGGAGAGTGGGATAGATAGAGAGACACGGTGGAGAGACTGTACGGGGTAGAGAGAGAGACAGTGCGGTGGGGGGTGGAGAGAGTGATTGGGAGAGGTTTTAGAGATAGAGGATTAGAAATGGTAGAGAGAGTCGCACGGGTTTAGAAAGAGAGAGAGGGGTGAGCGAGGAAGAGAGTGGGAGGGAGTTGAGATATATAGAGAAACAGTGGGAGCCGAAGAGAGAGAGAGGGATCTGGGTAGAGAGAGATGCAGAGGGAGTCAACAGAGACAGCTAGAGTTGGGGGATAAAGAGAACGAAGGAGAGAGATGGCGTGGATAGAGAGAGTGTGGGAGGGGAAGATAAAGAGTTAGACGGAGGGGCTAGATAGAGAGAGGGAGTGGGGTGGAGAGATAGAGTGGGACGAGGATGTAGAGAGATAGAGTGAGAGTGGAGAAGAAAGAAAAGGGAACGGAGAAAGACAGTGGCAGGAGTTAGAGAGAGAGATTGAGTGGGACAGAGCTAGAATGGGAGGTTGTTGCGAGACAGACGGAAGGAGGGTCTACATAGAGGGACTGGATTCGGGGTAGAGGGATAAACTGAGCTGGAGAAAGAGAGAAGGGGAGGGGTTATAGAGACACAGTGTTGGAGGGAGAAGAGAGGGAGAGCGAGATCGGTTGACAGAGAGAGTGGGAAGGGAAGAGAGAGCAAGTGGTGGATCGAGAGAAAAAGAGAGAGCGGAAATGCGATAGAGGGAGAGGTCGTTCAGGAAAGAGAGAAACAGAGGGAGTGGATGGAGAGAAAGAGAGAGAGGAGTGGGTTAGAAAGAAAGACAGTGAGAGGATGTGGAGTAGAGAGCGAGTGGTACGGGAAAGAAAGAGAGAGAGTGAGAGAGGAGGAGAGAGATAGATCCTGGGAGGGGAGTAGCGAGAGGGAGTGAGGGGATAGAGAGACAGTGGGGTTAGAGAGAGTGTGGGGGTGTCGAGAGAGTGAGTGCAAACACATCAGTCGGAGAGTATGAGAGGGGAACACAGAGAGTTGGAGTTGGTAGAAATGGGGTCGCATGAGAGAAGGATAGAGAGTGGGAGGGAACAAAGAGTGAGGGAGAGTGGTAGGGGTTAGAGAGAGAGGGGGAGTGGGTTAGGTATACATATAGATAGATAGAGAGAGAGAGAGGGGGGTTGCAGAGAGACATTTGGAGGGACACAGTCAGATGGGAGGAGAAAGATAGTAGGAGGAGTAGTTAGAAACTGAGAGATGGAGGAGTGAGAGAGGGGGAAGACAGAGAGATTAGGAGAAGTAAGAAAGCGAGAGGAAGTGAAAAAGAGAATGAGAAGGGGTGGAAAGAAATGGAGGGAGAAGAGAGAATGGGAGGGAGAAGAAAGAAAGAGAAAGGGATTTCGCCAGAGAGAGTGGGTGGATTGTGAGGGAGTGAGTGCGAGTGGACAAGAGAAAGAGAGGGAGGCAGTGGAGTGGAGATAGGTAGGTGGCATGGGGTAGGAACAGACTGGAAGTGAGAGAGAGTTGGAAGGTGATAGAAAGAATGGGACGGTAAGACAGAGTAGGAGGGTGTAGAGAGATAAGGAGTGAGATGGATGTGCAGCGAGTCGGTGAGATGGGTAGACATAGAAGGTTTGGGAGGTTGGAGAGTGGAGAGGTGTGGACGGAGAGAGTGGGAGAGGGAGAGAGAGAGAGATTGGGATAGAAGTCCGTTGACTTCAGGGTTAGAGAGAGATAGATTGGGAGGGAGTGTGACAGAGAGAGTGGAAGGTGCTAGAGTGAGAGGAAGGTGGTAGAGAGAGAGTGGGAGTGTGGAAGTGAGGGAGCGTGTGATTTTCAGCAATGGGAAGGTGGAGACAGTCAGTGGGAGGGGGAAGTGAGAGTGAGACTGGGAGGGGTTTAGAGAGAGAGTGTGAGGGGGCAGACAGAGAAAATGTGAGGGAGGTAGAGAGACAGAGCGAGGGGAGTAGAGAGAGAGTTTGGGAGAGTGGTGAAGACAGAGTTCGGGAGTAGAGAGAGAGAAAGAGTGGGAGGTAGTGTGGTAGAGAAGTAGAGTGTAAGAGGATAGGGAGAATGAGAGCGGGATTGTGATAGAGACGGTGAAAGAGTTCGATAGAATTGGGTAGGGGAGAGACACGCGAGGGACAGCGGGAGAGACAGAGGGAGTGGGATAGAGACAGAGGGGAAGGGTGGAGAGAATGAGTGAGGTACTTTTAAGAGCGACAGTGGCAGGTGCAAGAGAGAGAGAGTCGGAAGGGGTTTAGAGAGAGAGTGGGAGGGGTTGGACAGAGACAGAATGCAAGGAAGAGAGCTTATGTGTGTGTGTAGAGAGAGAGATTGGGAGAAAGATAGACAGTGTGTGAGCGGTGTAGACAGAGATTTGGAGAGCGATAGAGAGTATGTGGAATAGAGAGGTAGAGATGGAGGTCGGGGTAGAGAGAGAGAGTGTGTGTGGTAGGGAATGTGGCAGAGAGGGAGACTGCAAGGGAGTAGAGAAAGTGGGATTGGTGCAGAGAGGGAAAGTTGTGTAGATAGAGAGGGAAGTGGAGTGAATACGCGAGGGGTTAGATAGAGAGTGGGGTAGAGAGGGGGTGTATGGAGACAATGAGTGGGATAGGTTTGAGAGAGTGGGAGGCGTCAGAGAGAGAGAAGAAGGGAATGACAGTGAGAGATAGAGGGAGGATGGAGAGAGAGACGGAGGGGAGAAAGAATGGGAGGGATAAGAGAGAATGAAAGAGAGATGAAGTCGGTTGAGAGAGTGGGACGGGAACAGAAAGATAGTCAGGGGTGTAGATAGACAAAGGGAAAGGGGTGGAGACAAATGATGTGTGAGGCAGAGGGAGGGAATTAGGGAGAGAGAGGGATGGGGGAGTGGGGTAAACTGAGAGGGGGAGGGGTAGAGAAAGGGGAGGTGGATTAGAGAGCAGCCGTAGAGTAGAGAGTGGGACAGAGTAGAGAGAGAGAGAGACTTCGTGTGGGCAAGAGAGGAAGGGGAGCGGAGAGACAGAGTGTGGGAGGGGTTAGAAGGAGAGGGTGGGAGGGGGTAGAGAGACAGAGGGAGGGAAGGTTAAGAGAGAGAGTGATAAGATTCGATGTCGAGAGAGATTGAGTGGGGAAAGCAGTCAAAGAGAGAGATGGAAGGGAAGAAAGAGAGAGCAAGGCGGTTTCCACGACTGTGTTGTTGGGGAGAAGAGTCATCGTGTGAGCTCGGTAGACAGATAGAGAGTGGGATCAGAAGAGAGAGAGGGGTGGAGAGAGAAAGAGAGTAAGCAGGAGTGGGTTAGAGAGAGAGAGATCGTTTGTGGGGGAGCGAAAGAGAGAGAAGGAGTGCGGTACATAGAAAGAGGGATGGTGAAGAAAGACAGGGAGAGAGTGGGAAGGGGAGAGGGAGAAGGATACTGGGAGGGGATAGAGAGAGAGGGAGGATGGGTTCGAGGGAGAGAGAGCGGGGTTAGACAGAGTGCGAAATAGAGAGATATGGAGTGTAGTAGAGATAGACTATGGGGTCGAAAGTGAATGGGAAGGCTTTAGAGAGAGAGTGGGAGTGTAACAGAGAGATCGGGAGGGTGATTGAAAGAGGGCAATTGTGCAGACAGAGGAATGGGAGGGATGGAGAGAGAGAGAGAAACCCTGGGAGGGGTGCGAGTCACACAGAATGGCAGCTTTAGAGATGGGTAGAGAGAGATTGGGAGACGCTTCAAGATACAATTCGGGGTCGAGAGATAGAGGCAGAGTGGGAGAGAATGTGGAAAAGGTGGAGAGTGCAACGGAGTAGAGAGAGTGTAGACGTGTGGTAGAGAGACGGAATGAGGTAGCAAGAGAGAGGGAGGCGTTTGGAGAGCGCGAGTAGGAGGGGCATGGAGAGAGAATGGAAGAGGTTTTGAAGGAGAGAATAGGTGCGGGTAGACAGCAAGAGATTGCGAGTGGTTAGAGAGATTGGGAGAGCGTGAGAGAGAGAGTGGGAGAGCGGTAAAGATAGCGTCCGGGGAAGAGAGAGAGACAGAGTAGGAGGGAGCGTGGCAGAGAGAGAATCTCCAAGGGTAAGAGAGAGAGTGTGGGATTGGGATAGAGAGAGAGAGAGTGGGTTAGTTAGAGAGTGGGTTGCTGGAGACAGTAAGTGGGAGGTGTTGACAGAGAGAGTTGGAGGTGGTAGAGAGAGGGCAGGGAATGAGAGAGAGTTAATGGGAGGAGGTAGAGAGGGATGGAGAGAGCGTGAGGGGAAGAGAGAGGGAGGTGAGTAGAGAAAGATGCAGAGGGAGAGAATGGAGACGGAAAAAGTGAGAGGGTGAAAGACAACGAGGGAAAGACAGTTGGAGTTGGTCGAGAGCGACAGTGGGAGCGGAGGAAGAGAGATAGTGGGGGAGTAGAGAGAGAGGGCAGGGTGGAGAGAGAGAAGAATGATGATAGAAAGAGAGAGTAGGAGGGGCAATCGTGAGAAAGTGGTTGGCAGATAGAGTGGGAGGGGCAGAGAAAGAGTGGGACGAGGTGAGAGAGGGAGGGAAGAGAGAGTGGGAGGTGAAAGAGAGAAAGAGAGAGAGTAGGTGGGGTGGAGAGAGAGGTAGGTGGGTAGAGAGAGATGCAGAGGGAATGATTGGCGACAGTGGGAGGGAGAAGAGAGAATGAAAGAGAGTGATGGTGTCGGCAGAGAGAGTGAGAGGGGAACAGAAAGATTGTCGGAGGGGGAAGATAGAGAAAGGGAGTGGGGTGGAGACATCGGGTGTGCGACAGAGAAAGTGGGAGGGGTGTAGGAAGATGGAGGGATGAGGGGGTGAGGGGTGTGGGGTAAACAGAGATATAAGGAGGGGGTAGAGAATGGAGGATGTGGGAGAGTGAGCTTAAGGAGGGTGGAGAGAGTGGGACGTTGGAGAGAGAGAGACAGTGACTGTGTGGTAGGGGAAGAGAGAAATAAATGTAGGGGTATGGGTGGGCTTCGCTTCGGCGGGTCGGTGTGGACTTGTTGGGCCGAAGGGCCTGTTTCCACACTGTAATGTAATCTAATCTAATCTAATCTAAATTGGGAACGGAGAGAGAGACAGTGTGGGGAAGAGAGAATTAGTGCAAACACAGTGGAAGGGGAGAGTGTAAGGAGAAGAGAGAGAGTGGGAGAAGTGAGAAAGCGACAGAGAGCTGAAGTGTGGTAGTGCGGTTAGAGTGGAATACAGAGAGTTGGAGGGAGGAGAAAGGGGGTCGCATGAGAGAAGGATCGATAGGGAGAGGTACAGAGATGGGAGGGAGAACAGAGAGCGGAATAAGGATAGAGAGAGAGAGCAAGGGAGTGGGGTAAATATATATATATATATATATATATAGAGAGAGAGAGAGAGAGAGGGAGAGAGAGAGAGAGATTTCAGAGAGAGGCAGTTAGAGTGATAGAGTCGGATGAGAGGAGAGAAAAAGTGGGAAGGGGAGACAGAGAGGCAGGGGGTAGATGAGATTGGGAGGAGTAAGAAAGAAAGAGGCAGGGAAAGAATGAGAAGGGGTCGAGACAGAAGGAGAGAGTAGAGAGAGAATGGGAAGGAGAACAGAGAAAGAGAGAGGGAGTTCAATGGAGAGAGTGGGCGGATTGTGAGGGAGTGAGTGGGAGTGGAAAAGAGAAAGAGAGAGTGGAGTGGAGAGAGATAGTGGTAGGGGGTAGAAAGATAATGAGTGTGGTTAAGACAGAGTGTTGGAAGGTGATGAAAAGAGTGGGACGATAAGAGAGGCAGAGTGGGACGGTGTGGACAGAGAAGGAGTGGGGCGGATGTACAGAGAGACAGTCGGAGGGGGTAGACCGAGAAACAGTGGGAGGTTTTAGAGTGGAGATGGATAGAGGGAGAGAGTGGGAGAGGGCGAGGGACAAAGACTGGGAGAGAGGTAGACAGAATTCAGGGTTAGAGCGAGAGAGACAGATTGGGAGGGAGTGTGGCAGAGAGAGAGAGATTGGAAGGTGGTAGAGAGTGTGGGAGTGGGGTAGTGAGAGAGAGTGGGGAGGTAGTCAGGAGGAGAGTGGAGAGAGTGAGTGGGAGGGGGTAGGGAGAATGAGACTGGGAGGGGTTTAGAGAAAGTGTGTGTGAGAGTAAACAGAGAGAAAATGCGAGGGTGATAGAGAAAGACAGAGGGAGGGTTGTAGAGAGAGAGAGTGGGAGCGTGGTGCAGAGAGAGTTCGGTAGGAGAGAGAGAGAAAGGGTTGGAGCGAGTGTGGCAGAGAGGTAAAGATGGTAAGTAAGAGTATAGGGGAGAGAGCGGGATTGTGGCAGAGATAGAGAATGGATTTGATAGTTTTGTATAGGGGAGAGACGACGCGAGGAGTTAGCGAGAGACAGAGACAGAGAGTGGGATAGGGAGGGGAAGGATGGAGAGAGTGAGTGAGATAGTTTTGAGAGAAACTGTGGCAGGTGGAAGAGAGAGAGAGTCAGAAGGGGTTAAGAGAGAGAGTAGAAAGGGGCGGACAGAGAGAGAATGCAAGGGCGAGAGCGTGGGTATCTGTAGACAGAGAGATTGGAAGAGCGGTTGAGAGTGTTGGAGCATTGTCGACAGAGATTAGGAGAGCGGCAGAGAGAGTGTGGAAGAGAGGTAGAGAGGGAGTTCGGGGGTAGAGAGAGAGAGAGTGGGCGCCATTGCGGCAGAGAGAGAGAGTGCAAGGGAGTAGAGGCAGTGGGATTGCTGTAGAGAGGGGAGGGGAGAGACTGCTCGAGGGGGTAGAGGGAGAGAGTGGGGTAGAGAGGGGGATGGTGGAGACAGTGAGTGGGATAGGTTTGAGAGAGAGAGTGGGAGGCGTCAGAGAGAGAGAAGGATGGAATGACAGAGCGAGAGAGGGAAGCGGTAGAAAGAGAGGGAGGGGAGAGAATGGGGGTGGGAAGAGAGCAAGAGAGAGTGGGCGGGGTAGGGAGAGAGGGAGGTGGGTAAAAAGAGAGATGCAGAGGGAAGGACAGGGGGGAAGAGACAGCGTGTGAGCTCGATAGACAGATTGAGGATGAGATCGGAAGAGAGCGCGGGTGGTGAGAGAAAGAGAGAGCAGGAGTGGGCTAGAGAGAGAGATCGTTTGTGGGGAGAGAAAGAGAAAGAGGGAGTGTGGTACAGAGAAAGAGGGATGATGAAGATAAAGAGGGAGAAAGTGGGAGGGGAAGAGAGAAAAAGATAGTGTGAGGGAGAAGAGAGAATGAAAGAGTGATGGAGTCGGTAGAGAGAGTGGGACGGGAAAAGAAAGGTAGTTGTACGGGGATAGATAGCGAAAGGGAAAGGGGTAGAGACAGAGGGTGAGTGACAAAGAGGCAATGGAGGAGGGAGTGAGAGGGATGAGGGGGAGGGGAAGGGGGTAATCCTCGAGAGGAGCATGCGGAAGAGAAAGGTGAGATGGGACAGAGAGCTGCAGGAGGGTAAGAGAGAGTGGGACGGAGTAGAGAGAGAGAGACTGCGTGTGGGGAAGAGAGCAAGCGGAGTGGAGAGAGCGTTTTGGAGGTGTTAGAAGCAGAGATGGGAGGGGAGGGGGTAGAGAGAGAGGGAGGGTGGGATATGAGAGAGAGATAAGGTTCGATGTAGAGAGAGATTGAGTGTGGAGGTAGTCAAAGAGAGAGATGGAAGCGGGAGAGAGAGAGCGAGGCGGTTTCTTCGACACAGTGTTGTCGGGGAGAAGAGACAGCATGTGAGCTCGATAAACAGATAAAGAGTGGGATCGGAAGAGAGACGGTGGAGAGAGAACGTGAGAGCAGGAGTGGAGTAGAGAGTGATATCGTTTCTAGGGGAGAGAAAGAGCGAGGAAGTGGGATACAGAGAAAGCGGGATGGTGAAGAAAGAGAGACAGTTGGAGGGTAGAGAGCGAAAGATAGTGGGAAGGGGTAGAGCGAGATGGGGTGGGGCTCGAGAGAGAGAGGTGTTAGAGAGCGAGATATTGAGCGATATGGAGTGTAGTAGAGATAAACTATGTGGTCGAATGGGAATGGGAAGTGTTTTGAGAGATAGTGGGAGTGCGACAGAGAGATTGGAAGGGTGAGAGATAGAGAGGGAATGTGCAGACAGTGGAGTGGGGGCTGAAGACAGAGAGAGAGAGAGACAGAGAGAGAGAGAGAGAGAGAGGGGTGAGAGCCAAAACGAGTGGTGCCTTTAGACATGGGTAGAGAGAGATTGGGAGACGCTTAGAGAGATAGTTAGGGGTAGAGAGATAGAGGCAGAGTGGAAGGGATTGTGGCAAAGGTAGAGAGTGGAACGGGTTAGAGTGATTGTAGGTGTGTGCAAAAGAGACGGAGTGGGGTAGCAAGAGAGAGGGAGGAGTTTGGAGCGCGAGTGGGAGGGGTGTAGTAATTGAGAGTGGAAGGGGTTTAGATGGAAAGAACAGGCACGGGTAGACAGAGAGAGATTGCGAGGGCTTTGAGAGATTGGGAGGGATGCAGAGAGAGAGTGGGCGAGCGGGAGAGACAGAGTTCGGGGTAGAGAGAGATAGAAACAGTGTGGGACGGAGTGTGGCTGTGAGAGAAACTCCAAGGGGAAAATCGAAAGTTTGGGATTGGGCTAAAGAGAGTGTGGTAAGAACAGATCGGGTTGCTGGAGACAGTGAGTGGGAGGTGTTTGACAGAGAGAGTGGGAGGTGATAGAGAGCGAGGGTGGGAATGTGTGAGAGAGAGTTAAACGGAGGAGATATAGAGAGAAAGATGGAGAGAGAGTGTGATGGGAAGAGAGAGGGAGGTGGGTAGAGAGAGATGCAGAGAGAGAGTATGGAGACAGAAAAAGTGGGAGGGAGAAGAGACAACCCGGGCGAGACAGTTGTAGTTGGTAGAGAGCAAGAGTGGTAGCGGCGAAAGAGAGTTAGAGGGAGGGAAGAAGAGAGATAGGGAGGGAGGGGCTGGAAAGAGAGATAGATGAGTATAGAAAGACAGAGAGTAGGAGAGCATGGCGTGAGCGAGATGTTGGGCAGATAGAGTGGGTAGAGAGAGAGTGGGAAGAGGTAGAAAGCGAGACCAAGTGGGGTAGAGAGAGAGGGAAAGTGGGAGAGTTAGTGGGAGGGGCAAGAGAGTGGGAGAGGGATGGGGGCTGAGAGGGAGGGTATGCGCAGTGTTGGCAGAGAGAGACTGAGGGGTGAAGGGAGAGATATAGTTGGATGGGAGTAGAGAGATGGAGGTAATGGATAGAGAGAGTGTGGTTGAGTGGGGGGACGACAGGAAGAGAGAGTGTGTGGTATGAGATGACAGATTGGGAGGGGTTGACAGAGAGGACGGAAGTGCGAGATTTAGGGAGAATGATGGAGTAGACAGTGAGACAGTTGGAAGGGGAAGATAAAAAGATAGAATGCGAGGAGAAGAGAGGGAGCGGGAGTGGGAGAGTGAGAGCGGAATTAGGAAGGGAGAAAAGAGAGCACGAGGGTAGACAGAGAGAGATTGGGATGCAAAAGGAAAGAGAGGTAGTGCGATGTGAGTAGAGAGAGAGGGAGGGAGAGAATACAGAGTGTGTGTGAATGGCAGTGGGAGGAAAGAAAGAAACATTATGGGAGGCGAGGACAGAGGAAGGGGTAGAGAGAGAGAGAGAGAGAGAATCGGAGGCGAGAAGAGAGAGTGAGAGCGAGGAAGACAGAGAGCGGGAGCGGAACTGACAGTGTAGGGGAGAGAGAAAGAGAGAGAGTGGGGTCAAAGAGAGAGATAGTGAGATGTGATATAAAGGGAGGTAGGAGGGCATGAGGGAGAGACTGTGGGACAGAGTCAGAGACTGAGAGTGGGGTAAATAGAGATAGTGGGAAAAGGTAGAGATAGTACACAGTGTGTTAGACAACAAGAGAGAATGGGTGTGGGAGAGAGAGAAAGGGTTGGAGAGTTAGGTAAAATGAAGGAGCGAGAGAGACAGAGAGTGGGTGAGAGAGAGAGGGAGGGGTTAGTGAGTGGGAGACGGGAAGAGAGAGTGGGTGAGAGGAAGAAAGAGAGAGTGGGAGGGGTTGAGAGAGACAGCGACAGTGGGAGGGTTAGACAGTGAGAGCATGTAAGGGGGTAGAAACAGAGTGGCGGGGTAGAGAGAGAGTGGGATTAGAGAGAGAGTGGGAGGGGTGGAGAATGAAAGTAGTTGGGGTCGAGAGAGAAAGTGGGAGGGAGTAGAGTAGAGAGAGAGGATAGTGACGAAGAGAGAGAGATACTAGGAGCTGTAAGAGAGACAAAATGGGAATGGTTTAGAATGAGAGTGTGGGAGAGGGAGAGAGAATGTGGCAGTGGGTTAGAGAGAGATTCGGGCACAGTGGAGAGTTAGGTTGTGGTGGATAGTGTGAGAGGTAGTAGGAAGGAGTAAGGGGACAGAGAATGGGAGAGGCTAGATATAGAAAGTGTGGGATGTTTAGAGAGACAGAGGCAGTGGAGGAGAGGGTACAGAGTTGGAGAACGGTAAAGAGAGAGAGGGAGGGACGTGGACAGAAAGAATGGTATACGGTGAGAGAGTGGGAGGGTTTAGGGAAAGAGACCGTGGTGGGTAGGGGAGTGAAAGGATGCGAGGATGTTAGAGAGACAGAGTGGGAGAATGGTAGAGAATGAGAGGGTGTGAATGGAGAGAGACATAGACTTGAATGGAGTAGACAGGGAGAGGGAGAGGGGTAGATAGAGGACGGGTTAGACAGAGACGATCGGAGGGGAGGGGAGAAAGTGAGTGCGAGCGGGAAGACAGAGAGAATTGGAGGGAAAGTCTGAGAGAATGGGGAAAGAGACAAAAAGACATGGAGTGGGAGAGTGAGAGAGATTGTAGGAGGGAAAGAAAGTGGGAGTAGATTAAAGGGAGAGAATGGAACGCGGTAGAGAAAGTGAGGAAATGTGTTAGAGGGAGAGTAAGGACGGGAGGGGGTTAGAGAGATAGTTGGGGTTTAAAAGGAAAGAGAATCGGAGGGGTACAGAGAGAAAGAGTGGGAGGATTACAGAAAGGTAGAGAGAGGGAGACAGGGGTAGTGAGTGGGAAAGGGGTGTAGAGATATGGAGAGTGGGAGGACGTTCAGGAGATTGAGAGACAATGGGAAGGGTAGAGAGAGAAAGTGTGGCATAGAGAGAGTGAGAGGGGCTGGAGAGTGAAAATGTGTGGTAGTCGAGAGAGAGAAAGTGCGATGGAATGGAGTGGAGAGAAGGGGGTGGGGGAAGGGAGAAAGATTGCGGGAACTGGTCGAGAGAGAGTAGGAGCGGTTGGAGAGAGAGAGGGAAGCGGAGAGAGAGCGTGTGGTTGGTAGAGAGAGTTGAGAAGAGGGAGTTGGAGTGGGTCGAAAAAGAAGCAGTCGGCGGGTTAGATGGAGAGAGAATGGAAGATTTTGAGAGAGTGGTAGGAGGTAGCGTGAGAGATTTAGAGAGGGCTAGAGAGAGAGACGCATTGTAGGGAAGAGAGAGGGAGGGAATGAGAGAGACTGGGAAGGGGTTGGGAGAGGGGAGTTCACCAGAGAGAGAGATACAGAGGGTGCTGGTAGAGAAACAGTGTGGAGGAAGTGAGACAGTGAGATTAGGGAGCGAGAGCGTTGGAGTGTGCTAGAGTGTGTGATGGACGGTAGAGAGAGGGAGTGGGGTAGTGAGTGAGTGGCAAGGGTGTGTAGAGAAAGAAGCAATATGAGGGAGTAAAGGGAGAGAGAATGGAATCAGGTCGAGAGAGATTGGTGGTAGAGAGCGGAAGCTTGGGAGAGGGTTAGGGAGCAATTTGAGAGTAGTAGAGAGACAGTGTGTAGCAGAGAGAGGGGGAAAGGGAGAGAGAGTGTGAAAGAGGTTGATCGAGAGAGTGTGTGTGGTTACAGTGTGTGAAAGTGGGGGGTGTGCAGAAAGCGATGGGTGGGGAGAGAGAGTGGGTTGTGGTAGACACAGTGGAAGTGTCACGAGAGAAAGAGTGGTATAGAGAGACCCAGAGTGGGGGCTGGGGAAGAGAGAACGAGAGAGAGCAATAGGGAGTGGGGCTGAAAGAAAGAGAGAGAGAGGGTGAGACACGGACGGTGTGGAGACTGAGAGCGTGGGAGGGGTAGAGAGAGAGTGTGAGGGTGAAGAGTGAAAGAGAGAGGAAGAGTGGTAGGGAAAGAGAGTGGGAAGGGGTATCGGGAGGGAGATGGAAGGGAAAGAGAGAGAGTGGGAGGGTGTAGAGACAGAGAGGGAAGGGAAGAGAGAAATATAGTCGGCAGATAGTAGAGAGGGGCAGAGAGAGGTAAGGATGTAGAAAGAGAGTGGGAGGGCAAGAGACAAAGAGAGGCAGGGGAGGAGGGGAAGAGAAAGGGAAGAGATCTGGACAGGGAGACATAGGGTGTCAAGAGTGACTGCGAGGCGAAGAGGGAAAGAGAGAGACATAGTGTACTGGAGAGATAGAAAGTGAGAGGGTCAAGAGAGAGTGTGTGGGAGGGGTTAAATAGAGAGCGTGAAGAGGACAAGAGAGCGGGACGGTGTATAGAGAGGGAGGGAGTGGGGTGCAGAGTCAGGGACTAAGAGGGGTGTAAAGTGAGAAAGACAGTGGGAGGGGATGGAGAGAGTTTGGTGTAGAGAGAGTGGGGTGTTGAGAGATAGTGGGAGGGGTGTAGAGAGGGAGATAGTGGAGGATAGAATGAGAGAATGGAGGGGGATAGTGATAACGGGTGGGAGGGTGACAAAGGGAGAGAATAGGAGGGTACAGTGAGTGGATGGGGCAGAAAGAGACAAGCAGAGCATGTATGGGTGCAGAAAGAGAGAGAGAGTGTGCACAGAAGAGAGGGGAAGCGACCGTGTCAATATTTGTTGGTGGGTCCTGGGGTGTATGACGATTTTTATTTTGTTCTCGGGGAGTGTCTGTATTGACAGTCGGGTTCCATGGAGTGTCTCTGTTAAATCATGGGAATTGGCGCTGTGTGTCTGTATTTACTGGGCTGTCCTGGGGAGTGTGTCTGCATTTAGCAGGGTTTCCCAGGGAGTGTATCAGTATTTACAGGGGGCTCACATGGAGTGCGTCAGTATTTAAGGGGTGGATCTTGGGGATTGTGTTGGTGTTTACAGCAGGGACCCGGGGAGTGTATCAGCATTTGAACGGGGTCCACAGGGAATTTGTTGATATTTCCAATGGGTTTATGATGAGGGTGCTGATATTTTCTGGGGTCTCAGTGAGTGCGATTGCTCAGGAACCCTGCGGAGTGCTTTGAAATTTACTGTTTGAACTGGGGAGTGTGCTGGTATGTACAAGACATTCCCTGCATCTGTGTTAATATTTACAGGGAGTTTCCTGTGAGTGTGTCAGTATTTACAGAGGGGTCCAGGGGACCGAGTCGGTATTTACCGGGTTGTCCTGCGGAGTGTGTCTGTATTTATCGGGGAGTCCTGTGGAGTGTGTCAGTATTCACAGGGGAGGTCACATGGAGGGCGTCGGTATTTAAAGATTGGCTCCTGGGGATTGTGTCGGTATTTACGGCATCATCTCGTGGGGTATGTCAATATTTACAATGACATTCCGGTGAGTGTGTCAGTATTTATTGGGGGGGGGGGGGGGGGAGTTTCTGGGGAGTATGTCGGTATTTCCAGGGGATTCCAGGGAAGTGTATCAGTATTTACAAGGGGCCGTCCCTGGAAGATTGTCTGTATTTGCAGTTTTGGAGGGTCATGGAATTTTTCATTTTGAGTATACTGCGAAAATGGGTGTTGGCAGTCTAATTTAGTTCTACTAGCTATCCCCACGTCGTCATTTTATTAAGAATATGTTCAGAGAATTCATTTGCCCCAAAGAATTGTTCGAGTTTGGGAATTGTTTTGCCAGTAGATGGTGGATTCTCCGAGTCTTTCAGGATATTCAATGTTGAGCTGATCCGGTTCTGTTCAGTAAAGGTCTCAATAATGATCAGCTCCAGACAGCGTTGTGGAGCTGAGAGGTCAGTTGTGATATCGGTGAAGGACGAATGGGACGCGAAATATCAAACAGTTTATTCCTGATCCACTGTTACTAATTTACCAGGCCTGTAACTGATACTCTGAATGTAGCGTAAGTACTATGCTTACCTCTGAATAAATCATGTTTCAGATTTAGTATTAGTTCACGGTACTGCAATTCATCGAGTCATAGAGTCATAGAATCCTAAAACATGCAGACCGGCCCTTCAGCCCAAACTCGTCCATGCAGAACAAAATGTCCATCAACCTCAATCCCATTTCCCTGCACTTAACGCATATCTCTCTAAGTGTTTCCGATTCATGTATTTTTCCATTGCCTGTTAAACGTTGTCACTGTATCTGCCTCCACCACTTCCGCTGGCAGCTCATTCCATATGCAAAAAGTTTGCATTTCAGTCGTCATGTATTGTTTCTCGTCTAACATTAACCTAACTGCTAGTCCTTGATTACACGACGCTGAGAAAGACACCACTTGCATTTATCATATTCATGCCTCTCATGATCCTATATACTTCATAAGATCCCACCTCAATCTTATAAACTCTAAATTAAAATATCTGAGGTTGTCCAAGCTCTCCCTATTACGAAGACACTGGCAACATTATTGTAAGTCATTTCTCAACTCTTCCAATAATAGTAACATCTTCCTACAGCAAAGTATCCAAGATTGAACACAGTACACCAAGTGGGGCTATCACCAACATCGTGTCCAACTGAAACATAAATTTCCAAATTCTATACAAAATACCGTGACTAAAGCAGGCCAGTGTGCCAATCGACTTCTTTGCTGCCCTTCCGACGTGTGAGCATACTTTTAGAGATACTTACACTTGAACTCTAGGGTTCTTCTGTTCCACGACACTCGTTATAATCTTGTATCTTTACAAGAGTGGCCCACACTGACGTGCAAGTTGAGTGCTCAGAACAGATGAAAGGTGTACTCTTCAAAAGTGCTAAACAAAGATACTTGTGATAGATATAAGCCAGGGGCACTGTGTGAAGCAGTGAATGGAGATCCACTATTTTGTTCACAATGCCAAGGAACGCGTTAAATAAAAAACAAAGAATCATCTTGCAACAGACAACATTAGCCGTAGAGGACACAGACGTAAATGCAGCCTGAAAGGTTTTCTAAGGCAGGGATTGGCCATACAAAGTCGTCTGCAATGGCAGAACGAATTGGATGAAAGTTTAAACTTGCATATACGTAAGTGTATATGACGTAGGTGTAAGTGATGTTGGCGGGTTTGTGGTGGGGGTTTTGATTTGACGGAGTGGGGTTGCAGATGGACATTGAAAGAGTAAGGAATCTGCAGACCACAGAAAAACTGGACAAAATTGTGGATAAACACTCATAAACATGAATAAAAACGAATGCATACTATCTTGGACTGCAAGATTGTAAGCAAATATAAAAGAAGTGATTTGCAGGGCGAAAATGAGAAGAGAGTTAAAAAGCGATGTGACATAAGAAAACAAAATCAGGAAGGCCATCTGAGAGGAAAGCAACGTTACTTTAAAGTTACTTTAAGGAAGTGAACAAGTCTACTTTCAAAGAAGCTATTTCTAAAATAAGTACATTTAGATCACAAGGACCGAAGTACGTTCCTGTTCAAAACATCTCAGAGCATGGAAGAATTGTCCTAAAATCTGGAAATAAAAGACAAGCAACAATAACTGCAAATTATCAGCTTCAGGACATAAATTCACAAATTTCCATAAAGTGCAGCACGATTACTTCATAAAATGGCTTACACCAATGTGAGGAGGAATGATATGTAGGACACCCAAGGAAAATAAAGAAAAATCGCGATATCCCTAACAGTCAAGCACTTACAGGTGGCAACAATCAGGAAAATTTCCAAACCGGTCTCTGGCACTGAGCCTGACACTGTGGCTCAGAAGGGAAAGGGAGAGAATAGAAAAGCCCTAGTTTAAGGGGATCGACTAGTTAGATAGACTTAGAGGAGATTTTGTGGTCGTGAATGAGACTCCCAGAAGGTATGTTGCCTGGCAGGTGCCAGGGTCCGGGATGTCGCCGATCTGAAGAGGGACATCGAACAGCCAGAAATCGTGATATATACTGCAACCAACTTTATAGGCAGGAAAGGGATTAAGGATCTGAAAAGTGACTACAGAGAGATTGGTTGGAAGCTGAAGAGCAGGACAACTAGAGTCGTGATCTGAGTTTGCTCCCGGTGCCACGAGATAGTGAGGTAAGGAACAGTCAGCGAATGGATCTCAACATATGATTGCAAGGCTGGTGCAGGAGGGAGGGCTTCAGATACCTCGACCATTGTGGCGTCTTCTGGGAAGGTGAGACTTGGAATTAAGGACGGGTTGCACTTGAACTGGAGGGGCGCAAATGTCCTGGGTGGGAGATTTGATAGTGTGGTTCGTCAGGCCTTCAACTAGTTTCGGAAACGGGTGGGAATCAGAGCCATATAACTGAGAGGGGTATAGTTGTAGATGGAGCAGTGACAGGATGTAGTGAATCTGTTGTGAAGGTTTCTCACGTGATGAATCAAAGGGATCGGCTAAAGTGTATCTGCTTTAATGAAAGCATTGTCAAAAATAAGAGTGATGAACTTAGAGCATGGATCAGTACTTGGGGCGATGAGGTTATGGCCATTACAGAGACGTGGGTTTCACAGGAGCAGGAATGCTTGCTCGATATTACATGGTTTAGACGGTTAAAAATTAACAGGGAGGGTGGAAAAAAATAGAATGGGGAATATGATTGCTAATCAGAGAGTTTATCGCAGATACAGAAACTAAGGTTGTTGAGGAAGTTTTGCCTACTGAATCATTACAGGGGGAAGTTAGAAACAGCAAGGGAGCAGCCACCACTCTGGGGGTTTACTACAGTAGCGCGAAGAGCAGTAGAGAGATTGACGAACTGATAAGACGGCACATTTTCGAAAAATGCAGATGTAGCAGGGTTGTTATTACAGATTACTTTAACTTTCCCAATATGAACTGGACCCTCCTTCGTGGACATATTTTGGATGAAGCTGTCTTTGCTGGGTGTGTTCAGGAGGGTTTCCTTACTCAGTATGTAGACAGGCCGACGAGGGGAGCTGCCATTTTGGATTTGGTACTAGACAATGTCCCAGGACAGGTGTCAGATTCCGTGGTGGACGAACACTTTGGTAACAGTGACCACAACTGCCTCACATTATCATAGACGTGAAGAGAGAAAATGGCAGTTACCAAGGGAAAACATTTAATGGGTAAAAGGAAATTATGACGCTATCGGACAGGAGTTGGAAAGAACAGACTGGGAGAAATGGCACAGCAGACATGTGGAGACGGTATAAGGAGAAGTTGTTGCGTGTGATGCAGGAACTTTTTTCTCTGAGACAGGTAAGAAGGGGTATGATGAAGTAGCGTTGGATGCCGAGAACAAAAGTGCTTCTCGTCAAAATGAAGACAGAAGCTGGTGGAAGGTGGAGGAAGAAAGGATCTTGAACAGCTTTGGTGGAGTACAGCCTTGCGATAAAGGAGCTCAGAAATGCACTGAGGAGAGCCAGGAGGAGGCACTAGAAAGTCTTGGTAGGAGGGATTAGGGAGAATCCAAAGGCAGTTTACTCATACGTGAGGAATAAGAAAATGATCAGGGAGAAGTTAGTGCCGATCCGGGAAAGCTTAGGAAACTTGTGCGTGAAGTCTGATCAGATAGAGGAAGTCCTAAATGAGTTTATTGCCCTTCCATTAAAGAAAGGGACCTTGTGAATGTGAACTTTAAGGATCTGGGATATGGGCTTGAACAGAGCAAGATTGTTGAAGTTGCTGCGTTGGAACCTTTGGCGAACATTAAGATTGATAAGTCACCAGGGTCAGACCAGATTTATCCGAGCTTAATCCACGTAGCGAGAAAGGAGATTGCTAAGCCGCTGGTGAAGATCTTTTATACTTCCCTCTCCACAGGAGTCAACGGGTGGATTGGCAGGTAGAGAATGTTGTTGCTCTTTTCAAGAAAGGTGATAGAGTAATCCCTGGCAATTACAGACCAGTCAGTCTTACTTCTGTGGTCACAACGTTTTGGAAAGAATTCTGAGAAATAGGATGTCTGAATATTTGAAAATAATACCGTGATTAAAGGCAGTCAGCATGGCTTTATGATGGGAAGGCCGTGCGTAAAAGGTCTCATTGAGGTCTTCGAGGAGGATACAAGACAGGTTGACGAACTCGAGCAGTAGATGTAGTGTGCATGGGCTTCAGCAAGGCATTTGATGGGTTCCCCATGATAGGCCCATTTAGAATGTCAGGAGGTATGGCATGCGTGGAGTTTTGGCAATCTGGCTTCAGAGTGTTTGGCTGACAGAAAGCTGAGAGTATTTGTAGATGTCATTTATTCTGCCTGGAGGTCGGTGTTGGGTAGTGTCTGTTCTTGGGCCTCGGCTCTTTGCAGTTTTTATAAATGACTTGGATGAGGGAATGCGGGGGTAGGTTAGTAAATGTGCGATTGGGCTAAACACTAAACGATGAGAATAAAAAGGAAGAACACGTCAGCTGCTTCATCAACCTAAAGTTACTTTTAGCAGAATGTAAATAAAGTGATTTCTTATTCATTCATGATGGGTATCGCTGGTTCCACAGATATGTGTAGTTCATCCTTCATCGTCCAGAAGGCAGTTAAGTGCCGAGAGTTTAGGAAATTCAAGTAAAGCAAAGGAGTAAGTCTGGTCTATTGAAGCGGAAGAAGCGCAAGTCAGTGCTTTATGGTTGGACATCATCGTTGAAACTAGTACAAAATCGAAATGTATTTCTGATCGGAGTATTTTTTAAGGGGGAAACTTGGGCAACAATGAGAATGTATGGACCTCCCCTGAGTAGAAACGATGCTTCGAATTTCTGATGGAATTTACAAGGTACATTCAGCAAAAGTCCAAAAGAACTAGACATTGGAAATTTGCAACAAAAGCAGAAATCACTGGAAAATCTCAGCAGACTTGGCAGGACCATTGCTGTGTAATCAAACTTAATGCTCGTGGTCCAAAGACCCTTCTTAAGCACTGATGGCATCTGCGAAAAGAAGCTTTGTTTTTGCACAAGATGGTTTGTTGGAGTGAAATGAAAGGGGGGGGTGGGGGGTGGGGTGAGTTGATGATCCACAGAGACACTGTGACGAAGCTGCTTCTTTGACAACAATATGTTGTCCTTTTTTTTCAGAAGTGTCATGAAGGCAGAGGTTCCGACATGTTGGGAACTATCTATGAGAAAAAAAAAAATAGCACGATGAACCACGAGTGACCAGTTCTCCGAGCTCAGATTTGGAGCAATCAGTCTGTTTGAAGATCCTGCTCAATTTTTAGCAGGCACCCAAAAAACAGTTCCATGCTGATCCTCTCTCTCATCTCTGACATTTCTCCTGTAATAATCTGTTTTTGATTTTACCATATTTTCTTTCTGTAAATGAAGTGTCTATGAGGATGGTGCAAGGTTTTTTAGAATAGCATCATGACGTTTCCATGGAGTTCATTGGGTTTTCAGACAGCTTGTTTTTTTTTTATATTCTGTTCTGTGTTGGTCGTGTTTCGATCGGTAATCTGAAAACATGTTCTGTTTTGTTTAAACGTGAGTGGTTCGCCCAGGTGCATCACACTTGGAAAAGCCACACAGCACTTCTTTTGCACGACTGGAGAAGTTAGTGTCTGGGCAACAATCTTGAACTATTTTCAGGTGGTCTGATTTGGGCCATAACAATAAATAAAGACAGGAAAAAGCATATGGCGGTTGCAGGTTAGCTTGGAGAATGAATAACTATGATTGATGTCATGGATCAGACCAGAAACTCATAATTTTCTTTCAGAAGTTAGCACAGACATTTTCTCACTTTAAGACGGCTGTTCCAGATGCAACACGACTGCTCAAGCCACTTGATGTTAAGTAAAACGAATTTTACTTGAACATTGTTATTACAATACAATCAAAGAGAGAGGAAATTAGAGTAACTGAACTTGTTTGGAAAACTTAACAGAATTATAGAGACCGAAACTAATAATAATTCAGTCTTCCAAGAGACAAACATTCTGCAAAACATACCCCTTGACAAATAAACCTGAAATTTCGGACACATAATATAACAGACGAAATCCATGTGAACATTTAGAGAGAGAAGCAACTAACTTCCATTCACTGCATCTTCCAACTGTTTTGAGTCCACGATATCTTCCGCCTAAATTTAGACATAAAAGTCAGGAACAAACTAGAAATCTCGGGCTGCGACACACTGAGCTGTTACATTGTTTCAACTTTAAAGACATACTCAAAGCTTCACAAGCTATTTCCTCCAGTGGTCTTCAGCGGCCAGGTCTGAACACCCATTTCAATCTATCTCTGGAAATAAACCAGTACAAAACTTTTCTATTAAAACCACATCGTGGTCACAATGTGGCTGACGATGGAGAGTTTGTGGTATTCCTGATGAAAGGGTTGTGCTCGAAAGGTCAATTCTCCTGCTCTTCAGATTCTGCCTGACTGACTGTGCTTTTCCAGCACCATAGTTTCGACTCTGATCTTGAACATTTGGAGTCCTCATTTTGTCCCCATGTGTGTGATGACAATCAATATGATGAATATGTCTGGTGAGTTGGTTTGGGGAAACGCATGGGGGAAGGTGCTCGACAGCTAAAATTGTTGAACTCGATATTAAGTTGCAGGATTCCGAAGTGGAAAATGAGGTGCGAAGTATCCAGCGTGTGCTAAGCTTCTCTGCAGCAAACCTGAGATGGTGGACTGTTGAAGTGACTTGCAACTGGGGCATTTTTTTGTCAAAGTATTTTTTCAATGAAGCATTCACGTGGTCTGTGTTTCAATTCCCCCAGCGCAGAGGCAGGACATGGCTAGCAGTGAATACAATCGGCCAGATTGAGTGAAGTGCAGGTAATACCCTGTCTGGGGTCTTGGATGGTCAGGAGTGAGAGTGAAAGCCGGCTTGAGTTACGCATTCTGTAACTGCTAAGGAGTGTGACATGAGTAATTTTGGAGGAGTCCAGACACTCTCAAAAATATTTAAGAAGTTACGCTAGATCCTAACTTCTCTCATTTGAAGAGCGGATTTGAAATGGATCTTCCAGGTATGATGCAGCGAGGCAAACCAATCAGTTTTAAGCAAAACAAAACGCATTCAATGGCTACAATTGAAACACGAAGATTAGATAATGGAATTTTGAATAACTTATCTGTTTTAAAGCCTTTCAGAGCCGAAACTGTAACTTAACTGAGGAAATGTAGCAATCCAATAGCACCACCTAAATATACACTTGGCAAATATGTAAATTCAAACACAGATTCTTACAGGCAAGAAGGAGTAACTTCCAAACAGATTTCATGGAAAGTCATTTAGGTACCATCTGCTAAAGTCTACAACCGATCCAGGACTTCAGCATCTTGTGTCTGACACAGCTGAACCAAACGATAAGAATCCTGAACAGGGAGAACCGGGTTGTCCCCTGCCTTTGCTAAATTCGGCTCTTTCTCGTCCCCAAGGCACATCTACTTTCACGCACTCCCTATTATAAAAAAAAGTCAAAAATGACCTTGGTAAAATTGCAGCACCATCATCGAGTAGACCAGGGCGCCTCGGCTGGAATGGTCCTTGCAGAAAGTTGACAAGAGACGGGAGGGATACGTCTATCTAATGGTGACAACCCGCGGGTTCACACAAACGGCGATGAATGCTCCTCTGGATGTTGTTGCTGGTGAGTGACAACAAGGCAAGTCCCATCGATCCTGTAGGGCAGGTAGAGAGGTGGTAGGGTTGAGGTAAGAGAAACGGGTAGGATCCAGCTGGGTACTCTGGCAGTTGCAGTGCTACGGATTCGTGGTTGAGGATAAATGTGCACTAAGGGGCATCATCAGACAAGATGAGATAGAAATGGTGGAACTTGGAGAATGGAAAGGAGTATATGTAAAAGGGAGAGAGTGATAATATATAGGAAAGGTAACTGGACGCCTCAGTGGGCTTTTCGTGGATATTGGTGGACAGTCTATCCCCAGAAATTTAAATAGATTTGTCGAGTATGGGAAGGGACCAGAGCAGAGGTGGACCAGGTGGAGTTGAGAGAGGGTAGGAATTGGAAGCAAAATAGATTAACATTTACAATTCCGAATGAGAGAGTGAAGCGGTAATGATAATGTCATCGATATGCCAGGGAACGATTTGAAGGTGGGGACTGCAGGTGGACCACAATAAGGAGTGCTCCATGTACCTCTCAAAGAGAAAAGCTACACTTGGGACGATACACGGACACATGACTACCACCCCTACCCAACGTGAAGAAGCTATGAGGATATTAAATAGCAGTTGTTCAGTGTGAGGCCAAGGTGGGCCAGGCAGAGTATATCCTTGGGGGATGGGCCCTTTTGTTCAATAAGGTGTGGTACGCCGTCAGACCACTGTAATATGGCAGGAGGTGAAAAGGCATTGCATGTCCCATTGTAAAGAGAAGCTGTTAGGAGCTCGAGAGCTGGAAATTGTGAAACTGGAGAAAAGCATCAGAGGACTGGCGGATGTACGTCAGAATTAACCGAAGAAGAAGAGAAATAACCTTGAGTCGATTTTGGAACAGATGTGTTCTGCAGAGCAAGAGTGGACAGAACCCACAGATTGCTGAACAATTTGTGATTTTTAGGAAGGAGGCAGAAGCGGGTTTGTGCGGGATTGGGAAACTAAGAGCGCGGAGGCAGTGAACAGGAGGTAACAGGATGAACTAATTTTAGTGACCGTTGTAGACACTATGGCCTGATATTCCATGGTGGAGTCACCATCCAAGTGGGATAGAATAAGGTATTCAGAAGCTAACGTAGAACAGCTGTAATGTTTGTTGAGTAGTCCAGACAACAGCAGCACAACCCTTCCTGACAATCTTAATAAAGCAGCCAAGGTTGGATCTGAGAGCAAGGAATGCTGTCAGTTCAGAGGGAGATAGCATAGAATGCGGAAGAGGAACAGGAAACTTGAGGCGAATAATGTGACGTTAATAGATTACAATGAACATGTCGACTAATGATGAAAGGTCAGATGGAGCGATCCAGGTGCATGTAGACAGTTGGAATTGGTTGAAGTAGTTTGTGGGACAGGGAGAGGATTCCTGCCTAAAAGAATTGCCATGCAGGTGAGCCGGGAAATGAGAATTAATTGAGCTAAGACATGTGTGATGATGCTGCTCCATTAACAAGGTTACGGTTTACTTTTAATTTCTCAGAGAGCTGATAAATACACAGGTTCCTGGGAGTCTACGTTTCACGTATTTTAGGGCTAAAGTGTTTATAGCTAACCGATACTGCCTCAGACAAAAGGCATTCAGGTTGAAAAAATTCACGTGCCCAATGAAATGGGAGTGTCCAGTTCTACCAACTAAGTTGCACTCTCGTTTGCTTTCTATTTTTTTGGTGCAAGCAGACAATTATGAAGCTGCTGGTCCCAAAGAAGCATGTCCATGCTGATCCTCCTCCTATGTGGCATTTCCCCTGAAAAACACTGTCTTCGTTTTTTTTGGTAAGGGTGGGTTTTCAGGGATTATTGTAGGTATTTAGCTTCATTAAGTTTGGATAATCTGTTGGGCTTTCTGATCCGATCTGGCATTCAGTTCTAAATTGTTTATCTATCTTTTGATAATCTTGCAAATACATTATTTTTTGTTCAAAATTAAGCGGTTGGTCCAGCTGCATTACTCCTAGAATATACACGCTCTTCTCCTTGAACGAACTGGAACATATAGGGTCCAGGCTGCAAACTGTTTTGGGGGTTTCTCGCCTAGTGCATAACGCATGGATAAGGAAAACGGTGAACGTATTCAACTTGCATGACATCTTTCGCCAAAATTAACTGTAGTCATACGAATAATGGAGATGAGACATCCAGGAAGATGGAGAACACAGCAAACACAGCAGCACTGGAAGAATGGATTAGAATCAACTGCTGGGCGAATAAGGCTGGTAAACAAATAGAATCACAATGCTGTTTGTTATCGTTTTCCATTAGTGGAAGTAGTAAGTTGTTTGGTAATATTTGAAGGTGTGTGCTTAGTTCACAAACATTTCATTCTTTCATTTGATGGACGTTTTATTGTCATAAGATGTCCATCAAATGTAAGATCAAAATGTTTGTGAACTAATCACACACCTTCAAATAGTACCATACTTTCATAAGATGTAATCGTGTGCAATGAAAGGCATGTGTGAGTGAAAATATTGCTTACGGATGGGGAACAAATTGCGCAATCAACGAATTCGTCACAAATGAGGTGGGTGGTGCTTGATGTGCGAGATAATATACACCCTATAGCGATGACTACAGCAACTGAAAACTTCCTCAGTAGTATATTACTGTGAGTGAAATCACATGACGATCGACTTGATTCTGCCTAGAATCTTGTCCGACCAGCCAGGCTGTGACCTGACATCAACTTTTGTTGGGAGAGATCTTGCAAAGAATTCACTTCATTCTTCCGTGAACTTTCTCTGTGGAATAGATTGCCTTACACGGAGGATGATTCAGATTCGGAAAACAGAAGTATCATAGAAAAGTCTGAGCTTTATCGTGTATTGTGAAGTCAGCTGGACCAACTGATCATTCTATTCATTTTGTTTGGAAAGCTGCAATGAATTGGCAAAGTGATAACTGAGATTGGGAGGCAGTGATTATAAAAAAATGCAAATCAATATGCGCGGCAAGGTGGCACAGTGGCTAGCACTGCTGCCTCACTGCGCCAGTGACCTGGGTTCAACTGTTTGTGTGGAGTTTGCACATTCTTCCCGTGTCTGCGTGGGTTTCCTCCGGCTGCTCCGGTTTCCTCCCACAGTCCAAAAAATGTGCATGTTAGCTGAATTTGTCATGCTAAATTGCCCGTTGTGTTCGGTGAAGGAGTAAATGTAGGGGAATGGGTCTGGGTGGGTTGCTCTTCTGACGGTCGGTGTGGATTTGCAGGGTCGAAGGGCTTGTTTCCACATTGTAAGTAATCTAATCTAAAAAGAAAACACATGAGAATGCATCCACTTACTTGTTAAGACTGATTGAAAACGTTTAGGCCCTGAGCAACTATCAGAGGTGGTGAATCACCCTATATCTCAAACACTCAGTTATCAGTTGATTGGCATGGCCAAAACACAAAAGATTTGATGACGATGCATAAAGTGTTCCTGATGCACAGAAGAAGGAGATATGCCCAGAGAACAGTAATATCACCACCTTTCTGGAAATATTGAGACCGAATTGGCCGAGTGAATGTAGGGACATAGGATAGTTAGGAGGTCGGAGCAAGAACGATAACCAATGTGGGAGGTTCTCAAGAGGGATCAGAGGGTTTCAGCCTGCAAGAGATTAAAGAGACATGAAGCACTATCAGATGGATTTGGGGCACCAGAGTTTACCCAAAATAAGAACAGTGTAATTCAATTGAGAATAAAAAATCACATTGCTGCTTCAGTCGGAAGAAACAAGGCATGGTTCCTATTTAAAATTATTGTTTATTTCAATCTACTGTTTCAGTCAAAAAAAACTTGACTGATTTTATATGTTAAATAACTGTGATTAATGTAATTGACAGGCTCCCCTGAGAAATTATGCATGTATAAGTTTAGATTCCCTTCTATTGCCACTGCTGTGGCTACGCAGAGTACCACAGTGTCTCCAGTAATCATTCACTCTCTGACAAAATGGGGATGCCTGCAATTCTGCTGGTGAAACAGGTTTATTATCCGCTACTTGCAGCAGGAGCTATTCCTGGTGAGTTGACATTTTAGAGCATTTTTTCCTAATCAACTTGTTCAAAGATGATTTAGAAATCACTGTAACAGGTTGAAGAATACCCATTGTTTCTCATTCCAGAGAGAGCGGGCACTGCCACTTCCCCACAAGATAGCCGGATAAATCATTATTTTCTCACTGTTGAACCCTAGCATCTCTCTTTCGAGATATTCGTATTTTGAGTCAACTGATCAATTTCTTTCCTGCCAGTTTTTGATAATAACGAATTTTCAGAAATCAGACACTGTTGTGTTATTCACTTCTGCTTTTCGTTTCTTCTCATAGCGAACTTGGCCACAAATTGGATTCTTTCACAAAGAAATGTGGTCTTTCCAAATGTATCACTGTTTACATGTTGGCCATTCCAACAACAGATCTACTGGACCTGATTAACAATATAATACTCTACTACATCCTCAGTTACCACTTCCCTTTCTCATTCCTGTCCTATATTCCTGTTTGTAGAATCATTATGTACACATCCGCTGTCATGCCCGATTTATCTGTTTGGTGCATTGTTTCTTTCATTTTGACCAATTGGTCGTGATCTGCTGCCAGACATTTCAGACACGATATTGCACAAAGAGAACTGCAATCACTGTAGAAATAACTATCACGGTTGTGATTGTACTGAAAGAAGTACCAGTTCTGTTTGCTTATGAAGCTAAAAAATTTGTTAATCAACTACAGTGGGGCTACTGGTCACGGGCAGCATTTCTTTCCTCTTCTCCAGGTGCAGGTTATGTCTGGTTTTATATCGCCTGTGTCATTTGGATTTCCTTCACTCTGATTGCCTTGTGTAATTCATTAACCGTCCAACGCATTGTACTGGCGAATCGAACCCGCACTGAACTTCGGAGCTCCAAAACTGGGAATCAATGTGACTCAAAAATGGATAACCGCAGAAAGTCCATCATTTTATTATTCTCGATGTCAGTAAGCTTTCGCTTGCTCTGGTTGACAAATGCCGTGACGTCAGGTCTTACGAAAATAACAAGCACCGTTTATTATCGAGGCAAGTTCACAAAACCTGAACTTATCGCCAATGAAGTGGGAGAGATCTTGGAGTATTTTAGTTGCTTTGTAAACCCTTGCATTTATGCAGTGACACAGAACAAATTCAGAGCAGAGTTGAAAAATATGGCAAAATCTTCATTGATTTTAATATGGAGATAAGTTCGACAGACATCTATAAAATGCATTCAATCGAGAAATGGTTTATCCAACAATGTTTTAGTTTCACGTCTTTCTCCATCCGAAAACATCCTTGTTTCTGCTTTAAAAATAAAAAACATGATTAATTTGTAGATTCACATATACTCGCCTAACCAGAGCACCTTGACTGTTTACATTATTTTGTGTTTTCCCAATTGTGTATTGCGTAAAGACAACCTCGCTCAGTGAATACAGCACATCCTTCAGTCAGAGACCTCAGATATACTGGTGTTTATGAATTTGAGTACCCAGTGAAACACGAAAGATTCCATTGAAGCCACTGAAATCCAGAATGTATATACGAAACCATCAATCCCGTTTCATTGAATGATAGATTTCCTTACAATATATCCACATGTCTTGATTATTCTCCTGGGCACTGGACAAGAATATTGAAGAATGTGGACCGAATATGGGAGACAGTGGAGCAATGAGGAATTTGACAGGACTCATTTCACACGAATAAAGGCCTCTGGAGGAAACAATCCACACAGCCCATCGATATTCTACCTTAGTTCTTTGGTTTTGGATATTTCTTACAATTGGAATGTCACATTCAATCAAACTACAGTCTTTCAGGAATCGTAATTTGTACAGCGGCATCTTCAGTTAAATTATTAAACAATATAAATTAATGGAGGAAATCAACATGTCTTGCACTTTAGCGAGGAGAGCAAACTACATTAACATTTTGAATATAGTGATATTTCTTTGGAAGGGCTGAGGAACATTGCGTCAGTTGTAAAATAAATGATATCCGAATGCACTAAATATGTCTTTTTCCAGAGCGATATTAAGATGTCTGTTTAATGTCAATTAACTGCAACTTAAAATTAACATCTCAAACAATTTAAATAAAATAAAACTGATATTAATTATCTAGACGTAAAAACAGAAAGTGTTACTGTTAGAGGAACTATATCGTTCTTGCTGCAGAGGGAGAGCGGTTAATAGATAATGTTTTGAGACCAATTACTTTTCGTCCGCGGTGTTCACTTCCATTCTGTGAAAAAAATATTGTAGTTTTCTTCCTCTGAGGCGCGTTAATTTTTAACTTAAAAGATGAAATGCAGCTTTAAAAATGTTACAAATTGATTTTTGATCATCTTACCTTTATCTGCCAGGAATATCAAAGAAAGAGAATGGGTGACAATGGAAATGAACTAGATGCTGAGTATGACCAGCAAACTCCTGAAAGCCAGTCATCCCATTCCCATGAACAACATTCTGCAATGTAAGTATGAATCAGGTCAGTATTTACTTAAAGAACACTTGCCTAAAATATAATTGTGAAGTTTTGATGTAAAAAAGACATTATGTCCTTATTCCACTGTGAAAGCAGAGGTCGACTCGGAGGAGTTTTTTTTATTATGTGTCGAGTCTCGCGGTAAAGACAGAGTTAAAACTGGTTTGAATATTAACGTGCTTCCTGAAAATTGAGGACAGTTTTGCGAGAGTGAAAAGTAATCAATTCTCCTCTCTCCTTAGTGACTGAATGATAAAGGGTGTACAAAATAACTGAAGAAAATTCGAAAAGAAATATAGAGAAACATCACGTTTAGCCAATCTTTTGTACATAAAGACTTATATACAGCAAAGTACTGCACCAAATAGCATTTCTCATATGATCCGAAGTGAAGAGTAACGAATATAAGTTCGGACAGATATATTGAATCATTGATTCTTTTACAACTACAAGCAAAAAAAAAATAATGTCTGCAAATGTGTTCCTTGGACAATTCAGACACTCCCATTACGACACAATTGTTAGAAGAAAACATTTACGGAATTTAGTTTCACCGTCTGGACGAGAATTTGTTGGTCACATTGTCGGAAGGCAGTTAAGTGTCAACTACGCTGCTGTGGATCTGGAGTCACAAGTAGATCAGACAAAGTAAGAATACAGTTTCCACAAAGGACATGAGAGACCAACGGTATTTGTTCAAGAATGGTTCTTAATTCAAGATATTTACGCTTCTCTCCTTCCCCCAACGCCGACATCCTCTTTCCCGCCTCTGTCTCATTGAGTTCAAATTCCCCAATCAGAAATGGGCTGAAGAATGGTTACTGGGTGCATAATGCTCATATCTCTCCACAGATGCTGAGAAGTCGGTCGAACTTCTGTAGCATTCTGTAACATAGACAATGATTTCGCTGTGTTGCAGTGAAATTATTCACCTTTGTGTTGGCCTTACACTCGTGCAAAATCACTTATATGCTTTTAATATTCCGATCGGAAAAGCGGCGTTCACTCAATTTCACGAACCATCTGGCTTTGCAATGCAACAATCGGTGTTAATTATTGTTGGGTCTGGGCCACTCGAAAGCTGTATCGCTTCTGCTTATGCTTTGCTTTTTTTAAAATATGAGGAATAGTTTAATGACCGGAAAAAAACAAGAAGGAGGTTCCGGTCTTATGGCAATGCAGACAGTCAAAGGGAAACAGAAATGTAATTACAAGAATAAAGACGTCTTACTGTTTGTGATTGCGGACAATTTTGACTTGACACAATCAGCATTGATGGTGAATTATGTATGGTACGGAATGTCAGTCAATGTGAATACATTACTTTGTGCCAGAATTGGACTTCTTGCTGCAGATCCTCAGCTACTGAACAGAGCCTGCGATATGTGCTCTGACCCAGACTTCGTTCAGACAATAGCAGGAGATTGTGCTGAATATCGCCAAATGAATCAATCGATCAGACATCACTAATTTAATCACTCAATCCAGAACCGTGTAATTTTAAACCAAAGTTGCAGCAATAAAGCAGTCTGTCGCTTGGTTAAACCTCTAAGGGTACTACTGGTTTGTCCAATCTTCCAGGACAGGGTATTTGGCACTTCTCAATGCGTCTGCCGACACTTGGTTAAAAAAAAAAGAGGCATCATACAACAGCCCTGCCCTCGTACACACTCTCATTCCCTGGAAATTTTCGGTTCTCCAAATTTCCTGTCTCTCACCATATCTCAATTCCTCTGGACATCTGTATGTCTTCTTCCTCCCTGCCTTCCTCTCTGAACATTGGTCACCAACTCCCTATCTCTCCATCTATCAATTGCTCTCTCACTCCATCCCTCTAGCCCTCGTTTAAAGTTCTGTCTTTATAGCCAATTTTATCCAACAGCAAAGTACAATGCAGCGCAGGAAGAGGTCTCTCCGTCACCCAAGCCTGTGCCGACAGATTTTCCGTTTCTACACGAGAGTTGTCTTCACTTGCAGGTTCTGTATTCCTCCTTTCCCTTCCTAATTATGTATTCGCCCATTTGCTTCTTGGATGCTGTTATTGCATCTGCTTCCACCTCGGCCGCTGGCAGCGTGATAGAGGTACTAAACACCGTTTGTGTTAAACACGTGCCTTGCACTTCTCTTTTAAATCTAAGACCACTCTGCAAATCAAACACCCCACCCCACTCCCCACATCTCCTCCAACGCCTTGAAGTGGAATTGCTCAGTAAATTCCGCCTCTATCCTGGGGGAAAGCGTCATAAATTCGATATGATCCATGCCATTCACAGTTTTATAAACATCTATCAAGTCTCCCCTCAACCTCCGCATTCCAGTTAAATCCATCCCAGTATATGGAAACGTCTTTCACATCTAAAATTGCCCATTATGGGCAAAGTCTCCGGAAGACATTTCTGTACCCTCACCAAAGCATTCTGGCTGTGTGGTGAATAGACGCAGTATTACAAGTGTTACCGAGCCAAAGTTCTATAAATTTCAGGCATGACTTGTCTATCCTTATATTCTTTGTCCCTTGAAGTGAAGGCAAGCACACCATAGGCCTTTGTTTTCAGAATCAACCCTCATGGCGGTGAATGGTGGAATGTGCCTGAAGAGTTGAATGGACTCCTCATTTCTTGTGTTCCTATGAAACTGTGTTTTTTTGCATGAAACCAGGAGGTAAGTGTTACGTTTTATATCTCTAATGACTATTGTTAGACGTTCAGAGACCAGATATAATATAACACACTGGATCTGGATCTGAACTCTTCAATCCATGACTTTACGACAGAATCAGATTGGATAAGTCTAATCCGGTCTCTGACATTCTTATTTTAGAATGGTGATGAGACACAAGAGTTCCACACAAGTTTATTTTTGACACGAGAGCAAGCATCGCCACTTTCAGTGTGTATGCTGAATATTTACATCACCACCACCGATATTCCACAGACTCCCCAAAGTCAAAAGCTCCGTGGCTCTGATAGTTTCCCAATTCTTCCAAATTTCATTCTTTCCTTGAATCATTGGACTTGAATCTCATCTTGAATGTCAGTGAGCTGTGCCCAATTTCTCTGCTGGTGAACTCTTCATATCTTGTATATCTTATGCAAAGAAGTCATTGCGACTGAATCAAACAATATGTCCCTTGGCTTAGGAAGAATAGTTATGGCCTTCGCGTTCTACAAGGGACAACATGGAAAACACAAGTTGGAAGAGGACAAAGTTATAAATCACATAACACCAGGTTAAAGCTCAAATTGCTCAATTTGAATAAACCTGTTAAACAATGATCACTTCTTGGATGTTTTTGAATGTGTCAACATGGAAGAGACGGTAATCTTGAGATCAATACTGTCTTACAGTTGCGATTTGCATAATTCTCAATGCAAGGTTGCTGCAACTTCCACAGTTTGTGATCATCAGTCTGACTTCCGCAGATACTGTTGATTTTTATGTTCAGGGTACAAGAGACTTCGTCTTCGGAACATACAAATAGAAGTAATGACACACTTGAAGACAAATGTCACTTCTGTTGTTGTGGAGGTTAGATCCTATGCATTGAGAACATGACGCATTCCAAATAAGAATGTTTCAATGCTTTCAGGTCTGTCCAACAGGTGGAGGAATGATGGTGGTGGATGGATTTGAAATTTTGTCTTTATATCTGGTTTTGCTTCAGGCTGACGTATGTTAACTCCTGGTCTTCTCTCAAAGGAATGGTTATGGTCCAGACTATAATAAACCTTCTCAAAGTAGTTTAAGGTGGCAGTCGAAACAGGTTGCACTCCATATTTTAAGGCAAATGTGAGGTGTCGTGTTCTGGATGCGAATTTATTGATCAAATAACTCAACATTAAGCAAAACGCAATTTACTCAAACACTATAGTTGAAAGACAAGAACTGAATGAAGAGCTGAGAATAACTTTAATCCATTCGAAAATTTAACACAATATTGGATACAATAAATATTACAGATGAGCTGTTCCGATGTAGTTGCATCCCATAAACACGCCCCTTGGCAAAAATGCACATTTAGAAGTCAGATTTCCTCACAGGCAATGTCTGCAGCAGAAAGAGAAACACCAGCATCTGGCTGTAAACGGGAAAGGGAGAAAGATCATTTCTACTTTTTCAATATTCCAGCAGCTTCGGCTGAATATACGAGCTACAAATATCTGGAAATTCTAACTGGTGAGACCCGGCCATGCCCATCCAGGCTGCTTCTCTTATTCCAGCTATTTATAAAAACCATGGCCTCACAAACCATTTACAATACCATGGACAGCTCTGCGTGTCCGGTTCAATGTATTTCAAATTAGAAACTTAGATAAAATAGACATTTTATAGCCACGTCATTATCACAAGATGGTATCACTTTTCCCCATCCTCTCAGTCACAACTCTACCTCCCCATAAACCACACTGCTACGTATCCAAACGTGGACATCCCTTATTTTGCGTGGTCTGGCCAGCAATACTTTCTCACTCCCCTTTCACAAATTTCCCCTCTGATTCTCAGAGGAAGCTACCCATTCGATTGCATTCAGTCAGTTTATGGATGATTTGATTGGAACATCAACTCTGCGTTTAGTAGCAGCATTCTGTACAAACATTACTCGCAATATGAATAGAGTGGCTACAAGAGCAAGTTGGGAAAGTAGAATCCTACAGCCAGCAATTTAGTGACAATCAAATGCACAAATCAGGAGTATGATGGAATATTCCCTATTCGCCTTGATGAGTGCAGATCCAATAACACGCAAGAAGCTTGGCAGCATTCAAGACAAAGCATCCCGAATGTTTGGAAAACACATTCACAAGCATTCATTCCGATATCACCAACGCTCAGTCGCAGCAGGAAATTCAGCAAAGATCTTCAGATGTTATCTTCCAAAACCATGACCATTTCTATCTCGAAAGATAAGTATGGCAGATTCAAATGAATACCTCCATCTGTAAGTTTCCCCACAATTCCTTACCATTCCAACTTGGAAATATGTCACTGATCACAGATCATTCAGTGTCAGCAGAAAATATCCTGGTACTGCCTCTACACACACTACATGGACTTCAGAAGGGGCAGTAAAAGAGAGCCAATCCATATTGATTCCAACCAGTGACACCCGCGCCTGTGAATGAATAAAATCAAATCTTGGAGCTCTGTTTCTGTTGATCTATTTTGCAGACTATAAGCTCTTTAATTGTTTGGATAACGGCATACTTTCACACCTTCACATCGAGGTAGTGGAGCACCATGACTTACTGACTATGGCATCTACAACCTGGATCACAAAAAACGATGGAAATGTCACTGTTCAATCTTTGCCAGTCCTTCGTTCAGCCTTGTAGTCACATTTGTAGCGTTGGTTTGTTGAAGGTGCTGCTTGGTCTTCTGAAGAACGTCAGTTGTACTTTACTCGTGAGTTCAGGGACTGGAGCTGAAGGCACTTTACCCGACGAAGGAACGGTGCTCAGAAAGCTTGCAATTGCAAATAAAGTTGTTGGACGGTAACCTGGTCTTCTGACCTTGTCCAAACCACTCAAACAACAGCATGACCTTATGAGCATATTTTTTCCGAACACTGGTTATCTAATCGAAGGGAATTGGAGAGACGGGAGAGAGAGGCTGTGGAGTGATTTGAAAATATGCATTTAATTCATGGCTAATTTGAACAGGAAATTGGAAATAATTACCATGGACCAGGTTACACCCCTCAATACATTTCAGCAAGGTAGCCCAGGCCTATCCCAGGCGTGAAAGGGAGGACTGCAGATATTCGTGATTACAGTCATGCGTAGAGTGCTGGAAAAACACCGCAGGTCATTCAACATTCAAGGAGCAGGAGAGTCGATGATTCCGGCAAAAACCCTTCATCATGAATGAGGCTTGCAGCCTCGGGTTAGAGAGATAAAAGGGAGGGGTTGGGGCTTGAGGGAAGTTAGCTGACAGTATGATAGTTGATTGGAGATGGGGGTAGTGGTGATAGGTCAGAGGGAATGGTGGAGAGGATCGGTGAAAAGGAAGATGAACAGGTAGACAGGTCGTGAGGGTGGTGCTGAGTTGGAAGGCTGAATCTGAGATAAGGTATGTCCGGGGAAATGACAAAAATAGTGACATCCGCATTGATTCCGTGGAGTTTGAGGATCCCGAGGCGGACGATGAGGCGTTCTTCCTCCAGAAATCGGGTGGTTAGGGAGTGACGACGGAGGAGTCCCAAGAACTGCTCCTCCTGGGAGGATTAGGAAGCGTAGTTGAACTGTTCAACCACGTGCATGTGGAGTTGGTTGTTGCGGGTACTGTGCAGATGTTCTCTGAAGGCTTTGCGAGTAGACATCCTGTCTCGCCAATGTAGAGGAGATCGCATCTGGAGCAATAGATACTGTAAATGACTGGTGTCGACGTGCAGGTGAAACTTTGATGGATGTCAAAGGCTCATTTGGAACATGGGCGGAGGTGAGGGGAGAGGTTTTGGGCGCATGTTTTGCAAAAACCGCGGTAGTAGGAAAAGGTGCCAGGAGGGGAGTGTGGGTTGGGGCGTGGAATTGAGGACGGAATCACGGAGGCAGCAGTCTTTATGGAGAGCGGCTAAGGGTCGGGAGGGAAAATATTTTCGGTTGTGGGATCCGTTTGTAGGTGTCCGAAATGATGGAGGATGGTGCGATGGACACAAAGGTTGGTGGGGTGGAAGGAGATGACGAGGGTGTTGTTTCCTTGTTGCGTTTGGATGGTTGGAGTTTGAGAGCGGAGCAGGAGGAAGTGGATGAGATCTGCTGGAGGGTATAATCAAACACATCAGAGGAGAAACCGCGGTCTTTAAAGGAGGAGTGATGCAGCTGGGTAAACCACACATTTTTAAACAAAACACTACTATATGAAGCACGAAAGTAAAAATAACGGAATATAGACTATTTTAACCTATCTGAAAACACAACAGAATCTATCGCAGCTTCATGATCAACTTCCAAAACTCTCAGCATCCCCATAACATGCTCCAGTGGGAAAAAGCAAAATTCAAACACAAGTCCTTACCAGAGAGCTGTCAGAGAGAGATTCAGCATTTAATTTCTTTTCACTGCAGCTTTTCTTTGGATTGCCAACTAAAACCGAAAGCAAAGGAGAAGCAGACATGAACTTGAAGAACTGACCACTCCCCTTTCATTGGACATGTTTTTGAAAAACAGCTCAAAACGATTTCCCTGAGGGTTGCTTCGGGCAGTAACTGATAGCTATTAGGAAAGACCCTTATCTCTGCCTTATAAAACCCTCTTGAGAGTCAGTACTGAGGGAGTGCCACAGTGTCAGAGGATCATGACTGAGGGAGTGCTGCACTCTTGAAAAATAAAAAAAAGAAAATATAACCCTGCGCAAGGAGCAGCATCAGCAGATACTCGACAGGCACAGCAAACCCATTGGTGGATCTTAAGTGCAGCTGGATTAAAAAAAGAAACACTTTGGAAATTTCAACACCATAATTGGTGACTTGTATAAGACTTGCCTTTAAGTATTATTGCACAAAGATTGCTTGTCAGGATTGAACACATATTTAACCTCCATTTACCGGAATGTCATTACAGGCTATGGGGGCGTTGCATGTTCTCCACTTCTTCATCCCTGAAAGTCCCTGTTGATAAAGAGATATACTCAGGTCCAGTAAAGTTTGGAGCACTCATTCCTCCTCCAGCAGTAACCAGTTAAATCGACAACAGGGGTCAAAGGAGAAAAAATAGGGCTTTTGTCAATCTCTTTTGAGCTCTTCGGTACCACTTGTGTTCGCTGGAAGGCAGAAGCTCTTTATATTTTGACATTCATAATCTTTCTATTCCTAACACGCACATACACACGCACATACACATGCGTGCTCATGCACAAACACACAAACAGTCAAACACACACATTTCTGCAGAGGGATTGCTCCAACTCTAATTTGTTTAAAGTAGCAGTTCAGCCACTGAGATCTGCAATCAGTTAACTCAAAGGAAACGTGGATCTTCCTCAGTTGAGGGGGTGAGTTTAACGGTATTCTGTGGGAAGTTTGCTCTGTAACGGAACATCCCTCAGGTATGGTAACGGATGAGGTCAATGCATTGGGTGCAAAATATGGTTCCACTACAGCGATTATTAGAGGGACTACATTTCAAAGGGGCCCTCAGAATCTCTGTTCTGCCCCTCTTCTGTTCACACAGAAAGACGTCGTTACGATTCAGAAAGTAAAGTGAATCAAGATGCACTATTTGATGCAGTAAGCATTATTTAACATTTCCTGAAATCAATGGGGCAAGGCACTATGGTTCCGCCTGATCGCTAAGTGTCTGAATGAGAGGCATTACTATCACCATAACTCAGAGGATTAGAGGGACGATGCTGGGTAGGGATGGGGTGGGATGTTTGGCAGGTTCTGTGTTGCGCCGTTCATTACTTGGTGCAGCAACGGTCACGATCCGAACATACAAATTATTGGGTTTCTCAACTGCCGTTTGATGTGACGAAACATCCTCCAAAGGGATACGATTGTCCAATGGATGTTGGGAGGTGAGGAGTACAGAATGCTCCCATTGTTTTCTGCCAATGTAGGTTTGGGTCTCTGGTCTCGCAGTGCTCCTGGTCTGGTCTGCAAAATGTATTGGGAACGAAAGGGTGTCGAGTGTTCTCAGTGAGTTCTGTCGAATGTAACTTGGGTACTGAGAAGTTCACAGTGCTCCCGGTGTGGTCTTCATAATGTCGATTGGGATCTGAGGATTACACACTGCTCCCAGTGTGGCCTGCTCAAAGGAGGTTGAGACTTCTTTATTACATAGTGCACACAGTGTGTTTTGCTCAATATAGATTGGTACATGAAGATTTCACGGTGTGCTCAATGTGGGCTGCTCAATGTAGATTGAGAACTCAGGAATACATAGGGCTCCACTGTGCTTTGTCAAATGTAGATTGGGACCTGAGGAGTGCACACTGCTCCCAGTGTTGTCTCCCCAAAGTAGAGCACAGAAGTGCACAGTGCTGTTCTTGGGACTATCAAATATAGAGAAAACGCAAAAGGGTGGACATTCTCTCAGTGTCCTCGACACAAGTCACATGAGTGGATAAAAAGGGATTAACACAAATCGAACAGTTGTTGAATAAATTATAATGTCTCAAATAATTTGTTGTGTGAAAGTATCTATCAAAGATAATTTTCACACTGAATCATTGGAATAGAGATTAGGAGCAACAGACCGAATGCTCTCCTGAAGTAGCACGAATCAGGGGCAGGTTTCAAAGAGGAGAGGGCGATGAATAGGGCAAAGGCGGAATAGTTACAGATTACATCTCTTGATGCTGAAGGCATGCATCAAATTGTGAATTGAGACAAATCTGGGATTGGGCAGGATTCGAAATTTTTGAAGCTCGGGATATCAGGGAGAATGTTGGAGCTGAAGGAAACAGAGATAAGGAGAAACGTCTTCAGCCAGAGAGTACTGACCTAATGGAATTCATTGCCACAGAAGGCTGTGGATGCCATGCCATTGAGTATTGATATGAAGTGGAAGATAGCTGCTGTCCTTTTTAAGAGTGATTTTCGTTTTGTACTTAGAGTTTACAAGCACATGTCTTATGATAAACTAACAGCTCCAGTGGCAAGTTGGAAATATGTAACATTTTGGTGTGAAATAAACACCTGAGTTGATTGCTGTTTTTAACAATAATACGAATTTAACCAATCAGATTAAATTTTTCAGCCGAATACTAAAATCCAATCGAGTTTGCATTTATTGTTTTGTCAGCATTGAAGTAATGAGACGATGCAGTTTTGTGGAATTAAAAAATGCAAGCAGTTTGAAAGTCAGGCAGAGCATCTGTCATTTGAAACACTACTTATTAAAGGTACCTTTCCATGTGAAACATATTCACAGTTATCGACAGATAACGACCCAGGGAGAACGTCTTGCCAAAGGAAGAAAGACAGCAAAGACGACAGCCTCTGTATGGTTTTGTAATTAAGTTGCTGTAATTTTAATCAGTGGTTCATTGGAACAGTATATTATGATAGAGTTGGACGCAGATGAAAGGCACTTCAGGGTCGGAGGTGCGATAAGAGTTGTGCATAGTTGTTGTTTTCCTGGTCACTTCTAAAGTTAAGAAATACGTTCATATAACTTTCTGAAAATTGTGGAATTTGGGAGTTTTGTGGCACTTATTTTTTAACAGATTACGAGGGGAGGTGGGCATTTCTGGGCGTTTGGTTTAATTAACAGAAGGGGTCACCGCCATGCCATAACAGTTTGTGGGTTTGGGTCCGTGGCTTAGACAGGTGTTGACATATCTAGTCTGAGATTTGGACAGCTTTGAACATACTTGGGAAATGAAAAATCCCAGCAGATTTAAACGATTGTCGATTAGGTTCCTCGGGGTCTAAATAAAACGTAGGTGAATTGTTTTACTCGTGGTTAGTTAAATTAAAGGTAGCGAAATGGATCCTAAGATTACCAAAGATGTTCTACGTTTTGGAGATGATTGCCAAATTTGCCAAGAAAGTTTAGAAAGACAGAAGAAAGCCATACTTTTAGAATTAGACAATAGGTTAGAATTGAGGCGAACCAGGGACAAAAAGAAAGGTGAATATGCAATGGAGTTAATCAGTCCCTTACTTGTATTAGGGAAATAGGCAAGTGCAGTCGCGTTTGAAAAGTTTATGTTACAATTGAGGCGAATGGCCTCACAAAATAAAGAAACAGAGAAAGAGAGAAAAAAAGAGAAAGAGAGAGAAGAGCAAAAGAGAATAGAGAGAGCGGAGAAAGAAAGACATAGAAGGTTATTAGCTGATCAAAGAGAAAGATAGAAGGAAGAGAGTGAGTGGGAAAGAGAATTTGGACTTCAGAAGTTGAGAATTAGTGAGGAAAGACATGTTAACGGGATGGAGATGATCAGAAGTCGTGATGTATGCAAATATGTTAAAGCATTGTCACATGCAGATGAGAAAGATGTCAAACCCTTCGTTATTTCGTTTGACCCAGTGATGAGGCAGATGAAGTGGTCAGAATACATGTGGTTAATGTTGGTTTAAACTATGCTGGGTGGCGGGGTTACTGAGGTATTTGCAGCGTTGTGAGATGAGCGGTCAAGTGATTATGCAGATGTCAAAACTGCCTACTTTGAGTGACTATGCATTGGTACCAGAAGCCAATAGACAGGAGTGTAGAAACATAAAGAAGCAACCAGGTCAGAGTTACTTTGAGTCTAAAAGATTTAAATAGTGTAATTTTCATAAAAGGGTGCAGATCTGAAAAAGAGGTCGGACCCATGAGGATCGAAGAGAAATTAATCTGCTGGAAACATTTAAAATCTCACTTCCAGAGGTGATAAGAATAAAGCGAAGTACAAAACATTATATCACAGACGAATATGCATTGGTGAATGGCGCAAAAGTTAGATTCTGGAAAGAATTTCATCCTGTGACGGATAGAAATTGAGAGAAGTGGAGATCCTCCACTACAAAACAAAGATGAGAGCAGACTGGTAATAGTTTACCACAGGTGGAATAGAAGAAGCCCAAGAGGGTGAAAAGGAGTTGCAAGACCTCTGGTGTTTCCATTGTAATAAAATGGGACACGTAAAGTCACAGTGCTTCTCATGAAAGACATTCAAGGTGGGAAAACATGTGGCAAAGATGCTACACCAGTGGCATTAGAGAAAGTCGTAAAAGAAACCCAACAGACGCCAAGGAGCGGCAGGAGAGTGTGCGGCATAGGCAGGGAGACTATTTGAGTAAATGTCTAATCACTATAAAGACTTCCCCATCAGGATAGAGTTTACTCAGAAAGAACAGCGATGGAGACAAATAAGTTATAATTTTGAGATTAACGAGGTCTAATCAGACTCTAATAATAAGAGATAAACGTATGTGCAATCTTTTTGACCTGTCATCTAAGAGAGTGTCAGTTTGTGGGAAAGTTGTACAGTAACATAGTGTTTCCCAAGTAAGATCACCTTGGAGTGCCAACTCAAGTCTGGCGAATTAACAGAGGGAATGATTAGCAGAGTGGCAGTTCCAGGAATGTTATTTGTGCTTGTTAACGAGGTAGTAGGGTCCAAGGAGGGAGTGGCAGCTTTTGTTGTGGAGAAATTAAAGGAAGACCAGAGATCTGAGGAGTTAAACAAAATGCCCTGCAATTCTTCCAGCCTGTTAACTAACAAGATCCAACAATCATAAGTCACAGCATGAAGCAAAAACTGAAGAGAAAGAAGAAGGATTTGAGTTGTTAGCGGACACTCTGCTTAATGGAACGTTGCAGGAAAAATCTGAACAGGCAGAGAGTGAGGCAAAAGTGTTAAGGCCTTAAAGGCTATTGGACTTACATCAGAAAGACGAGACAATGAAAGGTGTGTGTGTGTGTGTGTGTGTGTGTGTGTGTGTGTGTGTGTGTGTGTGTGTGTGTGTGTGTGTGTGTGTGTGTGTGTGTGTGTGTGTGTGTGTGTGTGTGTGTGTGTGTGTGTGTGTGTGTGTGTGTGTGTGTGTGTGTGTGTGTGTGTGTGTGTGTGTGTGTGTGTGTGTGTGTGTGTGTGAGAGACAGAGAATGAATCGGAATATATTCCTGAGGGATTTTATCTTAAATATAGATTATTAAGATGCAAATAGAATGGCATATTAGTGCATAGGGGAAAAGAGCGGAAGTGCACCAGACTGCATAAAAGGAAATTAAAGCGGGCGCTGGAATCTGAAACCAAAAGAGAAAATGCTGGAAAATCTCAGCAGGTCTGGCAGCACCTGTAAGGAGAGAAAAGAGCTGACGTTTCGAGTCCAACTGACCCTTTGTCAAAGCTCAAGGCTTGGGCTGTTTTGCCTGGAGGGTCAGAGGCTGAGGAGTGACCTGATAGAGGTTTACAAAATCATGAGGTGCATGGATAGGGTAAATAGACAAAGTCGTTTCCCTGGTGTCGTGGAGTCCAGAACTACAGGGCAGAGGTTTAGGGTGAGAGGGAAAACACATTAAAGAGATCTGGCGGCACCATTTTCACAAAGAGCGTGGTACGTGTATGGAATGAGCTGCCAGAGGAAGTGGTGGAGCCGAATAGAATTACAACGTTTGAAAAGTATCTGGATGGGGATATGAATAGAAAAGGTTTGGAGGGATATGGGCTGTTTGACAACAGCGACTTGCCTGGGTTGGAATATCGAATCAACACGGACAAGTTGGACCGAAGAAGCTGCTTCCGTAATGTATATCTCTCTGACTCTGTGACTCAAGTTGAGCATCGAAAACATTTGGATGTACCAGGAAAACAGAGAGAGAGAGACTTGGAGTGACAGCATGAGGGAATCATGGGAAAGTAGAGAGAGAATCAACTCATAAAACTTCAGGAAAGGGAGACGCTGATATAATAATATAATAATAAAAAAGATAGGCAAAGAGTATGGAAGGGGGAGGAAAGAGAGAGGTAGAGTCATTCTGAGAGAAGTCTGTTAACAGAAGTCGAGATAGGTAAGGAGGGCGATAGCGATAATTTGGGAGAGAAGGAGTGACCAGGGAGATCAGGAGAAGTGAGAAAACAGAGAAAAGGGGATTGAAGGGTGTGGTTTTCTTACTGTGACTTGAGAGAGAAATAAATTGCAAGTGAGACGTGAGGCTGTAGAGGTGGTGCTAGAAATGAATACACAGCAAGATCAGACAATCAGAATCCGGTCATGATGGCATAACCTGTCCCACTGAAGCCATTCTATGGTTAAATATTAAATGTCAGCTGAAAACAACACGGAAATTCAGCACAGGAGCACGATGTACTCTAGGTGATGAAGCTTGGACATGCATGGTGATGGCTGCCTCGTTTGGTTGGCTCTGAGAAACTTTGTTGAGTTCTGAAAGCCAGACTCTATCAATGGCATCTATTGGAGCAAATATTTCCCGTAATTCCTTGCTCCATCCTACAGCCCAAACCAAAGTGATGGTTTAAGGCACATTTTGAAATGTATAAATTCAGCGATGTCTGCCTAAACACACAAAGGTTGAGTTCTGTCAAATTGAACCAATGGACGTGGAAGGGAATTGTCTATCTGTTCTGGATGGGCAACACACTGGGATCCTTGGCCTCAGAGTCTAGGCATTGGTCAATGTTCTTAATATGGTGTTGTTGATAAAATCCTCCCAATGGGCTCGGTGGGTTACTCTTCAGAGGGTCTGTGTGCTAATCTTGGGTCGAATGGCCTGTTTCCACACTGTCGGGAGTTTATTACGATGGGTCTTGTTGTAGTCCCAATGACTGAACATTGTAAATGTGTAGAGAAAATCACAGTGAAACACTCATAGTTGAGTGCATCTTTGTGGTCATAGCTTCAGAATTGAGAGTAAACAACATTTGCCTTCCTCTCCTGCGACCTCAAAGAACCTGCTCCCTTCTGGCTAGGAGGGAAGGTAGAAGAGAAATCCAGAGTCTTATTCTCATTAGCTTGGTCTTTGGACTGGAGACCTACTTCCCCTCCTGCCGCTGGGGGGCGGTCACACTTCCCTGTGGCCCACCACACAAGCTCAGAGATAGATATCTTTCTCAGTCGCGTGGGATTATGGGAGGAGAGACTGCCATTGATCTATCCATTGCTCAGAGCTCCTCCATCAGCTGGATATGTTTGGACACACCTATAAAATCAGTGGAATTTGAAACAAAGCCTCCTGACTGAGAGATTAACAAAATAGGAAATTGCCAGTGAAACTCAGCAAATCTGGAAGCACATGCGTACATAACCCCCCTCCCTACCGCCCCAACCCCAAATACGTGGGTTTCCATCGGGTGCTCTGATTTCTTCCCACGGTCAAAGCTGTTTAGGTTAGGTGAATTGGCCATGCTAAATTGCCCATAGATTGTAGGGTCATGTAGGTTAAGTGCATTAGTCATGAGACATATACTTTTTAGAGTAGTGGTTGTGTTGGGCTGGGAGAATCATCAGAGAGTCAGCGTGGGATCCTTGCATCTAATTGCTTGTTTGCACATTGTAGGGTTTCTATAAAACACAGTTAGTGCTCCGGAGCCACATTCAATACCAAATCTCCTTGGAGATATCTTCACAAGGGCACGGTGAGATGGACTGCCAGAGGACTGTCAGAGGATGTCCAGAGAGGATTATGCATGAGGAATATGCTACGTAGTGTTTTAAGAGATTGTGATTTAATTGAATTCCACTGGCCCCACATTGCTGCCCTGATTGGAGATTCCAGATCTGCCCAGATCCTCCTCCATTTGGCATACTGACTGTACCCAACAGCAGAACCTTATCCTCAGTATGGCGGGAGTATTTCATCTTCACCAGGACTGTGTGGTCTTCATTTGTACCATTGGTGATGTGGACAGATGTGCGTGAGGTAGGACGATTCGTATGAAGGAAGGCAAGCAGACTATTTCCATTTGGGCTGGATAGTTCGCCATGAACTGCAGGAAGACTCCAACTTGCAAAACTGGGTCAATTTGTCTCATCATTGGAGAACCCAAAACTTTCAGTGTGAAGGCGGTTCAAGTCGGAAAACCAGAATGGAAAGGAGCGCTCAATCACCTCTAATGATTTGTCACTGAAGTTTAACTTTGTAGAGGACAAGAGCATCAGCTGAAGGAGGTTGGTTGGCAGAGATCAACAGGAGGACTCCCTGACCATGCCCACCATTATGACAGTGTGTCTTCAGGGTGTGTAGACAAATGAATGTGGCTGGAAGATATGACTCTGTGAGGATGGCGCTGTTATAAATACAAAATAGGATGATTCATTCTGTGTTTTCGTGAGCTGCCCTCCCACCGATTAAATGGACGAAAAATTCGGGCATGTACAACAGGCAGTGCAACAAATTTTATTGTTATGATTCAGAAAGCAGTAGGTCATTGGATCCACACAGTGGAACACAGTCGATGGACAGAAATGACAGTTTGCCATCAGGTGGGTTTCACTTCAGGTTTTCTTTCTGATTATCCATTTTCTCTTGCAGCAGTACAGCACGATTTCACAAATCCCACTGTAAGGAACTTCATGCGGAAGGCAAGAGGAACGCTTGCAAGTTCCTCTCTGGAGTGCACAAGATTTGAAAAATTCTGTAAAGCAGGAAGGAATAGTTCAGTGATGTCTCCAGCCAGGGCAATGTAACCTCCTTGTGACACCAAACAAAGAAACATGGCGACCAGAACTGTATCCAGTGTTGCCAGTCTGGTCCTATCAGGGAGATGGACTCCAGAACTGGGCACAGTACTCGCAATGTGAACTTACCAAAGGATGCAATGATGAGAAAACATGCCCAGTGCTCTCAGAGGTGTCTAAGCAAGGGAGAAAGTGAGGTCTGCAGATGCTGGAGATCAGAGCTGAAAATGTGTTGCTGGAAAAGCGCAGCAGGTCAGGCAGCATCCAGGGAACAGGAGAATCGACGTTTCGGGCATAAGCTGAAGAAGGACCTATGAGCGAAACGTCGATTCTCCTGTTCCCTGGATGCTGTCTGATCTGCTGCGCTTTTCCAGCAACACATGTTCAGCTCTTTGCAAGGGAGTCGAGATTAGAACTGTCTGCACTTTCCCAATGGGTCTTCGTGGGTTATACTTCAGAGTTGTGGCGTGGACTTGTTAGGCCGAAGGGCCTGTTACCACATTGTAGTCGTTCTATTGAAAGAATGGTTTGGAGATGCTGGTGTTAGACTGGGGTGTACAAAGTTAAAAATCACGCAACACCAGGTTATAGTCCAACAGGTTTAATTGGAAACACCAGCGTTTGGAGCGCCGCTCCTTCATCAGATGATAGTGGAGGACACAATTCTAAGGCACAGAATTTACAGCAAATGTTTACAGTGTGGCGTAACTGAAATTATACATTGAAAAAATATCTTGATTTTCTGTTGAGTCTTTTAACTGTTCGAATACCATGATAGTTTCACTTCTTTCATATGTAATTCACACCTTCAACATATTGACTAGCTAACACCAATTGTTACAGCAAACCTGAAAATGCAATTTAAAAAAAACGGTGTTGTGAATTCCATATGAAAGAAGTGAAACTATCATGGTATTCGAACAGATGAAAGACTCAACAGACAATCAAGATATTTTTCAACGTATAATTTCAGTTACATCACACTGTCAACCTTCACTATAAAGTCTGTGCCTTACACTTGTGCCCTCTATTATCACCTGATGAAGGAGCGGCGCTCAGAAGTCTAGTGCTTCTGATTAAACCTGTGAGACTATAACCTGGTGTTGTGTGATTTGTAACTATTAAAAGAATGTTGTCACTGAGACACATTGAGACACGGACTGTCCACTGTGCTCCCACTGTCGTCGAACTGAGGGATATGGAGTCCAGAACTATGTACAGCGTGGTCTTAAAAACGGAGATTTTGACTATATCTGTGTTCAGTGGACAAGCTATAATCTAAACAAGGGATATATGGACAAGAACTGTGCCCAGCACTTCCAGTTTGGACCAAGGAATGGCTATAGAGACCAAGCATCTGCAGTTTGCTTCTGCTGTGACTGAACCAAGGGCCATCCAGTACCTCTCTGTCCACAGTAATCTCACTGTCGTGGAACACAGAGATAACGAGAATAGAACGATTCTCAGTGTTATCAAGCTGTCTTACCAAGGGAGATCACAGTAATGCCTGCACACGCTAATAGTGAATTTCTGTTCTCCAGGAAGTCACTGTGTTTGTAAGGGGAAGAGGAAAAAATGAGGAAGGTGCTGCCTTTTCTCTTTGGTTGCCTGGCCCTGGTGTTGGTACAGTCTTTCATTGCTGCTGGAGTTGTGCCATTTCTTGATCTTGCGGGACATGAGTGTATCTCACCGTGCACTACTGGGAGGAACTTACTGGGAAAGAGAAGACGCCATTCAGGTCCTCACACCTGCGCAAATGCATCATCATCGTGGTTGATATACTTTCATATCCCCCAATGTTCTCTCTCCCATCCAGTCAGGCACACATTTACACACAAACACTCACATGCACATACTCACACTCACTCCACGCACACACACTCATAGACACACTCTCACATTCACACAGACTCACACACACTCACACACATACATATTCACATACACACACTCACATACACTCACTCCACGCACACATCTCACACATATAGACACACACTCTCACACACAAACACACACACAGTCTCACACACTCACACGCACAGACACACACTCACACACACTTACTCACACATACACAACACTCACAAACACTCATACACATTCACACATATGTGGACACACACATGCACACACACTCATAGACACACTCTCACACTCACACACACTCACACACGCTCACACACATACATATTCACATACACACACTCACACACACTCACACGCACTCACACACAAACATGCACACACGCTCTCACACACATACACTCACACGCACACACCCACTCTCACACACACATGCACAAACACTCTCTCACATACACACATACACACACACACACTCACACGCACTCACACACAAACATGCACACATGCTCTCACACACATACACGCACACCCACTCACACACACACAAGCATAAACACTCTCTCACATACACACACACACGCACACGCACACGCACACGGACACTCAGACATGACCCCTACCTTTCATTGTCACGTCTTTCTGATGTAAGTCCATTAACCTGTCAGGCTTAACGACCACTGCCTGTTCAGGTTTTTCCGACAAAATTACATCAAACAGTGTGTTCACTGACTGAATCTCAACTCTTTCTTCTTTCTCTTTAGATTTTGCTTTTTGCTGTGATGAAAGATAGTGAGATCTTGTTACCACACTGTCTGGGAAATTTCCAGGGCATTTCTCTTTTTACTCCTCAGTTCTCTGGTTCTCGTTTAGGTTCTTCGCAACAAGGGCTGCCACTCCCACCATTTATCTTAGCACATCAGTCACAAGAACAGGCTGTATTCCTGGAACTGACACTCTGTCACTTATTCCCACTGTTAATTAGCCAGTCTTCAGTTGGCACTCCAACCTGATGTTACATAGGGGAACGGTGCATTACTGTCCTTCTATCCCACAAACTATCATTCCCTCAGGTAACAGGTCAGAAAGTGTGCAAATGCGCTCGTCTCTTTCTATTAGGGATTGATTAGATCGCGTAACTCTCAAAATCATAATTTATTTCCTTCCTCCCGTCTGCTCTTTCTGAGTGAACATTATCCAGATGGTCATGTATTTATAGAGATCAGGCACTAACTCAACTATTGCCCCTGCCTTTGCTGTGCACTCTCCTGCAGCTCCTCGACTTTTCTTGGTATTTCCTTTGCTAGTTTCACGACTGCCACTGGCGAAGCCCTTTTTACCACATCTTTGCTTACAGTGCATTTCTTTCACGACCAGCACTGTGACTTTACGTGTCCCGTTTTATTAAAGTTGAAACACCTGAGGACTTCCACCTCCTTTTCACTCTCTTGGGCATCTTTTTCCCCGTGGTAAACTCTTACCAGTATGTTCTAATTTTCGTTCTGTAGTGGAGGAGCTCCACTTCTCCCAATGTCTATCCCTCACAGGATGTGATTCACGATCGAATCTCAATTTTGCCTCACGCAAAAATTCAAATTCACATGTCATTGCTACTGCGCTGCTCACTTCTTCAACTTTCTGTCCTTCCACATGAATTCTTTTCACCTCTCGAAGTGAGCTTTTAAACATTTCCCGTAGAATAATCTCTCTTAGATCCTCATCGGGCCGATGTATTTTTAAGGTCTACACCCATCTATGAAAATGATGAAGTTTAGTTCTTCCAAATTCAATGCAAGTCTGACCTGGTTCCATCTTAATGTTTCTGAATCACTGTATATTCGCTCCTGGAACCAATTCACAATCACTCAAAAGAGCCTATTTGACATCTGTGCAATCTCTTTACCACTCATCTGACAGCGCAGCAAATAACTCACTAGCTCTGCCACCCAGCATTATCTGAACCAGCGTAATCCACATGTCCTCTTGAAGATCTATGTCCATTGAAGTAAAGCCTCTGGGTTCGAAATCAGTCAAAAGAATCAACGAATACGGTCAGTTCCAAAAGCAAGTCATTAGTTTATTGAATACAGGTACCTTGACGGAATACTATCCAGCAACAAAGAGGTTAAAGCATCTGTATTTCGTGGTGAAATTGTACAATTACTTTTGAAAATTACACATGATTTATATGTTCTTTTTAAAGAGATAGTACAGCCTTAATTACAAGAAAGACCAATCACATATAATAAGGTGGCATGATTTACAGCAGGTTAATCCAATGATATTTCCTGGGAAAGGGTTCTTAATTCCAAGAAATGTCCAATCAACTATACGATGGTGGCATGATTGACAACAGGCCAATCCAATGGCATTCCTTGAAAAATAAATCTTATTAACTTAAATTGTCATGCCATGTATCCGTTGAAGGTTAGTTCGAATAGCCAATTAAGGTGTTTGTCTTCATTTTTTGAAAACTCTATCGTCCTCTTATCTTTGAATTTCAGCTTAATTCGGCAAATCAGCAGTACAGGTTTACAGGAATCAATCACTATTCTCAGCCATTTTATAGTATTCTTTTAAACTGAAAAACCAGTTTGTGGTTAGTAAACATCTACATATACCTTTTGCTTCAAATAATTAACGAAATTCAAATTTTAGGTCCTCACTCTGACAACTTCATTTGCCGAGTCACATTGTCAATTGACATAAAGAAGGCTTTGACATATTTTTCATCAAACTGTGACAATATTTTTGATATTCGTATTCATCCCTCCATTCTCTAATCATCTCTCTCCCTTTATGTTGTTTTTCCTGACTAATTCACAACTTCTGAAGTTCTAATTCTCTCTCCTATTTTTTATCTCTCTCATTCTTCTCTCTCTCCTTGCTAAGCTGGGAACCTTCTATCTCTATCTTTCTCTCTCTCTCTCTCTCTCTCTCTCTCTTTCTCTTCTCTCTTTCTTCTCTCTCTTCCTTTATCTTTGAAATCCATTTGACTCAGTTGCAACTTGAACTTTTCTCATGCTAATGCATTTGCCTGTTTCTCTGATACATCTATGTGCTTGACTAACTTCATTGCGTATTCTGTTTTCCTTTTGTGCCTGGTTAGCCTCAATTCTAACCTGTTTTCTAATTCTGAAAGTATGGCCTTCATTATTCTTTCTAAAAGTTGTTATCAAATTTAGCAACCGTCTTCAAACCTCAGAATCCCTTCAGCAATCTTAGGATACATTTCGCTAACTTTTAATTTAACCAACCACAAGGATCCGAACTTAAACGAACATTTCAACTCCATTTTATTTAAATTTCTAGGTCACTAATCGGCAGGTGATTAAATCTGCTGAGATCTTTTCTTTCCCAAATCTGTTCAAATCTCAGGTTGGATTTATCAACACCTGCCCCAGCCACGGACCCAAGCCCCCAAAGTGTTGCCACATGGTGATGAAAGATTCTGTTAATTAAACGAAACACCTCGCCTCGTAATCTGGTAATGTTTGAGTGACACAGAACTCCCAAATTCCGCCATTTAAAGAAAATGTTATCAATTTATTCTTTAACTCTAAAAGTGAACAAGAAAACAAGAACTACGCACAACTCTAATCATTCCCCCGAACTGCTTATTATTTGCTTCCATCTCTATAAGAATATAGTGTTCCAATAAAACACTGATTAATATTACAGCAACTCAATGACAAAACCATACAGAGACTGGGGTCTTCCCTGTCCTTCTCCCTTTGGCAAAAATGTCTCCCTCAGTCGTCTCCTGTCTTTTGCTTTGAATATGTTTCACATGGAAAGCTACCTTTGATAGTGAGTGTTTCAAATAGCAGTTGCTCTGTCTGACTTTCAAACTGCCTGCCTTTTTTATTCGCTCACACTGGATCGTCTCACTGTTTCGATATTGGCAAAACAACAAATGCAAACTCAATTGGGTTTTAGTATCCTGGGGCATAATTTAATCTGATTGGTTAAATCCGTATTAATGTCAAACCAGCAACATACTCAGGTGTTTATTTCACAGTCACATGTTACACATTTTCAATTTTTCGGTACACGCTGGAACTGCTAGTTAACCGTAAGACATGTGCTTGCAAGCTCTCAGTACAAAACGCCATTCACTCTCTTACAGGGACGGTACAGCCTTCAACTTCATATCAATACTCAGTGACATTGCCTCCACAGCCTGGTGTGGCAAGGAATTCCATTGACTCAGTACTGTCTGGCTGTAGAAGTTTCTCCTTATCTCCGTTTCCTTCAGCTCAAACGTCCTCCCTGATGTCCCATGCTTCAACAATTTCGACTCCTGCCCATTCCCAGATTTGAATCAGTTCACCATTTGTGGCATGCATTCAGCATCCAGGGACGTCATCTGTAAATATCCCACCGCACACTATCCACCGCCCTATCCTCTTTGAAATCTGCCCGACTCGTGCCACTTCAGGAGAGCATTTGATCTCTGCTTCTAATATCTATTCCAATGCTTCACTATAATAACAATCTTTCAAACATTCCCACAAGAAATTTTTAACACATTATAATTTAATCAACAATTATTCGATTTTTGTATATCCTTTTTATACACATGTCTCATGTGACTTGGGTGAAGCACACTGGAAGCAATGTCCGCCCTTCTGCGCTTTCGCTACCTATGATCGACCCAATGAGGAGGACTGTGCAGTTCTGTCGTCCCATTCTACCTTGCGCAGACCACACTGGGAGCAGTGTGCACTCCACAGGTCCAAATTTAAAAGTGGACAGACCACACTGGGAGCACTGGGTAATCCACAGGTCCCAATCTATATTGGACAGATCGTACTGGGAACACTGGATAATCGACAGGTCCGAATCAACTTTGGACAGACCACACTGGGAGCACTGAATAATCCACAGGTCGCAATCTACAGTGGACAGACCACACTGGGAGCACGGGTGTAATCCACAGGTCCCAATCTACCTTGGATAGACCACAGTGGGAGCAATGGGTTTTCCACATGTCCCAATCTACACTGGACATACCATACAGGGAGCACAGGTGTAATCCTTAGGTCCCAGTATACCTTGATCAGACCACCCTGGGACCAGTGTGCACTTCTCATGTCCCAGTCTACTTTGGGCAGACTATACTGGGAGCAGTGTGCACTCGTGAGATCCCAGTCTACCTTGGGCAGACTACACTGGGAGCAGTGTGCACTCTGCAGGTCCCAGTCTACCTTCGGTAAATCATGCTGGGAACAGTGTGCATTCTCAGGTCCAGTCTACATTGAACAGACTACACTGGGAGCAGTGTGCACTCCTCAGCTCCCAATCTCTCTTGGACAGACCGCACTGGGACAACTGTGTGTTACTGAAGTCCCAATGTGCACTGAGCAAACCACTGGGAGCACTATGCAATACTCACATGCCGATCTATATGAGCAGACCACACTGGAAGAATTGTGTGATCCTCAGGTCCCAATATACATTGGACCAACAACAATCGGAGCACTGGGTAATCCTCAGGTACAAATCCACATTGGACCGACTACACTGGGAGCACTGGGTAATCAATAGGTACAAATCTATATTGAGAAAATCACATTGGGAGCATTGTGTAATTCTGAGGTCACAACCTACATTGAGCAGGTCACACTGGGAGCAGTATGTAATCCTGAAGTCCTGCTCTACCTTGGACCGGTCACACCGGGAGCACTGGCGAGACCTCAGGCCATAATCAACATCTGGCAGACCAAACTGGGATGACTGTGCACTCCTCACCTCGTACAATCTATTGAGTGGTTGTATCCCTCAGGAAGATGTTTTCCAATGGCGGATGTGAAACCAAATGATTTGCATTGTTGGTTTTATGACCATTGCTGCACCAAGTAAGGAGTGCCATAGCACAGGGCGTGCCAAACATCACCCAACCCTCAAATGACGTAGACCCTCTAACCCTCTGAGTTACTCTGATTTTGATGTTTGTCACTCAGACACTGACAGACTGGAAGGATCCGCAGCCCCTTGACCCATTGATTTCAGGTTAAGGTGAATAAAGCTTACTGTGTTAAATAGTACCTATCGACAATCCCTACTTTCTGAATCAGATTGAGGTCTTTCTGCATGAATAGGAGAGGGGCAGCAGCAAAATTCCAAGGGCCTCTTTGAAATGTGGTAGCTCCAATAATCCTCAATGCAAAATCATATTTTACACCCGATGCATTGGCCTCGTCCACCGCCATCCCTGGGGATGTTCTGTTTCAGTGTAAACGTCCCACTGAATACCGTCTCCCTCACACCCACAACTGAGGAAAATCCACGTTTTTTTGAGTCTACTGATTGCAGGACTCAGTGACTGCACTGTCCCTTTACGAGGTCAGAGATGTCGCCAGCCCTCTGCGTGTGTGTGTCCTTTTGGCTGTGTGCACGTGCATGGGTCTGTGTGTGCGCGCATGTGTGTGTGTGTGTCTGTGTGTGTGCGTGTGTGTGTGTGCATGTGCTTGTGTTAGAGAGAGAAACATTATGAATGACAGAATATGAAAAGTTTCTGTCTACCAGTGAACACAAGTCAGACCGAAGAGCTCAACAGAGAGTGAAAAAAGCCCTGTTTTTACTCCTTTGAACCCTGTTGTCCATGCAACTCATTACGGCCGGTGGAGGAATGAGTGCAAGAAACGATACTGACTCTTAGCATATCTCTTTATCTACAGGGACTTACAGCGATGAAGAAGTGGAGAACTTACAACACCCCATATCCTGTGGTGACATTCAGGTAAATTGAGGTTAAATGTGTGTCTCATCGTGACAAACAATCTTTGCTCAGAAACACTTAAACGCAAGCCTCATGCAATTCACCAATTACTTTGTAAAAAATTACAAAGTGTTTGTTTAATCATCCAGCCGCACTTCAGATCCACCCAAGAGTTTTATGTGCCTGTCGACTATCTGCTGATACTGCTCTTTGAGCAAGTTCACATTTTTCTTGCTTTTTTTTCAAGAGGCTTGTAAAAGGAAGAGGGTCCAATTTGCCTGGTTGATGGTCCTTGCTAATGGCTCTCAGTTACTTCCCGAAACAACCGTCATGGAGGATGTTTTTAGGTGTTTTCAAACACTTGTCCAATGAAAGGTGAGTAGCAAGTTCTTCAAGTGCATGGCTGTTTCTGCTTTAACTTAGGTTTTAGCTGCAGTGAAAATAATTTCAATGCTGATTCTCTCTCCGACAGCTCTCCTTTAAGGACTTGTGTTTGAATTTAACTTCTTAACATTTGGGTATATTATGGGAATGTTCTGCAATTTGGAACTTTATCATTAACTGTGATATATTAGGTTGTGATTTCCGGTAGGTTAAAATTTCCAATATTCTGTTCTTTTAACTTTCGTGCTTCATTCGGTATTTTGTCAGGAAAATCTGTTTTGTTTAAAAATGTGTGGTTTCACCAGCTGCATCACTCCCTCTTTAAAGACCGCAATTTCCCTCCGACGTGGTTGATGACACCCTCCAGCGCATCTCATCCACTTCCTGCAGCTCCGCCCTCAAACACCAACCATCCAATTGCACCAAGGAAACAACCCTCTGTCCTCCCCGTCCTACCCACCAACCTTTGTATCCATCGCATCATCGTCCACCATTTCTGCCACATACACACGGATCCCAACTCCAGAGATGCATTTCCCGCCCCACTCCTACCCACTTTCCATAAAGTCTGTTCCCTGCGCGATTCCCTTGCCAGTTCTACGCGCCAACCCACCGACCCCTCCTGCAACCTTCCCCAGCTACAGGAGGAAATGCAAAACCTGCGCCCACACCTCCCCCTCACCTCGTCCAAGGGCCCAAAGAAGCCTTTGGCATCGATCAAAATTTCACCTGCACGGCAATTATGTATCCATTTCTCCCGATGCAGTCTCCTCTACATTGGGGAGACAGGGCGCCTACTTGCCGAAAGTTTCAGAGAACATATCCAGGACATTCGCATCAACAAACCCCAATGCCCGATAAAGGAAAGCAACTAGATGCTGTTGTTTGAGTGGGTTGGACAAGGTCAGAAAAATGTGTTAGTGCAACAGGTCTATTTGAAATCACAAGCTTTCTGAGCGCTGCCCCTTCGTTAGGTGAAGCAACGTCAGCTCGTGAATGCGTGAACTCATCGAGTGAAGTACAATTGGCGTTCTTCAAATAACAAAACAGCACACTCAACAAAGCGATGCTGCAGATTTGACTGCATAGCTGCGTGAAGGAATGAGAAAGGTTCAAGACTGACATTTCAATGTTTTTGGTGTTTTTTTTCAAGTGGCAAAATGATCCAAGTTGCATATATCACGGCCAGTACGTCATGTTGCTCCATTATACCGTGGCTGAAGATGTGAAAGCATGTCGTTGACGAATCATCCGCTCTACCGCCACAAATAAATACCTGATAGGCCTCAACATAGATCAACAGAGACAGATCTGCAGGAGTTGATATTAATCATTCACAGACGCGGCTGTCACGCGCTGGAACCAATATTCATTGCCTGTCTTTTCCTATCCCTTCAGGAGGTCTGTGCTGAGCTGCCTTCTTGGACAGTTGTAGTCCGTATGGTATCGGGACAGTGCCATTAGTGACGCAGTTCCAAGACACTTCCTCCCGGCAGTGAAGGATCACTGATAGATTTCCAAGTTGGAATTGTGAGTTACTTGGATGGGAACTTATAGGTAGAGACATTCACATGTATTCGCCATTGTTATCCTCTGAGATCGAAGTGGTCGTGTTTATCGAAGGTACTATGTGAGGATCATTGGTGAATTTCTTGCTGCGACTGAGCTTCGGTTGTGTTGGGAATGGATGCTTGTGAATGCGTTTCCCAAACATTTGATTGTTTTGTCCTGAATTCTGTCAAGCTTCTTGTGTGCTATTGGAGCTGCATTCATCCAGGCAAGTGGGGAATATTCTATCATACGTCTGACTTTGATGGGCAGTGAATTACTGGCTGTAGAACTTTCAATTTCTGGCCTGCTCTTGTGGCCCCTCTCTTCATATTGCGAGTCTAGTTTTTACATGCAGCTGCTGAGCGCAGAGTTGAGGGTAAAATCAGATCATCCATGACGGAGCAGGCTTATGATCGTACTCATACGTTCAAATGGATAGCTTCCTCTGGGTATCGGAGGAGATGTTTGAGAGAGATCATTGAGGAAGTATAGATGATCGTCCCCCTCAACATAAGGGATGTTAACATTTGCTATGTGGTGGTGTGGTGTATGGAGAGGTAAGGTTGTGAGTGAAAGGATCTGATGGCAAGGGATACCATTTTGTGATAATAACGTGGCTATAAAATCCGTGTTTTATCGTGGTTTCTATTTAGAAATAGATTGAACCGGAGACGAAGAGCTCTCCGTGGTATTGTAAATCGTTTGTCAGAACTTTGTTTTTAATAAATAGCTCGAAAAATAAAAGCAGCCTGCATGGGTGTCGCCGGGTCTCACAGATTAGGATTTCTAGATTTCCTTTAGCTCTTGTATTCAGCAGAAGCTGCAAGAGGTTTGAAGAAGTGGAAGAGATCTTTCCCCCTTTCCCGTTTACACGCAGAAGCTGGTGTATCTCTCCCTGATCGAGACATTGCATGTGAGAAACTCTGACTTCCAAATGTGCGTTTTTGCCAAGGGGTGTGTTTATGGGATATTACTATATCGGAACAGTTCATCAGTAATATTTACTGTATCCAATACTCTGTTAAATTTTCCATTGAATTAAAGTTATTCTCAACTCTTCATTCAGTCGTTGTCTTTTTACTCGAGTGTTTGGATAAAATGTGTTTTGCTTAATGTTGAGTTATTTGACTAATAGAGTCGCATATGGAACATGGCACCTTCCATTTGCCGTAATATAAGGAAACCATCCTGTTTAGACTGCCATCTTAAACTACTTAGAGATGGTTTGGTATGGTTTTGACCATAACAATCCCTTTGGGAGAAGACAAGGTGTTACCCTCCATCAGCACGATGCTCGGTCAGAGAAAAATGCACTACTTCAAATCCATTGCCCACCATCATTCATCCAATTACTGGACAGACCCGGAAGCAATGAAGCATTCTTTTCTGTAATGGAACCTGCTCTCACCACATCAGATCTAACCTCCTCAGCAACAAAAGTGAAATTTGTTTTCAAATTTGTGATAACTTCTATTTGAAAGTTCTGAAGACGAAATTCCTCTTCTTCCATAAAATAAAAATCGCCAGTATCTGTGGAAGTCAGGAAGATGCTCACAAACTGTGGAAGTTGCAGAAACCTTGCATTGAGAATCATGCAAACCGCAAGTTGAAGGCAGCATGATTCTCACAAGTGCAATGTCTTCAATGTGGACTCATTTAAAAATCACCCAACACCTGAGCTGCCAGAGGAATTGGTGGAGGCGAGTACAATTCCATCATTTAAAAGGCATCTGGATGGGTACATGAATAGGAAGGGTTTGGAGGAATATGGGCCAGGTGCTCCCAGGCGGGACAAGATTGGGCTGGGATATCTGGTCAGCATGTACAGATTGGACAAAAAAGTCTATTTCCGTGCTGTACACCTCTTTGAATCCATGACTGTCTGATCTGGTTATTGTTCAATAGGCTACATGGAAATAAAGACATCTGGTGTGCTTGCATTCATTGAAAGGGGCAAAGAATACTCGGAGAGTCAAGGTATGCTGCAACTTCTTAAAACTTTAGTTAGGCCACACTTGAAATATTGCGTACAATTGTTTTCACAATACTATTGGAATACTTTGGCGATGGTATAGAAACGTTTTACGGGGGTTTTTACCAAGCATAGGTAATTTTAACTATGAAGGACGTTTTTTATGTACTGGGTTGTTTCAATGGAATGCAGGAGGTTGAGAGACGACGTGATAGAGGTTTACGAAACTGTGAATAGCATAGATCGTGTGAAAGTTATGATGCTTGTTCTCAGGGTAGAGGCGTAGGGGACACAGATTCAGGTCGTAGGAGGAGGAATGGGGAGCTGGAGGGTTAGGTAAGGTAGTGGTGGTAGTTTTAAAAGAGAGGTACGAGGCACGTTTGACACAAAAGGTGTTGAGTGACTGGAACATGCTGCCAGAGGAGGTGGTGGAAGCAGATTCAATAACAACATTCAAGAAACAAATGGATGAATACATGATAAGGAAGGGAAAGGGGGAATACGGATCATGTAAGTGATGGCAACTTTAGTATGGAAATGAGAAATGTGTCAGCACAGGCTTTGGGGGGGGGGGGGGGGGGTCGGTGGTGCCTGTTGCTGTGCTGCATTGTTCTTTGTTGATGGAGAAAGGTGGCGAAAGACACACATGTATAAAAGAGGGCGAGACAGAACGGAGAGAGCGCGATGGAGCGATAGAGAGAAAGGAAACTAGTGAGCAATGTTTGAGAGGGAGGCAGGGAAGAAATAGATATACAGATGACCAGAGGAATAGATGTATAGAGAGAGTGAGGACATTTGGAGACAAGAAGAACTATCGGGAGAGAGTGCACGACCGAGAGAGTGTGAAGGAGAAAGAAGGAGGAAGAAAGAATGAAAGAGCGTGAGGAATTGGGATGGATGTCGCAACAGGAGAGAGAGAGCGAGAGACAGAAAGAGAGAGGTTTCGAACGTCGGTGGGAAATGGGTGGGAGGCCATTCCGGGAGAGAGTTGTGTCTTCAGAGGGGAAAGCAAGAGCAAAGCTGTTGGAATGCTGCCTCTCTTTCTGGCCCGAGAGTGGGCAGACACATTGGAAAGTGAGATAACCTGTGTGAGATGATTGGACAAACAAGTGGTAGCCGTAGAGTTTTAACACAGCAACAGGTTGAGTCATTGCTGCAAAGTTAGGTTAAAGTTACAGATTTCTGGATTGAGTAATTAAATTAGTGAATTTTGATTGATTACTTTGGAGAGATTCAGCACAACCTCGGGCTGCTGTCACAGCATACATCGCGGGCTCTGTTCAGCAGCTGAGGAGCTGCATCAAGAAGCCCATTTCTGGCACAAAGTAATGTAGACACATTAACTGACATTCTGAACCATACACCCGGTACCATACAGAATTCACCTTCATGTTGGCCATGTCAGATTAAAATTGTCCGCAATCACAAACTGTAAGATGTTTTTTATTCTTGGAATGACATTTCAGTTTTGCTGTGCGTCCTGAATCTCCTTTTTGCTTTTCTGGTCATTAAACTATTTCTCATGTTAAAAAGAAGATGTGAAGCATAATGAGGAGAGATGCAGCGTTTCGATTAGAATGTGGAGGAGAATCGCAAGTGTGACCCTGATCAGACACTAATTAACACCGATTATTCCATTGCGGAACCACAAGGTTTGTGAAATCTATTGAATGGACTTTCGAAATCTAGGACTTTGACATATTCAGTCTTACACTCTCCCACTTAAAACTTTCTCAGAACCATTCCCGGCATTTACCCAGTCAGCATTGAAAGACTTTTCAGCAAAACTGCTTGACCACAGCGTGAGCAAATTCGTTTCTGGAACATACTGCACATGCTCCTCAATTTGGTGTTGGACTGGGGTGTACAAAGTTAAAAATCACATAACACCACATTATAGTCGAACAGGTTTATCTTGAAGGACTATCTTTCGGAGTGCTGCCCGTTCATCAGGTAATTGAGGAGAGTAAGATTGTAAGACACAGAATTTATAGCAAAAGTTACAGTGTGATGTAACTGAAATTATATATTGAAAAAGACATGGATTATTTGTTAAGTCTCTCACCTTTTAGAATGACCATGTTGGTTTCATTTCTTTCAGATGTAAATCGCAAAACCTGTTTAAAACGTTACATTGTCAAGTGCACTTTAACAGTTGGTGTCATGTCAGACCGGATAAGGTATTGAATGTTTAAACTCCCTGTGAGGTTGTCTTTGCCACAATGATCAGACTGATTCTAAGCTAAAAAAAAAAAACTGACTTGCAGTTTCTTACATGCATTCATGCAGTTTTTGAATAAAGTAATATGTAATTCTGCAAGCACAAATTCAGCACCACAAACTGATATGTGTATATGTGCATGTGGGTCTGTATGGGGTGGGGTAGGATAGAATGGTGTGGTTATGACTGTCTGTGAGAGTGTGCGTTCATGTGTGTGAGTGTGAGTGAAAAGGGTTTAAGTCTGTGAGACTGTGTGTGTGGAAGTGTATGTGTATGAGAGAGTATGTGTGTCTGTGTGTGTGTCTGTGTTTGGATGTAGGTTTGCTCGCTGAGCTGAAAGGTTCATTTCCACACGTTTCTTTACCTTACTGGGTAATATCTTCAGTGGACCTCAGGCGAAGCAATAATGAAAATTCCTGCTTTCTATTTATATGTTTGGGTTTCTTTGGGTTCGTGATGTCATTTCCTGTGGTGATGTTATTTCCCGTATCTGAGCAACTTCCTGTTCGTTTTTTCAGGGGGAGGTAGATGGGGCCTAACTCGATGTGTTTTTTGATAGAGTTCAGGTTGGAATGCCATGCTACTCGGAATTCTTGTGCGTGTCTTTGTTTGGTTTCTCTTGGATGGATGTATTGTCCCAGTCTCACGAACATCCTCACATACGTATGATGAAGGTCACCACGTCGACTGGGATACACCGACACACCGATATACACACAGAGACACACAGGCGCACACGGCACATAGGCACACGCACACACACAGACATACACGCATAAACACACATGCACATACAGGCACATGCACACACACACAGACACACCCATGCACACATACACACAGATACATGCGCACCCAAAGTCACACACAGATACACGCACAAGGACACAGACACACGCACACAGAGACACATGCAAAGCACAAACCCTCACACACACGCACCCCACACACAGATACCCGCATACACACACACACACATACACAGACAGGCACACGCACACACATAGACGCACAGACACAGACATACACAGACACACGCGCACACACAGGCTCACAGACACACACAGACACACAGACCAACGCAAACACACACAGAGACATGCACACACACAGACACACATACAGACACACATTCACTCACACGCTGACACATACCCAGAGAGAGACACACAGACACACACACTCTCACACACAGAGACATGCACACAGTCCCACACACACATGTGCGCACACACAGATACAGACACACAGGCACATGCACAAACACACACAAGCACACACAGACACACGTATGCACACATACACACTGACACACACAGGCAGACAGACTGACACAGAAACACGCACGCTTACTCACACACACACAGACACGCACACAGCCAAAAAAAATCACACATAGAGGCACATGTGCACGCACTCTCACACACGGACCCTCTCTCATACACTCACACACAGCCACACACAGAGACACAGACAGACACATTCACGCACACACACACGCACAGACCCTCTCTCATATACTCACACAACTACTCTCACACACAATGTTTGACAGGATGAAACGCTTTTTGCATTCAAACTCACATGCATACACAAACCCTCTAACAGACACTCATAACCACACCACTCCACCCCACCCCACACACACCCACATGCACACATACACATATGTTTGTGGGGTGAATTTGTACTTGTCGAATTACATTTTAGTTTGCCAAAAACGGCACGAATCCATTTACGTTTCTATAAATCCGTTTTTTTTATAGATTACAATCAATCTGACCATTATGCCACAGACAGCATCACAGTGAGTTAACACCTTCAATATATTGTCTGTGATGACATGACTCCAATTGTTAAAGTGCGCCTGAGAACGTCATTTCCAAAAAAAATTTGCGATTTACATATGAAAGAACGGTTACAAATCAGACAGCACCAGGTTATAATCCAACAGGTTTAATTGGAAGCACTGGCGTTCGTAGCGCTGCTCCTTCATCAGGTGGTTGTGAAGGAGCAGCGTTCTGAAAGCTAGTGCTTTCAATTAAATCTGTTGGACTATAACCTGATTTGCAACTTTGTGCACCCCAGTCCAACACCAACATTTCCAAATCATGGATGCCAGCATGGTCATTCTAAAATATGAGAGACTTAACAAACAATCCAGGTATTCTTCAATGTATAATTTCAGTTACATCAAACCTTAACTTCTGCTGTAAACTCTGTCTTAGAATCTTATTCTCCACAATCACCTGATGAAGGAGCAGAACTCTGAAAGCTAGTGCTTCCAATTAATCCTGTTGGACTGTAAACTGGTGTTTGTGTGAATCTTATCTTTAACTGTCAGCTAACACAACGAATGACAAAACAGAAACTTAAAGGAAACAAATCCTGGTAACTACATGAGCCCTGAGAGTGCGAAAAAGAGATAAATGCAATTCAGACTACACAGGTCTAAACTCTCGCTGCGCACCACATGGGGAAAGAGGGGTATTTACACAGTTAACGTCTGTTTGCAATTGCCAGAGTATTGTTCGCGCCCTTTATTCCGAATAAATTCCCTAAATGATCTTATTGCAGATGAGACATTTCTTAGTAACGTGCTGCCTGGAGGAATTTTCTTGCCTCGGTCTATCCTCACTGACTGTCTTTGTGAACGCAACTGATGTGCTTCTGATCTGCGTGGCTCAGACCCGCTTTCATGACCTGAACAGGAAAGACATGGAACTCATTTTGCATGAGTGTAAGATCAACACAAGGATGGATGATCTCACTGCAACACAGTCGGATCATTCTCTGCGCTACAGAATGCGACAGAAATTCCACAGATTTTACAGCATGTGTGGAGAGATATTAACGTTTTATGTACAGTCACCTTTCTTCAACATACTTCTGATGAGGGAATTGGAACTCAATGAGACGAAAGCGGAAAGTCGGGTGCTGCGGTTTGAGTGGGGGGTGTGGGGTGTGGGAGGAGGGCGGAGAAGTGGCAGATAGTGTTCAATCCAGGCAAATGTGAGGTGATGCATTTTGGGAAGTCTAATTCTGGAGCGAATTTTACAGTGAACGGAAGAGCCTTGGGAAAGTTTGATGACCAGATAGATCTGGGAGTTCAGATTGAAGGTTGCTGTACAGGTGGATAGAGTGGTCAAGAAAGCATATGATATGCTTGTCTTCATCAGACGCCGAAATGAGTATAAGAGCTGGCAGGTCATGTTAAAATTGTACTCGACGTTGGTTTGGCCGCGTTTAGAATACTGTGTACAGTTCTGGTCGCCACATTACCAAAATGATGTCGATGCTTTGGAGAGGGTGCAGAGAAGGTTTACGAGGATGTTGCCTGGCATGGAGGGTGCTAGCTATGCAGAGAGGTTGAGTTGGTTTAATTTGTTTTCATGAGAAAAAAGGATATTGAGGGGAACCTGACTGAGGTCTTTAAAATCATGAAGGGTATAGATAGGGTGGATAGAGATAAGCTTTTTCCCAGGATGAAGGATTCAATAACGAGAGGTCACGCTTTCAAGGTGAGATTTGAAAAGTTTAAGGGGGATACACGCGGCAAGTACTTCACACAGAGGGTGGTGGGTGCCTGGAACACGTTGCCAGCAGAGGTGGTAGAGGCATGCACGGTCGATTCTTTTAAGATGCATTTGGACAGATGCAGGAGTAGGTGGGGAGGAGAGGGATACATATGCTTAGGAATTGGGCGACAGATTTAGACAGGAGACTTGGATCGGCTCAGGCTTGGAGCGCTGAAGGCCCTGTTCCTGAGGTGTAATTTTTCTTTGTTCTTTGTTCTTTGAATTAAGGACCACTGTTGAAACAAATACCGTTGGTCTGTGATATCCTTTGTGTAAACGGACTTCATATTTTGTCTGGTCTACATATGACTCGAGACCCAGAGCAGGGTGATTCACTCTTAACTACTCTCCGACAATTTGGCTAACAAGTTCTCGAGCAGACAGAGAATCTAATTTCCTTTTATGATTTCTTCTGAAACTTGTGTGTAATGGGATTGGCTGAATTGTTTCAAGGAAGACATTTGCAGACTTCAAATGCCTACTTTTAATCAACGTTTATATATATCAGTCCGAACCTATATTCGTTGTCCTTCGTTTCACATCACGTGCGAGATTTTTAGTGGTGCAGTATTTCGCAGTCTAAATGGCATTGTATCCTAAAGTTGGGCTAAATGTGCTGTTTCTCTGTATCTCTTTAAGAACTTTGTTTAGTTCAGTTGTACATCCATTATTATCCAGTGACTAAGGAGAGAAGAGAATTGATCACTTTTCACTGTTCCAAATCTTTCTACAAATTTCAGGAAGCATGTTAATATTCAACACCGTCTCAAATCCATCGTTGCAGATAGATTCTACACAAAATCTTTAAAACAACTTCTGGGTCGCTCTCTGCCTGGACAGTGAAGTATTGAAGTAATGCGGTTTTCCTATTGAGAATTGGGGTTGTCGTGGCTCCTCATCAACACTTAAATTTTATATTTTAGGCAAGTGTTCATTAAATAAACACTGACCTGATTTCTGATTTTCATGCAGAAAGTAGTTTATGGTATTAGGATGGCTGGTTTCTGTGCGTTTGTTGGTCATACTCAGCCTCCATGTCATTTTCATTGTCACCAATTCTCTGTCTATATGTTCCTGGCAGATAAAGACAAGATGACCGAGGATCACATTGTAAAACTTTCAAAGCTGCATGTATTTTTTTCAGTTATCAATTCAAGCGCCTCAGAGGAAGAAATCGACATTTGTTTTCTCACAGAATGGAAGAGAACACCACTGAAGAAACGTAATTGTCTTCAAAACACCATTTAATTATCTCTCTACCTATTCAACAGGAACTATTTAGTGACTTGAACACTAAATTACTAAAGATAATTAATATCAATTTTATTTTGTCTGAATTGTTTGTGATGTTTCTTTTGAGTTGTAGTTAACTGACATCAAATGGACATTTTAATACCGCGATGCAAAAAGACTCATTTAGTACATTATGATATCATTTACTTCACAACTTACACAGATTAAACGCAATAAATTACTCAACAATTCTGAAAAAGAGTCACTTTTATAAAATGGTGAGGCTGTTTTTTCTCCTCCCTAATGTGCTAGAGGTGTTGACTTTGTCCATTATTTTATATTTTCATAATGTTACTGAAGATGCCGATGCACAAATCACAATTTGCGAGAGATTGCAGTTTGTTTGAACACGATACTCCAATTGAAAGAAACATCCAAGACCGAAGAAGTGACGTGGAACACCGATGGGCTGTGTGTGGATTGTTTCCTCTACAGAACTTTCGTGGTGTGAAAAGAGTCCTGTCATATTTCCCTTTGGTACGCTCTCTCGCATAATGTCACCATATCGTGCAATATTCTGGTCTCGTGCCTGAGAGAATTGTCAAGACATGTGGATATACCATACTGTAGTTTATGATTAAATGGCATCATATAGACGTTGTCGAGTTCAGTGGCTGCAATGGAATCCTCTGTTTTTCATATGGATTATCAAAATCACAAACATCAGGTTATCTTCGGTTTTTGAATTCTTTTTTAAAGAACGAGGTTGTCTTTACTCAATGAGTAATTGGGAAAACAGAAAACAATATCCACAGCAAAGTTGCTCTGATAAGGCCAATATATGTGAATGGAGAAAAGAGTCGGGTTTCATTTTTACCAGAAAAAAGGATGTTTTCAGGTGGAGAACGAGGTAAAAGTAAAACATTGTTGGCTAAACAATTTTACGACAGAATTCATTTTATGAACAGCTGTCGAGCATATCTCCGAATTAATACCCAGGGAAATTTTGCCATAGTTTTCAATTCTGTTCTGAATTTGCTCTGAGTCGCTGCATAAATACAAGGGTTTAGAAAGCAACTAAAATACTTCAAGATACCTCCCACTTCACTGGCGATAAATTCTGGGTTCGTGGACTTGCCTCGATAATAAACGGTGCTTGTTATTTTGGTAAGACCTAACGTCACGGCATTTGTCAGCCAGAGCAAGAGAAAACTAACTGATATTGAGAATAATAAAATGATGGACTTCCTGCGGTTCTCCATTTCCGAGTCACTCTGATTCCCAATCTTGGAGTTCTGAAGTTCAGTGCGGCTTCGATTCTCCAGTACAATACGTTTGACGGTTAATGAATTACATAAAGCAATCAGAGCGAAGGGAATGCAAATGACACAGGCGCTGAAAAACCAGACATAACCTAAACCTGCAGAAGAGGATAAAGATGCTGCCCGGGAACGGCAGCCCCACTGCACGTTGTTAATAATTTTCTCAGGTTCATAAGCAAACAAAACTGGTATTTCCTTCAGTACGATCACTACCATTATAGTAATTACCAGAATGACTGCAGTTCTTGTTGTGCAATACCTTGCTTGAAATGTCTGGCAGCAGATCGCGACAAATCGGTCAAACGTGTAAGAAACAATGCACCAAAGAGATAAATCGGGAGTGACAGCGAACATGTCCATAATGATTCTGCAAACAGGAGTATGGGACAGGAATGACAAAGGAAAGTGGTAACTGCAGATGTGATGAAGTGTAATATTGTTGATCATGACCAGTAGATCTTTTTTTGCCATGGCTAGCAAGTACACAGTGATACACTGGGAAAGACCATAATTTCTTCGTGGAAGAATCCAAATTGTGCCCAAGTTCTCTGTGAGACAGAAAGGAAAACCACCAGTGAATAATACACCGGTGGCCGATTTCTATAAATTCATTGTTATGAAACGTTGGCAGGAAAGAAATTGGTCACTTGACTCATTATACGAATGTATCAACTTCTCGTGTGCATCAGGAACATTTGCATATGTCTTCATCAAACCTTTTGTGTTTTTTCCATGCCAATAAACTGACAAGTCAGTTTTTGAGATATTGGGTGACTCACTGGCACAGATAGTTGCTCAGGGCCAAAAGTTTGTAATCAGCTTTCATACGTAAGTAAATGTATTTTGATGTTTTGATTTCATTTTTTTATAATCACAGCCTCCCAGTCTCAGTTATGACTTTGCCTATTCATTGCAGCTTCCCAAACGAAATGCGTAGAATTAGCAGTTGTTCCAGATTGCTTTACAATACTTTCACAACCTGTGATTTTTCGATGATATCTCTGCTTTCTGAATCTGCACCACATTTCGTGCAGGGCAGTCTGTTCCACGGAAGGATTCACGACTGCATTAAGTGAATTCATTGCAAGAGCTGCCCACGCTAAATTGGATGCTAGTTCACAGCCTGTCTGGTCGGATAAGTTTCGAGGGAGAATCAAATCGATGGTCATGGGATTTCATTCACAGAAACATGCTACTGTGAGACGTTTCTGTTAATATAGTCACTGTGAAAAGATGTATATTATCTCACACAGCAAACACCACCTACCTTATCTATCGCTGAACTGGTTGATTGCACAATTCTTTCCCGAATGGTATGCAATATTTGCTCTCAGTCATGTATTTTATTGCACAAGACAACAAGTTATGTTAATAAAATGTCCATCAAATACAAGAACGAAATGTTTGTGAACTAATCACATATCTTTAAATATTAGCCAGGCACTTAATACTTTCACTTATGAGAAACAATTAAAAAGAGCGTAGTGATTCTGTTTGTTTACCAGTCTTATGCGTCCAACAGCTGTTTCACAGCCGTTCTTCCAATGCTGACATGTTTGCATCTCTTCTGCATCTTCCTGTATGGCTCACCTCCATTATTCGCATGATACAGTGGCTGTCTGCGAATTGTATGTGTTCACCTATATAGTCATCAGTGAGTTATGGACAAGGCCAGGTGCCCTCAAAACATTTCAAAAATGTAGCCTCGACCCTGTGGATTTTCGAGTGATGTCGTTGGCCCAACCGCTTAAGTTAAAACAAGAAAGAACTTATTTGCAAGATTATCGAACTTTCGACAAATAAAAGAGTACAGAATGCAGAATACCTTAAACAATCAGTAAAGGAAACAGATAATCGCAACTAAATGAAGCAGTTCCAAATACCTGAAACAATCCCCATAAACACGCATTTGCAAAACAAAGGAAAACATGAAAGACAGGTTTTACATGAGTGAAGTTTGAAGAGAGGGAGGATCAGCATCGGCCTGCCCCTATCGGTAAAAAACAAACAAACCACAGGACAGTTGAGCTTGGAGAACTGTCTACTCCGCTTTCATTGGGCAAATATATTTCATTCAACTTGAATGCCTCTCGTCTGAGGAAGTATGTTAGCAATAAACAAATTTGCCCTAAACCCTTTAAACAGAGATAACTTCGAACATGTGTAACAAGTCCCTCTGGGGAAAAAAAAAAACTAGGGCAACATGACCTTGTCGATGGAGGAGCATCATCGAAAATGTTTTACTGCAATGGATCCTGATGGACCGGGACACCTGTATGCCAATCAATCCTCTCCCTATCCCACAAACTATTTGACCGACTTGCAATCGTCGGCCTGCACCTGGAATACTTCCTTTGAAAATGACCTGTTTGTTGCGATCTTCTACATAACATTGGTCGCCTCAATTTCTCTGTTCCCACTTCTGCATTTCAGCCTAAATCCCTCTGCACTGGCTGCACTCTTTGCTCCCAGATCCAACCCTGACATTGTTGTTAAGAATGTCACGAAGGATTGTGCTGCTGTTGTCTGGCCGAATGAACAAACATTACAGCTACTCAGCACAAGTTTTTGGATAGTTTCTGCCTTCCCCACGGGGACCATGACTCAACCGTGGATGATCAGAACATAGTTTCCACAATGGTCACTAACTTTATTTCATCCTGTGATCTCCTGTCCACTGCCTCCACGCTCATAGTCTCCCAACCCTGCAAAAACGGTGTCGGCCTTCTTCCTAAAATACACAAACAGGTACTCTCCGGCACATCTACAGTTTCTGTCCAGTCTTGCTCCGTAAAACATGTCTGTTCCAAAATCGATTCAATGTTTGTCTCCTCTTCTTCGGTTCATTCTGACGTGCATCTGCAATTTCTCTGACGCTTTACTCCAGTTGCCGGTCTCCAGCCAGCTTCTCTTTACAACGGGACATGCAATATATTTACATGTCAAACCCCAGTCTTGGTCAGCCTGCTGTGGGAAGGATGTTATTAGACTGGAAATAGTACAGAAAAGAATTACAATCATGTTGCCAGGTCTCAAGTGTCTGAGTTTTCGGAAGAGATATAGGGACAATCTCAGATGTTTTTTTTTATTTCTTCAGCACTTAGGAGATTGAGAGGGGATCTTATAGAAATTTATAATGTCACAAAAGGCACGGACAGGGCAAATGAACCTGTGCTTTTACCCAGGGGAATCGAGGACTAGAGAGCATCAGTTTTAGTTTGAGTAGCAAACAATAAAATGGAACCTGAAGTGCAACTTGGTTGCACAAAGGGAGGTACGCATAGGAAGGAGCTACCAACAGAGATGGTGCAGGTGGGTACTGTACCAACATTTAAAAGGCATTTGGAAAATTACTTGGATAGGACAGGTTTGGAGGGATTTTGGGTCAAGTGCAGATGAAAGGATTTGGCGTTGATGGACATTTTGTTCAGCAAGGACTAGTTTGCCATGAAGCGTCTGTCTCCATGCTGTTGGAACCTATGAGTCTTTGAGAGGCAGTACCGTGATCTAATATTAATTTTTAAACACGATTTATTCAGAGGAAGGTATAAGACTTATGCTACATTCACAGCAATAGTTACAGTCCTAGTTAATCACAGCAGCGGACAAAGGTGAAACTGTTTGATACGCCGAATCTCGTCCGTCGTTCAGCAATATCAGAACTGAGATCTGAGCTCCACTTCCCTGTCTGCAGCCCGTCATTATTGAGACTTTAACAGAACAGAACTGGATCCATCTCAACTTTGAATGACCTAAAATGCACAGAGTTTCCACCACCCCATGAACAAGCAGTTCGCAAACTCGAACAACTTTCAAGGAGAAATGAATGCTCCTAAACGAATTCTTAATAAAATGACTACATCCAACAGAACTAAATTAGACTGTTTACATCAATGCTCGCAATACTGTTGAACTGAATACTTTAATGACCCCAAGAGTGAACTGAATGGTTTAACCAGGATTTTTGAATCAGCACGAAGACATGCAATGAGCCATAGTTAATGTGAACGTGGGTGTGTTCGATAGTCTCCACCTCTTCCTTCAAAAGTCCCCGTAGATACAGAGGGATACTATCACATCCAGTAAGGTATCATGCACTCATCTTGTTCCAACGTGTTTGTCCATCTCACTGTGTCTCTGAGGGACTCGATGGAGGAAGTGGAGAACATTGCTTTTGCTGCGAATCGACCTTGTGCTTGTCCAGCCTATCGAGACAAAGATTTTTATTTCTGGTTCGTGCATCTCTGTGAAATCTAACTGCAGGTGAGGGATGGACTGTTTTGCTATTTAGTTTTGATTGATTTGCAGAACTTAATTCAATCAGATTGCAGCTGAACGCACTCCACTCCGTTCGAAGTGGAAAGTTGTTACCTCACTTTGGAGTCTTTACGATGAAGTGCTCAATGTAGTTTTCGAAGATATCCGTTGTTAAATGGTATCGGCCAAGGAGCTGCCCTAAGTTGTCTCATTCAAATGTTGAACAAGGAAAGGTTTTCAAATCCCACTTTGACTTGCCTTTTCAGACCTTTGCAATCTCCACCAACCCCGCTGCGCCCCCAAATAAAACAATTCCGGATACCCATTTCCCTCTATTTGTGATGTATTCCAAGAGATAACAGTGCCCGCATTGTTGGGAGTGTCTTCAGCTGCCTGGGTTAAAATCTTCGGAATACCATCTGTGAACAGAGTCAATTCCCTTTTTTTTAGACAGACCTGATAATAATACTTCATGGACGTATCTTTTAATCACTGGTCAAGCTCTTTCCGTTTCTCCACATTAAGATCTCCTTTGTGTTCCCAAACTGCATCATGGAATATAGACGTTCAGAATCTGATTTCAATTGCGTTATCCTGATGTTCACAATTTTTTGTTGCCAAGAAAGGGTAGATCAAGCCCCTTTGGAGGAATGTGGTTGTGTATGAGGAAATTAACTCATAAGAAGGGGAATCGCTCTTCATTCCAAAACCTGTGATGACCGGGAACCAGATTCGATGGATTCCGCTCAATTCAACCCTCCCAGACAGAGGGGAGAGGGCTCAAGGATGCTGCATGAGAGCAAGACGAATGTTTGTTAACCTTAACCATTCAGCTGTGTCCCAAAGCACACACAGCTCCAAATGTTTCCGAGTGGTTTTTCGTCCCTATTGTTGATGACCAGTCAAAGTTATGGCTCCTCAACAACAGCCATCATTCACTTTTTCAGTCGGGTCTGGACTCTGAGACAAGGTTCCCCTGCGTGTGCCGTTCATCCGGATTTGAAAGATCGCTTCCATTCACATCCATTAGCCCAATGTGGCGTTGCATAATCTTTGTGTGTCCCAGCTAATCTCCCTGAATTTTATGACTTTCAAAATTGAATTCAAACCTTCACTTCGTTTTTTTTTTGCTATTGTATGGATGAATGATATACGAAGAGAGTGTGCCATCACATGCCACTTGCAGAGTCTGGCTGTCAAGCTTCGACAAATGAGGCAACCTTCACTACAGACACTCAAGTTTCATCAACCAGAGTACATGTAGTGCTTTTGACAACTTTCCGCGTTTCTTTCAGATGATGTGCAACATGTAGGCACTGAACGGCATCAGTGAAAGAGATTACTCCACAATGAACATATTGTTGATTGTGGGATTTTACAGTACATCCACCTGTTCTACTGTTCATACAGTATAACAACTCACCAGTAATTCGTTGTTATCTCAAGAAACAGGGGGAATATTTCCCTTTCAACCTTAGTTTCCCTGGTCTCAGTTTTCTGCTTCTTCTGATCACCCCATTCATTCTTCATCATCTGTTTTGCCTCTCTTTCTCTCCGTGCCTGTCGCTAACTCTGTCTCTATCTATGATTACAGCACTTTCATTAAACCTCTCTCCCAGTCTTCTTATACCTCCTTCCCCACCTTTCCTCTCTTAAATTTCATTATATCTTTCGTTCTGTATTCTGTGCTCTCCTGCAGTTTTACAAGATGATTCATCAGTTCCGTTGTCCCATGGTTGATTGCCCATTGAGAAGGTGAGAGTGAACTGTTTTTTTTTTAAATCAATCAATAGATCTATAGTGCAGATACAGAGGGAATTCCAGGGTTTTGACCCAGTGACACTGAATGGATGTTACAATATTTCCAAATCAGCGCAGTAAGTAGCTTGGAAGGGAACTTCCAGGTGGTAGTGTTCCCATGTATCTCCTGTCCGTTTCCTTGTACATATTCGTCGGAAGAGGCTTTCGAAGCATATTAACAGAATTTCTGGACGGCACCTTTTTTGAGAATAGTATACATAAAGCGGTGGATACATGTGAATGCGGACACAAAGCATCCCGTCTGTTTTACCTACATAGCTGGTGCCAAAGATGTATAGTTTCTTTCTTGCATACCAATTTCCCTTTAAGTTTGTCTTTGATCAAGAGGCCCGGTTTCAATGAGACTTGTAGTTGTAGTGTCCATCAGGTAATCAATTGTATCTTGAATGGTGTGGAGGTTCTTGAGTTTTAATGTAGCTGCACCAATCCAGGCTATTGACGAGTATTCAGTCGCATTTCTGACTTGTGCATATTTGATGATGGCTCATGAAAAACCTATGTTCGACACGTCGATTCTCCTGGTCTTCTGATGCTGCGTGACTGGCTGTGCTTTTCCAGCTCCACACTCTCGACTTTCATCTTCAGCATCTTCCGTTTTCACTTTCTCCCAGGTTTTGGAGGAGGTCAGGTAAGTCACACACTGCAGAGCTCTCAGCCACTGACGCGCCCTTCGAAGCATTGTATGCATTTGGTGAATCCTGTTCAGTTTCTTGTCAATGGCAAATCCTTTGATGTTAGCTGTCAGGGCATTCAATGATGTCAATGCTATTGACCAATGTGTGGGGTGCGTGGCTAGTTAGATTCTATCCCAATAGCCATTTCCAGAATATTAATGATTAAGGATTTGAGATGATCATTAGCACCAAGGACTGATGGTTAGATTCTCTCAAAGGTAACCTCGAATTTGTTGATACAGAGATAAGAATGTGATTGAATGCCAAGGAGCCAGCGCTAATTCCATATGAATGGTAATGGCCAACATATTGATAGTTGGCTAAGATGGCGTTCAGTGTTGGCAACACCATATTATTTCAAAGGGCGGTGTTGGGTGAGTCTTTTACTGGAGATGGTCATTTCCTGGCGTTTCTGTGATACAGAAGGTCCTTGCCAGTTTTCAGCCAAAGTTTCGCATGTAAAGTCATTGCTGGTTTTCCAACATAGTCTCTGAAGTGAAACTCTCCTGTCGCCAGTCACCATCCTGTCTGTCACCCTTCAGTGAAATTGCAAAGGATGAGCAGGTGTTGAATATGAGCTAATAGCTTGCTGCTTGTTTACGGAATCAATGCATAAGCTCTCGAGCATTATGTGTCCAATGTCATGAGTTTATTCCATCGCATATTGTGAAACGTTATGAGTACTTGTGGGGAAAGAATGCAGACATGCGCACGCATACGGTTTCAAAGACGAATATACACTCAGACACGCAAAAGCATGAGAGGAAAATTGAGAAGCAGAGAGAGGATGGAGGGACGTAACTGGTTAAGTCAACGAAGGCAGTTGATAGAGAAAGAGAGATATTGAGGATTGGACGAGAGGAGAGTGGAGGAATTGCAAAAGAGGGAGATGCATATGCAGAAAAAACTGAATAAATGCTAAAAAACACATAATACCAGTGTTAATATCCAACATAATAGTTGGAAACACTAGCTTTCTGTATAAGAGCATAAGACACAAAATTTACAGCAAATGTTTAAAGCGTGATATTACTGGAACTACAGGTAGATTTACGAACTCATGTGATTCAGCCAACGTTACGTCTCTCACACACGTCAGGCGAGAATCTTCTGAGGCATGGTACATTAGAGGTACCGAGCAGAGGCTATGGCAACAGATGAATGGGCACTGCACAACAATCAATAAACATGAGTGTTCCCTCCTAGTCGGAGAACATTTCAGTGGTCCAGGACATTCGACCTGAGATGTTCGTGTGACCGTCCTCCAAGACGGACTTTAGGACAGGCAACAATGCAAAATGGCCGAACAGAGGCTGATAGCCAAGTTCTGTACCAATGGGGATGGCCTCAATCGAGATCTTATGTTCATTTCAGACGAACACTGACACACACACACACAACACACACATATTCCTACAGACACACCCACAATCTTACATTCCCATACACTGATGCAGAGCGTCTCTCCCACAAAGAAATCTCTCTCAGACACTCACACGTGCACTCCTATACTCACACACACACTCTGATGGACAATTGCACTTACACTCACACAGATACACACAGTCTCCCAAAGACACTATTAACCTCACGCAGCCCTCCCTCCCCCCACCCCCACACACACATGCACAGATGCATGCTTACACATTGTGTGGTGAATTTGTGCTTGCCGAATTATTTATTTTTTGCTCCTCTTGCGTGGTGCTGTTCAGCATTGTGACACTGCGATAATCGATTCAGGACAAGATAATTCAAAAGACCCAAGAGCTGAGTTGATCAGAACCAAACAGGTTCGCAACAAGACCAGTGAGCCCCTTTTCGTTGGGCTGAGCAACTCGAAATGTTGAATCTGTGATCGGTTTCAGAATTTTCCAATGCCAAGTGAGATGGGGTGCTGACACGCAATTACTCGCCTCACGGTACCTGGATAGTGTTAGCTCACCCCTGGCCAAGCAGTGAGGAAGGGCCAATAGTGTATCCTGCCTAAACTTTCGTTGAGGAGAGAGCAGAAAGGGCATCATTGGTGTGAGAAATCTGAGGGTCTCACTGAGTTAATTAACATCTGATACAGTCTCGATATGCTTCATCATAATAACTCGGCCCTTCAGAGCCTACATCCGAATTTCACCACCTCCTTCACCGGGACAAACTGCTGATCATGATCATGATCTTTATTCCTGCACAGGGCACCAGAAAGATGTCTATACGATGAATTGGGCAATGCACGTGTTCCGAGCTGCGAGTGATCTGGAAATGCGTGTGAACACTGGAGCAGAGATGAGACATTCGTCCCATCAAGGATGCTCAGCCATTCAAAGTGCTGCGGCTGATCTGATCATCCCTGACTCCAGTTTCCTCCTTTTGCCCCTTAATGCACAATTCACTTCCTTATTAAAGAGCTATCTCTGCATCTCAGCCTTGAATATACTGACTGACCCAACCTCAAACGCTCGTACGCATTAGGGATTCCACAGATTCACTTCCCTCAGACACAGCCCCTCCAACAAGCAAGTACATTTTCAACACTGACCCTTCGACTGTGCTCTCTCCATCAACACTCAGCCTCCGACAGATTGGCACTCCCTCAGAACTAACCGTTTGACAGTGCGCCGCTCAATCAGCAAGGACCCGCCTACCATGCCGACCTCCCTCAGTGCTGACATTCTGGCAGTGCGAACAGTGAGGAACTTCCTCAGTGTTGACTCTACGACAGTGAGGTGTTGCCTCAACTCAGACTCTCTGAGAGTGCGGCACTCCCTCAACAATGACCATCTGACAGTGTGTCACTCCCTCAGAACTGACCCTCTGATAGTGTGGAGCTAACCTCAGCAGTGACTCTCTGACAACGTGTCACTGCCTCAGAACGACCCTTTCTCAGTGTAGCGCTATTGCGGCGCTATCTCTCTGACAATGGAACTCCCTCCGTCCTGACACTTCAGCAATGCGACACTCCCTCAGCACAAACACTCTGGCAGAGCCTATTTCTTCAGGAACGAAATTCTGACGATGCCCACATCCTCTGCGTTCAGCATGCATCTGGAGTATTGTGTCCAGTTTTGGTCGCCATACTATAGGAAGGATGTGGAGGCACTGGAACGGGTGCAGAGGAGGTTTACCAGGATGTTGACTGGTATGGTAGAAAGATCGTATGAGGAAAGGCTGAGGCACTTGGGGTTGTTTTCATTGGAGAAAAGAAGGTTTAAGGGTGACTTGATAGAGGTGTACAAGATGATTAGGAGTTTAGATAGGGTCGACAGTATGGAGCCTCTTTTTCCACGTATGAAGTCAGCTATTACAAGGGGGCATAGCTTTAAATTAAGGGTGGGGGGGGGGGGTAGGTATAGGACAGATGTTAGGGGTAGGTTCTTTACTCAGCGAGTCGTGAGGTCATGGAATTCCCTGCCAGTAGCAGTGGTGGACTCTCACTCATTATGGTCATTTAAGCGGGCATTGGATAGGCATATGGAGGATAGTGGGCTAGTGTAGGTTAGGTGGGCTTGGATAGAAATAAGAGACAGGCCGGACGCACTGATCAATGCACTGGGCTTTATTCTGATCTTTTCCAAAGCAGTTGATCAGAATGCTATCATTACGAGGGAATTGAGCAGAACTCGAATCTTGGATTTGCCAGCGAGCATCAGTTGGACCTCAGTTATGCCTCTTTCTGCGACATACTCTGTTTTTTCTTACTCCGTTTTAAAAAAGAAGAAATGCCCAAGATGCATAACTCTTTCAGTGTAGGCTCACTCCCGCTGCAGTCGGTATGCTTACAAGTTGCCCCAAATCTTTTCCATCCGTTGTAGAAACCTGAAAAATAGAAAACACGTATTCATCATTGTCAACAACCAGTGCTTCAAGTATGACCAAAGCAAGGATATACTGAAGAGCACAGTGCAGTGTAGTCTAACAGAGGAAGATTGAAAGCAGAAATATCCAGAGTGCTCCACATGTGTAACAGTGGTAGGATGTAGATAAGGGAACTCTGCAGTAACCTCTGACAGAGAAACGTGCAGATCCAGGACTGTGCACAGAGATCCAAGTGTGACTAACCGAGTGATATGGAGACCAGAAATGTGCGTCGTGTTTTATTTGATATGTAAGTGAGGGATTTGGAGAGCAGAACGTGTGTGTGTTCCAAAGAATTCGAACTATATGGTGCGCAAATCAGAACACTGTACAATGCTCCATTTTATTGACTAAGAGAAATAGAAACTGGAACTGTGCTCAATTTTCTGAATATTGGATACTACAATAAGATCTCCTTTCATTCATCTAAACTTCAATCTATGTAAACACTCCTTCGACGACTTTTCCTCCATGCATGGACCATGCAGTCAATCCTCTGTGGTCTGCCTCCAATGGCAGTATTTATTTGCATGGTTAATAGACTCAAATATTTTATTCATGTCCAACCGTATTTAGATCTCTACTTTGCACTACTTTAGCAAAGCCACATGACTTTTGCGCACCATTCCAATTGCTATCTATTGGACACTCTATACTTTGATTCTATATATTTGAAATACATGGATGGACTCCCCCTGTTCACCCTGTTACAGAACTTTCTGCATTCTTTCTCCACTTTATAATATTGAGTTACTCTATTCTTCCCTGTAAAATAAATGCACAACCACACATTTACACACATAATATTGCAACTTCCATTTTTTCCCAGCCACTTAAATTCTCCATATAACTCTGCAGTCCCCTTACAAGATCCAAACTACCTGCCTTCCAAACTATTTTTATGCCCTTTGCAAATTTGGGTTTGGTGCATTCGACTCCCTCGTTCAAGTCATTATTGTAGACTGTATGCAATTGTACCCCAAGCATTGACCCCTGTGGCCATCCCGGAGTTACAGGATGTCATCCTGAAAAGGTATCCTTGTCACAACTCTCTGCTTTTAAATAGTTAGGCAATCCTTGATTCGTCCGAATACAATGTCTTCAACATCTTTTTCTCTAATGTCATGAAACATCTTAATGTGTTTCAAACACTTTCTGAAAGCAGGTTTTACAAAAAAAAATACACATTAAGAAATAAATCAGCAGCATTAGCAGCATGTTTTAAGGGACTTGAGACTAATACATTAACTGGAGATGCATCGTTATGCTTAAAGGAAACGCAGTTTTCAATTGAAATCAAAACACTAGTGTGAACATAATGGCAACTCTTCGCTGAGATGTGATCATTTTTCTGGTTATTGCTGCAGTTAAACGGATGAAACTTTCTAATCCTTAGAATGACATCTTCGCAACAATGTTTCTGCAGTTTAAGATAATTGTTTGCCTTCTTTACGTTAAAATATAATGTTGCTGTGTTTTCTGTTGATCCTATGCTGCAGCCTCTGATGAACTCATTCATTAACAGGCTTCGATGGTAGGTACAAAGAAAACAATTTAACCCTTATGGCCCACCAAGCCAGGCTTCAGTGTGGCATCCGTTTTACACGATGACCACAAGCTGGGATCATTTCAATTTGGAAAACAAAACTTTGCACGTTACTCCGAGTGAAATAAGACTGTTGGGACCATAATTCTGGGAGGATCGTGCAGCTCATATTGAGGAAAATGTTGACAAGAAATGTCCCGTGGTGCGCCACAGGAGCATGTGACCAAAATGGTCATGAGGCACATAAGCAGCTCATTGGACACGTGACCATGATTTGCCAGAAAACTTCTTGTTTGCTGGAATGTCTTAAAAGAGGAGACGCAGAGAGAGATGGAGACAGCGAAATGGTAGTGAGAGAGCTAGTTGGAGAAAAACAGAGATAGGCAGATAGAGATGGAGAGAAAGGGAGATAAAGGACAACAGAGTAAGAAAGAGAAAAGCAAGTGAAAGACAGAGGGAGTGGTTGAGACAGAGATGGGCAGATTTAGACTAAAATATAGAGTCGAAACTAGAATCAAGACATGCACGCACACACATAAAAAGAGAGATAGCAATAGTGAAGAAATGAGATATGGAGAGAAGCGGAGCGAGAGAGAGAGAGAGAGGAAGAGGTTGGCACGAGGGGATTTATGATCAGAATAGCTGATGGATTTTTGGAAAATTGGTTAAAATGCTCCAGCACACACCAGGCCAAAATTGGAGAAGCACAGACGTCTTGATATCGATTTCAGGGGAACAGCTTGGGAGATCCGCAGCTCTGAAGGGTATTGCAAACATAGTGTATGCTTTACTCAAGATGTCTTCAGGTCGAAATATCTAGATAGAAATACAAGATGATAAAGATAGCTCCTTGGTGCGATAGCGTTTCAGACTATTGGAGACCTTAATTAAGCACATAAAATTCAAAGCGGGACTTGACAAGGGAGATGCGCAGAAGCTGTTTATCCCGTTTCAAGGATCATGGGTAAAAGACCCATGAAAAGAGATAAGCATTACCAAATCAGACACTTCAATATCTGACCAGATTCGATGGGCTGAAAGGCTTACTTGTGCCCCTCCATCAGCTGACCTTGTAAAGCCAAGGTTGATAGTTGTCTGCCTGGGGCAAAGAAAGAGTTTTGAAGAGAGAGAAATCTTCAAGATTTAAAGGCAGTATTATTGTATCACTGAAGGGGTCTGTTTTGCCCTTTTATTCCTTGCAAGCTGTACAAGCGCCATGCTGCTAACTCCTCTTCATTTCTTTAAAGTTAACACTTCTTGAAGGTTTTAATTTAATCTGCGTCCAACAACACGCAACCACACATCACCCCCAGGCAGGACATTCGGCATCACAACCCCTCAGTGATTGATGCATTAATTCATCACACTTCCACTCTGCCCTCGTTACAGATTACTTGATTTATCTGACTCTGCGGAAGTTGGCAATTTGACCCATCGAGTCCATACCAACCCTCCAAAGAGCATCTCACTAGATCCACTGCATCCCTCCAAGTCTGTACTTCCCATGGCTAATTCGACTCGCCTGCACATCATGTGCACTTTGTCAGGCCGAATACAATAAACTGCACATCTTTGGACAGTGGGAGGAAACCAGAACACTCCGATGAAACTCACACAGAGACAGGGAGAATGTGCACACTCCACATAGAGAGTCGCACAAGGTGCCATTGAGTCCATGTTCTTGATTCGCTAAGGAAGCAGTGTTAAGCAGTTTGCCACTGTGCCACGCTATTCCCTCCTCTTTAAGTCCCGCTTACAATTACCGAATACAAAGTGACCCAGGAAAGGAAAGCTCAGAAGTGTTTGATTGCGATGGGATTTAGACATTGACAGTCTCGACACGAGAAGCTCCATTAACAAATCCAAAGCAGCCTTTATGCAAATAAATGGCAGGACAGACTGACCGGGCTGAGTGGCTTAATCTGCGACTTCCCTGTCTCCACTCCCAGAGTGATCTCTGCGATTTGCACTGACCTGCAAAAAATGCCTTCTTCACAATTTCCTGTCAGTAGTAATGGGCTGCGACAGCACCAAGGCAACAAGAATCAGTATCAGAGATATCTACATCATCGGGCTCGCTGCTCCCAGCTACACTCGGCAGGCTGGCACAATACTGTTATTTATATGGACTCGGAGAGTCTGCTGTCGTTAGTCATCACACATGTATGTACGAATATGCACACAATCACGCACACACAGAAACACACCGAGACACTGACACACACACAACACAGACACACACACAAAACCTCCCCCACACACGCCCAAACAGACACCCACACCCACCCGCACAACCCAGCCCCACACATACACATGCATGCACACACACATCCACGCATACACACCAACTTACACACACTCCAATACACACACCTGCACACAAGCACATCCATAAAGTATATCCACAAATGCACCTGTACCCACCCACTCACACGCAAGCACTTCCACATATATACACACATGCACATACACGCAGACACACCCACATCCACGCATATACACACATATACATACGCATGCACATGCATACCCACACATCCACACCTACACTCACATACATCGACATGTGTGCATACCAAACACAGACGCACACACATGCACACATAAGTACACACACCGATACATCCACTCACAACCACACACCCAGATCCACTCACTCAAATATGCACAAACTCACAGATACACACATAAATACAGACAACCACAACCACACACCCATAACCACACACCCACAACCACACACCCACATCCACAAACACACATGCACATGCACTCACCCATTCACCCACCCAACCATGCACGCATGCACAGACCAAAAGCACACACGTCAACACGCACCAGAGGACAGCCACGCAGATGGACACAGACATGCAGACTCACGCGCAAATGCACAAATATCCACACAAACAGATGTGCACATGCACAGATCCTCACACACACGCACACTAAACCACCTATCCAGCCACGCACACATGCACATATTCACCTACTCACACATATACACACACACGTTGAAACATCAACATGCACTTCCTTACACAAACGCACTCGCACCATGCATACACATGTGCAAACACACATATCCACGCATAGACGCACACCGACGCCGACCCCCACACATACAAACACACAAACACAGAACAGCCACATGCACATCCTCATACAACCAAATGCAACCGGATGTGTACACATACACTCACACATACACGCATAAACAACTATGGAAAACAATCGCAACCATCAACACACGCAATCGTTCACAACTACACACCCACATGCACACACTCAAAACACATACACACATACTCACCTACCCACACATCCACGCATGTAGCCACCCACAGCCACAGACAGGCACGTACACAATCAAAACCACATGCAATGCACTCACACAGACAAACGCCCACACGTAAGCATAGACACACCAGAACACACACACCCGCACACACTCACGCATATGCATAAACACACCAACCACACACCCACACACTTATGCACACACTCACACTTATGCGCACAAACCCACACCAACGCACACATAGGAAGTCTCTCCCATACAGCAACACACACAGCCATAAGCACACACATACAAACGCACACACCACACAAACATCCACATCAACATGCATGCACAGGCACAGACACATAGGCACACACACCCACACACACAGCGATACAAACACCCACACACCTTCACATGCCGACACCCGCACACCCACACACTCACGCATGCACATGCACAAACACAGCGACACAAACACCTACACACACCCACAACCAGGAGCACCTCCCACACCCACACACTCACGCATGCACATGCACACATCTCACACCAACACTCATATCCTCACACACCCACATGCCCCCACACCCATGCACACGCCCACACCCACGCGCATCAATAGTGTACTATCATTTTCACTAATTGCAGCCTGTGAGTCAGAAAGTTGGGCATCCAGTTGGAGTGTGTGGAACTGAGACGTAGATCACAGTGTTTTGCGATCAGTCTGGAGGACATTGTGGTGATGAAGGGGGAGCTGCAGTCGATGAGCAGGAATCTGACGTAGGTGACCTTGTTGCCTATATGTTCCAGGGGTGAGTGCAGGGCTAGGGATATGGCATCCGTTCTGTACCTGTTATATCCGTTGGCAAATTGTCGTGGATCCAGATAGGTGGAGAGACTGGAGTTGATGTGGGTTATGACACACTTCAGGATTATTGAAGTCAGCAGCACTGAGTGGAAATCATTAAGGCACATTGCTTTCTCAGTTACTGGGATGATAGTGGTCTTCTTGAAGCAGTTGGGGATTTCAGCTTCTACGAAGAGAGTTTGAAGATGTCAATGATTAGCTCTGCAAATTGGTCCACACAGGATCTGAGTGCTTGTCTGGGAACACCACTAATACTTTCCATCGTTTGCCTCTCAGGAAGAACGATCTAACATCTGAAATGGTGATGGAGAGTACAAATGTGCCCTGAGCTGTTGGCCCGGCTCCACAAAACACCTAGCATTCTTCTCAAACTGAGCTTAGAAATCATTATGCACGTCCAAGAGGTACGTGCCCTTGTCTGTTATCTTGCTGTGTTTCATATCCTACCCTGTAATGCAGTTTAGGCCTTAACACAGGCGGTGGTAGTGTGGTTGGTTGTTGTGGTCCTCTAATGTGATCTGGCACCGAATGATAGCAACCCTGGTGGCTTTGAAGAGGATATATACGTCGGTCCATGTCTTCAGACCTGAATGCTGGTCTTCAGTAGGAAGTGGATTTCCTGGTTCATCGAAGGTTTCCAGTTGGAGAACAACATGATTGACATTTTTGCTGCACAGTCCTCCACACATTTGCTAATGAATCCAAGATTTTGCTACGGACTAATCCAGGTTTTCCACCAATTGCTTGAATACAATCCAGTCCACCGATTCCAAGAACTCCAGGAGATGGTTCTCTACTACTTCAGACCAGCATCGTATCACTTTTTGTGAAGGGTCCTACTTCAACAAAAAGGTTTCAGCTTCTGCTTGTGAGCTGGGAGGAGGAATACAGCGGTGTGATCTGACTTTCCGAAGTTTGGACAGGGTATAATGAAGTACATTGACTCTACATGGAACTCCAAACGCACAGCACCGTGGTTGCCATTGACTCCCTCCGTCCATACGTGTGACCCCAGCTCCACACCAGTCTGGCTGCCATTAACCTGCTGTGGGGTCTGTATGCAAATCCTGACCAAAAGCACTGTTCTTCCCAACGACCTGCTCTATTTATACATGTGACTCCCTGCTCGTAACACGATGTTTCACCTCAACCAGGTCTATCTTGCACGAGATTCCAGAACCATAGCACTGAGGGTACCACTCACATGCTCTGTCCCGAGGTGTGACTCCAGATTCACTTCGCAAGTTTTTGGTTTGACTTGTTCTGACTGTGCATGTGACCACAGAACCACTTCGGTCAGTTCTGACAAGGGTAATTCGACCTGAAAAGTTGGCAATGCCTTCTCTCCACAGTTGCTGCCTGATCCATTGAGCGTGGCCAGCAGATTCTCTGATGATGGTTTATTGAGTTTGGGGAACGTGGCCTTACAGACTGAGTGACCAAATATTGGCAATGTGTTATGTGCCCGGATTATTTGAGGGACCATGCCTAGCAGCCTCTCCTGTTTTTAACAGAAAATTTCATTCTGTGCGTTTTACCACGAAATGGTGCATTCACTTCCTGGAAACACATAAACCTGCTAGATATTTCCCTTAATGTTTGAACAATGCGGACAGGAATTTGTGTGATTGATGGTCGTCTGGTGTTCGGTACGCAAGCAGATAGAATTTTGTTTCCTGCTCTAACCCAGTGCAGATACCAATTTCATTTCGAATCTTTGAACTCAGATGTGAGGCAGTGGAGATTCTCAGACAATTGCCAAAACCGACCGCTGAGTGGAGAAACATGCCCTTTCCACCCCCAAGTTAAAGGTATAAAATGAAGGAGTGAATTTGGTTGTTGGCTATGGTTTGTGCATGTTCGAGCACAGAATAACATAATCAGGAAGTCTAGGGGAGGCTTTTCAGCCCATGGAGTCCTATACCAAGAAATACTATTCTAAATATTCACCAGTCCCACATACCAAAACGTGGCTGTGGACTTGAAAGTGAATCATCCAATGGCGTTTTAAAGATTGTGAGATGTCGTTCCTCACCTGCCCTTCCAGACAAACAGTTGAAAACGCTTCTCCTCAACTCGCCTCAAATCCTTTGCTTGAATGTTCATCCAGAAACCCAGATGATGTTCTGGGAACCTGGGTTTGAATCCCGCCCTGACAGATAGTGGAATTTGAAGTCAAATATTAAAAGGAATATGGAATTTTGACGCTGATGATAAGAATGAGTCGGAAAACACAAGTGGTTCACCAATGTTCTTTAGTGAAGGAAAGTGTTCTCCATCCGTAGTCTATATCTGGCACCAGATCCATAGAAAAGATGTTGACATCTAAGTGGTGCCGAGATGGGCAATAAATGCTGCTTAACCAGAGACGCTGTTATCTGTAAATAAAATAAAATCATTAGCTACGTTTCAAATACAAATTGTGTCTCTTTGTCATTAACTCTCGAGTGTGGTGTGCAGCTGTATTTTTCTTCACTGTCTCCATGCCCCTCATGACCTCATACTCCTCAAACATGCCTTCTCAGTAGCTTCTCTGCTGCAATGAAAAGAATCTGGCCATATCCAGCCTCTCTTCACACCTAAGTTGCTCAATAGTACACAGGAAATCACATTAAATGAACTGATTCTTCTTCCTGCATGTGTGGGCCAAAGTAATTGCATCTGCCTGCACATGGACTACATCTCGTTGTTCTCTGCTTGGTCATATGTATGTCAAAATATTGCCATCATATTTGTTTCCAGTATCGCCTCTGGTAGTGTGGTCCAGACGCCTACGACTCTGTGTGCAAAATCCTTTCCTCGCGCATTTCCTTTCCAGATTTGCCCTCTCAACATAAATAATACCCACCAGTATTTGACATAACAAACCTGGGCGAGCTCTCCAGCTGGGTAACCTATTCACGGTTCGCATAATTCGAGGTGTTTTTAGCCAGACTGCACCCAGCCTTCAACAATCAAGGGAAAACCTCTCCTGACAAGTGGTATACTGTATAACAGACAACATTCTGTTCAAAATAACTGCATAGGGGCTTGTACCTCAATTCCCTCTTTACTTGCATTGGCACAGTACAGTGACCGTGGCCAGACATCTCGGAGGAAGGCTCTCAACTGTGGAGACTTTGGATGCCCTCTCTACATCTTTCATTCAGGAATCTTTGACTTCCCCAAGTTATCAACCCGAATAATGGTCACATCGTCAATACAATCCACCTGCTTCCAATCACTAAACGGTAAACCTTTTTTTTGCATGTTCTTCAAGGCATCCAAATCCTTCCTACAGTACAGAGGCCATAATTATACATGGTTCTCCAGCTGCGGCCTCAGCAAAGCCCTGCACTACAGTTAAACTCCTCCAGTGAAAATGCCATCAATGCGCCTTACCCATTTCCTGACCTCCTCCTTCTTCCCTGTTAAGTGTTAAGTGACTGATCTGAATGGGAAATGAGACACGGAAACTCATCGCTTGCCAGTGTCACACAGTTTTTAATCACATCACTGAAAATCAAAACGATGGTTCACAGCTTATTGGATTGACACCATAGGATAGAAGCTGAATTGCTGAGATGAGGGATCTCCCTGGTCGGAAATGCTGATGCTTTGCAGCATTGCATGTCGCCTTTTCTTCTTCGATGTCAGAAATGTACACAACGTATTTAGAAGTACAGGCAAGTACCTAGGAACATTATTCAAACATAATGCTTCACTGCATTAACTTCTGAGGAAAATATATGCAAAGCGCTGTACAAGTAGAGAGAATAAAAAAAGAAAGAAATGCTCATTGATATCAGCAGTGTGGCAAGTAGGACTTGCCCCTGTGCTCTCACTGACCTACATAAGGCCAGAACAATGCAAATTGCTATCTCCCCGTTCTAACCAGAATTTATTGGGAGTTACAACAGTTCAGATGGCTCAAATTGTGTTCAACTTACTTTGTGTGGTGCTGTAGGTTTAGCCTAATGTTGACAGAACCAACTCAAATTCATACAGTGAGTATCAATGTGAAGGTTCAGAGGGACTGTGGCGTCCTCCAGTAGTTTGCCAACAGGGAGGGAGATGTATCAGAGGCTTTGGCAGGCTTAGAAGTATAGCCTAGAAGTGCACACAATACTTTGGCTGTGTTCTGAGCAACGTTTTGTACAGTTCCTGCAGGAGCTTTCTCAGCGACATAACGAGTATTTCAGATCGTTTGTTAAGAGCTGAAGGACAGTGTGAGACTGGGACAGCGCTTGAGAAGCTGAGGAAGAGGTCTGAAAAACTTTGTTGTTTCTATTAGACCCCTGGTTTTGGTACAGCATGTGAATGGTTGAGGGATGGACCACACTTCTGACCACAACTATGTACTCTCAGCCGACTTGCCAATCTTGCAAACTGGAAGGTTATCAAGGCTGAACCCAGGTAGGAGCAGCAGTTTATAAAGTGTAGATTGAGCCACACTCATTGCACTTTAAAAGTGTAAGAGGCGACATTATTGAAATATCCAAGATTTTTAAGGAGCGTGTAAAGGTAGATGCAGAAAGGCAGTTTCCCCAGTGGTAAAGCCTGGAACCGGGGGCATCATCGCAGAATTCTGAATCACCCATTGAGTTGGAATTTCTTGTCTCAGAGATAGTGAATCTTCGGAATTCTTTACCGCAGGGAAATGTGGAGGTTGGTTCGGTCAGTATATTTAAGGCTGTGATAAAGTAAGTTTAATCAGGATGGGGAATCGAGAGTTATGGGGAAAAGGCAGGAAATTTGAGTCAGGATGATGCGAACAGTCACGATCTTTTGGATTGCCAGTGCAGTCTCGATGAGCATTCAATGGTGTGAAATCCTCTTTGGGGTTGTGAGACCAAACGACACACAATACTCCAAGTATCGCCAACGCCCTGTATAACTTCAGTGAGTCATTCCGATTTCTGAACTGCATTCCCTTTGCAATGAATGCCGCCATATCATTTGCCTTCCACATGGCTTGCAGTAACGCAGGAAGTCAGTAAATTTTTGATTCCAAGTACCTTGAGAAAGAGGGTCAGACAGGATCATGACTGGTTCCGTTTCAGAGGACATTTCGAACAAAATAACATGCGCACAACAAAAATGTTTAATAATTGTATCATGGAGCAGGCCAGGCACCCCATCAAAATATTTCAAGGAAATAGAGGAGACCCTTTCTTGGCTAATTGTTTGAAGCAGGTGCAGAGAGGATATTCGAGCTGGCCCCACCACTTAGTTTGAAACCAAACAGAATTAATTTGCAAGATTATCGAATGAACTATAAAGAATAGCTGCAGTGTATAGAGTAATTTAACCGATCTGAAAACTGAACAAATCATCCCAATTTAATGATGTTGCAAATTACTGCAACAATCTCCATAAACAAGGCCTTGGCACAAAATATGAAATCAAACATAGGTCCGCAGCGGAGAGATAGCAGAGAGATTCAGCATCGAACACGTTCTTCCATGGAGCTGTTTCTTTGACAAGAGTCTCAAAACTGACAGACTACATGCTCTGAACAGCCAGATTGCTCGAAATCAAACCTAACCAATGACAAGATAACCATGTTAAAGAAGCAATATCGTCGGACTTGGGAGACAGCTGGTGGTAATTTATCTTCACAGTTACCATATCCTGGACGAAGGGAGAGCTTGAGAAACTCGGATCAGCGCGGTATTAATGACTTGGAGCAAGGAAGTGAACATCCACTCGCCAAAATTGCAGACGACTTTACGATCGGTGGAATGGCAACTTGTGAGCAAGATCGAAACAGCTTATTGAAATATATTAATTGTTCAAGTCAGTGGCCACAAAATTGACTAATATTGTATAACATTGAAAGACCTGAAGATATTTATTTTGGGAGGGGAGGAAAAAAGAACAGATTTTTTTTTACATGAAGGAAACTGCAACACAATGGGACTTGTGAGGAAATGTTACCAATACAGAAAAAGCTGGCACAGAGAGGCAAAAGGCATCCAGAAAGGTTAATGGAATGTTCATTCTTATTTCAAGATTTTCAAGTATCACATCAGGGAAGTCTGACTGCAACTGATCAAGATGCTGGGGAGGCAACGTCTGGAATAGTATGCAAAGTGTTTGCTCCCTTATGGAAGGAAAGATGCAATTTCATTGGAGACATATCACAGAAGGACGCTTGCAGGTTTGAAGAGAATATCTCATATGGAAAACCAAAGTCTGTTGCGAGCTATGGACTGAAGTTTACGATAATGAGAGGTGCTCTCACGAGAAATATGCATGATTCTGAAGCGTGCTTAACAGGGAAAATGCTGATAGGAGGTTTACCAAGACCAGCGTGCCAGAGTCAATAAGCACCAATTTAGAGAGAGATGAGAGGGAATGTTGTTTCTCAGGATATTTGAAACTCCGTGTCACAGAGAGCAATGATAAACAAAATCCTTGTTTAAATTTAGACTGAGATAGGTAGAATCTTGATCCATCGGGGAATCACGGGTTACAGAGAAAGTCAAAATAGTGGATGAGAGGAATTTTGGGACAGAGTCGGTCCTGTTGAATAGCAGAGCAGGTTTGAGATGCAGAACCACCTATTCCTCATCGTGTCTGACATTACTTTAATATTTTTCTCGTTCACTCCTTCCTAAATGATATTTTCACCGTTCAGACAGTGAGAACTTTAATCTTTCAAGTCATACAATCCTTTACGAAAACATGACTAGAATGGGTTTGTGGGGAGGGGTGGGGGGGGGGGGGGGGGGGTTGCAGGGCGGGGCTGGGGCTAGTTCGCTCGGGTCAAGGTGGGAATTCGGAAAGCAAACAGAAACCTGTTCACCACTCTCTAATTAAGACGGAGACGCAATGAAACCACTATATTGTAATCAGGCAGATTATTCAGTCATATTTGATCACTGAACACTTTTTAGTTGCTGGATTGTCTATGTCAAAACAATGTTTACTCTGTTGGATGGCTAATATTTGGATACTGAGAAGTATGTATCATGTGTTCTGTCCACAGTCAAACAGCATCTGAAGTGATAAATACATACAGTTCCAGATGATTAACAATTGGACACTCGAAAATATGGACATTGTACAATGTCTACAGTAATACAGTATGGACAGTGTTGAAGAACTGAAATTTGGACATTCAGCAGCATGCATCATATGTATTATCTGCAATGATTCAATGTCTACAGCATGGGAGACTGATAATTAAACATTCAGCTTTGTGTAGTCTGTATATGGAAAACAGGACGGCAGAATGAGATGCCGGATGTTTTACAATCTTTACCGTGAGACAATGAAGCTTTTGTTGCGCTCTGGGAGACGGAAACTAACTTTTTGGCCGTTAAGTCTGTGTTAGAAGAACTCAATAATAGGCAGTCTGTTGAGGTGGTGACGTGTAAGTGTCCCTATCTTTAGCCCAGAGATCTGGGTTCTTTGAGCCATGGACTCCTACAGCACGGAGGAGAAAGTGAGGACTGCAGATGCTGGAGATCAGAGATGAAAAATGTGTTGCTGGAAAAGCGCTGCAGGTTAGGCTGCATCCAAGAAGCAGGAGAATCGACGTTTCGGACATAAGGCCTTCTTCAGGAATGAGTAGGGTGTGCCAAGCAGGTAAGATAAATGGTAGGGAGGAGGGATTTGGGGGAGGGGCTTTGGGAATGCGATAGGTGGAAGGAGGTTAAGGTGAGGGTGATAGGGCGGAGAGGGGGCGGAGGCGGAGACGTCGGGAAGAAGATTGCAGGTACCTGGGGGATGCAGTGAGAGAGGGACTCACTGAAATCCTTGTAGAGGGAGGAAGAGAGCTTCTTCAAGGAAGGCATCCTTGCAAGAGGATTCGCAGTAGTTTAAAATCAACTCGGAGAAAGTTAGAAACGTCGATTCTCCTGCTCCTTGGATGCTGCCTGACCTGCTGCGCTTTTCGAACAACACATTTTTCAGCTCTGATCTCCAGTATCTGCAGTTCTCACTTTCTCCTAGTTGATTTTAACCTGAAACATGAGGGGACATGAGTGTCTTTAGCAGCTCAGTTCAAGAAAACCTGTAATGCTTTGTATCGCTACGTCAGGGATAAACGAATGACAAGGTTTAGATTAGGGGCAGTCAAGGATAGTCCTGGGACGTTGTGTGGGGAGTTCGAGGAAATATGAGAAGCATTAAATGAATATTTCTCGTCCTTACTCACACTGGAAAAGGGCAATGTTGCGGAGGAGAATACTGACATAAAGGTTATTAGACAAGGCGGGATTGAGGTTAATAAGGAAGAGATGATAGCAATTTTGTAAGATGTGAAAATAAGTAAGACACTTGGGCCGTATTCTCTGGAGGGTCAGGGAGGAGATAGCTGGACATTTGGCTTTGACCTTTCTGTCGTCATCGTCTACAAGAATAATGCAAGAAGACAGGAGGAGAGCAAATGTTGGCCCCTTGTTAAAGAAGGGAAGTAGAGTTAACCCTGGAAATTATCTTACTTCAATTGTGAGAGAAATATTGGAAAGGATTCCGAGAGATAGAATTTCTAATCATCTGGCAAGGAACAATTTGATTAGGGCTTGCTTGTCAGCACGATTTTGTAAAGGGTACATCGTGCCTCACAAACGATATTGAGTTGTTTCAAAAGGTGAACAAATAGGGGGATGCGGGTAACGTTTTAATTGCAGCGTATATAATTTCACTAAGGCGTTTGATGAGGTGTCCGGTGTACGCTGTTGCACAAAATATGGATGCATGGGATTGAGGGCGGTTTACCGGTTTGGATCAGAGATTGGCTCGCTGATAGACGACAGAGGGTTTGTCATTGATGGGAAATGTTCATTTTCTAGCGGTATACCGCAAGGATCTGTTTTGGGTCAGTGCTGTTTTTCATTTGTTTTGAAGGAACTGAATGAGAGCGTAGAAAGATGGGTTAATGAATTTTCGGATGACACTAAAGTCATTGGAGTTGAGTTCAGTGCCGATAGGATGTTGCAGATTCCAGACCGACACAGATAAGCTGCAGAGCTCGGCTGACAGATTGCAAATGGAGCTTAAGGCGGAAAAGTGTGCATGGTAATATACTTAGCAGTGTGGATGGGCAGAGAGATTTCAGTGTGCATGCCCATATATCCCTGAGAGATGCCACACAATTTGAGAGGGATACCAAGATATTGTATGGTGTGTTCGCGTTTATTGGTCGAGCGATTGTGTTTCGATGCCATCAGGTCATGTTGCTTTAGGAATCATTGGTGCAGCTGCACTTGGAGCATTGCATACAGTTTTGGTCACTGCATGAGAGGAATGATGTGGAAAATTTGGAAAGGGCGCAGAAGACATTTACCAGTTTGTTGCCAGGAGGTCTTAAAATGAAAGGCTGATGTCTTTGAGGCTGTTTTCATTAGAGAGAATGTTGCGAGGTGATGTAATTGAAACATATAAGATGGTGAGAGGATGGATAAGTTGGATAGTGAGAGTGCTTTTCCTCGATTGGGGATGGCTAGCACGAGAGGACATAGCTTGGAAATTGAGGGAAGATTGATGGAGGACAGATGTGAAAAGTAGGTGTTTTAGTCAGAGAATAGTAAGGGCCTGGAACGCCTTCCCTCCAACAGTGGTTCACACTCCAACGTTTAGGGCGTTTAACAGTCATTGGATAAACAATGGATGACAATAGAATAATGTTGGTTAGATGGGCTTCAGATTGGTTTCACAGTTCAGCGCAAAGATCTGCTGTGACTTTCCTTTCTGATTACATATCGCTTTCCAGGGCTATATTGTATGACTGAGTGAGCTTCCAGCTCTCGTTGCCATGGCATGTTCCAGTTAACCAAACTTGAAAGCGTTTTCCACATTCCTCAAATCAGCCTTTTCTCAGTTCCCATTGGTGCATCTCTACCAGTGACTGAATCTCACCCAATCTCAAACACTGCCTGGAAGCAGACCTCGAGATTTCCCTCCAGTACTCTGGCACCAATATAAAAACCTCTCGATCAGACCATCCAACACTTTACTGCTAACCTTGGGCGTATACTGTGTGAAAATTGCAAGCCTTATCTCCCCGATTAAATAATTGGCCTCACTAATTTGTTAATACACGTCTATCTAACATTCGAAGACACCTTGGGATGATCTCCCGCTCCCGCTATCCACAGTATTTTATAAAGTTGCTCTACTTCTGTTTCGCAGTTGCTTTCCATGGCTCCTCTTGTCCTTTTCTATCTATTAGCATCTGGGAAAAATGCTTCAACTTTCCATCTTCGTGTCATTGCTATTATGTAAATGTTGAGGTTGGGTCCCTGGTTTGCCAATTTTACTATCCGAATGATGTCAACAATGAAGATTCAGTTCGGGCATCAGCTGAGGTAAAGATCATAAGGAATACGTTCAAACATCACTTATCCAAAGCATGACTGAAGATGTACCTCTGTTTCTATGAACATCTGGGTGTGTTTGTCGGTGGTGTCTGTGCGAATATTCATGTGTTCCTAAGCATCGTTGACATTGTGTGTGTATATGTCAGTGCATGTGGTCGGTCCTGGATTTGAGTGTATGCTTGTGCATGTTACTGTTTGAGTCATGAATGAAATGCCTCGCATGGGCATCACAGATTCTGTCCGTCTTTTGTTTTTCACAGTTATTAACTACAGGAGACCCTGCGTTATCCAATGAGTTCATTTCATTTTCCAAGTAGATCATACTGCAGCAGAAAATCAGCAAAGGATGAGAACTGTCCAGTGCTTAATTTTCAATTTCTTGGTGATGATGCAGGGACCATAAAATGTGGCGTTGGGAACGCATAGAAGGTCAGGCAACACCCAAGGACCAGGAGGGTTGACGTTTCGGGCAGGAGTCTTCAAAAGTTCAGGGGAATAGAGGGGCGGACTGAGAAATGAATACCAGGTTTGGGGCCGGTATAAAAGTAGGTTGGATTACGATAGGTGCACATAGATAGAAGGTGATTGTGTTAGGTCCCTGGCGATGTTGGAACGGATAGGTGGAAAGGAATATGTAAATGTTGTGCAGAACAATAGGATAGTGCCAAGTCAGAGGGGTTGGATGTGAGATGGGAGTGAAGATTTGGAAACTGGTGAAGTCAACGTTGAGGCCATGTGCTTCTAGATCACCGAGATGAAAAATGACATGTGCTTCCTCCAGTTTGTGGGTGGCCTTGTTTAGGCGGTGGAGGAGACCCGGAATGAGCACATCATCGAGGAAGGTGAAATGTTTTGCCACCTTCATTCTCTGTATCCTGGCCCTGTCGAGATTGTGCGCATCTCCATGAACCCTAACTCACTGTTTTAGAAATGTCAATACAGTTGATCAGTGCATTGCTATTATCCTGGAGCCTGTGTCTAATTTCAGATTGTGACGAATGTGAACCATGTTGCCATCGGGGCGCAATGGTCAGAAATAGCAGAGACATAGTCACTACTGTCAGCTCCTTACCAGCCAGCTTCATAGATTCACTGTTGAGAGAACATGTGAAATGCACCGTTACCTCTGAAGTGTGATCAGAGGGATAATAGACAATATGTTACAAACGTATGTTCACTTCCACCTGGAAGGGCAAGGGTGGTAAATATACGGGAGCACTGAAAATCGTACTCCAAGAGATTCATCATCCTGACTTGGAAATATATCGGTCATTCCGTAAATATTGCCCTGTCCAGATCGTAGAATTTCAAACTTGGCAGTTGGTTATGGGTCAGTCTATAGCACACGGACTGCAAGAAGGAGCTCACCTCCTCCACCACCAATAACCCCATAAACTGTTCTCTAAAATGTGTGTGACAGTGAAAACACGTTGAAATAGAATCAGAAGAAATGGGAGAGTTGGATTTTGGATGTGGTCCAGGAATTCGATTGTCACCCCGACCCGAGAGTAATTAACACCAAATTATACATCACAAAACCAGAGGATGTTCAGCTTGCGTTCTTTCGTGTTTGGTTAGTGAGACCGAATGAACACATTTCCGAAATCTGGGGCTTACACACCTTCACTCAAAAATGCTCACATTTGTCACTCTCTGAACGATCATTTTTCACGCTTCTCAGAGGCTTTCCCGTCATGTACCCATTCAGGACTGAAGCACATTTCAACAAATCCAATTTACGAGCTCCTGGGTCAATATTCCCCTCGAACTTACTGCACACGTTCCTTGCTTCCAGCAAACACAGCCAATGATAAATCAGGGCCTGAGAAGTCCCAATCTTCAGATTACAAGTGAGCCACTAGAGAGCTGACAAATGTGAATTAACGATAAAACTACACGTATATATGACAAAATCTCTACTACTTGTGGATAAAAAAAGAATATTTGCATTCAAGGCGTGTATTTGTAATCGTCAGTGTTTTCATGGTTCCCTTCCTTCCAACTGACTTCCATAAATGGTTTAGTTTGCTTTGTTTGAGTTATTGTCCCGTGTACTGAAATACACTGACATGCACACAAACTGACACACACCCACAGACATAGACACTCACTCACCATAACACACAATAACACACTGAGCACCATAACACACTCATACAGACACTGAGCTCTGAAAATGCACGTAAACAAAGAGATCTATACTCACGGCTACACACACTCAATATTACCCAACCAACATGCTCAGATATGCACAATCACATACACTCAACTTAAGGAATATATACAAACACAGAGAAACACATATTCACAAGGAAAAAATAATGAACAGTTGCATTACTAACATTAATTACATCAACGTACACATAATCAGGTACGTTTTTGTATGTTTGGAACAGAAGCAATAAAGAAAAACGATCAAAAGGAAATAAAATCTAACATCTATCGATTGAAATGGCAACGGGATTTCTTCTCATATGAGTCAGCCCGTCAATCAGTGTGGCTAAAATTCTGGATCATCAAAATCATCTGATCGTTTATTGCACCTTCACTATATCCTTCAGGCCAAATCCCTCTGAGATGGCGATGCTCTTCTATTTCTTGTCTATTGCGAATCTCCGACATTGTTGGCCGTTCTTTCTCTGATCTCCTCAGCTTCTTACTACCCTGCATTTCCGCGGACAAGCTGGTCTTTATGTTACCGAATGCTGAGGCTCAGGCAGCACTTGTTTGGGTTAAAGCACCTTCTCCCGTGCCTCAGTATCACTTGTGTATCTTCACCAACTCTTTTATCTGATGTTATTTTGTTCATGATAATTGACAAATAGCTGAGTGTTTGGGACACAGGACGACTAACTGCCTCTAATCAAAGCTCAGTGCCAGAAATCGTACAATTAATCCGGTCGGTAACTGAGTGTATCCTGATATTTTGATCTGTATTTTATGGAATCACTATCTCCCAATTTCAGTTGTCACTTTGCCTGTTCAATGCAGCTTTCCATACTCTATTTTATAGTTTATGTAACGCGGAAAATCAGCAATAATTCTAGGGTGCTTTGTAATACTGAGACACTCTATTTTTTTCTCTGACATGTCTGCTGTAAGAATTCCAATTTGTTTCCCATCTGCTTTAGCTCCCATCAAACGTGCGACTGAAGACACCACTGTACAAATCATGAATGTAGAGACTAGAATTTACAATGACTGTAAAATCTCTGAGAAGCATTGTACATGATTATTCAGAGTGTGCTATATCGGAGAGTGTTAGACTGAAGATCTCAATATGCTGTGATGCAACGGCAATTCCTGTTGTGCCTGTGTTACAGCCGAATTCTTCCAGCACATTCTAATCCTGACGTTTCCATTTCCCTGACTCTACTCCTCATTATTTTAACAGTCTAACATATTTTAGTGACCAGAAATACCACAGGACATCCTGGGCCAATAGGAACAGAAATTGGCAGAAATATACTCCAATGCAATGTCAAGAAAAAGACATTTACTGTTTCTGATATTGGCCAATTTTATCCTATCATTGACTTAACAGCAGTTCTGGCATGTTCAAACTTGTCACACAAGTTATAGCGCACATTTCCATGTTTTTTTTTTCTCGGTTCCAGGGCCAGGAAGACCAGACGTGATCACACGTATGCTGTTTCAAATTTTAGTGCATAAATTAGGAAAATGATCATGAAAAGGTGCCAAGCATCATATCTAACTAATCATTTTATCTTTTTGATTAAGACGCTATCTGGAGAGGGACAGATTCGGGCCCAACTCCTGGTCTTTTGGGATGGGGAGCAGACCACGTTCAAACTCAACAGTTCGTTTTGGTTAGCCCTGACCTTGTTTTGACTTTGATAACTCGATCTCTCTTATATCCCTTCCCACATACTGTCCTGCACACAGCCGAAACCGCTTCCTTCCTTCCTTCCTTCCTTCCTTCTTTCCTTCCTTCCTTCCTTCCTTCCTTCCTTCCTTTCTCCCTTTCGTTTTTCCTTTCTTTCTTCCTTTCTTTCTTTCTTCCTTTCTTTCTTCTTTCCTTTCTTTCTTCCTTCCTTTCTTTCTTTCTACCTTTCTTTCTTTCTTTCTTTCTTTCTTTCTTCAGTCCTTCCTTTTTTCTTTCTTTCTTTCTTTCTTTCTTTCTTTCTTTCTTTCTTTCTTTCTTTCTTTCTTTCTTTCTTTCTTTCTTTCTTTCTTTCTTTCTTTCTTTCTTTCTTTCTTTCTTCATTCCTAATTCTCTTTCTTTCATTGGTCAGGACAAACATAAGAGCATTGCCTTGAATTCTGTTCAACACATTTACAGGAAGAATTTGGAAGCTTTGGAAAGGGTGCACAAGAGTTATCCCAGGAAGCAATCTTCATCAGGGGGCATTGACTAAAAGGACACCCTGGAATAATTTCTGCAACAGCGGAGGATAGAAAAAAAAATGACATACATGGAAAAGGCTGACGGTCAGAACCTTCTTCGCTGAGTTGAAATGTCTAAAACAAGGGAACATATTTTAAAGGCGAGAGGGGAAAATTTCAAAGATATATGAGGGGCAAATTTCTTTACACCGAGGGAGTCAGGATTCTGAAACGCGCTGTTCGGGGTGATGGTGGATCCAGGTACCAAAGAAGATACTCAGGAACACTTTGATAAGCCTATGAATATGCAAGGAATGAAAGAATGTAGACAAGGGCAGGAAGAAGCGATTAGTCTATTTTGACGTCATGTTCAGCACAAAATCATATGATGAAGGACGTCTTCTGGTGCTGTAAGCTTCTATCATCTGGCAGTTTCGAGCTTCTAAAGGATTCATGCGCTGTGATGCGTTCTCAAAAATATCTGTTTCTTGTGTAGTGAAGTGGGGAAGCCAGCAAATGTTGACATTGCATCAGTTTTACCATGAGCGAGTGAGTTCGCGAGAGAGAGAGAGAGAGAGAGAGAAGCACACAGAAACACACAACGAAAAACGAAGAGGTGCATTAACACAGAAACATAAACACAGGCACGTGCAAAAAAAACCCTAGATGCGCACACACGCACACTGACAAGCACACATGTACACACATACACAGTCACATATTGACAGACATGTAAATCATGACAAACACACAACTGTAGACTCACATGCTAATCTATACAGAGAGAGACATAGACATTAAAATAACGAGAATTACGGATATGCACACATGTGCTCTGAGTTTCTAAATACAGAGCAGATTCGGTATAATGTTCATAAATATGAGGTTAACGAATTTGATTGTAAATTTAGTAAGGTCGATTATTATTTGAGTGACTGCAAATTTGGAGATTGGATTGTTTAGTGAGAGTGTGGGGTTTGTGTTTTCAGTATGGGGTCACGGTGGGGGCCTGTGCTCAGAATAGAGTCTGAGTGTTCAATGTAGAGCAAGTGGTCAGTGTGGGTTCAGTATGCTCGGTATGGGCAGTATATGATCTGTATGTTCAGAGTGGGGTCTGTGTGGTCAGTGTCGATGCTGTATGTTCAGAATGGGGTCTATATGTGAAGTGTGAGGTCAATGTGGGGCCTGTATGTTCACTGTGGACTCTGTGATTTCATTGTGGGGTCTGTGTCTTTAATATGGGACCTGTATGTTCAGAATAAGGCCAGTGTGCATACAGGTTCTGGTCAGCGTATTCAGTGTGGGGGTGTCTGTGTTCAGTGTGGGCTGAGGGCGATCAGTGTACGCATCTCTGTGTTCCGTGTCGGGTCTGTGGGATCAGTGTTTGGGCATCTGCGTTCAATGCCGAATCTGTGTGATCAGAATTGGATCAGTGTGTGTTCAGTGTGAGATCAATCTGTTCTCAAGGTGGGATCGGTGTTTTCAATGTGGCGTCTGTGGCAGCACCAGAGATAGGGGGAGGGAGAGAGACAGAGAGAAAGAGAGGAAGAGAGGCTTCTGAAATCCGCATACTCTCTCTGATCCTCCTCCGCCTCAATGGCCATGTCCTGCCTACAGGGAGAGAAGACATGCAATCAATCTGCATCACTATGGCTGCACCACAAAACGCGCATGAATTGCGACAGAGGTGAGTTACTGATGCGATTTTGTTTATTAGGGATCCTGGGGGTGTAGGGTTATTGGGAACTGCCGTTCGTCAAAAGGTGCCATCACAGAAAAGCCTGAATTGAATAAGCCAGCTGTCAGAATCTGCGACGTCGTTGGGTTAGCAGACATCTACCCGTCAAGCAGTTCGTCTCATCCGGCAATAAGTGGAGTGCGTGTGCAGCCGTGTGTGGCTGGGGATTGTCCTGATCGGCACAGAGGTCTGACGCAGTCCCATCCCAGGCTTTGACATCCCAGTATCATTCCTGAAAACAGCAAAAAAAAAAAGCTCACTGCTGGCCCCGGTCATCTCCCCACTCCCCCACATTATCTCCCTTTGAACAAGGCTTTCATTATCCAAAACATCATTCAGATTCCAACTTCACATCTTTGCCACATAGTCCACTCTGATAGCCTCCCAAGTGAAGCTCCACTCACTCCTTCAGCGATCTTGACCTCCGAGAGCATTTCCTCAATGAATCACCTCACTGTCAATATCCCAGATCTACCACTGAGAGAGAATCTCACAATTACCACTTGATGTTCAATGCCATCACCATCACCGTATCAAACCTTGTCCATCACAGTGGTTAACGACAGAGCCCACTCCCAAAATCTTCTCAAGGGGGAGTGATCTACGGATGAGCAACAAATGGTGGACCAGAGAGGCCCTATCACATGCTATGAGTGAAAAGGATTAAAGGGTGATTGAAGACAGTAGTGCTGTGTTTTAACGGGCACGAATCCTTACAATGTATTTTTCCCCTTCCCACCCTCTGACAGCACCATCCCCTCGAATTGTTATACCACGCCGCCCAATCCTATTGCTCAGTTGTTCCAAGCGTTCAGAAGTGTATGTTGGAGCATGGATCCTGACGAGAGTCGAAGAATGTAAAATACTTAAGATGATGTTCAGTCAACCACCTTCGACGATATCAGAAACAGATCACAAATCACATATCTCTATCCCTGCTGTCATTGAAACTTTTTCCTCTCCTTTAGGTTGTTATCTCGCTCTTTGCCATCATTAATCTCTCAACACCTACTTCAATCTCTAACATCTTTATTTACAATGCCTCTCCGACATGACTCATTCTCTCTCTCTCTCTCTACTCTATTGCTTTGTATACTTTCCATTATTAATCAAACTCTGTTTCTCGAACGGTTTTTCCAAATATTTCCGTATTGTTACTTCTGTACCTCGACTTCTCTCTCTTTGAATCTTATTACTCTCTCGAGCGCATTTATCTTTTCACTCTGTTACACATTGGTACCGAAAAGCTTTATTTTCCTCTCTCGTTGCCCCTCACTATTGTCTCTACCACTACTTCAGTTTTTCACACCTTTATCATCTCTCTATTTCCCTCACTGCTCTCTCAATCTTTGCTTCTCTCTAATAATGTTATCTAGCCTTTCTCTGGTCACAATGCTCTCTCAATCTCCGTTTCGATTCTTCTTGCTCCCTTGTTCCTCAGTCGATCTTTATTTCGCTCTCTCTCTCTCTCTCTCTCTGCCTTTATTTCCGTGTATCGCACTTTCCTGACTCCATTTCGCAATCGGGTGTTTCCCCCCAAATCCAGCAGGATATGTCAGTGACGGGACTATCCAGAAACGATTAATTTTGCCTTCTTCTGTGTCGGTTTCCACAAACCAGCTTATGGAAGGTCCACCCACCTGTGGCTAGGTACCTCACATTCACTCTCCTGGGGCCAGCGACACCCTCTCCGAGCACCAGCATTGCTTCGGCCAAGAACAGAGCTTTCATTCTTTCTCACTCAGCTCTGCAGATTCCCAGTGAGATTGCCGCAATACAGGAGCTCTGTATAGTCTGCTCGGAGAGACACCTTCAGTTAATAATCTATGAGTTTGTGTGCGAGGATCAGCACAGCCCGCCCTTCCAGAGAGTCTTAGACTTGTTAACGTGGCAGACAGCGAACAGAGTATGGCAATGTGCCCTCACTGTGAAAAGTGTATGTTGTTCTGATCAACATACAACAGGAATGATGCATTTATCCAGCCAGGGGAGAGGGCGTTCAGAATAGATTTATTGGTTTGGTGAGTGTCAGCAATGATGAGAGTTTCGATAAACTGAGGTTGTGTTCTCTGGAATAGAGAAGGTGGAGGGGTAACTGTGATATAGACCAGTCCTGACCCTTCAAAATATTTTCAGAAAGTCGCCTAAACCCGAACGTTGGTACTATTTTAAAGGGAATTGTAAGTTCCGTGCCCCAGATGTAGTGTGACTAGTCAATATACCCGACGTGAAACAAAATACAATTTTTCAATGCTATAGTTAAAGTTTAACCAAAGGCAGAAAATATAGAAAAGCACAATTATTGGAAAGAATGACAACAATTCCAATTTTAAGCATTGCAACATTTATTTAAACACCCGTCCAAATCAACCATGTTCTTTATGGAAGAAATTCTGCTGTCCTTACCCAGTGAGGAACCACCTCACGACAGTGCCGCATTGATACGTTTAACTGTCCAGACAGCGAGGGAGAGGCACTAAATCGCTCCCCTAGAAAGCGAGCCTCACAGGCCATAAAAAAGTTTGCTTTATAAAATATATTTCAGAACTTTTCATCTGATCTGTATCAGGTTATGTTGGACTGTGCTTTCTGCTTGTCAAATATTTACCTCGGTCACGGAACAGATTGCCATTCTGCCTGTCTGCTTGGAACGAAGTTATCGAGATGTTCACGGATGAGTCACTTTACTGTCGGTTTCACATTTAACTATAGAAACTATGCGTAGGAGTAGGCCATTCCGTTCTTAGACCCTCTGCATCATTCACTGTGATCATGGCTGATCGTGCAATTAAGTCGCCTTGCTTTTATCCCATAATCTTTGATCCATTTAGCTCCAAGAACCATGTTTAACTCCTTCTTAAAAACATTCCAAGTTTTGGTCTCGAGCATTTTCTCAGGCAGAACATTCCACAGGCTTCTCACTCGCTAGGTTAAATGAAACATCCTCGGCCTTAGTGCTAAATGGCCTATCCTATACCTCTTAGCCTGTCGTATCTGGACTCCTCTGGTCATGGGGATGATCATTTCTGATTTTCGCCTGTCCAGTCTTGCTGGATTGTACAGATTCAGGCGATTGAGCCACTGGAGCCCGTTCAAGTATTCAATGAGATCATGACTGATCTGTGGGCAAGTTATATGAGAATGCCCCCGACCGGCCTCATTCTTCTGAACTCCAATGATCAACGTCGAAAGCGAACACATACGTATTTAATCATCAGTTCCACCATCCAAGTCTGGTGAATCTTTGGTGCACTGGCTCCGTGAACATCCTTCCTCAGTTAAGGAGATTATTACACAATATTTTATTGTGTTATATCATATTACATTACATTATATTATATTATATTATATTATATTATATTATATTATATTATATTATATTATATTATATTATATTATATTATATTACATTACATTATATTACATTATATTACATTTATCACGTCAGGCTCAGGAAGCTTGACCTTATCTCAAATTCTTTCATTGGACTGCATGGTGGCTCAACCACTAGCACTACTGTCACTGCACAGCAGGCAGTCAGGTTTGACTCCACGCTCCGGAGGTTGTCTGTGTGGTGTATGCACATTCTCCTAATATCTGCGAATTCTCCATCTGCCACAATGGAGTTCCAACCCGCTTTCACATGTGGTTGTCGCTTGCAGTCTTGATTGAACATCTTCAAACGTTTTGTTTGTACCCAAAAGGACATCCCCAGCGTTATTAATTGCAGGAAAGATTATCGATCCATTACTCACCTATGGTGATGGATAAATACACAGATTGTGGTGGGAAGGGAATTCTCCTCCGAGTGCTTGGCTGTTCCGCACACAGTCCAATGATGTGTAAGTTTGGTGGATTGTTCAAGATAAATTGCCCTTAGTATGTAGGAAGGTGCAGATTGTGTGGATGCACCATGGAAAGTGCCAGGCTACAGTGACAGAGTGGTGATGTACTCTAGGTGGCAGGGTTAGTGTGGATTTGATGAACCAAATGGCATCCTTCCTCCTGCTCTACCTTCCATGTTTCTGTGTCTATACGTTTAAATATGGGTTCCATTGAAAGCTTCTGACTCCACATGAGACTCGACGTGCCGCAATGCAGTTACCTCTGACCCAATCTGTCTCGACAAGTGATGCGAGGTCTACAGCATTGCGCTCATGACTGACCTACTCCGTTTCTAAATGTAAATTCAAACCAACAGTACTGTCATGCAAATTGACCTGCTCTTGCCCTAAATGAGTCTCTCATCCCTCAACACTTTGGTGATCAAAAACCTGTCCTGACTCTACAGGTGACTTCATAAACACAGCATTTTGGGTATCACGAACCAACTCTATCCTCTCACGTGACTCCATTCACTGCAATGTGATAACCACTAATACATTATGGACCGACATGCGACTCCAGACTCAAAGCACTATGGTCATCATTGACATGAGTTTTGTCTACTTTTGAATCCAGACTCACAGAATTGTGTTTAACACTCAATTGCACTTCTCTCTCCGTGTTACGCCATACCCACAGCACTGTCGTCACCATTAACTTTCAAATGATTTCAAGCCAACAGCACTGTGGTTTCCACTGACATGCTCCTTTTTGACATGTTCCTCCATATTCATGGATATTACTGACCTGCTCTGTGTCTGCATGTGACTCCAAGTGCAGAACTGCAGCATTCATTGACCTTGATCTGTCTTCGATGTAACTACAGAACAAAACTGTATTATGCTTATCATTGACATGTTCTGACTCCACATGTATCTCCAGATCCATAGCATTGATGTTACCACCACCCTGCTCTGGACCCATATGAAAGTGCAGATCGAAAGCATTGTGATTGCTATCGTTATTTCTTAATCCTACTTGTGACTCCAAATGCACATCACTGTGGCCCATGTGGACCTGTTCTTTTTCTACATGTGAAACCAGATCCACAGCACTGTTACCACTGAACAGCTACATTCCTACATGTGACTCGAGGACCACAACATTTTGGTTATCGCGTTCCTGCTCTATCTCTGCATGTGATGCAAGGCCGACTGCACTGTGATGAGCACTGATATTCTCTGTCTCTGCACATGACTGCAGACCAAAGCACTGTGTTTCCCACAGACGTGCTAAGTCTCAAAGTGTAACAGCTGGCCAATAGCCAGTTATCACTGACCACTTCAGTCTTGACGTGTAACTTCAGACCCACAACACTGTGATTACTGCTGGCTTGTTCTGGATTTTGATGTTACATCAGACAAAAAGGATTATGGACACCAGTCTGGGCCGACAGCCCTGCCACTATTTCTGAGGTAGTCTGGATTGACGAATGTGTCCAGGCCCAAAACAGTGGTGATCACTAATCTGCTATGTCTCTGCAGGTGAATTCATATCCGCAAAACCCTGGTTATTTCTGATGTGATCTCTTTCTACATTTGACACCAGACCCACAACACCCTTGCACCCTCTCGTCTGTTCTGTTTCTGCATGTTAATCATGGTGAACAGCATGTTGGTTGTGACTTATCTGATCTGTGCCAGCATTTGTGTCCAGACCCACAGCACTGTTTTAGCTGTGATGTGTTCATTCTTGTATTCTAACTCCTGGCCAACAGCACTGGTTATCACTGACATGTGGTTTCTCAGCACATGACTGCAGACCAACAACGCTGTAGTTGCAACTGTCCTGCTCTGTCGTTAAATGTAAATCCAGTTCCAGAGAACTGTGGTTATTGCTGGCCTGATCAGTGCCTACGTATGATGCCAGACATTTGGTATTGTGGCAATCATTGACCTATACGTTGCTGCACATGACATCACACTCACAGCAATTTGGATCCATTGATCTGGTCTGAGTTTACAATTGAATCCAGACCAACAGCACTGTGATCGATATTGACCTGTTCTCGACCAAATGTGATTCCACATCTTCAGTACTAATTTTATTACTGACCTGCCCTGTCTCTCCATGTGTTTGCAGATCCACAGTACATTTGGTTATAACTGACCTGCTTGGTCTCTGCTTGTGACTGAAGAACAACAGCACTGTGTTTCAAATTGTCCTGTTCCAGGACCTACATGTGACCCGCAGATTTTCCGTACTGTGGTTACATGGACCTGCTCAGTTTCAACATGAAAATTGGAGCCCAAAGCACTCACGGTATCTCTGACCTGTTCTGGATCTAAATGCGACTGCAGATCTTCAGCGCTGTAGTTATCACTAATCTGCACTTTTCGATATGTGAATACAGCACCACAGAACTATAGTGACCACTGACAACTGCACGTGACACCAGATCAACAGCATTGCATCTATGACTCAACCGATCTTTGCCTCCAAGTGATGCCAGTCTGACACATGCAATTTCTTTTGTTTCTACAGTTTGTTCCAGCCACAACTCTGATTTAGCCGTTGACCTGCTCTACCCACTTGTGATTCTCGGCCAACAGTATTGTAGATACCATTGCTGTGCTTTGTTTTCACGTATGATTGTGCACCCACAGCACTGTGGTTGCTTATGACCAGCTCTGTCTCTGCATGTAACACGATACGAACAATACTGTGGTTATCACTGACCTGCTGGGCCTCTGCATATGAGTCCAGGCCAACATCATCTTGGTTACCATTGACTTGGTCTGCGTCTATATGTGAATGAAGACCAAAGCGCTGTAGTTGCCACTGACATGCTCCATTTCGACGTCGGTGCGTGTAAGTTCTGGCCAACTGCACTGTCGTAAGCATGATCTGAACAGTCTCTACATGTGACTCCAGACCAATACCACTATGGTTGCCACACACCTGCTGTGTCTGCACATGTGATCCCCAGGTCAACAATACTATGGTCACCACTGACCTGCTTTATCCCCAGATGTGACATCGAAACCACAGAACACTGCGATTACTACTGACTAGCTTTAATCTTCATCTGACTCCAGATGCACTGCACTTTAGTTATCACTGACCTGATGCATCTCAAAATATAATACAGTTCCGAATCCCTCTGATTTTCAATAATCTCTTCCAGGTCTCGTGAGTTCTCGTGACTGTAGACTCAGCGTTGTGATTACTTCTCACCAAAGAACAAATAAGTAAGAACTAGGAAAATTACAGCATTGGAACAGGCCCTTTGGCTCTCCAGGCCTCCGCTAATCCACATCGTCTATCTAAACTCGTCACATATTTTCTAAAGGCCTGCTCTCTGCCCATTCACGTATCTGTCTAGAAACATGTTAAATGACTCCAACTTGGCGACCTCTCCTACCTCCACTGGCAACGCGTTCTAGGAACTCATAATCCTCTGCGCAAAGAATATGCCTTAATTTTTTCCCAGCTCACCTTCAAATTGTTACCTGTAGTAATTGAAAAGGCGTTTTACTATCCGCCTTGTATATACCTCTCATGATTTTATAGGCCTCACTCATGTCCACCTTCAGCCTGCTTCTTTCTAATGAAAATAATCCTCATCTGCTCATCCTCTCTTCCTGTCTTGGGGCGGTCCATAGCAGGCAATACCCTGGTGAGCCTCCTCTGAACCCACTCCATCTACATTTTCTTGATAATATGGCATTCAGAACTGTACGCAGTATTCCAAATGACCCAAACCAAAGTCCGATATAACTGTAACATGAGCTGAAAACTCTTGTACTCAATCCCCCGCCCAATGAAGGAAAGCATGACTTTGGCATTCTGTCGACCTGCGTTTCCATTTTCAGGTTACAATGTACCTGAACACCCAGACCTGTCTGCGCATCAACTTTCCTCAAGGCTTTTCCATTTATGTATAGTTCATTTTTTGAAATAGATTTTCCAAAATGCATCTCTCTGCATTTTCATGGATTGAACACCACTGCTGATTTCCATACCCATCTCTCCAGTCTATCATCATTCCGGTGTATTCTCTGACAGACACATCCATGATCTGCGACTACACCAATCTTCGTACATCTGCCATCTTGCTAATCAGAACACATATGACTTATTCCAGATCAATATTATGAACAGCAATGCGCCCAACACTGATCCCTGTTGAATACCAGTGGTCACTTCTTCTTCATTTGGAGAAACTCCCTTCCACTAATAATCTCTGTCTCCTGCTGTAAAACATGTTCTCTCTCCATCTCGCTCGGACACCCTGGACCAATGCAACTTCACTTTCTCCATCAGTCCACCATAGGGAGCTATATACGATGTCTCACTGTGATCCATATCTACAGCTTTTCCCACATCAATCAACTTTGTCAATTCATCAACATATTCGATTAAGTTGGTAAGACACGATTTTCCCTGCAGAAATCTATGTTTCCAACCACTGTTAAGCCCATTTTCTTCCAAATATGAATAAATCCAACCCCTCCAAATTTTCTCTCGCAGCATCCCTCCCACTGACGTCAGACTCATTGGTCTAGAATCACCTGAATCATCCCTGCTACCCTTCTTAACGAGCGAACAACAGTCGCAATTTTCCAGTCCTCCGTGTTCAAACATACATGTACAGTATAGAACATTACAGGGCAGTACAGGCCCTTCTGCACTCGATATTGCGCCGATCTGTGAAACAAATCAGAAGCCCATCTCAAATGTACTAACCCATTTTCGCCCATATGTCTATCTAATGACCATTGAAATGCCCTTCAAATTGACGAACCTACGAGTGTTGCAGGCAGTTTGTTCCACGAACCTAGTAGTCTGAGTAAAGAAACTGCCTCTGACATCTGTCCTATATCTATCATCCCTGAATTTAAAATTATTTCTCCTCATGCGATCCATCAGCTTCCAAGGAAAAAGACTCTCAATGTTCACCCAATCGAACCCATGATTATCTTCCCTGTCTCCAGTATGTCACTTCTCAACCTTCTTCTCTCTAACAAAAACAGCCTCAAGTCCCTCAGCCGTTCCTCGTAAGACCTTCTCTCCATACCAGCCAACATCCTAGTAAACCTTCTCTGAACCCTTTACAAAGCTTCCACATTCTTCCTGTAGTCCGGTACCCAGAAGTCTACTCAATACTACAAGTATAACTGCACTACAAATTATCACAGCTTCCGCATGACCTCGTGGTCAAGAAACTCAAGCCCTCTACCAAAAAGCTAGCACAAAGTATGTCTTCTTAACAACCCTATCAAACTCTTTTGTTCAGGCCTCAGCTATTTGCTCTCTTGCTTTCCCCAGTATCCTGGGATAAATCCCAAACGAACCTGCGGACATTTCCTCATCTTAATGCCTTTTAGAATACCCAACACTTCCTCCCTCCGTATACCTACGTGACCTAGAGTAATCAATTATCTATCATTAACATGATATATCCATCATGTCTCTCTCCTCGATGAATACTGATGCAAATTACTCATTAAAAATCTCGCCCATTTTCCCCGACTCCAAGAATAACGTTCCTCATTTGCCCTTGCGTGTTCCAACCCTTTCTCTAGGTGCCATATTGATCCCTAATAAAATGTTGTAGAATTTTTCTTAACCCCGATTGCTAACGATATTTTATGATTACTTATTGCCCTCTTAGTTCCTTGTTTCAGATTGTTCCTATTAATCTGATATTCTTCCAAAACTCGACTGTTTTCAATCGCCAAAAAGTTATGTATGTTTCCTTTTCCCCTTAGCTAGTCTCACAACTTCACCTGAAATCCATTATTCCGTAATCTTGCCATTACTCCTCCTAATTTTCATAATGGCATGTCTGTCCTGCACTCTAATCAACCTCTCTTTAAAAGCCTCCCACATATCAAATGTGGATGCACTTTCAAACAGCTGCTCCCAATTCACAATTCCCAGCTCCTGCCGAATGTTGCTATAGTTGTCTATCCACCAATTTCGCACTCTTCCTTCCGTACTACTTTCGCTTTTGTTCATGAGTATTCTGAATCTTACGGACTTGTGATCATTATTCCCAAAGTAATCCACTACGGAAATTTTAACCAAATGGCCGTGGTCACCCCCGAACATCATGTCCAGTATGGCTCCTTTCTACTTATATAATGCTCTATAAAACTCTACTGGATGCTCCTTAGAAACTATCATCTACCTGTTCCTCTCACACGTGGTGAATCCTAGTCAATGTTGGAAAATTAAAATGTCTATATCACCACCTCCCTATTGCTCCTATACTTTTCCACCATCTGTTAAAATATTGGTATTTCTATCTCACGCTCGCTCTTCGGATGCCTGTCGTATAGCCTCAACAATGTAACCACACCCGTCCTATTTCTGAGCTCTGTCCATATTGCCTGAATGCTGAGTCCTCCATTTTGCGCTCCTTCAGCACAGCTGTGATAGTTTGTCTGACTATAATGCAAATCTTACACCCCTTTTAAGTCCCTCAAAATTCCCGCCTGAATTATCTAAAGCCTGGAAATTCTATTTGCCTTTCACGACCTTCCCTCAAGCAAGTCTGTGTAATAGCAATAACGGAACACAGCCAGGTACTAATACAAAGCCTTTGTCTATCTGGCTTACTTTCTACACATCTTGCATAAAACAAATGCACATAAAATCACCTGTCCCTTTGTGCTCGTCATCTATTCCCTGCCTAAATTATCCCTAAGTCAGGCTGATTTCATTATCCAGTTCTTTCCAGGGTTTAGTTTAAGGAAGGATAACTTTATTTCTGTCCACCAATCTACTCGTTTAGTTCCGATTTACCTGCCACATTCGTTTAAATCCTCCCTAACAGCGTTAGCAACATACCCGCGACGTCATTGGTTCCAATTCGGCTGAGGTGTAGACCGTGCACTTTGGAATAGACTCACCTACCGATAACGTGTCCCAATGACTGACTCTGTCTATGCATATCACTGCATGCTGAAAGCACGATGGTTAATATTGAACTGCGTATTGTCACATGTGACTCCAGAGCCAGAGCATTGTGGATAACACTGACTTACTCTGTGGAGAAATGTGATCCTAGACGCACAGAAATGTTCTTGTTCTTGACATGGTGTGCTCCTATATGGGACACCAGACCAACTTCACAGTGGTTACCAATGATCTGCGAATGTCATGTTGTCCTTTGCTTCAAATGGGATGAGGTACCTGCCTTGACAATCATCTCAGGCACGACGTTCCATATTTCTGCCATGCGTTTGAGTGAAAGAAAAATATCATTCACTTCTAAAACAATTATTCCTGGGAGGAAACTATTACGCTCTGGTCGGAGACACACCAGTAATGGGGAAAAGATTCATATAATCTGATTTGTCAATAACTCCCAAGATTTTGCATACATCAATCAGTGCCGCCCCCCACCCCCCAGCGACTTCTGCCCGTATCAGAACAACACAACCTGTCCATTCATTCATTATAACTAAGACATTTCATCGCCAGCAACATCCTGGTCAATCGTAACACCGTCGCCTATGTACTCTCGCCCTTCTGATAGGTGGCAGAAAAACTGCACGTCGTATTCCATGTGTGTCTGAACCAATTCTTTAGTAACAAGGCTTTCTTGCTCCAAACCTCTAATGCCTAATGATGGCAAACATCCCGTATGTATTCTTCACCACTCTTCATTACTGTGCTGACATCTTCAAGGATTTATTAACTTGTACACTAATATCCCTTTATTGCTCAGTGCTCCATGTGGAACTAGCATTCATTGAGTAGATATTTCCCTTTTCTGACCTCGCCAAATGCTTACCACTCTTAGCAGAATTAAATTACACCTGCACAGTTGAGCACCTGATCAATAACAGAAAGCAGCCTGAGACAATCCTCCTCACTATCATCAACACAAACAAGTTTCGAGTTTGCTGCAAACCTCCTAATTATCCCTTTAACATTCTTATTTACGTTGTGAATGTATTGTCCATAATAAAGAAATACATATTCGTTATTTGAAAGTAAATAGATAGAACTGAGATGAAGAAACATCACGTTTCGTTGAAGGTTTGTGAATCTTTGGAATTCCCTTCCCCAAAAGCCAATGGATTCAGAGAGGTTTTCCCCAAAAGCCAAAGGCAGATTCAGAGAGGTTTTTGATGACCAAGGGAAGGGAAGATGATCAAGGACTACGAAAGAATGCAGAATTGTGAATACATTTGGAACAACCATGACGTAACTGAATAAAGACTGAAAGAACTGTGCTTCCTATAAATTAGAACATAACATAAATTTCTGGAAAAGCTCCGCATGTCTGGCAGCTTCCGTGGAGAGAAATCTAAATTAATGATTTGGGTTGAGTCACCCTTAATTAGAACTCAGGTTTACTTGCCCAGATCTGATGAAGGGTGACTTGACCTCAAACGTTTATTCTGACATCTCTCTGCGATGCTGCCAGACCTGCTGAAATTTATCAGCAATTTCTGTTGTTAATAATGGTATTGTTTTTGTTGGCTAGTAAACGTGAGGGGCTGAATGGTCTACACTTGTTCTTATTGCATTTATTTGGATGACTTCACTGAGAATGCCTGGCAGACGATCCTTCGGATAACTGCTGATCGAATATCGAACATTCTTTGTGTGTGTTCTGCCCACTCAATGGTTTGTTCATCTCCTGATGCAAGCCAACTTTGGTCGAATGTTCACTCCGTGATTCCACAATGTGCATAAGAATTGATACGAATGATGGTCACTTGATAAACGGCCAGCATGCAGGATAAATTTTGTCTCCTGCTCTGTACAATGTCGCTCACAATTTCCTTTCCAATCATTGATCTCAGAACGCGAGACATTGGTGATTCTCTGCGTGATGCAACTGTGCAATGCCTAACTTCCCTCTGCGTGGAATACCACGTCCCCCACCTCTCTCCCAACGGAAGGATGCAGAATGGCCCAGTGACTTTGCCTGCGGGCTGTGGTGTGGGTGTTATCGAACATAGAAACATAGAATCAGAGTATGTAGGAGACGCACTTCAGCCTATCGAGTCCATATTGTAAAATATTACGTGAAATCTATAACTGCTCTACATTTTCAACCATGGAGCATGGCCTTCAATATTTGAACACTTCAGGTGGCTCAGAAAAGCGCGTTTGAAAAGATGCACGTTTCCCACATTAGCTACACTCCCAGAAAGTTTATCCCAGATCCCACCACCCTCAGGTTGAATATGTTTCCCCTCAACTCTCCTCCAAAACTTTTGCCTTTCAATTTTAGATTGTGCCCACTTGCTAATAACATTCTGACTGAATAGTGCAGCTGCTATCAGTTTACTTCATCTGTCATCCTCATCGTATGACACATCTCAAGCGCGTCTCCCGGCGACCTTCTCTGCTGAAAAGAAAACAAGCCGAACATACCTTGCTTATCTTCGCAGCTAAACTGCTCTGTTGGATATAACACTGGACAGCACAGGAAGGGGTCTTTCGGCCCACAATGAAAACCATTTTAAACTAATGCGACCTGCCTGCACATCGTGTGTATCCGTCCATACTCTGGCCAAACATCTGTGAATATAAATTCATTTTAAGCTTTGCTATCATATCCACTACCATCTTCCCGGCACTGTATTCCTGACACCAACTACCCCCGCTATAAAAATACTTTCGTCAAACATCTCCATAAAATTTATTCCCCTCACCTTAAATCTCAGTCCACTGGTATTTGACAGTTCAGCTCGGGAAAGAAAAAAGTCTCCGCCTGGCTAATCCTTCATAATTTTCTGTACTTTGATGAGGACGCCCCTCTTCCTCCCACATTCCAGAGGAAATGATCCAATGTTTGTTATGCACTCGTTGCAGGTAATCCTCTGCTGCGCTGGTAAACCACTTTTACAGACTCCCTGAAGTCTCTACATCATTTAGATCGTGTCAGAACCAGAACTGCACATGCTCCTCCAACTTCGGTGTAACCAAAGGCCAGCACAGCAGCTAACCTGCTGCGATGGGAATGCGACCACATTATCTCACATATATTGTGACTGCCGCCTTCCTCCCTATTACCATGTTAAGACACTGATCTGAATGGGAAATGAGGATTGGACAATTAATATTTCCCAGTATCACTGAGTTTTATTCACGTGTCTGAGAAAGCAGTGCGCCAGATCACATTGCATAGACTCCGTCAAATGAAGCCTGGATTGAAGAGATGACAAATCTCTCCAACCGGAAATTCAGATGCTTTCCAGTGTTGCATGTTATCTTTCTTTCTTCGCTGGCAGGAAAGACATACAGCACACTTGGAAGTGCGGGCATGTCCCTTTGGTCCGTACTGAAACATTCTCATCACACGGTACTTCACTGCAGTAACTGTTCTCTAACACACATGAAAAGATTTGATCTAGGACAGGGAAGAAAAGAGAAAAATGTTTTTTTATGTTAACATTCGGACACATTAGGATATTGCCCTGTGATCTCACTGCGGTACACAAAGCCAGAACAATGGAAACTGCTGCCTCCGTTGCGAATCAGAATTTTTGGAGGCCGGAGTCGTGGAGAGTGTTCGAATTGGTCCGCACTAAAGTTTGGTGAAGTCGAGAACTGTGTGTAGTGCTGCATTTCTGGCCTAATATTGATTCAGCCAATTGAGAACTGATCAGTTTTGTTCCCAATATTAGGTTATTTCGGACGAGAGACTGTAACGCTCTCATGCAGTTTGCGTTTGGTAGTAATACGTTATTGGAAACTTCAGCAGCGTTAAAAGTGAACAGATCCCCAGGTCCGTAATTCACTGACGTTTTTACTCAAAGAGTTGTTTACGTATATAACCCACTGCAAGGGACACGGTTGGAGGCAGATTCGACAGGAGGTTTCGAAAGAGAATGGGATATTCATTTGAAATGGATGAATTGAGAGGGATATGAAGACAGAGTTGGGGGATTGTGCTAACAGGGCAGCTCGAAAATGTCGAACACTTCCCTCTGAACTGAGAATTCTACGACTCTTATATGATGGAGAGCTGGATAAGCCTTGCTCAAAACGGTATGGTATCCGATCGATATTAAAGGAGGAGATAGACGAGGTTTCAGTTAAAGAGGATCTGATGCAACAGACATCTTGAGGCGTAGTCAACAAAGGCAGTTTTATTTATACAGTGAAGAACATAGAAGGCCAGCCTTGGAGGAATGCAGATATTGTGAAGGCTTTCCAAATACAACCACTTGCAGAGATCAGACCAAAAGACGGAAGAGCGAATGTAGGCCGATCAGCCTATCGACTCTGTTCTGCCATTCAACTACATCGAGACAGATCTCATCATTCTCAACATAAATTTCCTGCCGTTTTGAAATAATTCATCGATTCCCTACGTATTTGAAAATCTGTATATCTCACCGTTGAACATGCTGAATGATTCAACCTCGACAGCCCTCTGTGAGAAATAATTCCCTGTATTCACTACCCTCTGATTGTCGCAATTCCCCCTCAACTCTGTCTTAAGTGAGCGATCCTGTATTCTGAGATGAGGCCCTCTGGTTCTAAACTCTCCCACAAGGGCAATCGACCTCACATCAGTTACACTGGAATGTCCTTCAAGAGTGAATGATTCTTCAATAAGCTCAACTCTCATTCATCTAAACTTCAATAAGTACACCCCAACCTTCTAGAATTCTCCTCCTAAGGCAATCCCTCCACAACTGACAACCAGCCTATGTACTAGCTCTGCCACTGCCTTCAATTCCAGTCTATCTTTCCTCAGATGCCCATGACTTCACAAAATCCCTGTTATGTGGACTGGAATTTGTTTATCTTTAATGAAACGTCTTAAATTTCATACTCCATTGCCTTTGAAATTAAAGTCAGGCACGCCATGCATGAATCAAAACAAACCTGTTGTAATGTTGTAAATCAATCTGCTCGGTGAATGTTATTGTGCAACATTCGAACAAGTAAACTTGAACCCTCCACTGCACTATGACAGCTCACTATCACTGGGTTTTCACAAGTCAATCGCATGTGTGAGAGGCCATAGATCATCTTCTTGGCGAGTAATATTTGAATTAAGAAATATTGCAAGCGTACAATTTTCAAACAGACTTGGAAACATGATAGGCATCTTGCCATGTGCAACATTATTCCTTTCCAGGATTACAGAAACAGGAAGGGGTGAAATGTCGATGTGAATGAGCATACACGGTCAAGCCGAGCGGCAGCAATAGCGCAGTGGCCACTGTCCAAACTGTGCTTCTCTTGGTTGCCCACGACAATTTTTGCAATTCTCTGCAGGTTAGATTAACTAAGGTACTTACAGATTTTGACTTCCACAGACGCCAAGGTTCCAAGCAGCAAAAGCAGTGTCGCCCACATCAACACTGTCATTGTGAGTGGAAGAGTGACAAGAGTGAAACACAAATCCTCATTGTATGGGTTCAAATATTGTACTGGTGCTTTTCATCACTGACACATTGATGGTCGGCTCCAGTTTGGTTGGCATTAAAAGGTAGATCATTAACCGAGACAGGCAATGACTGGAATGAACAATTAAAACTATCTTTTGAAAGTTTATATTATGTACCAAAAGAAGTACTGGCCTGAGGAATAAGTGAACTGATGAGGAAAGAAATAAATTATTGCTAGGAATTCACGAACATTGTTTGTCCATTTTGGTACCGAACCTGCTCAGCCACTTGCAAAACCGTGTGTAATCTGTGGGTAATATCATATGCCTGCCTTGAGCCCGTATCCCGTGCCACCCTTGCTTAATAAAAACGTGTCTTTCTCAGATTAAATTTGCCAATTCAATTATGATCAGCCGGAATTTGAGAACGAGAACTCGAACCCTACACTACTATTTGTGTATAGAAGAGCTTTCTGTTATCTTTCCTGAATGTCTGGCTAGAATTCTATACTATCATGTGGACATCGCTGACTGGTCCCCAAAGTAATTGCCTGTTTGTGTTTGACGTCTCGAGAAGGTGTTGGCGAGTTGCCTTCTAGAAAAGTTACAGTCCGTTTGCTATAGGTTTACCAACAATGCTCGAAAGGAGGGAATTCTAGACGTTCTCCGAGCACATTTTTGACTTTTACTTTCATCTGTCAAAGTAGTTTATCTTTATCTTGTCTGTCTTTGTCTATTGATGTCCCGAAGGTCTTGATTAGACCAAGAATTAAACTTTCAGCTTCCAGAGATGAAATCCCGAATGTGTCTCATCACTCCTTGGAATTTAACGCCTAATATTGTAGGTTTGTGTTTTTACCCTGGTAATGAACTCATTCCAGGGCCTAGGTCTCCTTTCTGCCGACGATAGCAGAATGAATAATTTCTCTCTTTGGGTATTCCCAGAGACTTGGAGTTCTGGTGCGATCCTTCGTCTTCTGGAATGGTCTCCGTCAATGGGCACTGGACGCAGACCTAGAATAACAGATTCTCCGCAGTGTGGAAGCAGGCCATTCGGTCAATCATGTCCACATCGACATCCTGAAGATCATCCCACGCAGACCAACCACCATGCCATGTTCCTGCAATCGTGCATTTCCGATGGGGAAATCAAAATAATATGAATATATTTGGACTGCGGAAGGCGGATCCCCTGGAAGAAACGCATGCAAATACTGGGAGATTGTTCGAAAGGTCAGTCACAATGTGAGGAATCGAGACAATGTCCCTGGCACTGAGAGGTAGCAAAGTTTTTCAATGATCAACCATGCCACCCAATTGCAGAGATCGATTGCAGAAATATTTGGGAAAATAACAAATCAGCCACATACGAAGAACAAAGGGGGAAATGGAAAGTGTTAAATATACTTGATTAATGTGTAGTTTGATGAGAGTTAGTCAACATGGCTTTGTGAGGGTCAGGTCATGCCACACAAGCCTTTTGTAATTATTTGTGGAATTGACAAAACATAATGTTTAGTGTCGTGCAGTGGAAGTTGTCTAAAGCTTTCATATCGTTACTGCAATGAGGTGATCGGAACTGGACACAATATTCCAAGTGCGGTCTATAGATGACTTTACAGAGCTGCAGCATAGCCTCGCAGCACTCAATATCAGTTGCCTGCGGTTGAATGCCCAACACACTGAAAACCATCTTTACAACTAAATCAATTTGAGTGGCAACTTTGAGGGATCTACGGATGTGAATCCCAAGATCACTCCATTCCTCCACACTTTAGCCCTATACTCTGCATTAAAATTCGAAATTTCACAATGCATCGCACTATATTGTTTTCCTGGCTGAATTCAGTCTGCCACCTCTCAGCCGAAAACTGCATCCTGTCAATGACGCATTGCAACCTACAACAGCCATATACATGCCCACAACTCAACAACATTTGTGCCATCGGCAGACTTACTAACCCACTTTTCCAGTACCTCAAAAAACTAATTTAGAAAAATCATAATGTGCAGTCATCTCATAACAGGCCCGTGCAGAACAGCACTGGCTACCGTGCTTCAGACTTAATAATTTCCATTTACCACCACTTCTGTTTTCCAAGTGGCAGCCAATTCTTGATCCAAACAGACAACTTTCCCTGTATTGCACGTCTCGTTAGTTTTTGACCTAGCCTCCCATGTCTAAACCCCTAATATTATCAAAAACAATATTTCCTTAGCTCAGGCATAAGTGACACACACATTATCCGGAGAATGTGAGCCCAGTTGTAGCCACTCCATCCAAGGGAAGGAGAATGCCTCTCAATAGCTCCACTCTCACACTGCCTCCTCACGTCAAGCGATTCAAAGAGCAGAAATGGGAAATGAGGGATATGGACAGGCAGTCAGAGAATGTAAAAGACTAATGTGAATACACACAGACAAAGAGAAACAAATTGACACTCATATTGAAGTAGACATTGAAAAAATAGAATTCTCAATTGGGAAAAAAAAGCGAATAATTCATGCACATCCTTTCACAAGCTCACGGCAGCTGAAGCATCATTCGAGCCAATAAAGTCCATTTGAATGGTGAAGGTGAGGGTTGTCAGCTTCTGAGAATGTTTGATAAAGATGTTGATTCCGCAGTTAATACTGATCATTTCGCCAGCATTATAATATACAAATACATAATTAACCTGTTTTTTCTCCACTAATGGTTCCAGGCCTACTGAGTTACTCTGTCATTCCCGGATTTGTTTTTGCATTTCCGTCATTCAGTGGTCTTTGTTTCGTGGTATCATGAATCATGCTTGGGACAAAAATTGATTACTTCTCACCTACACATTAAATTTCATGCTTTAACACCGCTGTCACCGGGATCATGTTGCAGCAATACAAAGCGCTGGTGAGACAACACATGGAGCATTGTGTTCGTTTCTGGTCGCCTTGTTATAGGAATAATCTGGAAGCTTTAGAGAGGGTGCAGAGGAGATTTATCAGGATGTTGGGCATACTGAAGGGCATGTCGAATGAAGAAATGTCTCAGGAGCTCGGGCCTTTTTCATTGATGTGTAAAAGAATGATAGGGGACCTGTAAGAGGTGTTTCAGATGATGAGGGCTATAGATAGAGTGGAAAGCCAGAAACGTTTTCTGAGGTGGAAATTGCTATCACGAGAAAGCATAATTTAAAGGTGATTGGAGGAAGGTTGAGGTAAGATGTCAGAGAATTGTTGATGCGTGGAATGCACCAGCAACTGTGGTAGTAGAGACAGAAACATTGGCGGCATTAATCGATTCTTCGATCGGCGCATACATTATATAAAATAAAGCATATGCAGACAAATTGATCTTAGAGTAGAATTTAATGTTGGCACAAAGTCGAGGTTCGAAAAGCCGGAAATCTGCTGCACTGTTCCATGCTCCATATATAAAGTTAAAAGAAAGTAATGCAGGTTTGATAACTGAACAGTGCCCATTACTGTCTTTGTTTTTCTGAATGTTATGTTCCCTCCGTCAGTCTCTCTCTCTCTCTCTTTCTGTCTCTCTCTCTCTCCCTTCATGAGTTAAAAGCAATCAGACTGGGTGAAGCATGTGTTACCTTTCTGCTGCTCTTGTTTAATGAGTTGTCAACTCGATACACAAAATATGCAGCCATCACTTTTTTTGACGTGTCATTATTATTGACAGAATAACTCTTGAAATTATAAAGAGAAAGCTGGTAGACTGACTTCAGCCCGGAGATGTGAGACACTCAGTGGAGAATGTGGAAGGCACCAGTCTTAGCACTCGATGTCCTGATGCTCATATGGTCCATTGCTTCAGCTGCACATTTAGAACTTCCTGAAATCGAAGGCTATTATATGTTTTCTCCCATTGCATCATTCGTAGGGATCCGAGAAGCATTTCAGTTCCACCCACCTCCTCTAAACTTACTAAGAGTCTGTAAACTCGGTAAATTTTCAGGTTTTCTCATTTTTTTTCTTGCCTCCCTTTGAACAGTCCTGTGCTGTCTTTCAGATTAGCGGCATATGGCTCATAGGGCTGTTGCATGTTCCTCCTGTAGAATGTGGCAGGTGAGAGACACTTCACATGTCTCTGCCGATCACATCTGCGGGAAGTGCACCTAACTCCAGCTCCTCGAAAACCGAGTTAGGGAACTGGAGCTTCAGCAGGATGAACTACGGGACATCCGGGAGACTGAGGAAGAAATTGAGAGGATGCACAGGGAGGTGGTCACTCCTCGGACACAGGATAAGGAAAGCTGGGTTACAGCCAAGGGGAGGAAAGGGAACCAACAGATAGAGCAGGGATCCCCTGTGGCCATTCCCCTCAGCAATAAGTATACCGTTTTGAATACTGCTGGTGGGGATGGTCTGCCAGGCAAAAGCCATTGTTGTCAGGTCTTTGTCACTGAGCTTGGCAATGTGGCTCACAACGGAAGGGGGAAAAAGAGGAAAACGTGAGTGGTAGGGGACTCAATAGTTAGACTGATTGACAGGTAATTTTGTGGTCAGGAATGGGACTCTTAGAAGGTATGTTGCCTCCCCGGTGCCATGGTCTGGAATGTCGCCGATCAGATTCTGAAGGTGGAGGGTGAGCAGCCAGAAATCGTAGTACGTAGTGGCATCAATAATATAGCTAGGAAAGGGATTGAGGATCTGCAGCGTGACGACAGCGAGCTCGGTTGGAAACCAAAAAGCAAGACAAGTAGAGTAATGATCTCGGGTTTGTTCCCGGTGCCACAAGATAGTGAGTTGAGGGACAGTTAACGAATACAGCTTAACACGTGGCTCCGAGGCTGGTGCAGGAGGGAGGGCTTCAGATACCTAGTCCATTGGGACACCATCTGGGGAATGTGGGACCTGTACATGAAGGACGGTTGGCAAGTGACCTGGAAGGGCACAAATGTGTGGGAGATTTGTTTGACAAGGGGTTCCGAATCACAGCTAGAGATCTCAGCAGGGGATAATTGCAGATGGGGCAGTGACACAATGTCGTGAATCTATCAGGAAGTTTTCTCACGCGATGAAACGAAGGGATCAGTTAAAGAGTGTCTGCTTTAATGCAATGAGTGTCAGAAATAATAGAGACAGACTTAGAACATGAATCCGTTCGTGGGGCTATTTTGTCCTGGCCATTACGTAGATGTATGTTTTACAGGGACGGAATGGTTGACGGATGTTCCATGGTTGAGAACGTTTAAAAAGAACAGAGAGGGTGGGAAACGAGGCAGGGTTGGAGAATTGCTGATCAGAGAGTGCATCACAGATGCAGAAATGAAGGTTGTTGAGGAAGGTTTGTCTTCTGAGTCAGCATGGGTGGCCGTTACGAACAGCAAGGAATCAACCACCTCGTTGGAGTTTTTCGACAAACCCCCTAATAGCAGAAGAGAGATTGAATATCTCTTTGGCCGGCAGATTTTGGAAAAAAATGCAGGTATGGCAGGGTGATTGTTATGGGTGATCCCAACTTTCCCAATATCGACTGGGACCTCCTTAGTACAGATAGCTTGAATGGAGCTGTTTTAGTCAGCTGTGTTCAGGGGGTTTCCTTACTTAGTATGCAGACAGACCGACGAGAGGAGAGGCCATTTTGGATTTCGTGCTCGGCAATTATCCAGGACAGGTGTCAGATCTCGGGATGTGAGAACTCTTTGGTGACAGTGATCACAGCTGTCACACGTTTACCATAGCCTTGGCGAGGGAAAGGAGCAGTCACCGAGGGATCAAAATGAATTGGGTAAAATGAAATTTTGACTCGATCATGAAAGGAGTTGGGAAGTACAGACTGGGAGTAATTGTTCCACAGAAAGGGCACAACAGACACTTTTTAAGGAGCAGTCGTTGCGAGTGATGCACGAACTTGTTTCTCTGAGATAGATAAAAAGGGGTAAGATTAAGGTACCTTGGATGACGAGAACAGAGGAACTTCTCGTCAAAAGGAAGAAGGCAGCTTATGTAAGGTGGAGGGAATAAGGATCTTGCACACCTTTAGAGGATTGCAGGCTTGCTAGAAATGAGCTCAGAAATGGACAGATGAGAGCCAGGAGTGGGCACGAAAAAAGGCTTGGCTAGAAAGATTAGGGAGAACACAAAGGCATGTTACTCATTATTGAGGAACAAGAGAATGATCAGGGAGAAGGTAGGCCCGATCAGGGATAGAGTAGGGAACTTGTGTGTGGAGTCTGAGCAGATGGGGGAAGCCCTAAATGTTTTTTTTTTTGCTTCGGTTTAAACTTAGGAAAGGGACCTTGTTGTAAATTTTCACTTTGAAGCGCTGGGATACAAGCTTGAACAGATCAAGATTGATGATGTTGATGTGCTGGAAATCTTCTCAAACATTAAGCTTGATAAGTTCCCAGGTGTCAGATCAGATTTATCCTAGACTGCTCCACGAAGCGATAAAAGACGTTGCTCAGCCGCTGGTAAGAAAATAATCTTTGTCTCCTCAGTCTCAACGGGAGTCGTATCAGAGGATTGGAGAGAGGGGATTATTGTTCGTTTATTCAAGAAGGAGAGTAGGGAAATCCCTGTCAATTACATACCAGTCAGTCTTACGTCTGTGGTCAGCAATGTTCTGGAAAGAATTCTGAGGGCTAGGATTTATGACCATATGGAAAGGCAGAGCGTGATTAAAGACAGTCAACATGGCATTGTGAGGAGCAGGTCATGCCTCACTACGTATTGAATTATTTGAGGTGACAAGACTGGTCAATGAAGGTCGAGGAGTGCATGTGGTGTATATGGATTTCATCAAGGAAATTGATAGGTTCCCCATGGTAGGCTCATTCACAAATTCAGGATGTATGGGATCCAGAGAGATGTGGCCGTCTGAATTCAGAATTGGTTGGTTGACAGAATGCAGAGAATGGTTGTGGATGTAATGTATTCTGCCTGAAGGTCAGATTTGAGTGGAGTCCCGCAAGGCTCTGTTAAGGGGTTTGTGTTCTTATAAATGACTTGGATGAGGAGAGTGAGGCGTGGGTTGGTAAATTAACCGATTCCACAAAGGTTAGAGGTGCCGTTGATATTAACGAAGGCTATTGCAGGCTGCAGAGGGATCTGCATGTGCAAGTACATAGATCCTCGAAGTTGCCACGCAATTGATACGGTTGTTTAGAAATCACATAGTGTTTTGCATTTCAATAGCAGGGGGATCGAGTTTAAGAGCCACGAGGATTTGCTACGGGTCTGCAATTCCCTGGCGTGACCACACTTGTAATATCGTGACCAGTTCTGGTCACCCTACTATAGGAAAGATAGTAGGGAAAGAGAGTAGGCTTTGGAGAGGGTGCAAAGAAGGTTTACCAGGAATCTACCTGGACTGGAGGGCTTGCCTTATGAAGAGAGGTTAACTAACCTCGGATTTTTTCTCTGGACAGAAGGAGGAAAAGAGGTGACCTGATCAATGTATACCAGGTAATGAGAGTCTTGGGGATCGAGTCAATAGCCAGAGAGTTTTCCCCAGGTCACGATTGACTGGCATGAAGCATTATTGTTCTAAGATATTAGGACAAAGGTATCGAGGGGATGTCAGCGAAGGTTCTTTATGCAGAGAGTTGTGAATACATGGAATGTGTTGCCAACTGTGGTGGTGGAAGCAGAGTCATTAGGGACATTTAAGCGACTTCTGGACATGCACATGGATAGCAGTGAATTCATGTGTGCGTAGGTTGTGTTATTTTATTTTATATTAGGATTAATCCTCGGCAAAACATCGTGGGCCAAACGGCCTGTTCTGTGCTGTACTTTTGTAGATCTAGATCCATTCCGACATCACAGAATACTGTATCAGCACTAAGCCAAATTTTAAATATATTTCATTTGTTTTAATATCATTGACTTTCTCCAAATAAAACCAAAACTTTATTGTTCGATAAGAATGATTTTTGCAATTTATTCGATCACAATCTTCCACTAATATCCACTTTTGCCAGTCCTCCGCACACTGATCAATGCCTTTTCTTCACCTCATCCATCCCCTCTTCTGTGTGATCATCTGGGTCAACCCTTAACTTTGAGACCAGGCTTTTCAATCTCGTAACTGTTATCCCATGTATCAGAAATCGGAAGAATGAATCCAAAAGATAGTAAATTTCTTTTGTTCCAGAATGCGAACATTTAGCTCTTGACCTAATACTGGTTCTAAGTTGATATTACCGGAGAGTTGGGAATAATTAGTTATTCAAAATGTATCCTCCAAGGAATCCAATATAAACGAAGGAAGTGATTCTGCAACCATAGAAAACATCATTGAGTCTGGCGTTGGAAAATTGTGGAGAGTTTTGATCGCCTTACTTGAGAAGTTATATATCGTTATACGGGAGGCAATTCAGAGGGGGTTCAGTCAATTTATTCTCTAGTGAATATTTGTCTTAAGAAGAAAGTTTAAGCTGGTAAGGCCTTGAATGTGCCAGCAGTTAGAAGACTGAGCGGAGGTCAAATTGAAGTCTGCAAGATGTACGTACGACTGAGAAAGTAGACATAGAACGGATAATTCATCAGATTGGGCAATGTAGAAGGATAAATACACGTTTTAGAATAAAGTGCACACATTCAAAGCAGATATAAGGGAGAATTTATTTTCTCAAAGTGTCGTCGATCTGTGGCACGCACTGATCGAGACTGCAGTGGATGTCGGGGCACTCAGTAAATATAAACAGGAGGTGCTTCAGTTTCTTACCCGAAAATGTGTTGAAGAGAGGGGACTTGAATGCTGAGTTGGGGTTGAGATAAGTTCAGCCACGATTGGATTAAATGATCTCAGGCTTGAGGAGTTGACTATCCTTCTCGTTTTCCTAGTTCAGCTTCTCTCACACACCATGTTTAACGCTGGCCTTGATTATTGTAATGAGTCACCGGTATGTTCCCTGAACACCTCCCTCCAGCGACACCATTCTATTGCTTCCACAATGCAGAAATGATTCAAGATCTTACCTGCACTGTCTCCAATAGGCTCGCCTCTGTCAAACAATAATCACAGATTTGATGATGTTCTTCTGTATTTGTATTCAAGTAATATTTGAACTTCAAAATCATTTGTATTTGAATTACTTGAAGGCAGGCTACATTCATCTTACCCTTCAGCACCATCAGACATCCAAATGTCCCATTTATCTGTTTTCCACAAATTGCAGCAGTTGGGACTCAGAATTAGATAAAACAAATCTGAGGGAAACTATTGATGGGAAGTTGTAACAGGGAATTTGGATGATTTGAAAGGCAATTAGGGGGAAAAATCAATTTGGTTTGTTGAAGATCATGGTTTGAGGATGCTGTTTGAATTAATGGACAATGCTCGTTGTCGACAAAGCAAACACGCTAACATGGTGTAAGTAAAGTTCAAGAAGTCTTTATATAAAGTGCGGCACCGGGGAAAAAGAATGTCCGGTGTGCAAGGGTGGTATATAGGCATGGAGAGAAGAATGACTGGTCTGGCAGGGAATACAAAGGAGCTATCAGTAGGACGTGTTCAGCTTTGCAAGTCATGCTACAGAGGGTATGGGCTGAAACCTTAAATGTTTGCTGTTTTGACAAACCTTTCACACAAAGGGACACGAAGCACAATTTCCGAATTTGTGGACGGCAGACAGATAACCCGACAGAAGGAAAAGTAACAGCTCAATAAGGCAGTTCTTAACATCACTTCAGAACTGGATTTATCTTTGATAAGTTGAGGAAACCCAATTTGGAAGGAGGATCAAGGCAGGAGAGTACTCGTGGCTTTTGTGTAATGAGGAGCCTCTAAGGAATTGAGGTCCCTTCGGGCATTTGTCCATGTGTTAATGGTATAATTAAGAAGGACCGTTTTCATTAGCATTCAAGGCATATATTATAAAAGCAGGAGGTTGTGCTTGATCTGTAGACAACTTCAGTTTGGCCACAGCTGAATATTACTTGTAGTTCTGGTCACCACACGACAGGAAGGACAGATTTGTACTGGAAGTGGAAAAGAGGAGCTGGCAAGCTCAATTGGGTCTCGAGTTTGCAGTGAAGCAGTTTCTCCACTCTCTGTCTTAATTCATTTTATTCTCAAACTATGTTCCTTCGTTTTAGATAGCCTGATGTGAGGAAACATCAGCTCGACCATAAATTTGTCTTTCTTTTAGACAGTTCATACAGATTGATAGAATTATACAGTTTGGAGAATGTTCCTGTATGAACATGGAAGTGAATACAAATGGAGGTAGTCGTTCTTCAGTTATGCCGTACATTGGAAATATTGCATCTGGAGCACCGAGCAGTCAGCAATTTCAGATGATTCGAAACTTGGCAGACATGTAAACAATGGGGGGGACTGCGCAGAGATCCAAAGGGACACTGGCAAATTGATGGATTGGCCGGTAGGGGGAAGACACTTTTCAATTCCGAGAAATGTGGAGTGATGTATTTCGTTAGAAGAACACTTACAGTCAAAATAATATTGGGAGTGGGTGGTACAGGTAGGAGAAATTAAAGAAGGGGGGTGTTTGCATACGCAAAGAAGGGGGGTGTTTGCATTCCTGTATCTGCACGCAGATAATAGACATTGGCAGAAGACAGCGAGAGAACTGCAAAGAAAGAATAAATTAGGTGGGACTGTTCTCTCTGGAGAGAAGAACGCTGAGAGGAGATTTGACGGAGATTTTCAAAATCATGGCAAGCAGGCGGAACTGAGCATATAGGAAGAAGGCTTTACCATTTGTAGAAGAACAAGCATAAGAGGGGTGTACATTTAAAGTCGTGTCCAACTGATTCAATAATGAAGTACTTAGCGTTTGGAACACATGGCCTGGAATTGTAGTCAAAGCAGGCTCAATTAAAGCTTTCAATACTGAACTTAGATATTTGTTGGGATGGAAATGAGAGGCAGTGACCTGGGGAGAGAGTCAGGAAATGTGCATCAGTTGACAGAACAGGAGTGTGCACAGCGGGTCGAACAGCATCAGTGTGCGCCCTAAATAATCTGGGCGACTCGTTACCTGATAATTCGACTTTCTCCGCCCTGCTTTCACAAAGAATAAAGAACAAAGAACAAAAAAAATTGCAGTCCAGGAACAGGGACTTCAGCCGTCCAACCCTGAACCGATCCAAATCCACCGAGCAGATCAGACATATAAAACAGTCCTTGCTTCCTTGCAGATTATGAAAACGATTGTAAAACTGCTGGTAGGATGTGCTCTTTCAATGTGTGCCCAGCACTTCAAGTGGAATCTGTCCAGAGGCTGTGCCCATCTGAACAACATTGTTGTAAGAATCGGCGATCTCAGGCACAATTCCTACACGAGAACCATGGGGATGCTGACTTTGGTTGATTCTTCAGTTGACTGGAAGCTGTGTCAGGTCGTACTCCTAAACTTGTTCTTCACTGAGAGTTATAAATTAAAACTCGTGAATTGTTAACCAGTCCTTGAACGTGTCCCATTTTAGCCACATGCACGATGAACGCTGGCAGGACATCTGGCAGTTGCAACGTGGAGAGAGCGAGAGAGAGAGAGAGAGAGAGAGAGAGAGAGAGAGAGAGTGAAGCAGAGTTAATATTTCGAATCTGGTCGGACTTTTCTGCACAGAGAAACCCAACTGTTCTGGCAGCAAATATGGACAGAGAGAAGAAGAAGATGGATAAATAGAAGAAGATGAAGAGGGCTGAGGGGGCATTGAGAGAGAGAGAGAGACAGAGAGAGCAAAAGAGAGAGAAAGCAGAGGGAGAGACATTGTTCAAGAGGTTAAGAAAAAGAAGGAAACATATGTCATTTGTAGACAGACGTGTGTAAAGGAAGAAGGAGGATGCTTAAGAGGGAAATCGGGAGGGCAAAAAGGGGACATGAGATAACATTGGCAAATTGAATTAAGGATTTTCCAAAAGGTTTTTACATATATATTGAGGACAAAAGGGTATCTAGGGAGAGAATAGGCCGCCTCAAAGATCAGCAAGGTGGCCTTTGTGTGAAGCCACAGAAAATGGGGGTGATACTAAATGAGTATTTTGCATCAGTATTTACTGTGGAAAAGGATGTGGAAGCTATAGACTGTAGGGAAATAGATGGTGACATTTTTCAAAATGTCCATATTACAGAGGAGGAAGTGCTGGATGTCTTGAAACGGTTAAAGGTGGATACCAGGGCCTGATCGGGTGTACACGAGAACTCTGTGGGAAGCTAGAAAAGTTATTTCTGGGCCTCTTGCTGAGATATTTGTCTCATTGATAGTCACAGGTGAGGTGCCGGATGACTGGAATTTGGCAAACGAGGTGCCACTGTTTAAGAAGTGCGGTAAAGACAATCCAGGGAACTGTAGACAGGTGAGCATGACCTCAATGGTGTGCAAATTGTTGGAGGGAATGCTGAGAGACAGGATGTACATGTATTTGGAAAGGTAAGGACTGATTGGAGATATTCAACATGGCTTTGTGCGTGGGAAATGATGTCTCGCAATCTTGATTCTGTTCTTTGAAAAAGTAACAAAGAAGATTGATGAGGGTAAAGTATTAGATGTGATCTATATGGACTTCAGTAAGGCAGTCGATAAAGCTCCCCATGGAAGACTAATTAGCAAGGTTCGATCTCATGAAATACAGGGAGAACTAGCCATTTGGATACAGTACTGGCTCAAAGGTGGAAGACAGATGGTGGTGGGTTGATTTTCAGACTGGAGGCCTGTGATCAGTGGCGTGTCGCAAGGATCAGTGCTGGGTCCTCTACTTTTTGTCATTTATGTAAATGATTTGGATACGAGCATAAGAGGTACAGTTTGCAAGTTTGCAAGTGACACCAGAATTGGAGGTGTAGTGGACAGCGAAGAGGGTTATCTCAGATTACAACAGGATCTGGACCAGATGGCCCAATGGGCTGAGAAGTGGCAGGTGAAGATTAATTCAGATAAATGCGAGGTGTTGTATTTTGGGAAAGCAAATCTCAGCAGGACTTATACACTTAATGGTAAGGTCCTAGGGCGTGTTCATGAACAAATAGACCTTGGAGTGCAGATTCATAGCTCATTGAAAGTGGAGTCGCAGGTAGATAGGATAGTGAAGATGGCGTTTGGTATGCTTTCCTTCATTGGTCAGAGTATTGAGTTCATGAATTGGGAGGTCACGTTGCGGCTGTACAGGACATTGGTTCGGCCATGTTGGAGTATTGCGTACAATTCTGGTCTCCTTCCTATTGTGAAACTTGAAAGGGTTCAGAAACGATTTCCAAGGATGTTGCCAGGGTTGGAGGATTTGAGCTATAGGGTAAGGCTGAAGAGGCTGGGGTTGTTTTCCCTGGGGAATCGGAGTCTGAGGGGTGCCCTGATAGAGGTTTACAAAATTATGAAGGGCATGGATAGGTGAAATAGACAAAATCTTTTCCCTGGGGTCGGGGAGTCGATAACTAGCGGGCATAGGTTTATGGTGGGAGTGAAAAGATATAAAGCAGTCCTAAGGGACAACTTTTTCACGCAGGGTGTGGAACGTATATGGAATTAGCTGCCAGAGGATGTGATGGAGGCTGGTACAATTGCAACAGTTAAGAGGCATTTGGATGGCTATATGAATAGGTAGGGTTTGGTGGGATATGGGCCTGGTGCTGGCAGGTTGGACTAGATTGGGTTGGGATATCTGGTCGGCATGGACGTGTTGGACCGAAGGGTCCGTTTCCATGCTGTACATCTCTGTGACTCTATGACTCTATTCGAGGGACAATCATAGAACACGATTTGGAGTCAACACATTGATTTTTTGATTGCTTGGTTTACTCTAATTAAATAGTTTGACATTCAACCAGATCAATACTATGATGGGAGAGTTTGCTCAATATGAAAGGTGCATGCATTATACATATGACTATTTTTCAGCAGTAAAATTCATTCAGTCCATAAGATTAGAGCCGATTTATCAAAATGAAGTAGTCCAAAATCTTACAGGTAGAGCGTATTTATTACCGTTACTTGCAGCTGTTGGTGATTCTTGTAAGGCTATCACGCCAGTGTTTCCTATGTAAGGTAATATTGAACTATACTGTAATGACTTGTATGAAATTTAACATAGTTGCCAGAATTTGTCCATTTCCATGCAAAACCTTTCTCTCAGTGGCTGATCGGTAAAGTTATTTTTTGACTACGAAACTATGACTACAGATTCGTAAACACTCTGAACATTCTGCAATTCTAAAATATATCACTTGCACGAAATTATTTCCATTGATTAATACTGTGGCAAGTATTGTTTGAAAAAAAAAGTCCTTGAATTATTTGATAAATATCCTTGAGGTCGTTTAGGAATTTTCTGCAGGAACTACATTAATGAGATGAATAGATGTCAATGTAAGCCACTATGTGATTATCTTTTCTTGAATATCGTATTTATTTGTCTACTAATTGCGAAACAGTAACACACCTTTCAAATCTTGGTGATCCATTGAACCCTTTCTCATTTAGCAAAGTTTTGATTGACTGCAATCTGAGTACACTCAACAACTAAGTTTAGATATTTTTTGTCATATCATCCTGAAATGTGAGACAGAGGCAATAAGTTCATAAACATCAGGGCAAGTGATCACATTTTCTCATTTCTCTAGTAAAATTGTGATATGCATTCGTATCTTGGATAAGTATTCGCGCTGCATTATATCCATAGGTTGGTGCAATGTAATACTACAATATGAATGTTTGAATTATCTTCCAATCAGTTGAGAAGGCTGTTCTGTTCTGTTCTGTGTTCAGTCTGCGGTTATTTGTGCGTAGTATTCCCATGTTGATTTTGCCTCGTGTAGGTTTTGTGTATTGTAAACTGCGTGGCTTACTCTGTCCAGATACGTTTCACCCTACCATCTGCATGTCCTTGATAACTATGATCTGCTTGCACTGCATCTAGTTATTCAGGACAATAAATCAAATCAAGTCCAATCAAATCATAGATTTTCCAAAAGAAAGCGGAATAATACTGTGGTAATAAGATGCAAAATGACGGTACACATTCAGGAATAAAAAAAATTTCAAATTCAAGGTACTAGCAATATAATGGAAACAACCGACAACACTTGCACCATCCTACCACCACACGCGCTGTTCTCCTTTTGCAGTCTCTTGGTTTAATTTCTCTGCAGAAATGGCTGGAAAGCGATTAAATGTGAAAGCAACTGTGAACCAAACAAAACAGGGAAACGTCAGTAGAAACAGAAAAATTCTGAATGCGTACCGACATATGTTGGCCAATAATACAACTGGGGAGTGAATAATGTTCCTTCTTTCCAGGTGGATAGTGAAAATGACAGGTAATAGATCTGTTGCTGGTATTGCCATCAAATAGGAAGTGACGAATTTGGAGAGTCTTCAGCCTTCGAGGTGCACGATCACAGTTTCAATTACAAGGGGCAAAGATTCAAGGTGAGGGGGGAAGTTTAAGAGATGTGCCTGTTGGAATTTTTCCACACAGAGAGTGGTCGGAACCTAAACGCTCTGCCAGAACAGGTAGTGGAAGCACTTCTTGCTTGGCAATATATATGAGTCATGTGGATGTTGATATGACTGGGGATGGAGTAGAGGGATAGAGACCGAATAAGGGCAGAAGGTATTTTTTTATTTTATTGTTGCATTGTGATCAGCACAGGCTTGGACGACCAACGGGCGTGTCACTGTGATGTATTTCACTTAAGTTCATTGGTTTTGTTGTTAAGAAACCAAAGAAGCAGAAACAACACATAAGTGAAAATGACTGTAGTAAATCCGTCATCACTGTATTTCCATGAATTAAACGAATCATTCTCTGATCCTGTGGCAAACTTTTTTTTAACAAGTATTTATTTTGGCAGGAAAACAAATAGCCTGGTTTTCAAAAGAGATGCACGAATGTTCTTATTCATCAATGTGAGTGCATTATCCCATTTTATTTTCTTCCACTTCAATGAGAAAACTGCAGATTACAATTAAAAGTATAAAAATAACAGAGGTCTTGGTAAATAAAGCTAAGGCTACATCTTCTGAAATAGCTGGAATTCTGATACGGCCTAAAGATCGTCTTCTGTTAAATTTCATGTGGTTATGGTCACTAAAATATTCGCTGATATAAATTGAGTTCATTTCCACTTACTCTAAATTAAACAGATGATTTGATAATTAATGATTATTTTACTGAGCGTGCCTTATATATGTTCCAGGGGAAAGTTATATGTTTCTTTATGGCATGTGAAATACTCAGGCACATAATATCATACTAAATGATTGTAGAAACTGAAACTTTCTGATCACCCTATGATTGAACATGGGTCACAATTAAGCTGAATGTTCGACTCTTACCACTCTTTGCGTGAAAAAAGAACACTTACCAGGCACATCTCCCTTACATTGTCCTCCTCTTACCTTGAAGCTGTGCCCCCTTGTAATTGAAACTGATCCCAATTCGAGAAAACTGAAGCCTCACTAACACGTCAATCGTTGCTTGTTGGCAATGCCAGGAACAAATCCAATTATTGTCATTTACGAGGTCCTACTAAACATAAGTAACATTAATCATTCCCCAGTTGATTCTTGGACATCACTACTCTCCATGAATTCAGAATTGCCCTGTTTCTTATGGACCTGCCCTGTTTTGTTTGATTGACAGTTGTTTGCCCATTTGATTGATTTACAGCCATTGCCAGTCTGAAATTAAAGTGAAGGTACTGCAATAACAGAACAGCGACTGCCGTTGTAGGATGCCACGTGATCTGTCAGTTGTTTACGCTCAATTGCAAGGACCTTGGATATGAACTTTCCTTTCATTTCTGAAAATGTGCTGGGGTTTTGTATTGCAACACCACACTGTTATTCCGCTTAATTCTGGTCAGTCCACGATTTAATTTGACTTGATCTATTATCCTGCACAACTAAATACAGTGAAAAGATTTGTTTGAGAACAGTCGCAGCAGATCACAGTCAGATGATGGGGTGAAAAAGAAATTGAATGGAGTAAGCCATGCAGTTTATGACACACAAAGCATTCACGAGGCAAGATCAACATTAAATAAAAAATGTCGTTAGAGACTCCATTCATAGATCAAATAACGAGAGTGAAGAAGCTGTACCTGAACTTGTTGGTGTGTGTTCAACCTTCTGAATCTACGTTCTGACAGAAACGGTTGTCGCAGAGCATTGCAGAGTGGGTTGGGTGGTTGATGGTGTTGGTAACATTTCCGTGTCAGCAGGACTGTTTAAGTAGAGCCCATGAACGGGAAATTGGCTTCTGTGATTGTGTCAGCTATGTACACGAACTTCTGTCGATTCTTAAGGTTCTGCACAAATCTTTTGCCATTCCAGGCTGTTGTGTCCTCGGGCAGTATATTCGATATGGTGCGCCTGTAAACGTTGGAGAGGATCGTCATGGACATCTCAAATTACTTGAGCTGCCTGAGAAAGATGCACCGCTTTTGCACCTTCTTGACAGTCTCATGTATGTAGGGAGTCTAGGACAGATAGTCGGTTGTCGTCACACCTGTGAACTTGAAGTTCTCACCTCTCTCAAATTCCACCCAGTTGATATAGATAAGGGTGTGTTATCCTTCTTTCTTTCGGAAGTCAATTATCATTTCTTTACTTTTGCCAACATTGAGAGAGAGATTGTTATCACTCAGCCACGTAACAAAACCCTCTGTCTGTCTTCTCCATTCTGACTCCTCATCGTTGTTTGATATTCTTCCGAGCACGGTGGTGTCAGCACATTGGAGATGGCGTTTGTTTGGTAACACCGTTGTGGATGTTTCAGACGCTGAAAGATTTAATAAATCAGATTATACAATCAATTCAGTCTATCAATATTTTTACCATTCGCTAAACGATTATCAAATTACAGTCAAAGGAGAATATTTTACTATTGCAGGTTGTGGATATTGCGGCACATTGTGACTCAGCTGTTAGCACTGGTGCTTGTCAGCACCAGGAAACCATATTCAATTTCATTTGCTTGTGCAATTTGCACAGTCTCCCAGATGTTCTGCTTCCTTCCACAGTCGAAAAAAATGCCCAGTTTTGATCATTTGGGGATGCTTGTTCGGGGTTTGCCTGCGTGGGATAGCCTTCAGAGGTTCGTTCTGGACGTGATGGGCAGAAGGGTGTGCAGTAGTTGCCTAACACCGCATCGTTGGGGGGATCTAATATTGAGTGTTTTGACGGAGGAGCTGCAGCTGTCTATTTTCACTGATTGACGCCGATGGAACCGCAGGATGCAGTTACAAAGGCTGGGGTCAGTTAACTATCTCAGAATTTTGCGATTAGTCTGGTTGTGATATTGGGGTTTAACGCGGAGCTGTCGACTGCTTTCAAGTTATGAAAAGAAAACATACCTCACACTTCCTTTGCAACACAGCAATATCTAAACATTCAATGTTCCAATTTTATGTCATAACAGTTGTATTTGCATCAGTCTCTTCCAACTTTCTCTGATTGTTTCTGCATTTCACCAGATGTCATTTGAGAGAGGACTGATTCGTCAGATAGGAGGGGTGCTGTGGGAGACTCAGTAGGAGAACTCTTTCGTGTATCATTCCTCATTTAAGGAGCCATCACAAAGTGTCTTCAACATTGAAAACTCCCAGAGCCAACCCTTTCCCGGCTGTGTCAAACTGTTCTGCCACTTCTGGTGTGTCGAAACTCCCATTGGGACAGGATACAGCCACTCCTGGTGATAAACAGAAGGATAATTGTCTCCTTCCGTTATGTTCCCTAATTATTTTCACTTTCTCTATTTCACTTTCAGTTTCTCGACTTCATGATTATGCTCGCATTCGTAATTTCATCTATCTCCAACGTTCCCTCATTCAAACTTTCTCTCTTTCTTTCTCTCTCTCTCTGTCTTTCTCTCTCTCTCTCTCTCTCTCTGTGCTGTTTGTCACAGGACGTTTCATGTTTCTGATTTTAAGCATTTATGGATTAATCAGTATTTCCCTCGAATACTTGTCTCAAGTCACCATCCTGTGTGACATTCCTGAGTAAACATGTAAGAGATGCGTTGTCCTTGAACATAAATAAGTAGCTCACTCACTGTCAATGGACGTCTGACTCGAAATCCATAGTGATTGATCCAATCACCCAACAATGGATTGCAAAGGTTCACAAAGGTGGCTCTCCACAACATTACAACATCTGAGTAATCCCTTTCATTCGTACAAAATGAGGGGAGAACAGTGGTGGGACCTGGGGATCTCTATCCATATTTTCGGAAGGTGAATAGGTACAGTTGAAGCATTTGTTAAGAAGCACGAACATCTCTCCTCATTCCACTTCTCGGTGTCCAGCTGATAACCTTGCAATTATAATTCCACTTACTGACCGACCAACAAGTGGAAACATAGTATTCTACTTTACCTTGTCAAAGTTGTTCATAATTTCGAACAACTGAATAATTCACCTCATCTCTATTCCGAGGATAATCCAATTTCTCCTATATTTCGTTCCGTCTAAAATCTCACATCCTCAGTCGATGGTACACGCTGTTGCTACTCAGTATTTGCAGAGGAGGGAGTGGATGGTTGTCGATTTGTTGTCAATCACTTACACGTTTGGACACAGTGAGAAACTCACTGTCTTTGAAAGTGTGAAATTGAAACTCCTTGAAAATAGGTCCCCACCTATGATGGGACAGCCGTGACGCTGTTAGCAGACCTATTCCAGAAATTGAATTCAGTGATCAGCAGAGAGTGGTTATTGGGTTCCACATCAGAAAAGTGCGTTACTTTAAAGATAACTTCCTATTATTATCGTTCATTTGTATCTATCCCTGTCCCATGTATTTGGCGTGCAAAAGCTTCTTTTCAATAAATAGTAGCACCCTTCTGCCAGAATATTCTGCACACTACCAATTGTGCAATGGGGCTGTGGATGGGAGCTGTTGTGGGGAACCAGGGCTAAATTGGACAAGATGGCCGCTTGGGCTTTTGCAGCTTACGCTAATGGCTGAAATGGTCTGACAGTTACGTACAGCAGACGGTCACAGTTAAACTTGTTGTCTTCAGCTGGATATACTGATTATATTAAGTTTTCCTCGACAAACTCCAATGCATGAATTCAGACAGCAAAGATTATACGCAGAAGGAAACATTAGGCAAGTTAATCAGCTATCTGAAAATAAACAGTTCTCACTACTTCAGCATTCTCATTAGGGACATTTTTGGAAGGCCAAGTTTAGCCACTGCCCTATGTTTGATATATAGTTAAAAAAGCAGGAGGAAAAGTATATTGCTACAGTGTTCTGGATTATAAAGGTAATTGTAGAATTAGAAATGCAAACAAGAAATTACTGTGAAAAGGTTACTGCATTCATTTCAGCGAAAAACAAGATTAATGTATTGTTAGAAAAGATAAAGTAATGAATGGTCCGAATACAAATTCTGCAAAAAATAAAGAACATTGGCGCAGGAAGGGAACAGAAGAAGCCACGATTCGGGAAACATTGACAATTGAAATTTAAAATCAGATGAAGATATTTCGAACAAATTCTTACATCCAAAGAATTAAGGGAACAAGACAAAGAGAAATTAGAAAGTCCAGAACGACATGTCGTTGTTGGTGAATCTAAATAAGCTTCTTTTAATAGTTTGGTAAAGTTGTAAAGTGCGTGAATTTCACTCTTTCAGTGAAATACGAATAGATGTTTTATTTATTAAGAAAAGGTAATTAGAAATAGAAAGTACTTAGAGTGGTAACAAATAAGATTAATCGAAAGAAGGAACTTTATTTTAAATTCCTTTTCCAGCATGTGAGGATTCTGGGTAATCCAAGATGGAGGACGGGAAAAATTAACTGTAACAGCTGCTCCTATTTTGATGTATTTTCGGTGCTGGAGGTGATTTTCTTGAATTCCATGAGCAGCAAGTACTGTTTTATATGATGTAGCAATTGTTTGGGAACTTTGGAGGAAAACAAAGTCAAACAACGGCACTTATTAAAGGGGGAAAGACAGACAAAGGCAGCGAACACGTGGTGTGAAAGGAGAGACGAAAGAAACCGACATTGCTGACTGACACAACAGTGAATCTGCGCAGTTACTGCCTTCGCTGTCTGAATTCATGTATTGGAGTGTGTCGAGGAAAACTTAACAAACAGCGAAATTGGCAACTGATCTTGGAGCACCTTGTTTGGGAAAGGTTACAGCAAAGAAATAGATAAGTCTATTATTTCAAAAGTATAGCCTTACTGTAAATATATAATATTGAGGAGAGTGGGTTTTTCTTGATTATATGCTTTTATTGGATGTTGATTACATTTGAAAAATATAAGGCAAAAGTATTAAGTTGACCTAGTGCGAGAAAATAAGATGGTGCTATGCTGTGTGCACAGATTGGAAGTAGTAAAGTGGCCTTTAGTCGGGTGATATCCTGTTCTTGTCAGATGTGGGAGTTTCGGAAGAGTTTACGGTTTACTGAGGTCTATAGCTGCAATAAATATCAATTAATGCGAATCCTGTCAGACAGAATGGATTGGTTGGAGCGACAGTTACAGGCAATGAGGAATTTATAAGAGCTTGAGGTGTGATGGATGGCAGTTATAAGAAGGGAGAAAAGCCTTAGATGAGTTAACTCCAAGTAAGGGAGGAGGGATAGGCAGGTAGTCTTCTGTGGCTAATCCACTTTCAAACAAGTATGCGGTTTTGGAAAATGTAAGGGGTGATGGAGTTTCAGGGGAATTTAGCACAAAAACACAAGTTTCTGGTATCAAGGCAGGCGATAATGTAATGAGGGCTACGTCGGGTTCCAACTGATCGATCGTTTTAGGGGACACTCTAGTCAGAAGGACAAACAGACATATCTGCCTTCAACTGTGAAAAATCAGAATAGTGTGTTGCCTCCCTGCTGTCAGGATCAAGGATGTGACAGACAGGGTGCAAAATGCTCTCAAAGAGGAGAGGGACCAGCAGAAGGTCATTGCACACATTGGTTAGAACGACTTAGGAAGGGAATGTAATGACATTCTGAAGGTAGAATTTAGAGAGTTAGGCAAGAATTTCAAAATGAGGTCCTCGAGGGGAGTAATCACTTGATTCCTCCTGGTGAGATGAGCTAGTGGGGCTCGAAATAGTAGGATAGAGCAGATGAAGGGTGCCTAAGAGGGTGGTTTATGGAAGAAGGGCTCATATTTTTGGACCATTGGAATCTGTACAAGAAGGATGGATTGCGCCTGAATTGGAAGGGGTCTAATATACTGGCAGGGAGATTTCCTAAAATGTCTCGGGAGAATTCAAGCTAGTAAGGGGTGGGGTGGGAACCAGAGAGAGATTGAGGAATGATAACAATCTGAGACTGGTACAATGGAGAAAAGCAGCAAGTCAATCAGCGAAGGCAGACATGAACAAAGCAGAGAACAAGGTAGTACTGATCAATTAAACAGCATTTATTTCAATGCAAGGGGCCTAACAGGGAAGTCAATTGAACTCCGGGCATGGCTCTGAACATGGACTGCGATATCACAGCAATTATATGGTTCATGGATGTACATGAATGGCAGGTTAATGTTGTAGGATACAAATGCTATAGTAGGATAGAAAGGGAGGCAAGAGAGGAGGGGGAGTGGCGTTTTTCATAAGGGATTGCATTGTAGCTGTACTTTGGGGGGGATGTTCCCAGAAAGACAACCAGCGAAATCATTTGGATGGAACTGAGAAATAAGAAGGGAATGATCACCTTGTTGGGATTGTATTATAGGCCGCATACTAATCAGCGGGAAACTGAGAAACAAATCTGTAACAAAATTTCAGTTATCTGCAAGATTAATAGGGTGGTCATTATAGGGAATTTGAACTGTCCATACTTAGACTGGAACTGCCATAGTGTTCAGAGTTTAGATGAAGACAGGTGACTGACTATGTGGAGTTTGCACATTCTCCCCGTGTCTGTGTGGGTTTCCTCCGGGTGCTCCGGATTCCTCCCACAGTCCAAAAATGTGCAGGTTAGGTGAATTGGCTATGCTACAATACCCATAGTGTTCAGTGAAGGGGTAAATTTAGGGGTATGGGTCTGGGTGGGTTGCGCTTCGGCTGGTCGGTGTGGACTTGTTGGGTCGAAGGGCCTGTTTCCACACTGTAAGTAATCTAATCTAAGAAAATGTTTTGAGACAGTATGTGAATGCACCGACCAGAGAAAGTGCAGAACCTGACCTACTCTTGGGAAATAAGGCATGGCAGGTGACTAAGTTGGGGGTACACTTTGGGATCAGCGACAATAGTTATGTTGGTTTAAAACAGTAATAGAAAAGGATCAACCAGATCAAACAGTTGGAATTGTAATTTGGAGGAAGACTAATTTTGTCGGCATTAAGCAAGAATTTAAAAAGCTGATTGGGTCGCAGGTACCGGGATGGCTGGAAAATGGGAAGTCTTCAGAAATGAGAAAACGGGAGTCCAAAAACAGTATATTCCTGTTAGGTTGAAAGAAAAGGCCGGTAGGTGTCGGGAATGCTGGGTGACTAGAGACATTGAGGATTTAGTGAAGAAAAATAAGGAAGCAGGCATCACGTACAGACAGTAGCGATCGAGTGAATCCAGGAAAGAGTACAAAGGCAGCAGGAGTCTACTTGAGAGGGAAATCAGAATGGCAAAAAGGGGACATGAGATTGGTTTGTCAAATAGAGTTTAGGAGAATCCAGAAGGTTTTTATAAATACATTAATGAAGAAAGCGTAACTATGGAGCGAACTGGGCCACACAAAAATCAGCAAGGCAGCCTTAGTGTGGAGCTGAAGGATATTGGAAAGATAGCAAACGACTATTTGCATCCGTGTTTATTGTGTAGAAGGACATGGACGATATAGAATGTGGCGGAATAGATGGCGACACCATGAAAAAGGTCCATATTACAGAGGACGAACTGCTGGATATTTTGAAACGCATAAAGTTGAACAAATCCCCAGGACCTGATTAGGTGTACACCAGAGCTCTGTGGGAAGCTACGGAAGTGATTACTGTGCCCCTTGCTGAGATATTTGTATTATCGATGCGCACAGTTGAGGTGCCAGAAGACTGGCAGTGAGCGAACGTGGCGCCATTTTTGAAAGGTGGTAAGGACAAGCCAGAGAACTAAAAACCAGATAGGCTTACATCGCTTTGGTGGGCAAATTGTTGGAGGGAACCCTGAGGGACAGGATTTACACATATTGGAAAGGCAAGGACTTATTTGAGATATTCGACATTGCTTTGTCCTTGGTAAATCATGTCTCACAAATATGATTGAGTTTTTGTGAAGACGTAATGAGGAGGATCGATGAGGGCAGAGCGGTGGACGCGATCTCTCTGGACTTAAATAAGGCATTCGACAAGGTTTCCCACAGGACAATGGTCAGCAAAGTTAAATCTCATGGAATGCAGGGAGAACTAGCCATTTAGTGCAGGACTGGCTGGAAGATAAAGAAAGAGGGTGGTGGTGGAGAGTTGTTTTTCGGACTGGAGGCCTGTGATCAATGATGTGCCACAAGACACGCCTGCTGGGTCCATTACATTTCGTCATTGAAGTAAATGATTTCGAAATTAAAACAGGAGCTACAGTTACTAAGTTTGCAGATGACACCAAAAGTGGGAGTGCAGTGGATAGCGAAGAAGGTTACGTCAGATTGCAACGTGATCTTGATCAGATGGGCCAATGGAATGAGGAGTGGCAGTGGAGTTAACTTAGAGAAATGTGAAATGCTACATTTTGAGAAAGCAAATCTTAGCAGGACTTCTACACCTAATGGTAAGTTCCTAGGGAGTGTTGCTGAACAAAGAGACCATGAAGTGCAGGTTCAGAGCTCTTTGATTGTAGAGTTGAAAGTAGGAGAGTGAAGATGGAGTTTGGTATGCTTTCCTTTATGGGTCAGGGCACTGAGTATAGGAAGTGAGAGGTCATGTCGCTGCTGGACAGGATGTTGGGTAGGCCATTTTTGGTATATTGCGTGCAATTCTCGTCTCCTTCCTATCTGAAGGATCTTGTGAAACTTGTAAAGGTTCAGAAAAGATTCATAAGTCGATTATAAATATATACAAGTGTTGGAGAGTTAGAGCGATAGGGGGAGGCTGAAAGGTTGGGGCTGGTATCTCTGGAGAATCGAATATTGAGGGATGTCCTCATAGAGCCTTATAAAATCATGAGGGTCATGGATAGGACAAGCAGACAAATTAGTTTCACTGTGTTGGGAGGAGTCCGGAACTAGATGCCATCGTTCTAGGTTGAGAGGTTAAAGATATAAAAGGGGCCGAATGGGTAACATTTTTCACGGAGTGGGTGGTGCGTGTATGTAATGAGCTGACAGAGGAAGTGGTGGAGTCGCGTATAATTGCAACATTTAAAAGGGATCTGGATGGGTATGTGAATAGGGATCTGGGCCAAGTGCTGGCAAACAGAATTAGATTAGGTTGAGATATCTGGTCGGCATGGACTAGATGATCCGAAGTGTCAATTTCCGTGCTGTACATCTCTATGACTATCAAAATCATGAGGTTTTTAAGGTCATATCTGAACGTTTCAAACATGATTTGAAACGCTTTCTTACAGGTCATTCATCGATAAATAAGGATTTGATTGGAATGGCATCTCCAAAGTAAATATGTGTAAAATCTCCAAGCTCTTGTCAAGATTTACTCAACCATATATGACCAGATCACAGACATGCAGAAGAAAACAACTGGTGTATGAATTCATTAATTAACATGACATAAATAAAAATATCAACAAATCAAGTCATATTAAACGTGTCACTTCCATTGATCTTATAAATTGAGAGAACTTCTCATTCCATACGAGATGCATTCCCCGATGTGGAGCAAGGTTATTACTGTATCCGTGGACAAGATTTCCTTCTGATGAATATTTCACTCAATTCTCCCCTTTGTCAGAAATCAGATCGGACGTGTGCATGGGTTGTTGTCACATTGACTACTGTATTCAGTGTGTTTCATGTTAGACAGTTCACAGTGTACTTATACCCCCTACAAGATATTCAGGAAACGCAATTTCCTCGTATGCCCTATCAGTCCCCTGATCTTGCAGAATGCACTGTTCATACAGTAACGTTCATGAGGTGTCAATTGTAAAGAAACATTCCAAGACTTTCAGATAGATATGTTAATCTAAGTGTTGCTGCTGTAAGCAATGTTTTACCTCACTGGCAAAATCTAATGTATGATTCAGTGATGCACTGAAGGAAGAAAATGGTACAAGATCACGATCACCATGTATGTGGACAATTAGCACAATGTGATCGAGGATTATGGGTAAACGTTTAAGATTTTATAACAAGTATGTGTTTGTAAAAATATCATATGTCATTGTGTGCAGTCACGGTCATGTCATATTTTAATCAGCTACAGTCAATTCCTGAAAAGAAATAAGCAACATATTCAAACTACTTGTCATCCACCACCTGTCACAGGGATAATCATTTGGATACTGAAGTTTTCATGCCAAAAGTTGAACAGAAATTTACAACAAATGTAACACTTTTCAATTAGTACATAGCAAACAGCACAGAACAGGGTGAAGCTACAGAGGCAAGTTGTGATAAAAATAGAAGGGCTAGATCTGGTCTTCTTATGTACCCAGCAATCCATAATCTTAACGTGGAGATAACTTATTTCAGTGAACTATTGCACATGTTATCAGAAAAAGGTTTCCATTCATAAAGGAAAAAAAAGTAGGACTTTGCGACATTGAACAGACTCCATAGCAATCCCAAGAATAGCAGCTTAGGTCGAATAGCCATGCAAAATTGTCAATAGTTTCCAGGGATTCATAGGTTTAGGTTCATTAATCAGAGGTAAAAATAGGATAAGATTGCAGGGGATTGGGACTCGGTGCGATAGTCTTCGGAGGGCTGATGTGGACTTGTTGGGCCGAATGACCTGCTTCCACACAAAAAGAATTCTATGACTCTATGACTGTATGTAGCAGAGGTCGTAAACTACAGTTGCGTTTGAGAGTCATTGTTGTTTGATCTCAGCCTGAAGACACACAGAGAGAGGGGCTCTTCTCAATTCAACCGGAACTTTATATTAAAGTTTATTTGAAAAGAAAACTTGATAACAATTGATTGAAATTAATATCCTTCCCAATTGGCCAGTCTCAAATTTGTACAAAAGCTGGAAGAGTTCTTTGTGAGAAACGGCAATTTAATTTATTGGTAAATAATGCAATGCAGCTGGAGAGTATTAAGGCTGTCAGAAGCTTTGTAGGCCCCAAGCGCTGGTGGGGAGTTATCTGGCAGGTATCATTTCAATTTGGTTGCGCCTGGGGCTGTTTATAGAGATTTCCATTATTGACTGCATTATTTTTTGGTATGAATGTTCACATTAGGGGAATGTGTCTAACAATGGGTACCAATGTTGCAGCAACTACTGTAACGCGGATGGAAATAAAATGTTGTATTTCACTGGGGACCCCAGAGCATTATTGACTCTCCTGGCCCCCAAGTAAGAGGAAAACCGCACCCCAATACAACAGCTTTGAGATAGTTTCTGGCCTCTAACATACGTGGTAATAGAATACCGAAGGAGTGAAGGAAAACGGGGCTAACGATTCCTCTTGACATTTCTGCCGACAACAGATGCTCCTTGGTTTTGGTTTTGAGCTTCTCGCCTGTTACTGAAGATGCACTCATCCAGGCAAATGAATACCTTGGATTAAGAAGCCAGACATCAGGCAGTCAGCTGGTGAATTAAGTGCTATAGAATGCATGAACCGCTTAACAACATGTGAAAACCAAAAGTTAATATTATTAATTCAGTATAACGTTGGATCAATGAAAACGCCTGGAGTTTCTGGACAGTATGGAAGTGCAACTGAGTGTCGTGGAGAAAGGACTGGATTCTCTCTTTGAAAATTATAGATCTGATTTACACAGGAGTTGTGTCCATTCATAAAATCACGTGAGACTCAGTCCATTTTTATCGGCCTTTTATAGCTCATCTCCTTATCGAACCTGTTTTATGAGAATAGTAAAGGGATATTTCAGCATATTTTTCAACTGATTTCGAAAAATAAACGTTGTCACAGCATAAATATGAGTGTTAGTGCAGCAGCTTAAGACCTTCAGCATAAAAACTATTTTATTTACAAGGCTAGGTATCCCAAATAATACATCACTGACTAAATGCATTCACTTCCACAGTGAATACATCATTAAAGTTGACAAGAAAAATATAAAATTAGCCGAGAGCACAAATAGTTAAATGATAGATTTTCTTCGACACACCATTTCTGGATCTGTGTTACTCTCCCCACTTCTGTGGACCTGGAGTCTCCTCCGGGGTCAACTGGCTGTTAAAATGTCTCTTACGGTGAAAGTGTTCAGAAGGAGAATCAAGACAAATGGAACACATGGGGTCAGAATGTAATGCAGAAAATCGAATATTGTTCAGAACAATGTCTTGACAGTGGCAGCTTCCGTCCCACAAAACCAGCGATCAGTCTGAAGAGTTTTCGTGCTTTTCTACGTGAAGTACCAGCCAATGATCTTCAAGCAGCTCGGGGCAGTCACCATTCACAAAACCAAAGATGCTGCTGGCCTACTACAGTGGTAGCATGGCCGAGCGGTCTAAGGCAATGGATTTAAGTTCCAATTTTTTCAGAGACGTGGGTTTGAATCCCACTGCTTCCAGCTTGATTCTTCTGCACGATATGATACCGTGCAGAAGTTTGGTGTGCATGTGATGGGTTGAATGACTTATTTTAGCAATCGGATTCTATGAGGCTCCGGGGTCACTTTAGAATAAAAACAATACTTTAAATACTCAGTGTGCATCGACAAATATTTGCCATACCCTTATGTAGATATTCCTCAGCTCTGGAAATTCTAACATATTGGCTTCACAGTGCACTCACTCTGTAAAGACACAGAGAGCTCAGGAATGAGTTAAAGAGAGGTAAATTATATTTCCGCATACTTTGCTGAATTTTGTTGAGAAGTTTCTACGTTAATCACAACGTTCCCCGATGTCTATTTTTATGAAAATTGAGAGAAATGGGTGCTGTTGAATAGAAATTTTAGTGAAATAACTACACTGACTCTGAGCAACAGGCTCTTAAATGGGAAATAGCGCCGAAAACAGTTCGGGATTCAAAAGGAAATATCATATGTAGTGAAGATAAATGTGCTTAACAAATGGTTTAACTCACCTCAGCGCCTCTGGGAGAATTGACAGGTATAGATCCCAGTTTCCGTTACCTGACCCACATCAACAAACTAAGCGAACGCTAATTGATGGTCTATATCTCAGATAAACCGGCTTTCTATTGCACAGTTTAAATTTCACGAATCCTTGCAGTTGATTCTCAGATAACTTCAATGGGTGCATTTCCGAAGGGAACACCCCTCCAGATCAGATTCTCACAGACGAATTTAAAGTTCATCAAAAGCCTGGCAGCTGACTGACAATCTGGATCAATGCATGTATTGTCAACAGGAAGACCCTGACTTGTCAGATTCACATTGTCCAGTTTAAATGTATTAAGCCTGATATATAAATCTCAATCTGCATCCTTGGTTGCGTTCCCCACAGGCGTGTACTGACAAATGAGGATCACAGCTCTTAGTTTAAACGTAACCAAACTTGATACTTTAGTGTCATTTCGCATCAATAGTTTTATTTTCGACAGGCGCACCCAGACTAATCAGTGACCATGAACTAACTAATCCCTGATCGGCTGTCATGCAGAATAAACGTAATTTTCCCAACTCAGTTCATATTCGTGCGAAATGGCCTGATGAGTGCAAGGCAAAAGATCTTCGAGAAAATCCGAATTTCCTTTCAACGAGAAGCCTGGTTAGACTGCATAGCAGGTTAATACACGGCAATTCCTGGAGCAACCAGGAGTTAATGGAGACGTAAGGAAAATCAGTGGAGGAAAGTCATGATAGTGACGATTCAGATTCTAATACCTCAGCTCGTGTTGATAAGAACATGATCTGTATTAAGGCTGCATTGTGCCCAAAATGTATTATTTTCCCTGACTTTCACCAAAATCGGCTTCTTAGAATCATAAGATGTAGGAGCAGAATAAGGTCACTCATTCTGTCTAGACTGTTCCACTATTCAGTCTTTGAATCCAATCTCCCACAAAATCACTTTCTTGCCCTATTCCAAAAACCCTCGATTCGGTTCCTGATTAAAAGTCTGTCTATCCCACCTTTGAATACACTTGATGACTCAATCGCAGCAGCCTTCTGCAGTGAAGAATTCTACAGAATCACGAGCTTATGAGAAAAACTATTTCTCCTTATCTCTGCCTGAAATGCATACCACCTTCTAGTAAGGCTATGCCCTACGGTACCAGCCTGTCCCACACACTCTCCACACGTAGCCTGTCATTTCAGCTAAGAATCTTGGAAACTTCCTTAAAGGTGACACCCATTCTTCTATATTTGCACGTGTACAAAACCAAACTACCCAACCAATTCTATGAGGAAATATCCTCTTGTTGTTGAGTATCTTGTGGAACATTTCCCTATCGAATGATGAGACTGATATTGATGATGTTTTCTTAAAGTTTGGGTGCAGGGAGTAAACAAGTATCAAATAACAACCGAAGATGCAGATGTTAAAGATTCAACATGTTATCACGGAGAGAGCTGTCCTTATCTGAAGCTTCCTCGCTGAAATTGAATATGACACAATCTCTTCCAAAATTCAATCCTTGAGATGGAAAGGAAGAAATCATAGATTTTTTGGTGTCCAATAAAGTGGGAATGGAAATGGAGGGATGCAAATTTCAATATATATGTCAAGTACTTGATGAGATGAATGGCAGACAACAGTCCCGTCCTCTGAAGTGAGTCTGTGATCAATAGGAAAAGTGTGTATGAGAGAGAATCAGAAAAAAAAGGCACAATGAATACAGACGGTGAGACACTGAGAAGGGTGATGGAAGACAAGGCTATCGATTTGAAAATGGGAAATTAACAACAATTTGTGAAAAGAGCTGGACCCTGCTGTTGAGCGGATTTTATGATTATTGAGGGAGTAGAACGCAGTGATGAGAATTTTAAATTCGAGACCTCACCTGGATGCCACCTCATGATCGACGTGAACACAGGAGTCATATGGTGACAGGACTTGATATGTGCTAATGAGTGACTGACAACCATGGAATTTGCTGGAAGCGTATATCTTTGGACTTTCCCTGGGAAACGTTTGGACAAGCAGAGTGTGGATTTAACAATGAGTTTTGAAGTTGCAGTGAGTTTAGGAGGATTGGAATTAGAGACAATGATGGAAATGGCTGGAGGCAAAGTTGGTTGAAATCGTAGTCTTGACTTGTGCCAATAATGCGATTGTTTCCAGGTGCAGTTCAGGACGATGTTCTGTGGGTATTGAGCAGAGTGCATGCTGATAAGTGAAGAGAATGTACTGGGGTTTTCCAAAGATTTGAAAAAGGATTAGAGTGGGACACTGACACATAGCTTCAAATCGAACATCAAATAGTACGCACTTGCCAGTGCAGAAATAGCAGAGAACATTGGAGAGACCCTCGCTAATTATCGATATTTCTGATGGATCTGAGTGTGAGGTGAGAAGTGAAATTTGAACAGCTACCTGTGTCAAAAACGCGTAAAATGCACAGGGATTTGTTTCATTGACAAATGAGCTGGAAGATAGTGGAAATCGATTACAAATATGGGGAATGCTATGGATGATTGAACATCGAATCTTGCTATCCACTGCATAGTCAGTTAGTTGCTTGTTGATTTTGATAATCAAGGGAGGTCAGATGCTTACCGACCAACACAGATAATATTGATAAAAATTAAAAGGAGAAAAGACCGTCTGCCTGGTTTTGGCAGGATTTGAGTGATTTTTGAAATCGTTGGAAGTGGCTGATATGTTTTACTCTGTCTCGTTTATTGTCCACTTCAACAACTGTTGAACGTTCTGACAAAAGTAAGAAGAAATTACTGGACGAAGTGTACTGAAAAAGTATGCAATCACCCGTGACGTACAAATTATAGATGCAGCTTTGATTTTACGAACAATTTATTGCACTAAGAAGTCATGGAATCCATCATCTGAACTTGCAAATTACAATTATTTCATTTTCTTTGTAATTCTTCTCTCCACACTGGCTGTCGGAGCATGAGTGGATATCATGATCATGATCAAGGGATTTTGCGATTAATATGAATAATTAATAGTCATTAATTAGATTATCATGCTCTTTATCATTGCCTTACCAAAGGGAATGTATGAATAATAAATCGGAATTTTGAGATAACGTATAAACTTAGTGCCCAAGTCCAGTTATTCAAGACTCTTGTTTGGAACACTTGGGAAATCTTGAGTGTCATTGAACATTTTAAATTCAATGTATTACGAATTGAGGGACTGAGTGATAGATTTGGTTTATTTTTCTATTTCTGTTTGAAGAAGGTGTGAGTCTGTACATTTGAAGAATAGTAATACGGAAATCTATGTAACTATATTTTACAGTTTTACATAAATATTTCGCAGGAACACTAACCTCGGCAGTAGAGTATAGTAAGGGACAAGTGCGTTCTTGCGTAAAACTTGCATTCCAGATTCAAACCCTGATTGAGACACTTACCTGCGACCCAAATAATAGCCAGAATGGATACTAAAAATTTTCCAGAATCCGAACAAATCAATAGATCCACGATACAAAATTCATCTATTTATTGTTCTCATAAGTATATCTAACCTCAGAGGAAAACCATTTTCTCAATGTTAGAACGCTGGGAAGTTTTGATCCCAACTCCTTATCCATTCCCGTTATAATCTCTGAGATTGAAATCAAACCTCACCCTCTGTTGTGAGCTGCAGGTTCCTATAAATTTTGAATCTGACACAGCATTCTCCCTTAAACAATGAAAGGATACATTGGGTGGTAAATCTTTATTCAGAGAAACCGGGAATGAACCAGTGACACAATCATATTTCTGAAGGCTTCAAATAGGTGTTTACTTAGATGGAATTTCCACTCGCTGATATTTAAACAACAGTAAAAAACATTCTGCCCTAACGTCTAAATGATTTACAGAAATGATCTTGAGGAAGGTATAGGTAATTTTACGAGTACGTTTGCAGATAAAAGTAAGTTGGAGGAGCAGCCGTTAGTGAAGATATTTGGCAGAAAATGCTGCAGAACTTAGACACATCGGAGATTTGGCAAATGGAGTTCAAACCGAACAATTGCCAGATGATACATTTTGGAAGATCCAGTTCGAGAGTGAAATATACGTTAAATGGAAATGTCCTGCGGAAAATTGATGCATAGAGAGATCTGGGTGCTCAGGTCCAATGTATTCTGTAGGTGGCAACACGGTTTGATGGAGTGGAAAGGAAGGAATTGGACATATTTTCTTTCATTGCACGCGGTATTCAGTATAAGAGTTGACAGGTCATGTACTGTTATATACGACTTTTGAGGGGCCACATATGCGTTACTCTGTACAGTTCTGATCGCCTTATTACCAAGAGGTTATGGCTGGATGGAGAGGCGTTTCGCCAGGATATTGCCTGGTATGGATGCAGCCATCAATGAAGGGCTGTTAGGTAGATTACGATTACTTTCATTAAAAAGACGAAGGTTGAGGGGTTATGTGTTTGAGGCCTACACAATCAGGAGAGGTACTGACAGGGTGGATTGCAAGAAGTCCTTTCCCAGAGTGGGGGCCCAATTATTAAGAGAGACGAGTTCAAAGTAAGAGACGAAATATTTCAGGGCAATACGTGTGGAAATTTCTTTACTCAGAGGGTGGTGGGTGCCAGGAAACTGTTGCCAGAGACTGTGGTAGTTGCAGGAACGATAGCACTATTTAAGATGGATCTAGACAGATGCATGAATAGCAAGGGAGCTGAGGGATACAGATCCTTCGAAATTCGGCGGCAGATTTCGCCAAATGATCTGATTCAGCGCAGGCTTAGAGGGCCGAACGGCCTGATCCTGTATTGTAGTTTTCTTTGCTATGTGTTCTTATTCGTGAAGATGTGGCCCAAGGGGAAGAAGCTGCAATAAAGATTCATGAGCTAGAGCTCAAAAAGTGATTGCCCCATCGATATGTTTCATTAGATATTCGCAGTTCATTCATTTTGATGGGTGTTTTACTGTCAACTGATCTACAATGAACTTTTGTGACAATTCCACATGCAACACCTTCAAAAGTGATGCCTGAGCATTACACATCAAGGCTGGATCCTATGGCAAAGCACAGTGCACGATATTCAGAATTAGTGTCTCGACTCCTTTGGTGCCAGTATAACTGTTTTCAATCGAATCTCTTCACATCGGAATGATGTCCACAAGTTTCTGAAGACATTCACTGTAATTATTTCCACTCGCTCTTGGAGTATTCCCCATCTTCAACCTTTGCGTGTGTGTGATGAGGACACTCTATGTTATCTGCACACGGACACTAGCAGAGACATAATATTATGCGAAATACATCGCGTCAGTTCTGTTCAGAATAAAGCAAATGAAAATAATGAGCTCATCTGATCAGTTCCCATTTTTCTCGAGCCACCTCCTTCAGTACCCTGGGATGTAGACCATCAGGCCCTTGGGACTTATCAACCTTCAGATCTAACAGTCTCGCCAACACCAATTTCTGGCAAATATAAATTACCTTAAGTTCAGGTCCTTCAGCCACTGTTACGTCAGGGAGATTGCTTGCGTCTTCCCCAGTGAACACAGATCTGAAGTACCAATTCAGTTCTTCTGCCATTTCTTTGTTTCCCGGAATATATTCCTCTGTTTCTGTCTTCAAGGCTCCAATTTTAGTCTTAACCATTTTCTTTGCCTTTCACTACCTAAAAAAAGTTTTACTATCCTCCTTTATATAATTGGCCAGTTTATCTTCGAACCTCATTTTTTTCTCTGCATATTTCCTTCTTAGTAATCCTCTCTTGTTCTTTAAAAGCTTCTAGTCCTCCGATTTCCCACTAATCTTTGCTATGTTATATTTTTTCTCTTTTAACTTTCTGTGTTTCTTAACTTCCCTCGTCAGCCACGGCCACCCATGCCTCCTCCTAGGATCTTTCTTCCTTTTTGGAATGAACTGATCCTGCAACTTCTGCATTATACACAGAAATATCCGCCATTGTTCCTCCACTGTCATCCCTGCTAAGGTATTGCACCATTGAACTTTGGCCAGCTCCTCCCTCATAGCTCCATAGTTCCCTTTATTCAACAGAAATATTGTCACTTCCGATTGTACCCTCTCCCTCTCAAATTGCAGATTGAAGCTTATTGTATTATGGTCACTACTTCCCAATGGCTCCTTCACTTCGATGTCCCTGACCAATTCTGGTTCGTTGCACAAAACCAGATCCAGAATTGCCTTCTCCCTGGTCGATTCCAGCACCAGCGGTTCTAAGAATCCATCTCCGAGACACTCCACAAAGTCTCTTTCTTGAGATCCAATATAATCTTGATTCTCCCAGTGTACCTGCATGTTGAAATCCCCCATAACAACTGTAGTAACATCTTTGCAACAGGCCAATTTCAGCTCCTGATTTAACTTCCATCCGACATCCAAACTACTGTTTGGGGGCCTGTTGATAACTCCCAAGAGGGTCTTTTTACGCTTAGTATTTCTTAGCTCTCTCCACACTGACTCTCCATCCCCTGATTCTAGGTCCCCCCCGCGCAAGGGACTGATAATCATCCCTTACCAACATGGCTACCCCACCCACTCTGCCCGTCAGACTGTCCTTACGATAGCACGTGCAGCCTTGAATATTCATTTCCCAGGCACTGTCCACTTGAAGCCACGTTTACATCAGACATTGAACACAGATACTGGACTGAGAAAAGATTGAATGAATTAAGATGAAATTAATTTCTTTATTGGAACGGGGAGGGTATTCAGCCCCTCAAGCCAGTTCAGTTCCTCAATAAGAACATGGCTGATCTGTGGGATAACTCTATCCCCTTGCTTTGGACCCACATCATTGATGCCCTTCCTAACTTAAAAAAAAACTATATGTCCAAGTTAAATTTAACAATTGATTGCCATTTGTTTCAGGCAATTTGAGCCGACATTAATATTTGTGTGCAGAAGTTTTTTTTTCTATTATCTCTGCTGAATTCCTTCATTCTTAGAAAGGGCCTTAATTCTTAGATTTTGATGTGGGCGTCACTGGCTGAGACCAGTAGCTGTTGCTAGTCCCTCGTTGTCTTTGTGAAGGTGGTGGCGAACCAAATTCTTAAACAGAAGTAATTCTTGTGCTGCAGGTAAACCCATAATGTCCTTACAGAGACAATTCCAGGATCTTGTCACTGCTCGTTCTTGACTTCAGTTTCACTCAGTAGAAATACTATATCGATCCTATCTCTCCTTGTTACTATCGAGGAGCCTTTCGTTATATACCCCTTAACATTCTAAATTCAGAGTTCATAGATTTATTTGCGAGCTGATGTGTTTTTCTGCCGACGTTTTGACAAGTCGTAAGTGTACCTGCAGTGAAGCTTTAGTGGGTTGTCATGCCTGCTGTTTCTCTGCATCAGTTTTCTGGTACTTCCGGTTATGCATCTGAAAGGTTTGTCCACGTGATCCAGTTCAATACGTTGATTGATAGAGATTCGGTTTGAGTTGAAGGCTTCATGGAACTATCTTGCAGTTCTCTACGTTGCTTGTGCTTGGATGGTTAGGTTGTCCCAATTGAATTTGTGTCCGTCTTTGTCTGTGTGGCTGGACATGAGACAGTATTGGTCGTTTCTGGCGGCACGTCAATACCAGCCTTAACAGAGCACTAACACTTCACCCGAGGCGCACTAATGATCTTACCCAGCAGGAAAACACATCAGCTCAACGAATGTATCTGCAATCTCACAAATAACCCGACATACAATTCTTCAAAAATACTTACTTAATTCTACAGAACACAAGCATAATTTGTCTAAGCTTTCCTCAGAATATGTCCTCTGAAATCCTGGGATTATTCTTGTGAACGTGCACTACATTCACTTCAAGAGTAAAATATTCTTCCAAAGGTGTGGTACCAAACCTGCTGACTACACTTTCAGGGAGCTAATGACTGTTACCATTGTCTGAAAACGTATAATGTATTGTCTGAAAACTTCTTCAATGTTATGAGGATTTCTGCCTCGACTATCCTTACATGCTTCCTGGATTGTTGTGTTTTTCCAGCCTTCTGTCCGTGCATTTTGGATCACACCATCTTCAGATTTTTTTTTGCCTCTCGACCATCCGGACAGGCAGTGACTTGTACATTCCCAACATGCTCTGGATAAAAGAAACTCGATACAGTATGTAAATCCTCCCATTTTCTATAAATCTATGCTGCCCGTCATTAAGCCCTGCATCAAGGGGATCCTTTCTTGTCTTCCCTGTCTATTCCTCTAATCGTATATACACGTCAGTCGTGTGTCCTCCCAATTTCCTCTGTTCAAAGAAAAACAACTTCAGTCTGCTAAATCTCAATTCATGACTAAATCTCTTCAGCACAGGCAGCATGCATGTCGTAGTACCCCAACAGTATGCTACCTCCAGTGCTACTGCATTGCTCCTATATTATGCATTCCAGAAGAGCGCTCAAAACTCTTCCTGTGACATGAACAATGTTTTACTTTGTTCCAGCAGAATAGTTCTCGAGGCATCACTGCCGATTTAGATAACTGCTCATCCCCGTACGCACAGTCTGAGAATCAAATGGAGCCCTGATCAGTTTCATAGAAGCTCCGTCAAAAGTTGTTATTTCTACTTGGAGACCAGATTCGTGGAAGGCCGATCAATGCCTGAGGGGTGACTCTCATTCCTGATTTCACCCCTGGCTTGGAGCCTAATTTCCAATCTTGCTTATGAGAACACTTACCAGGTTCATTCAAGGGATGGGGGAATGTCTCATAAGGAGCGTTTGAGTAGATTGGACCTGTACTCACTGGAGTTTAGAAGAAGTAACTCTATTCAAATACACAAGATTGTTTCAGAACTTGTCAGGGAAACTGAAGGGATGTCATTTCCTTTGTGGGAGTGAATCCATGCCGGGAGGGCTTGATCTCATCACAAGGAGCTACCCAAAGACATGTGAAGGAAATTCTTCTCTCAGAGGATAACGAATGAAAATTTTAATCGCACGGGGAGTGGATGATGGGTCCATTCAAGGCTGTGATCGAGAAAGATTTAATCAGGAAGCGAATCGATGTTATGGGCATGAAAATCGAACTGAGGATGATCAGATCGGCCGTGATCTTATTAAGTCGCGGAGCAGTCTTGATAGCCAGTGTGACTATGGTGAGAATGTCGTCTTTGAGAGTACAGATAATATTCCAGGTGTGGTCTCACTCACACCACTCGTAATGTTAATGTGTCATCGCTCCGGCTGAATTCCCGCCCGACTGAAATAAAGGCCGCTATACCATGTGCCTTACTCATGGCTTGCTGCAAAACAGGCAGTGAGAAAACTGGTGTTTCACAATGAGGATACTGATTGCAAAAAGCTTTGAGAAAGAGATTTGGACAGGTTGGCGACTGGTGCCGCTTCGGAGGTAAACAGTGAAGAAAACAAAAGCAGATCATACGAAATGTTTAACCATTGGAATACAAGTGTTTGATGTTTAACCAGAAGGTCACCACTCCTCAGGACATGGGAGAGCTTGAGGAAGTCGGATCTGAGCGGTATTTCTGCTCTGTAGGAAGGCCGTGAACGTTCTGTCACCAGAATTGCAGAGGAGATAGGAATCCAAGTTCAGACAGAGAAATTTTCAGGTTCAGTCAGTAGTATGGGGGTGCTGGGGGAAGGAGAGAATTAACAAATGGTGCAAAATGTAGGAGTTTCGTGACATATTTTTATTTATAAGGGTTGGAAAATTTACGCTATCGAGAGAGGTTGAATAGGCCTGGACTGAGGTGTGACCTTATAGAGGTTTATGCAATCATGCGGGACAGAGAATCATAGAGTCACAGAATGCCAACAGAATTCAAACAGACCCTTCAGCCTAATAAGTCTTAACCGACCCTCCAACGAATGTCACACGCAAACGCATTCCCTACCCTATTATCCTATATTTACCCGTGAATAAAGAACCCAACCTTCACACCTCTGAACACTATAGGCAATTTACCATGGCCAATTGATATAACCTGCACATCTTTGGATTGTGGGAGGAAAGCATAGCAACGGGAGGAAACTCACGGAGACAGGGGATATGTAGGCAAGGACTTTCCACTGAGTTGTGGAGTCCAAACCTCGTGTGTGTAAGATTAGGATGAGAGGGGAAATATTTAAAGGGAACTAAGGGGCCTATTTGTCACAGAAAGGGTGGTGCGTGCATGGAATGAGCTGCCAGAGAAGTCGTGGAAACGGATATGATTGCAACATTTTAAACACCCATGTGTTAGCATATGAACAGCGGGTCAGGGGCTAAGTACTGACAAAGGGAAAGAGATTAATTTACAATATTTCAGCAGCGGGAGTCGAGAAAGCACGAGCCAGGCACAGCCGGGAAGCTAAGACTAAATATTAAATAATTACTTCGTGAATCGTTGGCGTATAATCTTAAGAACAGCGGAAGCAGACACGTCAACTGCTGGGCAAGTGAATTAGTATATTCAGGTCACAGCTAAATCTGGAGCACGACATGTCTCGTGTCTGGCACCCGTCCTCCTCTCTATCCAATAAATGAAGATACCATGGGGAGGGTTGGTGAGGTAAGGTTGAATTTTTATTAACCTCTTTTGACAAATTAGAGCATAGGAGATGTAGGCACGGGCAGTTGCATGCTTTTCCTGCAGAATGTGGGAAGGGAGGGTCCCTGCTGACTTCCCTGCGAGAAGTGCCCCCAAATCTAGCTCCTCACAGACCACATTAGGGAACTGGATCTGCAGGGGCACCAATATCCCTGGCAGGAGATCCGCAAATGCTCTTCAGAAGTGTTTAAATTCGTTTGCCAGAGAGATGTGAACCGCATCAAATATCAGAGGATGGGGTAACAGGTGAAATGGCAGATGCAGCGCACAGAGAGACTGTGTAGAAGGATAGGCAATTGCTTGGGCAAAGTTACAGTCAGTGTGATGATTTGAAGTGTGTTATTTTTAACACAATAATTTTCAGAATGTGAGTGGTGAACTTAGAGCACTTATCGGTACTTGGACCTATGATGCTGTGGCCATTATGTTGACTTAGATATCAGCAGCAGTAATGGTTTTTGAATATTCCAGGGTTGTTTCTTCAAAAGCAATAAAGTTGGGGGTAAATGAGCGGAACGGCATTCCTAATCAGGGGAACATCAGAGCTGCAGAAAGCAGCTCTGTCGGTTGTCAAGGAGGGTTTGTCTGCTGATTCAGTATGGGTGGAATTCATAAACAGGAAAGGAGCAGTCACTTTATCGGAAGTTTGCTGTAAACCTCCAAATAACAGCAGAGACACGGTGGAACAGATCGGGAGACGGGTTTTGGAAAGATGCAGAAGTAACAGAAGTGTTGGTATGAGTGACTTCAACTTCCCTCATATTGATTGGAGCCTCCTTAGTGCAAATACTTTGGATGGAGCTAATTTGGTCAGGTAGGCCTGGACTAGAGGGTAGGCCATATTGGATTTGATACTTGGCAACGAACCAGGTCATGCATCAGATCGATCGATGGGGCAGAATTTCAGTGATGTTCATCACAACTCCTCGATTTTTACCATAGTCATGGGCAAGGATAGGAGCAAACGGTATGGGAAAGTATTTAATTGGGGGATGGGGAATTGCCATACTCTTCGTAGGAGCTGTGGAACATAATTTGGAAAAAAAATATTCTCGGAGAGATTCACGACCGAAATGTGAAGGTTGTTTATCAAGCACTTGCTGCTAGTGCTTGATTGGTTTGTCCCAGTGAGGCAAGGAAGGGATGGTAGGGGGAAGAAAACATGGGTGACAAGAGATGTGGAACATTTAATTAAGAGGAAGACGGAAGCTTACGTAAGGTTCAGGAAGAAAAAATAGACAGAGCTCCAGAGGGTTAGAAGGTGACCAGGAAGGAACTGAAGAATGCACTCAGGAAAGAGGGCATGAAAAATCCTTGATGGGTCGGATTAAGTAAAAGTCTAAGGCACTCTACACTTATGTGAGGATCAAAAGGAGAGTCAGAGTGAGTGTAGGGCTGATCAGGGATAACTGAAGGAACCTGTGCCTGGATTTGGAGGATTTGGGAGTGATCTTCAATTAATACATTGCTTCAGTGTTCACGACTAAGAGGGAATTGTAGTGTGTAAGGACAGCGTAAAACAGGTTGATATGCTCGAAGATATTGATGTTAAGAAGCAGGATGTGCTGGAAATTTGAAAAGCATGAGGAGAGATAGGTCTGCTAACTAGATGGCATATACCTAAACTTACTTCTGAAAGTGACCGAAAAGATCGAAAGCAGACTGTTGGGGCGCTGTTTCGCCGGATTGGACTTGTCTTGCCTTTTGTGTACAGGGCAGAGTGCATGCCGGCGTTGTAACTGTACAGGAACAGCTTGGCGAGGAAAGCTGCAAGTTCAGGAACACAGGTTTTCAGTATTATTGCCGGAATTTTGTCTGGGCACGTTGACTTTGCAGAATTCAGTACCTCCAAATATTTTTAGCATCACGTGGATCGAATATAATTGGGTGAAGAATCGTTTCTATCATGTTGAGGACAATTGGAGGAGGCCGAGATGAATCATCCATTCTGCACTTCTGGGTAAAGTTTGCTGCGAAATCTTCAGCCTTATCTTTGGCACTGATGGACTGAACTGTTCCATTATTAAGAATGGGGATGTCTGAAGAGCCGCCTCCTTCAGTGAGTTGTTTAACCACCATTCACCATCATTCACGACTGGATGTGCTGGACTGCAATTCTGCAGTTGTTGGATCGTTTGGCACTGTCTAGCAATAATTGCTTATGTTGCTTGGCATGCATGCAGGTCATTTGTTGACTTCACAAGGTTGACACCTCATCTTCAGTTGTGCAGCTTTCTACTCCTGACATGCATTCCTGAAGTCTTCATTGAGCCAGGGCTAATTCCTCAGGATGAAAGGTAATGGCTGCCTGGGGAAAATGCCGGGACATGAGGTGACAGGTCTTACTGGAGTATAATTGTTCGGCTGTTGTTGGCCGACAGTACTTTGCAGATTCTGAGTCTTGAATTGACAGATCTTTCTTAAGTCTGTCCCATTTCGCACGGTGATAGTGGCAAACAGCACAATCGAGGTTATTTTCAAAGTGATGCTTGTTCTCATCAGATATGGGAGATGAAACGAGCCCTCATTAATCAACGATGGGGATTTTTCCATGGCATCAAAAGAGCCCTTAGTAACTCGCCCATTGTTTTTACATCTTTGAGATTAATCCAGTGGGTTATTACAAACTGGAGGCTGATCTCTCCTCAGGGAGACCAGAGCAGTCAAAAGGTCTGGAGATGGACACAATTCACAGAAATACTTCCATCTCAGGGATATGAAGGGAAACATGTCTCTGCTCACCTTGGACAGGCGATTGGTCAGTTATGTATTTATCCCTCACACGCACCTCACCAGCCACAACACTCCACGCAGTCTCTCAGAGGTGAACAAAGTCTGCGTTGTCTGACAGTTTACTCAGGAAAGTGTCCAGCATTTCATTGTGCACTCATGTGTTCGCTGCAACACACAAGCTGCAAACTGTTGGCTGTCAAAATATCAGGTGGTACGTTTTAAAGGCGCTGCTTTTCTATGGATGCAGATACACAATGTCGATTGTGCAAACAGGGTCCAGCACTGTCGACGTTGGCTTGCCAGAGACAGCACACACTTTGAAAACTGCAGAATGTCCTAATAGCAGTTTCCAATCAGTTCAGACATTGAATTAATGCATTTGCTTCATTTTCTTTTTGTACACTATAACAGGTTGTGCACTTATAGCGACTGACAGGGCGATGAAACCGGGTGAGCGCCAGGCTTGAGGTGGTTATATTGCCCAGATAAACATCGCAATGTCCTTTCAACTGTTCGGAATGTTTCTGCCGAAACGTTCACAACCATAAGTTGATCTGTCACCTGGTGACAATGTCAGTTGCTGGCAGGCAGAATGTTATTTACACAAAGACGAGTACACGGAATCTCCATTTCAGCATAGAGCCCATCCCAGAAATTCTGCATATTTTGTCCCCGAGCAATACTTCTGAACACATCAGCTGCTGTGTCAACAACCCTGACCGTGAACACCGAGTTAAAAGGTTTTAAAGTGTGGAGCCATTCTTCCCACAGTCCTGATTTTCTTAACCAAGCTTTTCTTTTAATTTGACTCCAGAATTAAAAATTGCAGCAAAATAAAAAAAAAATCATCTTTACGGAAGCGAGAGAACGAACGAAATGAATGCAATAATGAACAGATTCTAAGAGCTGAAAGAGAGAGAATGAGTGACACAGAGAGCAAGATTTTTTAAAAAAAACCTCGGTAGTGAGGAGGCACAGAAAAACAGATACTGGGAATGAGAGAGATAAAAAAGAAAGACACAGCCAGAGAGAGAGAGAGCGAGAGAGAGAGAGAGCGAGAGAAATTGAGAAACTGGAGGTTGGACAAAAAAAATTGTGGAGAAACAGAGAAAAACATACAGAGAGATGAAGCAAGAATAGAGAGCAAGAAACTGATTGAAAGTGATAGGACAGGAGACAGAGTGAGGGAGAAAGACTGACAATTTGAGAAAGAGATAAATTTAGATGGAGCAGACATATAAATTGAAGTGCAAGGAAGAGCAGACCGGCAATTAAGTTTTCCTCGTTACAAGATGTCCAGCAAAGATGGTCAATGAAGGAAAGAGGAGTGGAAACAGTCATAATAAAGAATGGCATTTTCGTGCTGGGAGGAAAGGAAATTTCAGATTGTTCAAGGATGGAAGTAATCTGAGAAGATCGAAGGAACAAGAAAGAAACAATTATTGTTTTGTGATTTATAGATACTGGTGTTGGACTAAGGTGTACAATGTTAAAAATCACACATCACCAAGTTACAGTCCGACAGGTTTATTACGAACTACTCCGAAATCTATTGCTTCCCACTACACCTATTGGACGATAACCTGGTGTTGTATGATTTTGAACTTTATAGTTCCATATTTTGTTTAAAAAATGAGCAGGACTAGCCCATTTGGTCCGTCGAGACTGCTCCACCATTCAGTAAGATCATAGCTGATTTGCCTATCATATTAGCTCCTCCTTCCTCCAGAAGCCTTTATTCCCCTACCTTGAGAAAACACTCATCCAACTGTGTCTTGAACATATTTAAAGAAGGTACCTCTACTGCCTCTTGCGTTAGAGTATTCCATGGGATCCTACTCTCTGGTAAAATCATTTTCTCCTCATCTCTGCTTTATGTCTTCTCCACCTAATCTTGAAGGCCATGTCCCTGAGTCTTAGTCTCATCCAAGAGAGCGAACAACTCGCCTGTTTCTATCTTATTTTCTACTTTAGTAATATTGTATGTCTCGATAAGAATGCCACCCATTATTCTAAATTCTAGAGAGAATACTCCATGTGGCTAAACCTTTGCTCATGGGGAGGCGATGCAGAGGAGGCTCATCCTATGCCAGATATCCTTCCTCTAGTGAGAAGTCCAGAATTGCACATAATATGCAGCTGCCACCTCAGCAATAACATTAACAATTACAGCAGAACGTCCTTGCCAATTAACCACGTCCACACAATTGTAGGAAGGATGCAGAGGAATTTAAATAAAGAGGCTGGCGGGGGATTAGAAAAAGATCCCGATGGTACAATGTTGTAATTATGTGTGCAATAATTGCCCACTCCAGAAATAATGGGTGCATTGTTATATTTGGTTTGGGGTTTGTTTGACCAAGTGACTCAAATGTGATCACATTTAGGAGATAGTGATTATTGCATTGGGAGGTTCAGGCTGAAAACGACAATGCCCGTTTGAGAATATGACTTTTTCGAGAGATTTCTTGAATGGGGCAGGAACAGAGGGGGAGTGGGAAAATTGCAACGAGTGTTTCATAGTCTATTCTAAAATAAAGCAATGGGCTACATTTAAAAACAGGATGATATATATGTCGGATCAACACTTACTTACTTCAGCTGAAAGTTTAAGACAAACTAATGTAGGGCGCCTGCGTTGAGAAGGGAAAAAGGATAATGGAAGAAATTGCAGGGATGACAATTGTTCCACAGGAAATACAAATGAAAACTAAGTGGAAGACAGACGATTCAAGGTAATTGACAAAAACAAAGTCGAGAAACGACGGGGAAATATGAGAAAAGACTCGCAGCTGACAAACGGTGCCCTAAAATATTCCAAATGCACAGCAACAGTCAAGCATTGCAAACAGACAAACTGGAGATAATTAGAGACAAAAACACGTGGAAACAGAGAACAGACTTTTTTTTAAAATCATGGATAGCGATGATGGGAAAGATCATGTAGCAGTAAACTTCGCAAGAGACACCATGATAGGCAAGGATAGATGTTGTGAAAAATACACAACGAGGTTGTATCTTCGCAAAGGCAGTTTTAAAGAAATGGGTGGAAATCCAGGAGCTGGATCATAAGGTGGCAAAATGTCAAGTTGATCTGTTAAGTAAGTAATGTTAATAATAAGTTAAAATAATATTACAAAAAAAAACTACTGCAAAATTCAGAGTTGCGGAGGGATTTACATGTTTAGGTGCAAGAATCGCGAGTATTAGTGCATAAACATAGAGAAAAAGAAGGAAACTGATTGAGTGGTTTCCGTTATGATGATCAAGGTTAAACATAAATCTCATGCTTCAGTTATGCAGGATGATGGAGAGACACACAGCAGTTTCCCTGATTGATCCCTAAAATGAGTCGGCTGCTTGATTAGGAAGTTCCGACATAATGGATGTACTCCCACAACAGTTGTGAAGAGTGACGGATTGGGTTTGAAGTGAATACTCCGAACTGTCTGAGCAACGCAAGCGTTGGTAGGGTCTACTCCTGGTTTGGGTCAGCCGCGACCAAGAGGAGCAGTCATTTAAAATTAGTGGCGTGGAACAGTCACCCTTTCAGGGTGGAGATGAGAATTCTCTGTCTTTGTCTGTCTCTCTCTCAGTTGCGCCCGTGAGTTTTTACTGGCTCCAAATTCTCTGCAGAAATTCCTTCAAGGTTCATTACAAAGCACGCTAGCATTTCCACGTATTAGGACAAGGACAGCGGAAAATCAAATAAACAGGCAGATAATTGAAGAATACAAAGAAGGCTCAGGCAGATGACATTCGTTGTATGGTGACGTTATGTTTGGCAGAGAGGTTTGAACCGAAGGGCCTGAAACTATGAAATACGTTTCCATGTTCTACGGGATCTTCAATGGCTCAACACTGAAGCATTACACTTATGTTTAACCTTTATCATCAGAACGAAAACCATTCAATCAGCCTCCTTTTTCACTATGTTTATCATAACCTCAACTTGAAAATAGGCCATCTTCCTTCAACGTGGCTGGGTCAATATCCTGGAATTCCCTTCCTAATGCCATGGTCGGCCTAATTATAAATATGAACAGTAACAGCTCAAGAAAACAGATCACTCACCGCCTTTAAAATGGTTGAAACTGAGGAGAATAACAATTTTTGGCAAAGCCCCCGTCTCACGAGTGAATCAAAAGAAAAATAACGCAATTGCGCTGAACGTTGCACTGCGTCAGGAACGCTGTTTCTCTTCGACTTATTGCCCAAAGACACAGGTGCTTCACTGAGTCTGTAGTCAATTTTGAGTTCTTCTAGGTGCAGTCCTCCCGGACTGTGGGCTGAGGTTGCCATCATCTCGTTTTGGTTCCAGGAAAGCAGTGGTCAAGCGCAATGCAACAGCTTTCGATGTGTAACTAGTGAATCTGAGTGCAATTGCTTTGGAGCAACAAGATGTCAACGAAACACTGCCGTTTAGACTCTTGAAGTCATATAGCACAGAAACAGACTCTATCGTTCAGCTGATCCATGTGATGCAAGTTTCCAAAACTAAACTAGTCTCGTTTGGTTGCGTTTAGTTCTCGTCACTTTCAAACATTTCTATTCATGTATTGCTCCAAATACATTTTAGATATAGAAACAACTTGCATCTACCATTTCCTCTGCCAGGTCATTGCACAAAGAACTACTCCCCTTAAAATCTTTCTTCTCGCACGGTAAAATTACGTCATTTACTTTAATGTCCCCCAAAATAGGAAAACGGCATTTGTGATTCAACTTGTATTTGCACATTGTGATTTTATAACACTCCATAAGGTCGACCTTCTGACTCCTGCATTTCAGTGGGAAATTGTCACATCATCCAGCATCCTCCTTTCACTCAAAGCCTCCAATCCTGAAAAGGTCCTTGTCAATCATTTCTGCATGCTCTTCAAGTTAATAAAATCCTTTCTATGACAGGGCGATCAGAACTGTACTTGGTACTCCAAAAGTGGCCTCATCAACATTCTCTCCAACTGTAACATGACTTTCGACACTCAATGGTCAGACCAATGAACTCAAGCCATTTGAACGCTTTCTCCAACAACCTGACGACCTGAGACGCATGTTTCAAAGAACTATGCATCTGAACGCTTATATCACTCTGCTCGATGGCACTTCCAGGGTCCCTGCCATGAGCTGTATTAGTCTTACTTTTCTTGCCTCATCAAAGTGTAATATCTCAAAGTTTAGCGTCATGGACTCATAGCTCTGTTTAGCACCGAAACAGGCTCTTCAGTCAAACTCATCCATGCCATGCCGATCAGATGTCCGAAATTAATCAAGACCCATTTGCCATCATTTGGCCTGCATGTCTCTAAATCCTTCCTGTTCATATCCCCATTCAGATGCCTTTCAGTGTTGTCATTGCACCAGCCTCCGTCACATCGTCATGCCCGCATCATACTCTGCAAAGAACAGTTACCCCTTAGGTCCACTTTAAATATTTGCTTACTCAGTTTAAACCTATACCCTCTATTTTCGTATTCCCCGACCCTGCGGAAACAGCATTAACTCTTCGGCCGACCCATGCCACTCATGTTTTTAAAAGGTGAATAAAACCCTCAGTTCTGATGCTCCGGAGAAAATGTTCCAAGCCTATTTAGCCTCTCCGTACAGATGAAACGCTCCAAAACTGGCAGTATTCTTACAAATACTTTCTGAATCCTTTTCAAGTTTAAACACTTTCTTCCGATAGCAAGGAGACCGGAATTGAATGTAGAATTGCAGACGTCGCCTCAAGAATGCCACATATAGCAGGAACATGGCCTCCCATCTCCTGTACTCAATGCACTGACCATTAAAGGCAAGCGGACCAAACGTCTTTTTCATTTCTTTACTACATTCATCTCCGCCTTCGTAGAGCTATGAGTTTGCAGTTCAAGAGTCCTTTGCTGGGCAATACTCCACTGGATCTTATCTTTAAGTGTAAAAGTCCTAACCTGATTTGGTTTTCTCAAAATGTAGCACTTCACAGTTACGTGGATTGAACTCCATCTTCCACTGCTCAGCCCGTGGGCGAGAATTGAGCATGATACATTTGTCATCATATAATATATTCCACACTGTCGCAGCTGCCAATAAAGTTGATGTCATCTGTAAATTTGCGAAACATGCTTCTTATCGCTTCTTATATTCTTCTACAAATAAAGAACAACAGTGGAGCAAAAATAAAAAAAATGTGGAGAACTGCTACTCACAGGCCTCCAGTCTGACAATCAACCCTAATTTTGTATCTAATAAGCGGGGTCTCCCTGAAACCGACGACATCGAGCTTCACTGATCCATCTGTAGTGCGGAAACGTGTTAAAGGCTTTACTAAGGTCCATGTAGACAACCTGTCTTCCACGTCCACAATGAAATCTGCAAGTGTGAAGCAGAAATAAGATGAGGAAATGAGGCAGACTTCATTGCAATGAGCTTGATTCAGATTGGTCACGAGGTTGTGTGCACACGTTCATTCAGATTGATGGAAACACACACAGCTGTCATCGCTAGCAATGGAGTTTAATGTAAGACCGTCCTCTTCACCGTAAAAAGTAAGGTACCCCAACAGGACAAAACTTGGAACAACAGACATTCTCCAAGCACTTCCATGGCATTTGTCTTCATTTGATGAATACCAGCCTTGTCTGCACAAGGTGCCTTTGTGTCTTTCACAAGCTGCAAATTAAAAAAAAAAAGGGAAAGCAGGCTCTTCGATACCTCTGGTCAGGCCGCGCCTTGACAAGGCTTGCAAAGAAAGTAAACATAACCGGCTGGTCAATGGGCATTCTGACAAAGCGACACAGAGGTTGGTTCCAGGGATGCTCGGTCTGAGGCAATCAAATCTTGGTTTCTGTAAAACACAGCTGCATTTTGCGCATCAGCAGGCAGTCGGAACAGCCCACTGAAGTAGTTGTTGGAATACATCTTTTAATGAAGTTTCCGAGACACTCATGAATGGGATGAGGGAGGGAATTTCACAAATCTCGCCCCAGACAGTTGTATGCCTACAAATACATGGTTACTACTCAGTAAGTCTTGAACTGCAGGTGAAATGAAGTGTTAGATGACTGCAGATAACCTGAAGGTACGTTGGTTTAGAAGTTAGCATGCTGCCTCAGGACCAAGTTCAACTTCATTTTCCGATGGCTGAGTATGTAGATTTACAGGTTCTCACTGCGTCTGCGTTTGTTTCAGTTGTGTCCTCCCACAGAACAACGATGTGCAGAATTTGTGCACTGTACGTGGTGAGTGTAGGGTTCAGAGGATCTGGTGCTATTCTGAGTAGAACGTTGTTTGGAAGGGCGCTGCGGCCTTGTCAGACCAAATGGCCAATTTTCAGAGTGCAGGGATTCTGCGTTTGGACTGGAGCAAATTACAAGGATAGGAAGGACAAAGGGAGCAGATGAAATTGCAAAAGACCGTATGATTACTCGAAAATGGCTCAGAGATACTTCATGTGGATGGGATATGTAAAGCTACTCCTTTGGAAATAGTTCTTGTAAATTTATTTATCAAAATCGTTCAGAAATGTTAGGGCACATGTGAGGCAGACAGCATTTGAAAACAAGTGTTCTTGTCAAGAAATATTGAAATGTTCACTTCGTCACTGGGATATTTGGAATTAAGTCATTTAAAAAAAAACAGCAATCCAAGCTTCCCTTGGTTAATCAAAACAAAGTTAAATTATTTCCAATTTGAGTCAGCAGGCTTTCCACGTACCCAACATTTTTTTTAAAGCTACAGAACGAAGAAATACTGATGGAGTACGAGGAACATGTGAACAGCAATAGGCCGTTCAGTCCCTCCAGCTGAATCCACATTTCAATGAGATCATGCGGTTATCCCTCCATATTATTGCCTTTTGCACATAACCCTTACTGTGTTTGCTTTACAAATAAATAATCTTTGATTTTTCTTTGTAAAATTGATAACTGATGTAGAATCCATTGCCATATGTGAACAAGTATCCCTCCCTCCACCACACTCCATGTGTAGTTCAGCACAGAGCAACGTTGATTAATTGATTGGAAGATTTAATGGCTCCGCATAGGTTGTATCTTGAGACATTTCCGACCTTCAAAATGTGCCCCCACTCTTATTCCTTCATCGCTCCTCGTGGATTTCGTCAGAACACCGACTCCAAGGAGAATGTGAAAACTTTCCACATCCTGATCTTTCTCCTCCTCGGGATTGTAATGAACTGGCTGGTGAGCAGACGCTCCTTAAATTGTCAACCAATGTACTCTGCAGCTAATAATAAGTGGCAGGCCAAATATTCTTCTCACAACAGTCAATTGAAAGGAGCAAAGCATTAATGGAATCAAAGACTGGCTCTGTCCCCGTACTGCTTCTCATTAATCAGACGGATTAATGTCTTTGCTATTTCCTTCTATCTTTCCCGACCTGTCTCACACATCTCTCTATGGGAGACATGCTCTATTTTCAATGGAACTAGGTATCGGCACTCGAATCTTACAAGAAAAGTTTAAGATTTTCAAACTTGCGGTTCCCACCTGGCTACTTAAGCCTTCTAGTCACTTTTGCTCTGCTGGGTGGACAGTTTGCTGTCTTGTTGAAGAGATTAATTCGACAATAAGGCGCCATTCCCCATGGTAGATGTATCAACGACGACAGAGTCTGGATTTAAAGGAAGAGGTTGAGAGAGGAAATACCAAATGAAAATCCATGAAAGAAATTTGTCAATCTGCATTTGGTCGTCTAATCTGACGTTCTTGCGCAGCTCTAGCTGCGAAAAAAATACATGTTTGCTTGGAGTTTTCCATGAGCACGGAAGGAATGGGACCAGGATCAGGCCCCTGGAGACTGCTCCACCATTCAACATTATCATGTCTGATCCGACATTCCTCACGTCTGTACATCTGCGCTTTCACGGTAATTCTTAATTTGACATCCTGATCAAGAATATTCAACGCTGTCTTAAATCGACACAATCATTCTACGCACATTGCTCTCTGGCAAGGAGATCCAAAGATTTTCAGTTCTCTGAGAGAAAACATTTCTCCTTATCTCCTTATCAACTTTCTGTCCATTTCTTCTGAATGTATGCCATCAACTCTCACATGATAGAAACATAAATTGTGCTATAAAGCGCGTTTAGAATCCATCAGGGCAAGTACCTGAAGGAGAAGGAATTAGAGAGCAATGATAAAGAAGAACAGATTTTGCTGCGAAAATACAGCGGGTCTGTGCGCATTTGTGGGGAGAAAGCACAGTTCTCGCGTTAGCTCTTTAAAACTTCTTCATTAAGTTTGCAAATTTTTGCAAGCAATATATGTTTTTGTTTGCAATCTGCAAAAACAATTTCGATGATGAGATTTTCTCACTTCTTCTTGTTCGTTCTTTGAAGGAGAATGGTGAAGTTCTCATCAGGCCACTCCTAACCCTCACGGGGTGGAGGGGACAATGATCTCCGACTATGCTGTACATTCCACCGGAAGCTGACACGGTTAAGGCGAGGCTTTCTCCCAGGTAGATTGTTCAGAAGGCATATGGTGTGTTAGTGTGTATTGGTAGATGCATTGAGTTTCGTTTCGATGAGGTCACGCTTCACCTGTACAAGACATTGGTAAGGCCCTTATTGGAGCATTGCATACAGTTCTGTTCACCGCATTACAGAAAGGACGTGAATGCTGTGGAAAGGTTTCAGAGCAGATTACGAGGTTGCTGCGTTTTATGGAAGGATGGTCTGATGTGGAAAGCTTGAGAGAACTGTGGTTATTTTCCTTTGAAAGATGAAGGTTAACAGGTGAATTTATCCAAACGTATAAGATAATCAAAGGGTCCAATAGGGGGGGGGGGGGGGGCATTGAGAGCTTTTTTCCTCGGATGGTGAAGGATAACACGAGGGGAAGTAGCTTTAGTTTGAGAGCTGATAGATTTAGGGCAACTATCGGAGTAGTTTCTTTATTCAGAGCGTGGTAGGGGCGCAGAACGCCCTGCCTACAGCAGTTGTAGTTTTTCTCGATGGCAAGGACATTCAAATGGGCATTGGACATATATATGGAAAATAATGAAATAGTGTAGGTTAGATGGGCATCAGAATAATGTCTCAGGTAGGCGCAACATTGAGGGCCGAAGGGCCTTTAATACGCTGGAGTGCTTTATGCTCTTTTTCTGTGTATGGGATTTTCTTCTGTCAGATGGTATGGACCTGCAATATTTCACTATGCTGGTTGGAAACGCTGTTTAATGACGTCGATTCAAGACTATGACATACTTTTTAAAATCATTATGGGATTCAAGGGGTATGGGAATGAGGTAAGAAGGCAACACTAAGGAGTATTGGATAAGACAGGTTTTAATTTACTGATGGAGCAGAGTCGTTGCGATTAGAGGCCTTCATTTCATTCTGGGTCTTATGGTTTTAGTTCAAACGATATGCCTGTACGGAGAGGTGATCTGCTGCGTCGTGTTTGGACTGTACAAAGCACGAGTCTGAGTCCTACATTGCAGGACATCAACTCTGGAGGACAGATCAACCAGGAAGTCAAGATGCAAAGGGGAGGAACAAAAGGGCCTGATGAGAACTTCACCATTCTCCTTCGAAAGAACGAACAAGAAGAAGTGAGAAAATCTCATCATCGAGATTGCCACTGTTCTTACTCTCGTTATGATTCTGGTCCTAACAATGTAACATCTTCTCCCATTATTTCCCACCTAATCAGTCCTCCCCATCCACTGTCTCAGGAGCGACTCATATTCGAGTGACACGAGCATTATTTCAGATTTAAAATATACTTTTAAATTGCCGAAATGAAGAGGGTGAAGTATAGGCATATGCACTGGGTCATCTTTGCTAGAGATCACCGCAGCCTGTGGCAGAGACCGAGGCATTTTTCAGCCAGCTGTGATTATGAGAACAAAGGCTAGCAAGGTTGCATCTGCTGCCCGGGCCTTGCAATCACTGCTTGGAATGACACAGTTGCAAATAATTGCTGACATTCCAATCACATAATTAATTTGACTGGAGACGTTAGTTTCTACAAAATGCAGATACTTCAGCATCATATAAAAAAAGCGAGGTGCATTACATTCGGCAGGGATGAACACGTATAGTGGCAATTTCTTCATTCGTGTGTACGGGAATTAACACGAAGTAAACTGAATATAGAATTTTCAATCAATTGTACTTCACTTGAATCTATCCACGTAGAAATCCATCACTGTCGACCTCACTTCCTGCTAAAAGTTGCCCAGCATATATTTTCCACGGAATACCAAATCAATTCTCATCATCTCAAGTAAGTCATTGCATTTTCTGCATTCACTGACTTATTCTGTTGTGGCTTCACGATCACTGCCACATGCAACTAAGAATGCAGCACTCACACAAGTTTCAATTATTCCATGTACAAACCAGATTAAAGCTTAATCGTCTCTATTTCAGTACCACACATAATTCCCAAACAACAGGATAATGTCAACGACTGCTCAATACTTTCAAAGTTATATTATCTTACTGACGTGGAATTATGCTTGTCGAGGACATGTGCACATGCTATGTACAGCATCGTTCTTTCTTGGCAGCTTTTAAATTCACAAACCTGACTAATGTTTCATGAGTTGTCATTGGCTTTTACATATAAATCAATAAAGCCATGCTCGTGTAATCATACTTCTTGAGAATTATGTTATTATTTCATCTGCATTCACTTTAAATTAAATTAATTTTATATTTATTCCCAGGTTCCAGACTCGCAGGTACTGTCCCAAGGCGATTATGAAACTGGAGAAGGTGCGCTGAAAATTTGCAGGAATGTTGCCCAAACTTTTCATGGCTCGTGTGGGGTGGCGGGGAGTACGATTTGTGACCGTGACTTAGTTACATCGAGAGGATGGATAGGCTGGGATATTGTTCACTGTTTCACAAGATGTTGGTGAATAACAAATGTCCTTTGCCGAGGAAAGAACAGTTCAAAACAAGAAAGCATAATTTTAAGGCGAGAGGAGAAAGAATTATAAGGGATCTGAAGGGCAAACGTTTCGTACAAATTGCGGTTGGTATGTCGAATATACTGCCAGAGAAAGTGCTAGAAGCAGGCACTGCTACATGTAAAAGGCAGAGGCACAAGTGCATAAAGAGAAAAGATGAGGAGGGAGATGGAAACAATGCCGGCAAAAGAGGCGAGTTCAGTTGGGAAACTTGGTCGACATGGACGCATTGGATGAGCGTTTCTGTTCTGTTCTGTTCTGTTCTGTATCGCTCCATGGATCACATCAAAATATCTTGAGCATGAGGGAATGATTCGATACTCTGAGCAATTCCGACATTGCAGAACCTTTACTGAACAACTCACATACAATGGCGTCCTTAGTGGTTAGCATTGTTGCCTCCCAGCACCAAAGACACGGGTTCAACTCTATCATTGCGTGGTGGCCTGCATGGAATTTCCACATTCTTCCCGTGTTGTCATAGGATTCCTCCTGGTGCTATAGTTTCCTCCGGCATTCTAAAGATATGCAGGTTATTTCGATTATCTTTGCCAAATTGCGTCACAGCGTCCAGAGATGTGCAGGCTGGTGGTTTAGCTATGTGAAATGCACAGTTTTTGATATGGGGTGGTGTGAAGAGGAGACGGAGGTTGGAGAGAGTTGTGAGGAAGCGAGTACTCTATGTGAGGTTGCAAGGATGGAGAACTTCTGTTGCACACTGTTTGGAACTTTGGTGTAGATACATTGGGCTGAATGACTTATTTCTGTACTGTAAGGAATCCATGATTACTCTGTGAAATCATAAATCTTCTGACCTTCATATGATTGGAATCTTAAGTAATCTTCAGTTCTCTGCCTTTAGACAAAAACTGAGGGCCACAGCATTTACCTGGCTTAGTTCTACTTTAGCTGTGCACATTTCCAAATAAATATCAGCATGCACTGCCAGTCACGAATATCTAAACGAATCCAAACAAGAAACGGTTTATTCTACCAGCTCTCTCTCACACAGCAAATCTAGTGGCAATTGTGATGCTATCCCAGGGAAATTGGGGAAGCTCCAGCTGCTCCATTCGTTATGTGGTTGCCATGGTAATGGTGTATGTACTGACAATTTTCACTAAGGTCATGCTGAACAGAGACAATAGTTATTAATTCACTTTACCTTTTTTTTTTAACTGACCACTTTGCCTAAAGGTTGCTACCACCTGGTTCGCATTGTAGTAGACTGTTCCTCGAATGATGCCTGACTTGTGGTTCTATTCCAGTGCTAAACTCTCGACTCTGATCTCCAGCATGTGCAGTCCTCACTTTCTCCGAATGGACTTTTCAATCTGTGTCTCCATCACCTTCATTTTTATTTGATATGTTGCAAGACCCTGATATATAAATATTCCAACCAAAAAAACCGTTGCAGTGCCTCTTGCAATATACAATATTTTTCTTGGTTTAAGAAACATTCTCATCTTCTTTTGATTTAAGCTCAATCTGATAAATAGCAATGTTAGACTGGAGTGTTCTATAGGTGAAGCTTTTTTACTACCTAGGTTGGGATGCATTTAGAATGTTAGATAAAGCTTCAACGACATTCCTAAGATGAGCTTTAATTATGTTGTTGAACGTTCCAGTAGACACATTTTAGTGTGCTATTCTAGTTGGGAAGGAAATGACTGGTCAGAGCAAGGGTCAGAACAAAAGACCCATAGTTGGAAATCTGACAGAAGTCTGTGATTATACTCTACATCATATTGTGCAGTTTTATGCTGCCATGTTTTTGTGTATATTCTGTTTAATTTTAGTGTAAAGAAAACTTAAATGATGAATATGACTACAAGTTTCAGATAGTTGCATAAATACTGCCGATTTTATTCTCCTGTACAGACACATTAATTGTGTTGCAACTTAATTGAAATTCAGAGTGCAGTCGAAGACGATTGCGAAATATCCAGTTACAACAATTATAAAAAATACTTTCTGCAGAAAACAACTGAGAACTGCCGAAAAATGAAGAGCAAACGGAAAGAGTGGATCCATACAGCATCGTGAGGAAAAAGAATAGAGAAGGAATGATGACCCATTAAGACGAAGGCACAAAGGAAATACATTCGCAGCTGACGTCTGATTCAACAAAGTAACAGTGGCCCCAGATCAAATATAAACTTTATGGCAGCCTGGAAGAAATAAGCAGGCTTAACTCGAAACGAAACATAGCTGCGAATTAAATTCACTATGAACTTTGAAGTGGTCAGTATTATAGGACGGGTAGATTTTCACAAACCAGAAATAGAAGGACAAGATCAACAGGCGACATCATTCTTCAAAATCAATAGAAAAGTTTATTTGAGGGAAGAATGTGGCATACTAGGAAATTAGAAAACAAAATTGTGTGCGTACAGGATATTTCATGGCAAGGAATGAAGTCAAACTCTAACAGAAAGGGCTAGGTGATTCAACAACAATAACAAGAAAAAGGGATTTTAACATATAATCTCGAGACTTCCCCATTTCAGAAAAAAATGACATTTGCCAACAAATGATTTGGGAGCCCTCAACTTCCAAATTTCAGTGCAATTCAAATACAGCATTGTCGTTGTTGTTTCAGAGTTACAACACTCCGCTCACTGTGTTTAAAGCAGCTATCTGAATGGTCATTATGACACAGTATCAAACTTACCAACAACTGCCAGTCTCCCAGCACCATCCTACATCTCATGCGCTTTATCCGCGACCACGACGTTTTCACCTTTGACAAAAAGTTCTTCATCCAGACACATGGAACAGCTATGGGGACTAGATTTTCACCCCAACATGCCAACATTCTTCTTGCATAGGTACGTACAATACTTCTTCTCTACGCAGGACCTCAAACCAACATTATACACCAGGTACATTGACGACAATTTATTCCTCTGGACCTATGGTGAGGAGTCATTGACAAAACTACACAACGATATCCACAAGTTTCATCCCATCATCAAACTCACCATGGACTACTCTCGACTATCTGTCTCATTCTTGGACACATGCATCTCCATCAATGTTGGACACCTCAGCACCACACTCTGCCTCAAACTCACAGATAAATTCACAATCCTGTACTTCTCCAGCTTCCACCCAATACTTATTAAAACAGCCATCACCTGTGGGAAAGAACTGCGCGTACACCGGATCTGTTCAGATGAGGAGTAACGTATAGGCACCTGGGAGTACTCAAGGATGCCCTCATAAGAACGGGGTATGATGCTCAACTCGTCGACCGCCAGTTCCGACGGGCCATAGCAAGGAACCGTAATGACCTCCTCAGGAGACAGACACGTGCACCAACTGACAGGGTACTCTTCGCTGTCCAGTACTTCTCAGGAGCCGGGAAACTACGCCATGTTCTTCGTGACCCGATACACATTATCAACGTGAATGAGCACCTCGCCAAGACTTTTCCCACAGCCCAACTGCTCGCCTTCAAAGAACTGCCAAACCTCAAACACATCACCGCCCGGCGTGCAGGAAAGCTCCATACAACTTTGTCACAGTAGGCGCTGCAAGAGGTGTCAGAGTGTGGACATACATACCATCATTACACGTAGGCACACCTCCCACCATTTACGTGGCAGGTACTTTTGCGATTCAGCCAACGTTGTCTACCTCATAAATTGCAGGCAAGGATGCCCTGAGGCGTGAAACATTGGTGAAACCGAGCAAAGGCTACTGCACTGTATGAATGGGCACTAGAAAACAATCAACAGACAGGAGTGTTCCCTCCCAGTTGGAGAACACTTCAGCGTTCCAGGAGATTCAACCTCGGACCTTGGGATGCCCATCCTCCAAGGCGAACTTCGGGACAGGCAGCAACAAAAATTGGCAGAGCACAGGTTGATAGCTAAGATCGGTACCCATAGGGAGGGTCTCAACCGGGACCTCGGGTTCACATCACACTACAGGTGACATCCATTGCACTATACACACAGAGACACTCCTATGCACAGTCACGTACACAGACACTCACACACAGTCCTACAGACACACACTCCCACACTCACACATTTCACCCTCTCACGGATTTGGACCACTTTACACTCACATACACACATATGCACGCTCTCTCACAGACACTCACAAACAGCCACCCCAGACACACACACACAGGCACTCCTACGCACAGACATGTACACAGACACACACACTCGTACAGATACACACACTCCCACATGCATCCACTCACAGACTTAGACACTTCACACTCACACACACATATACACTCTCTCACACAGACACGCAAATCCCGCACCCTAGATACGCACACACTCCGACAGAGACACACACTCCAACACTCACTCACACATGCACCCTCTCACAGACTTAGATCACTTTGCACTCACACACACATATATACACACTCTCTCACAGCCACTCACAAACACCACCCCAGACATGCACACACACACATAAACAAACACACACACAAAATCGACATGCACACATACACATATACGTATGCGGGGTGAATTTGTACTTGCAGAGTAATATCGTACTTTGCTCAAAAACTGCATGAATCCATGTAAGAATCTGTTAACTCGCTTTTTAGATTAAAATCAGTTTAAAGATTTTGGTACAGACAGGGAACACAGGGGGCTTACATCTTCAATATCTCAACATCTTATCTGGGCTGACACCAATTGTTTCAGTTAACCTGAGAATGTGACTTTTAAAAAAGTTTTTTGATTTACATATGAAAGAAGTGAAACTATCATGGTCATTCTAACAGATGAGAGACTGAGCAAACAATCAAGGTTGTTTTCAATGTATAATTTCTGTTACATCACACAGTAAACTTTTGCTATAAATGCTGTGTCTTACAATTGTGTACTCCACAAACACCTGGTGAAGGCGTGGCGCTCCGAAAGCTAGTGCTTCCAATTAAACCTGTTGGACAATAACCTGGTGTTGTGTGATTTTTAACTTTGTACACCCTCGTCCAATACCAGCATCTCCAAATAATGGCTGACACAGCAATTAGCTTTCTTTCGCTGGAAGCCTGCCTCGCGTATAAGGGCCTAAATATATTCTTGAAGCAGCTTTGAATACTGAAGAAGGAACTTAACCAGGGACAGATTCATTGCAAATCTACACAAGGAATTAACTTATAAAACACATGGTCAGTAAAGGAGCGTATGTTCAGTCTGTTGGAGCCTTCGCAAACTGATTCAACGGTTGCATAATAATGTTTGGGAATTGTTTTGCAGTGGGAATTGTGTGCAATGGGGGAGCATGTGATTCACTTCGTTTTTCCCGTAAAAGATAAAATGTTCAGACTGGAGAGGTTGGTGTAGAAATCCCCCCTCTCAGAACCAAGTTCTTGTGAGTACAGGTGGAGGAGAAGTCAGCAATTGCATATGGTGGTGCAAAAAATATCAGGAGGGTGATGTTTAACTTTCTATAGTTTAGGCCCTATTGTCAAGTGTGTGGGATCTCTGCAAGGCAGAAGTGCCAAGATGACTGTCTCTCTGAGTCATGCAAGATAGGAATCTACAAATAGAGACATACTGGAACTCTGGTGTCATTGAACTTGGAGTTCCTTAATGTTCTGAGGAAGAAAGTCCAACGTCCGCCATTGTCAGGTGCAGCTCCCTGAACTGTTGCCCCGAGCATCCCTTCTCCACAAAGACGTTCTAATATTTCGACATTTTGCCATTCCCTAGTATTCTTATTTTATTGTATTCTATGGCCCTCTAAACGTTTTTTTTAACTGTGACCTGACTGGGCTAGCCCTAAGTTGTGATTGCAAATTAGATTGTCTCATGTAATATCATTCATGTTCTAAAAATCCGTCAGAAATGCTGTTACGTCTTTGTAAAAACTGGTGGACGAAATTTACAACCATTTAACGAGAGAAAAAGTCCTTTACACTTCCTTGAAATTTCTGCTGCATCACTCTGATATTTTCAGCAACAGATTAGATGTATCCACACAAACTAAGCTCAAACTGGCTTGTTTCAATAATACTGAAATCAGAAGTAAACTTGAACAACTCAGTCAGAGTCCTAAATTCCGGTCAATAAATGTCCTCGCAGTCCTTAACAATGAAGATTGCAAAGTAGTGAAGTACATGCATGCACACATTAATTGACGACGTAAATCGGGCCCATTTGGGAAAGACAGGGATGGACCCAAGGTTTGTGGACACTTTGTTCAATGAAGCACAAGTAGTAATATCGTTTAATAATGTTTTCCCTTCGATGTCTGACCGTTTTCACAATCGAAAAGTAGAGATTCAGACATTCATTCATCGCATTTTGTTTGGCATTTTTGCAAACTGTCTTTTGTGTTGTTAAGTGCAGCAGATTGTGCGCATTCCTGTCAATCTCAGGTCGTGCAAGCGAATATAGAGTTCCTTCTGCATTATCCAGCGCCTGCTTCTGTACTTGACAAAGAATTCTCCCTGTGTCTCACTGTCAGATTCATCAATGTCTTGGAGTGTGGGATTCTGTTTCTGTACATGCTCTGCTTGCGGGATTCATTATGTCTCTGAATCTTACCGGTTGTCAGTGGGTATGATAGAGTTTATTTCAAAGTCTCTGGTATTGTACGCGAGGTTGAGATTCACTCAGCGCTCAGGTCCCTGTTATTCTTTGCACGCCTGATGGATTATGTCCACTTTTTAATTTTCTTTGGGATGGGACTTGGAATTCTTTCTCCAATACTTTAATACAAATAAAATAAGTGAAGAAGCAGAATTTGGGTCTGTCAATGACAGGATAATGAATGGTTACCATCTAAAAGTAAGCAAAAAGAAAGAAAATGGAAGCAGACGTTATAATTGGTTTACTCTGTCATGTCCCTGTCACTGTTTACAAGATACTCCATAACGGTCTGATTATTCGTGAATTCTGCCCGATATCTCAACATTAACTCGAAATAGCGGTGACTCTCGGTTCAATATGATCTTGCTCCAGCAATCTGTCGTGAATTCAATGATCAGTTCATTGCATTTACAGAAATTCCGATTCAAGCAAGTGTGAAAACGCTCACAGAGATGTCCTCTGGAATTTGAAGCGACGTGCCCTTCCTCTCAGGCTATTGTTTTGGGTTGCAATCTCTGAATAAAACAGAAACTTCCCGTGTCTGTCGACAGTGGGTATTCGTTGTGGTTATGAGCAGTCTCCTCAACCCGACAGATTTCCAGATCAAAATTTAATTTCAATGTCGTGTTTTCATTGTTTAAAAGAAATCCTTTCACTTGCCTGTCCAGCGAAGTGAATCTTAGATGACCACCTTACAGACCCCGGTTCCTAACCAATCTGGGAACGAGAAGCATTCTTTTCAATTCTGGGATAAAGGTCACATTTCGAATCGCCTACTTGGAAATGAAGATGTGATCCAGTCTTTTCAGGAATATAAGACGACCTGTGGGACTGAGGGGCTGCGGGCACACTTCAGTTCTCTCAGAATGAGTCTGGAAGGCTGGCAGGGAACCGTACACTGTGTTCAGTGATTTCACTTCTATTCCTGTCTGCAATTTACCATTTTACTAAGTCAAGATTGATAAGTCTGTCGAATTGCAGAAACACTCTTGAGTTTTAATTTACTCCGATCTACATCACAAGATATTACTTTATCAGCGTGCATGTGGGGGCATGGGTAGGACTGACTGTCTGTGTGGTATTTAAAGAGATGATATGCCTCCTTTTGGGGGTTTCTGAAACTACTTCACAGCCGGTGGCAGATTTCTTCGGAAAACATAAGAGATTTAGTCAGGAATACATGTACACAAACAAAAACATCACACAATTATGCACACACAGACCACAAACACTGACGCACACAGAAAAACAAACATTCACCCAATTGCACACACAGGCACGCACACACAGACACAGACCTGCACACCCACACAGACACAGACACACACAGGCACACATACACACACGAGAAATAAGGTGTAAGGTCGGAGACACTGCAGTTGGCAGCATGCCCATAAGCTGAAGTGCTTATACTTCTTCTGCAATAAGTAAACAATTTGTCTTTTGGCATTGTTTGTAACACCGTGCATTTATCCGGCGACAGTATGCAGGCATTTCTGCGTGACGCCTTTTTTTGAGAAGCTGAGATGAATTTCTTGCCATTTCTGAAAACTTGTAATGTTTTCTGATGAACTCTTACGGATTTTAAGCGAGACCTCAGGCGACTGACTGTGTGGAGTTTGCACGTTCTCCCCGTGTCTGTGTGGGTTTCCTCCGGGCGCTCCGGTTTCCTCCCACAGTCCAAAAGATGTGCAGGGTCAGGTGAATTGGCCATGCTTAATTGCCCGTAGTGTTAGGTAAGGGGTAAATGTGGGGGTATGGGTGGGTTTCGCTTCGGCGGGTCGGTGTGGACTTGTTGGGCCGAAGGGCCTGTTTCCACACTGTAATGTAATCTAATCAGCGAAAACTCCTGGTATGGACACAATGGTAGAGGAGGGTCAGCATTGCCCATGTCCGTCTTATTCTGTTAATAGTCCCTTGGATTACATTGCAAAGGACAGACAGAACTGCTTTCTGTCAACAAAAGCTTTTTTTTGGAAGAATGAAGGAATCGTGAAAACGGAGAAATTCCCAGTCTTTCCTGCATTCTTCTTATCATGTAATGTCATGGGAGCTCAGCAGAGGGCATCATTGTATCATTTCCAACACAACAGTGACAAACAGAGAGAGAGAGAGAGAGAGGGGGAGAGAGAGACAGACTTGGACCAGCACGTCAATGGATTGATCCGCAAAACAACAGTGATTTGCCTCAGGGATCAATGCTGGGCCCATTTCTCTTTCTTGTCAATATCAATGATTCGGGAGAGAATATATTAGGCATGACTAATAAGTCCGCTGATCACTCTCTTGTCAAGAGGAAGGAAAAGACTTATGTTTCAATGAGATGTGAATGCTCAATTCGGGCACTTGTGATTTACAAATTAGTAAAGAAAGAACTAAAGAAAGAGGCAAAAAGAGCCAGGAGGAGACATGAGAAGTTGTTGGTGGATATAATCAAGGAAAACCCTAAGGCTTTCTCTCAGTTTTCGAGGAATAAAAGAATGACGGGAGTAAGACTTGGGCCAATCAAGAATACTAGTGGGAAGTTCTGCGTGGAGTCCACGGAGACACGGGAAGCGCTAAATGAATATTTTCTGTTACTATTCACACCAGACAAAGATAATGTTATCGAGGAGAATACTGAGACAGAGTCTACGAGACAGAATAAATTAAGGTTCACAAGGAGGACATGTTAGCAATCCGAGCAAATGTAAAAATAGATAAGTCCACTGACCCGGATGGTATTTATCCTATGAATCATTGGGAAGTCAGGATTGAGATTGGTTTAATCTTTATGTCATCATTTTCCACAGGAATAGTGCCAGAAAATTGGAGAGTACACCAAAACACACCACACGCCCCACACACACGTCAAATGGAAGTTTCATGGAAACAGCTACATATACAAACTTACACACCACATGCAAATCGGGACAGAGAGGCCTACATATCAAGATATTCAACAACATATAATACTTAAGGAGTCATAAACACACACACACACACACACACACACACACACACACACACACACACACGCACACACACACACACACACACACACACACACACCTAGGTCGTGTACAAATGATTTGCTGATTCAGAATACCATCGAAAAATGTGACTTTATTGTCTTTACTTGGTATCAAAACTAGGAAGACAGATTACATTTTTAATGGCTGTAAATTTGGAGAAGAGTTGGTTCAACAACAGTGTTGTATCTGTGTTTTCAAGAGGACATTCGTATGATCTGTGTGGGGTTTGTGTGTTCGGTATGTAGTCCATACATTAACTTTTGGGTCCATGCATTCAGGGTCAGATCGATGGGTTCAGTGTTCGCACACAGGAAAATTACCTCCTGAAACCCATATATTCCCCAACAATGCCCCCTAACCTTCCCGAATCTGTCGGTCTAAAAGGGGTAGAAGGCCGAAACCCCATCTGTCTCACCATGGTTCTACCACAAAACGCATGTGAATTACACACATTCGAGTGACCAATGCATTTTAAATGTATTCTGGAAACTTGTGGCTGTGGACTCGCGAGTGGGTATTGGCGTAAGTTAGAGGTCATGGGAACTACACCTTCACACAGAAGCCTAAATTGGGCATGGCCACTGTTAGAGGTTGGGAAACTGTACCGTTGGAAAACATCTCCCCATCACGGAGCTCGCATCTCCCCATCACGGAGCTCGCATCTGTTGATGTAGCAGTTTGTGGCCCGGGTTTGTCGTGGATGGCAAAAGGGTATGCTGCAGTTCCAACAGTGACATCTGTTTACTAACAGGCCAGACGCCTTCGGAATATTTTAAGAAGGTAGACCTGGGCGTGACTTTTGTTTTAGGCAGATGTTTTATGAAGATTCCAGCAGTGCTGTAGCAGATCAAACCACTTGACTTGATCCACAGCAAAACTTATTTAAACACTACGTTGAAACATGACTAAACAAAAAGAGAATTTAAAATAACTTCACGTATTTAGAAAACCAAACAGCTCCGACACAACTTAACGCAGGAGCTATTCCAATTTCTGCATCCTCCCATAAACACACCATTTACCAACAGATAATTCAATCTAAGGTTCATTTAGGCAGGAGATATTTCCGAGAGGAATGCGACAATAAACAGCTTTTGAAGCACGGAAACTCTTTTCCTTGTAGCTGCTTCCCTGTTACCAGTGATTTTCTCACAACCTGCCAATACTAATGCAAACGAAAAACTAAACATCATGAATTGGAAGAACTGGCCTCTGTCCTCCTATTATTGAAGGTAGCCATCCCCAGGCATATCAGAACCCCAGTCTTTACCAACCCTTTTCAACATAACCAAGGACAATGTTACCTTGTTAAAGTGGCAGCATTCTCAGCAAAGCAGCATCATTCCTGAACATGATGAAGGGAAAACGCATTGCTGACATTGTCGATCAGCTCAACTCCCCCACCCTCAGTCGCTCTGACAGAGGCTTTCATCAAACCAATTACCTCTCAGGTTATCCTTTCATGCCTTCACCACTTATGCCCACTCATCATCTTCCGAGTTGACCCCCATCCCACTCCTTCAGTATTTGTCACCGCTTGAACTTCAGTGGTGTTACCATAACTGTATTATTCCCTGCCAACCTTCAAATCCCTGACGTTTGCCATTGTGAGAGAATCTAAACATTGCCCTTTGATGTTCAATGGTGTCACCATTATTGTACACCTCGCAAGCACCCTCCCCCGCCTCCCATTCGTCAACTATTTACATTCAGCTGCTTCAAATTCAGCCAGAAACTAAATTGGAGCAGCTAGCTCAATACACTGGCTAAATAGCGAGTCAGAGCCCAGGAACCCTGCTGCGCCTTTCTCAGCTCCTTACTCTCCAGCTCCTCATCTCCACCTCCACTCCCCACAACATTGGTTCATCATCGACAAGGCACAAGTGAATAGTGTCAAACCCACCTGTCTGGATTTTTGCAGCTGCTATTACACTCAAGAATCTCGACGGTATCCATGACAATAAAGCACACTTGATTCGCAAAACATCTACACATATCCACTCTCTCGGACACCAAGTAGCAGTGTGTACCATCTACAAGACGCACTGTAAAAATTTAACAAAAGTTCTTAGTTAGCACCTTCGAAACTCATGTTCCTTTACATCGAGAAGCACAAGGGCAGCCGACGGATTTTAGCACTAACCCCTGTACTTTCCCCTCCAAGCCACTCACCATATTGGCTTGGAAATATCTCACCATTTATTCAGTGCTCTCGATCAAAATTGTGGAAGTCCTTCCCTGATGGACTTACTGGTCTACCCTGAGCACATGGACTGCATTATTTCAAGAAAGCAGCTCACTGCCACTTTCTCACGGGACCAACTACGGAGAGCAATACCTGCTGTCTGACAACGACTTCCAAATCCCATGAATGAATCGGATGAAGTGTGAGTGACATATATCGATTGTTCCTTCACTGACATCAAACAAAATCCCGTACCTGCCTCCCTGCCATTTTATTGCTGGTCTGTATGCAGTACACGGACTGAGGCAGTCTGAGAAGGAGTTCAGCCCCACTCTCCTCAAGGGGTACAACTGGGGATTGGCAACAAACGGCGGAACGGTCAACATCGCAGACCAATATCCTGCCAATGAAAAGTAATGAAGGGTGAGTGAATACAATAGCGCTGTGGTTTCAGACGGACCTTACGTCGGATGTCCTTTTGCCCTCCCCCACTCTGTCTTGCTCCAATTACGAGAACTGATTGTGAAACAGTTAACTTTATGCAAGCATTTAAACTGATTGTAAGAAACAAGGATTCTGACGATGGCAGATGCGCGTACAATCAACAAACAGACCACACTAAGCTTCTCTCTCTCAATCTCTGATGTTTATTTTCTGTTCACATGTTATTCTTATCTCTCTCTCTCTCTCTCTCTCTCTCTCTCTCTCTTTCTCTCTCTCTCTCTCTCTCTCTCTCTCTCTCTCTCTCTCTCTCTCTCTCTCTCTCTCTCTTCCCTCATCAATCTCAGTCTCAATTACGATCTTGACCGGCGCTATTTTTATTCAATACATGTTTTGGTCTTTCTCTGAAGTTTTTATTCAAACACTCTCACAATCAATGTCAATTTTCTTTTCAATTCTTTTTCCATGTTGGTCTCCCTCTCTCGCATTCTCCTCTGCCTGTTTTTTCAACCTGTTCACCTTCTTTCGCTGTCCCTCATTGCTCTCTTTCTCACGCACAATTATGTCTCTATTAAACATTAAACAGAAACGCCTATCCCTTTTGCACTCAGTCCTTCATTATCCTCGCTTCTCTATTGCGCTTTGTAATCCCTTTTATCTTTATTCTGACTTCCTCATTACTCTCTCTAACACCTTAACCTTCTGCCACTTTGTCCTTCATTCCTGTCTCCTTCTCATTTTTTCTGTAATACTTTTATTTATTGCATTTCTTGTCGCTTCCCATCTCTCCTCTTCCTTTCTCAAACTCCATAACGCTTCTCCCTTCGTCCCTCATTACTCAGTCGATCTTTATTTCGCACTCTCACTCTGTCTTTTACCCCTTCTTCTGGATGTCTTAACATTCTCTTCGGTTCCACTTTGCGATGCAGTGTGAATCTCCAAGTCCAGCAGGATCGAAATCTGCAGCACACCTGGCTGGAAATGATGAATGCTGTCTTCACTTTGTCAAGAACCCTTCACATCAGTCCCTGGTGGATGCATCCACCTGTGGCCATTTGCTGACCTTTCAGCCTCCTGCTATCAGTGTTCGCCTCATCAAAATGCCACGTTCCAGTGAGCAAGAGCAGAGCTTTCATTAACACGTACAAACATCCGCGATATCCCAGTGAGATCGATGAATAACAAGAGTTACATGCAGCGGTTCAGAGACCCTGTGGTGAATAGTCTCTGAAACTCTTGGCAAGGCGCAGCACCATCCGTACTTCTCTGCGAGCTCTCGACTTCTTAAAGTGACAGTTCACAAACAGAGAACAGCGAATTTGCCTCACTGTGCAATGGTTCGGCTCAAGTACTCTGATAAGAAGTGTTAAAAGCCGACCTAGAACACTCCCCTTCCTCCAAGCTAGCAACTCTGAATTCAAGTCCCTTTTTGCGCTTTAGATTTGTTCTTTTCCACTTGTTACTGGCAGGATATGATCTCACTAGACACTGGGCTCAGTAGAGGAATGTCTCCAGCGTGATCAGGTTCTGCAATGCAGAGAAGCAGGAGAAACTCGGTTTGTTTTGTGAGAAGCAGAGGTCGGGTGAGGGCAAGAGAGAGATACATGAGCAGCATGGACAAGACGAGAAAACATCTAGTTTCCTTATCCGACCCTTTAATATCAAGAGGCCACCATTTAAAAGTGAAAGACAGGGGTACAGAGGGGAGTTCAAAAAATGTTTTCATCCACAGGTTGGTGATTAGTCTCCAAATCCCTGCCTGGGTTGATAATTGAGAAGGGAAGCATCACTAATGGAAAGTGTACATAGAACATAGAACATAGAACAACACAGCTCAGAACAGGCCCTTCGGCCCACGATGTTGTGCCGAACATTTGTCCAAGCTTAAGCACCCATCCATGTACCTATCCAATGCCGCTTAAAGGTCACCAGCATTCTGACTCTACCACACCCACGGGCAGCGCATTCCATGCCCCACCACTCTCTGGGTAAAGAACCCACCTCTGACATCTCCCCTATACCTTCCACCCTTCACCTCAAATTTATGTCCCCTTGTAACACTCTGTTGCACCCGGGGAAAAAGTTTCTGACTGTCTACTCTATATATTCCTCTGATCATCTCATAAACCTCTATGAAGTCAACCCTCATCCTTCGCCGTTCCAAAGAGAAAAGGCCTGGCACTCTCCACCTATCCTCGTACGACCTATTCTCCATTCCCGGCAACATCCTGGTAAATGTTCTCTGCACCCTCTCCAAAGCTTCCACATCTTTCCTAAAGTGAGGCGACCAGAACTGCACACAGTTCTCCAAATGTGGCCTAACCAAAGTCCTATGTACTTATATGAGCCACTTGACACGACTGAAAATCCATGTCTCGAGGTCAAGTGGGAAAACGGGTCTGCTCGAAGTCTTATTTTGTTTTGGAAGGGCAATGTGCCAAAGGGTCTCTGCTGTAATATTATATATTCCTCTTTAACCCCCTCTAAATGCTCTCGCTGCTTCCAGCAACGATCACCTTTGGAGCTTTCCAGTTTCTTCATGGCACAGGGGAAATCCCGGGCAACGGCAGCAGCACTCGACTCCTGCCACGATTTTATGTGTGAAGGCCTGTGCCCGAAACGTCGAATCTCCTGTTCCCTGGATGCTGCCTGACCTGCTGTGCTGTTCCAGCAATAAAGTTTCAACTTTGATCTCCAGCATCTGCAGACCTCACTTTCTCCTGTGTGTCCAGTATTCACTGATAAATGCTCCCTTCAGGATTTTGTGGCACAGTGTTAACGATACCTCACACAGCGGTCTAGGCTGACACTTTATGTACAAAAATCAGATCAGATTTCAGGCAGGCACGAAGTTAGAGCAGAAGGAATAGATGCAGAATCACGTCATTAGCCCACTGGGTATTCCCCACCACTCGATCGATTAAAGTCATATTTGAATTTTAAGCAATATGGAAATAATAGCTGCTCGAACCTGTTCACTGTGAGTCTTTTTAAATAGAGTCTATCTGGCTCAGGTCAGGGAATGAAGTGTGCAGTGATCACGCAGTCTGGACCTCACATAATCCAATACCACAGCAGGATCGACATTCAACTGCCCAAGATGAGCAATAGCCTGTTTTCTTGTTACATCGATTAATCTGTAAATTATTAATCTAAATATCCAAATATTTTGACTCTATCGACCATTGTATACTACCTTCCATCCTCTTCCGACGGGCAGAAGATTTAAATGTTTTAATTCACGTGGCAACAGATTGAAGAACAACATTTTACACTTCAATATCAGACCTCTGAGCAGACCTCTGAAATTCTCATCTTAATTTTCCTCTGCAGCTTCTCTGAAGCTGTAACATTGAAATCTGCAATCTGTTATGTTACTGCACTGTACTTTGATGGTATGACCTTCCTGCATGGCACAGAAAACAACACTTTTCACTGTATAACAATGCATGCATGAGACAATACAACTAAATCTAATCTAAATTTGTGCTGAGTGTATTGGATGATATTGTCAATGTTTAAATGATTTGCTGTTACTTCCTTTATAATAGAATCTAACATGCTAACAATGACAGAAGTTAAGCTGACTATAGTTGTGTTATATGTGTCTCCATATCTTCTCATATAATGAGGCCTGTAGTTTTTTTTTCGAATTTTCTGGAAGAAATGGATGATAAGGAACATAAGACCATAAGACAAATAAGCAGATATTCAGATAATCGATTCTGCTCTGCCATTCCATTATGACTGGTAAGTTTCTCAAAAAAGTCTCTCGCCTTCTCCCAATAAGACTTTATCCCATTAACCATGAAGCACCTATCAATCTCTTTCTTAAATATATTCAATGACCTGGAATTCGCAGGCTTCTGTTGCAGTAATTTCCATAGATTCACAATGCTGTGGCTAATGAAATATCTCCGCAGTAAAGAGTCTTCACTTTACTCAAAGCCTTTGCGTTCGGGCTCTGTTCTCTCCTGCAAATGAAAACATCTCCCAACTTCCACTATATCTCGGCCGTTCAGTATTCTTTACGTTTCAATGAGATCGCCTCCCTCCCATCCTTCTATAATAAACGGACTTACAGTCCAAACACGTTCCCCACATGGTAATCCTTTCATTCCTGAGATTATTGACATGATCCTCCTCAATACATTCTTCCTGACATACGGGACCAAAATTGCTCACAATAGTCAAAATGAGGTCCAATCTGACTGGAGTCTTATAAAGCCTCAGAAGTGAATCCCTGCTTTTTTTCTTCTCACTCCCACCTCTCTTGCTGATAATCTTAACCGTGTCAATCCCTTATTGCTGACATACAAACGAGAGGAAACAAAATATTGTTCCATCCTCCGTTAACAGACATTAAATGATGTACCTAGTCAAAGCCGTCAACATGCTATGACACTTTTATCTCAGTTTCTGAAACTTTCACCTTATGTTGCCAGTATGTTATTTCATCCTGTCAAATATTTACCAGGTTCATGGAACAGATTGATTGTCAGTTGCCATTCTGCCTGCTTGGAACTAATTTATTAAGCTTTTCATGAATGAATCACAGCGTTATTCGTTTCACGGAGAAACATAGAAACTATGAGCAGGAATAAACCATTCAACCATTCGACACTGCTACACTATTCAATGTGACCTTGGCTGATAGTTCAAAACCATCTCTGTTACTGCTTTATCCCTGTACACTTTGATCAATTGAGCTCCAAGAACCATTTCTAAATACTTTCAAACAAAAAAATGTCAATGTTTTCTCCTTGACTGCTTTCAGTGACAGATAATTCCACAGTCTCCCCACTCACTTGGTCAAGAAGGTTTCTGTGCGTCAGTGCTAAACGGTCTATCTTGTTTGCCTTAGACTGAGACCCCACATGGTTCAGAAGTCCTCTAGTTATTGGGAAAATGCTTTTCTGCTTTCAATCAACATCGTCTTATTAGAATTAAGTAGGTTCAGGACACTGACAATCCTAAGCCTCGTTCTGACATTCAAAGAGGTCATGACCTGATTTTCTGAGAATGCCCACTGTCTGCACCAAAATGACCGAGCCACAGTGAACATAACCAAAACGATCACATCTTTCTTCATAGAACAGTCCCACCAACTCAGGAATCAGTTTGATACACCTTTCATGAACTGACTCCATGAACATTCTTCCTCAGATGAGGAGGTCAAAACAGGTGAAATAAAGAATGTAACATTATGCTATATTATATTATCTTGTCTTACATTATGTCATGTCATATTACATTATATGATTTTATGTCATTATATTATATCAGGCCGAGTCTTGAGAACTTTTGATAACTCAGGTTGACTTTCTGGATGTAGGCTTGCTCGCTGAGTGGAAGGTTCTTTGCAGACGTTTCGTTACCATACCAGGTTTCATCTTCAGTGAGCCTCCGAATCAAGAATCATTCAGAGGCTCACGAAAGATATTACCTAGTATGGTGATGAAACGTCTGAAAATGCACCTTGCAGCTCAGCGTGCAAACTAACATCGATATTGTATCATTATATTTTGCTATTATATTATATTATATTATAAAATATTATGTCAGCTGCAAGAATCTTGACTTCATCTCAAATTCGTTCATTCATCAGCACAATAGCTCAGTAGTTAGCATTACTGTCTCACACCACCAGCACACAGACTTGATTTCACGAATGCACAACTGGCTGTGTGGAGTTTTCGCATTCAACTCATGACTGTTTGCTTTTCTTTGATTTCTCTGGTTCCCTCCCATACTTTGAAGTTGTGCAGCATCGTTGGATTAGCCACGGGGAATCCAAGTTAAAAGGGAGAGGATGAGGATATCGTCTAATCAGGATGTCTTTGAGAGGGTCGACATGGACTCGATAGCCCTACATTACATGTATACACTGTCGTTTATGGATCACCTATTGAACAGAACAATTAGGTTACCCCTTGACCTTCTAAAGTCAAGAGAATGCGGGCCTCCTGATAAAACAACCCACGAAGAGCAGACATCATTCTTGTCAGCCCATAATTTACTTGCTCCAAAGTTAATATCACCGTTCCGAGATCCGGTTCGCATACCTGCTCAACAGTAGTCCAAATCGTGTGTTAGCAGAGTGTTGTGAAATCGCAGCAGAACCTCTGTGCCCTCATGCTCCAGTCCCCGAGTTGAAGCCAGCATTGTTTCTGCTGCCTTGATTATTTTCTCCAAAATGCCCCTATCAATCCTGTTTCTATTCATTCACTCCCTTGTAGAATCTGTGTTATCGATCTAAAAACCCCGGTGACAAATCGAGTGACATATCTACTTGTAATAAGTAACACATCAGATTGATTTAGGGAACAAACAAAACATGCTAAGCTTCTCCAGACGTTCGACTTAAAACCTTATGAGATGTAGATTCGAATGGCATCGAGACAGAAGGTCAAATTTGAATTTATTAAAATTGAGGAAGGAATAGTTGATTCATCGTAGTCTCCTCAAGGTCATTGTGGAAAACTTCCTCAGACTCGCCGAGTATGCTTGAGGGACGGATATCTGTCAGCAATTGACTCCAGACCGGCAGCATTGTGTTTACTACCCACTATCCTGTCTCCGCAAGTGACGCCCGTCTCCCAGCACTGCAATTACCACTGACGTTCCGTGTCTGAACACGCGACTACACACCCACAACATTGTGGTTACCAATACTACTTTCTCCTTTTGAATGTGACTCCAGACACACAGCGGCACTGATGTTGCTTTTTTTTCTCTGGAGCATCAGAGGCTTTGCGGGAACCTGACAGAAGTTTATAAAAACATGAAAGGCATGGGTATGGTGAATAGTTCATGACTTTCCCCCAGGTTATTGGAGTCCAAAACTATATGGCATGCTTTTCAGTGTGAGAGGGTAGACATAAAATGGGCAGTTCCTTTTTCACTCACAGTGTAGTGCGACCATGAAATGAACTGGCGGAGCAAGTGTTGGGGTCTGCTACAATTACTACAAATAAAATACATCTGAGTGAGATTTTAAATAAGAAAGGTTTGGAGGGATATGGACCAAATATGGTACATGTAATTCGATAAATTTAGGATATCTGGTCGCCATGGGTGACTAAAGTTTCTGTTTCTTTGTTGTACGTTTCTATGAACGATGACTGCAAGCCGACATTAATATGGGTACTACTCATTTACTCTGTCTCAACATCTCCTTCCAGAACAACGGCACAATGATTTTTCCTGACCTGTTTTCACCCTGCATTTGACTCCAAACCAAAAGCACTTTGCTTATCAGTGTACTGCATAATCTATATGTGACTCCAGATCCATAACACTCTGTGTATCACTATTCTGCTCTATCACGAATCTGACTCCAGACCAACAGCATTGTCAATATACTGATCTTCACTGTATCATCATGAGACTCCAGACCCACAGCACGGTGATTACCACTGAACTGCTCAGTACTGGTATCCAGACCCACGGCATCGTCGTTATGACTATGTGCTTTGTATCTGTGTCTCTGAACCCACAGCACTGTGGGTACCACTGTTCGACTCTGGCTCTACATGTGACACCAGAAGGAGAGCATAATTGTTATTTATGAACTGCTCTGTCTCTAAGGGCGAGTCAAGCCACAACGCACTGTGGTTTCCAGTGACTTGCTCCTTCTCTACGTATAAGTCCCAAAACACAGTTCTTTGGTTACCACTCATCTGCACTGTACCTGCATTTGAATCAGATCCACAGAAATATGGTCAGTACCCACCGGCGCTGCCTGTACAGGTGACTTCAGACTCACAGCACTGTAGTTATGATTGACCTGCTCTGTGACTACAGGGCCATAGCACTGAGTGCACTATTGACCAACTCTGTCTCAATAAGTAAAATACGGAAACAAAACTATGCTAAGAAATGATCGCCTCTGTTTCTGCACGTTACTCCAGACGCTGAACACGGTGATTACCACTCTCTTAAGTTGTTCCCATACGTGACTCCAGACCCACAGCACTGTGGCTACCATTGACCTGCTCTGTCTCTACATTTGACAACAGACCCACAGCACTCTGGTTAACACTGACCTGCTGTGAATTTAAACGTGACTCCAGCCCACAAAACTGCAGTTACGACTCGTCTGATCTGTCTCTGTATGTAACTCTAGACCCACAGCTCTGTGGGTACCACAAAGGACTTATAAGGATATCGTCACGTTTGGCGGGTTTGCCGTTGAGGATGAGACTCAAGAGGCTGATTCTTCGTTTTTCCTAGAGCTGATAGGTGACCTTATAAATTTTTAAAACATCATGATGGACATGGATAGGGTGAAAAGTGTTATTTTTTCTCCCCGATAGGGGAGACCAAAGGAAAGAGCTGTTTCAGGCTGAGAGGGGAACGACTTAAACGAAACCTGAGTGGCTACTTCCTTTCGCCAAGAGGATGGCACATGCATGAAATGAACTGGCAAAGGAAGTGCAAAATACTGCAACAGTTATAATATTTAAAAGGCACCTGGTTGTGGATTTGAATAGGAAGCAATTAGAGTGATATGAGGTAAATGCTGCCAAATGGGGTTCGATAAATTTCGGATATGTTTTCTGCATATCCCAGTTGTAGTAAAGGTTTTGTTTTTTAACTGTGTCATTCTATGACGCTAGACACACAGCCCTGTACGTACAAATGGCATACTCTGTCTCTAAATCTGACTCCAGAACCATACCACCTTATTTTCCCCTGACTTGCTCGTCCTTACATGTGACTCCAGACCAACACGACTGAGTGTTGCACTGATCTGCTCTGTCTGTAAATTTGATTCTATCCGCTGCACTGTTGTTACCACTGATACAGGACATAGAACTGCACATCACACTAATGGGCCCATCAGCCCATAATGTTGTGCCAAACATGACACTAAGCGGAACTAATCCCTTATGTCTAAACTTGCTTCATATCACTCAATTCCTTCCATATTCATGTGCTTATCTAAACGTCCCCTAACTACCCGAATCGTTACTGCCTCCACCACTATCCCTGCCCATGCATTCCAAAATCCTATCACATTCTGTTTTACAAACCTGCCCATCACGTCTCCGATGAACGTTCAAGTTTCTTATTTTATTGTATTCCCTCGCTCTCTGCAAATTTTTGTCACTGTGAATTGACTGGACTAGCCCTCAGTTCTGATTGTGAATTACATTGTCTCATGTAATATCAGCCACGTTCTAAGAAATCCGTCAGAAATGTTGTTACATCTATGAAAAAAACCTGGTGGACTAAATTTGCAACCGTTTAACAAGGGAAACAGTCCTTTACAGTTTCTTGAAATGTCAGCTGCTTGACTCTGATACTTTCAGCAATAGAATAGATATATCCACACAAACTAAGGTCAAACTGGCTTGTTTCTGTAATACTGAAATCAAATGTAAACTTGAACACTTCTGTTAGAGTCCTAAATTCCGGGCAATAAATGTCCTCGCAGTCCTTAACAATGCAGATTACAAAGTAGAGGAACGCATCCACATATTAATTGATGACGTAAATAGGGCCCTTTTGTCAAAGACAGGGATGGCCAAAGCTCTCTGGGACGCTGTGTACAGTCAAGGACAAGTTGTAATATAGTTAAATACTGTTTTCCCTTCGATGTCTGAACTATATTACAATCGAAAATAGAGATTCAAACATTAATTCAACGGATTTTGTTTGGCATTCGTGAAAACTGTCTTGTGCGTTGACAAGTGCATCAGGTTGTGCCCATTTCTGTCAATCTCAGGTAGTACAAGCGAATGTAGAATTCCTCCTGCATTATCCAGTGCCTGCTTCTGTACTTGATTAAGGATTTCGCCATGTCTCTCACTGTCAGATTCATGAATGCCTAGGAGTCTGGGATTCTGTTTCTGGAAATGCACTCATTGCGGGATTCATTCTGTCTCTGTATCTTACCGGCTGTCAGTGCGTATGATAGAGTTTATTTCAAAGTCTCTGGTGTTGTACGCGAGGTTAAAATTCACTCAGCGCTCAGGTCCCTGTTATTCTTTGCACTCCTGACGGATTATGTCCATGTATTTCACTCTATTTCAGGATGGGACTTGAAATGCTTTCTCCAATAATTTAATACGAATGAAAGAAGTCAAGGAACAGAATTTGGGTCTGGAAGTGACAGGATAATGAACGGTTACCATCTAAAAGTAAATAAAAAGAAAAATAAAGTGGCAGCAGACGTTACAATTGGTTTACTCTGTCATTTCCCTGTCACTGTTTATTAGATACTCGATAACTGTCAGATTATGCGTGAATTCTGCCCGATTGTTCAACATTAACTCGAAATGGCGGTGACTCTCGGTTCAATACGATCGTGTTCCAGCGAATGGTCGTGAATTCAAGTGATCAGGTCATTGGATTTTCAGAAATTCCGATTCAGGCAAGTGTGAAAACGCTCACGCAGATGTCCTCTGGAATTTGTAGCGGCGTACCCTCCCTCTCAGGCTATTGTTTCGGCCTGCTGTGTCTGATTCAAACAGAAACTTCCCGTGTCTGTCGCCAGTGGGCAATCGTTGTGGGCAAGACTTCCAGATCAAGATTTACTTCCAATGTCGCTGTTTTCATTGTTTAAACGAAATCATTTCACTTGCCTGTTCAGGGAATTGAATCTGAGATTACCACGTTACAGATCGGGTTACTAACCACTATAAGAACGAGAAACATTCTTTTCAATCCTGGCGTTTAGGTCACATATCGAATCGCCTACTTGGAAATGAAGGTGTGGTCAGTCCCTTCAGGAATGTGACATGACCTGTAGGACTGAGGGGCTGCGGATACACTTCAGTTCTCTCGGAATGAGTCTGGAAGGCTGACAGGGAACAGTTCTCTGTGTTAAGTGATTTCGCTTCACTTCCTGTCTGCAATTTATCAGGCTCACTACGCCAAGATTCACAAGTTTATCGAATTGCAGAAACTCTATCGAGCTTTAATTTACTCCAATCTACATCACACGATATTACTTTATCAGCGTGCGTGTGGGGGCATGGGCAGGTCTGACTGTGTGGTGTTTAAAGCGATGAAATCACTCCATTTGGGTGTTTCTGAAACCACTGCACAGCCTGCGGCAGACATCATCGAAAAACATAAGGGATTCAGTCAGAAAAACAAGTGCGCCAACACAAACATGACAGAATTATACACACACACACACAAAACACACAGACACACACATACACGCACGCACACCCACACAAATACACACACAGGCGCCAACACACAGACACAGATATGCACATACATTCACCGACACACACACACACCCACATACACACACACATACACACAAGCACACACAGGCACACACACACGAGAAGTAAGGTGCAAGGACGGAGACACCACAGTCTGAAACATGCCCTTGAGCTGAAGTGCTTATACTCCTTTTGCATTAATTAATTTGCCCTTGGGCATCATTCGTAACACCATGCATTTACCCTGCAACTGCATGCAAGCATTTATGCTTGACGCCTTTTTTTGGAGAAGTTGAGATGAATTTAATTACTATTTCAGTAACTTGCAATGTTTTCTGATGGACTCTCAGAGGTTTTAAGCGAGATATCATTGAAAAGCCCTGGAGGGCACACAATGGTGCGGGACGGTCACCATTGCCCATGTCCATCTTAATCTGTTGATACTCTCTTTGATTATATTGCGAAGGACAGACTGAATTGATTCCAGTCAACAAAAAAATTCATTGGATGAATGAGGCAACGGTGAAAACTGAACAAGTCCCACTGTTTGTTGAAGTTTTCTTATCGTGCAATGTCATGTGGGCTCAGCAGAGGGCAGCAATGCATGGTTTCCAAGACAACAGGAACAAACAGAGAGAGAGAGGGAGAGAGCTGGAGAGTGAGAGACTTGGACCCACACGTCAATGGATTAATCCTCAAAACAACAGTGAGATGCCTCAGAGATCGGTGCTGGGGCCATTACTCTTTGTTATCAATATCAATGATTTGGATGCGAATGTGTACGATATGATTAATAAGTTCGCTCATAACTGTCTTATCAAGAGGAAGCAAAAGACTTACGTTGCAATGTGATGTGAATGATCAGTTAAGGCACTTGTGATTTCCAAATTAGCAAAGCAAGAACTAAAGGAATATATTAGAAGAGCCAGGAGGAGACACGAGATGTCGTTGGCGGATATTATCAAAGGTAAACCTAAAGCTATCACTCGTTATCCGAGGAATAAAAGAATGACGAGCGTCAGACTAGGGCCAAACAAGAATAGTACTGGGAAGTTCGGCGTGAATTCCAAGGAGATAGGGGAAGCGCTAAATGAATATTTTTTGACAGTATTCACACCAGACAAAGATGATGTTAATGAGGAAAATACTGCTACAGAGTCTACGAGTCTGGATAAATTAAGGTTCACAAGGAGGAGGTGTTAGCAATTCTCGCAAATGTAAAAATAGATAAACTCGCTGAGCCGGATGAGATTTATCATAGGAATCATTGGGAAGGCAGGAAGGAGATTTGCTTTAATCTTTTTGTCATCATTATCCACAGGAACAGTGCCAGAAGATTGGAGGATAGAAAATGTTTTTCCCCTGTTCAAGAAGGAGAGTAGAGACTCTTCTGGGAATGAGAGACCAGTGAACCTGACTTCGGTTGTGGTTAATTTGTTGGAAAAGGTTATAAGAGAGAGGATCCATAATCATCTGAAAAGGAATAAGCTGAATAGGGACAGTCAACACGGCTTTGTGAAAGATCGGCCGTTCCTCACAAACCTGATTGAGTTCTTTCAGAAGGCAACAAAATAGGTGCATGAGGGGAAAGCAGTTAGTGTGGTGCATATAAATTTAAATAAGTCGTTTAACCAGGTGCCCTACTGTCGGCTATTGAGCAAAATACAGAGGCATGTGATTGGGAGTGATTTAGCGATCTGGATCTGAAGTTAGCTGACTGAAAGAAGACAGAGGGTGGAGGTTGATGGGAATTGTTCATCCTGGAGTTCATTTACTAGCGATATACATGAAGGATCTGCTTTATGTCCACTGTTGCCTGTCATTTTATAAACAACCTGCAGTACGGCCCAGAAGAATGGGTTGTTAAAACTGCTAATGACTCTACCTTCCGTCGAGTTGTGGAGAGTGAAAAAGAATGTTGTTGTTTTAAGAGGCTCTCAGGTCCGCTGCCTAGCTGGGCTGAGAGTTGCAAATTGATTTAATGCGGAAAATTGTCTGGTGTTTAAGTTTGGAAGGAGCAATAGCAATGCAGAGTTCTAAGCTTATGGTTGTGTAGATGAGCAGAGACATCTCGGTGTCCATGTCCATAGATCCTTGAAAGTTGACACACACGTTGATGCAGTTGTTTTGAAGGCATATGGATTGTTAGCTTTTATTAGTAGAGGGATTGAGTTTCAGAACCATGAGGTCGTGCTGCAGCGGTACAAAACCCTTTTGCAGCCGCACTTGGATTATTATGGATAGTTCTGGTCACTGCATTATTGGAAAGATGAAGAAGGTTGGGTAACGGTTTCAGAGGAGATTTCCGAGGATGTTGCCTGGTATGGAGGGAAGGTCTTACGAGGAAAGTCTGAGGGACTTGAGGCTGTTTTCGTTGGTGAGCAGAATTGAGGGGGACTTGGTAGAGACTTATAAGATGATCAGAGGGTTGGATCGTGTGGACAGCGAGTGCTTTGTTTTCCTCAGACGGTGTTGGCTCGCACGAGGGGGCATTGCTTTAAGTTGAAGGTTGACAGATATAGGACAGATGCCCGAGTTAGTTTCTTTACTCCGATAGTAGTAGGGGCGTGGAATGCACTGCCTGCAACAGTAGTGGACTCGCCAAGTTTAAGGGCATTTAAATTGTCATTGCGTTTTCATATGGACGAAACTGGAATGGTGGAGTTTGATTGGGCTTCAGATGGGTTTCAAAGGTCGGCATAACATTGACGGCCGGAAGGCCTGTACTGTTTCATGTTCAAAGTTCTACGGCACTAAAATAAAAAAGATGTATGGTGGAAGGTAAGGAAGAATGTCAGAAATGGATGCAGGACGTTGATATCTTGGGAAGTGCCCGAAAAATGGCAAGTGATATTTAAGTGTGTGGTCGTGCATTTTGTAAAGTCAAATCAAGGACTGTGTTTCATGGTGAATGGTCGGGCCTTCAGGAGCGGATTGCCACAGAGGACCTTTGGATTTCAAGTGCACAGTTCTCTGAAAGTGGAGTCACAGGTAGCCAGGGCAGTGCAGGGGGCCTTTGGAATACTCGCCTTCATCAGTCAGGGCATTGATTATTGAAGTTGGGAAGTTATGTTGTACAGAACATTGGGGAAGACGCACTTGGAGTATTGTCTTCGGATCTGGTTACCTTGCTGCAGGAAGGATGGTATTAATCTGGAAAGACTGCATCAGAATTTTACAAGGATGCTGTCAGGTCTCAATGGTCTGTGTTATAGGGAGAGGTTGAAAGAGATGGGCTTTTCTCATTCGCGATTTGGAGACTGAGTGGGTATCTAATAGGTCAAGTGAGGCATGAATAGCGTGAATGCAAACAGTCCTTTTCTCAGGGTATGAGAATCAAAGAAACGAAGTCTCAAATTTGATGTTGGAAGGGAAATAATAAAATGGAAACGGAGGTAAACTATTCTTACACATAGAATTGGTTGCATATGGAATGATCTGCCAGTGGACGTGGTTCAGGCTGGTACATTAACAACATTTAAAAGTGATTTGGATCAATACATCGATGGAAAAGGGTTATGAGTATATGGGCCAGGTTTAAAGGAAATGGGATTAGCGTGGATGGACATTTTGTTCAGCATGGATCAGTTTGGATCAAAGGGCATATCTCCATGCTTTAGTACTCTATGACTCGATTAAAGAAAACCCATTGAATGGAGGTGCATAATAAAACAAAATCATCGATACACACAGGAATGCACCAATACACAGAGACAGAATCACTGACATAGAGGCACACAGAAACACAGACAAAGACACATGCATAGAATCATAAATGCACACGAAAGATTAACACAGAGGCTGAAACACGCACACACACACAAAACACACCACACGCCCCAGACACGCACGTGAAATGGAAGGCTCACAGAAACAGCCACATACGCAAACTAACACAACACATGCACATAGGGACAGATCGGCATATATATCAACATTAACAATAACAAATAGCACCTAAGGAATCACACACACACATACACACACACACACACACACACACAGACACACAGACACACACACACACACACACACACACAGGTCGTGCACAAATGCTTTGTAGATTCGAAATAAAGTGGAAACATGTAGCTTCATTGTCTTTTCTTGGTAACAAAAGTAGGAGGTGATGCTGACGCACTGCTGACACTGTCCATCAGCTCAACTCCCCCACCCTCACTCATTCATACAGAGGTTTTCATCAATCCAATTACCTTTCACGTTATCCTTTCATGCCTTCACCACTTATGCCCACTCATAATCTTCCGAGTAGGCTTTTTTCTCACCCCTTCAATAATTGTCGCCGCTTGAACTTCAATGGTGTTATCATAACTGAATTACTCCCTGCCAACCTTCAACGTCCTAAAAGTTAACAATACGAGCTAATCTAAACGTTGCCCATTGATGTTGAATCGAATCATCATTATTGTACACCCTGCACACCCCCTCCCCCCGCCCCCGAGCCGTCAACTATTTACATTCAGCTGCTTCAAATTGAGCCAGAAACTAAATTGGAGCAGGTATCACAATATACTGGCTAAAGAGAGATTCAGAGTCTAGGAATTCTGCTGCGCCTTTCTCAGCTCCTTACCGTCCAGCTCCTCATCTCCACCTCCACTCCCCACCAAAACTGGTTCATCATCGACAAGGCACAAGTGAATAGAGTCAAACCCACCTGTCTGGATTTTTGCAGCTGCAATTACACTAAAAGTATCGACTGGATCCATGACAATAAAGCCCACTTGATTCGCAAAAGATCTACACACATTCACTCTCTCGACCACGAAGGCTTAGGAGTAGTACCATCTACAAGACGCACTGTAAACATTTACCAAAAGTCCTTAGTTAGTACCTTCGAAACCCCTTCCATCGAGTAGCACAAGAGCAGCAGATGGATTGTAGCACTAACCCCTGCACTTTCCCCTCCAAGCCACTCACCATATTGTCTTGAAATATATCACTATTTATTCAGTGCGGCTCAATCAAAATTGTGGAAGTTCTTCCCTGATAGAATTACTGGTCTACCCTGAGCACATGGACTGCATTATTTCAAGAAAGCCGCTCAATGCCACTTTCGCACGGGGCCAACGAGGGAGAGCAATAACTGCTGTCTGACAACACCTTCCAAATCCCATGAATGAATCGGATGAAGTGTGCGTGAAATATATCGATTGTTCATTCGCTGTCACTCGGACAAAATGCCTTGGCTGCCTCCCTGCCATTTTATTGCTGGCCTGTCTGCGGTACACGGACTGAGGCAGTCTGAGAAGGAGTTCAGCCCCATTCTCCTCAAAGGGTACAACTGGGGATTGGCAAAAAATGGCGGAACGGTCAATATTGCAGACCAATATCCTGCGAATGAAAATTAATGAAGGGTGAGTGAATACAATGGTGCTGTGGCTTCAGACGGACCTGCAGGTTGGAGGTCCTTCTGCCCTCCCCGACTCTGTCTTGCTCCAATCACGAGAAATGACTGTGAAACTGCTAACTTTATACAAGCATTCAGACATGACTGTAAGAAGCAAGGACCCTGACGATGGAAGAGGAATATACAATCAACAAACAGAGCACATAAGATCGTCTCTCTCGATCTGTGATGTTCACATTTAATTCTTATCTCTCTCCCCCCATCTATCTCAGTCTCAATTACTATCCCGACCGCAGCTATTTTTGTTCCCTCGCCATCATCATTCAATACCTGTTTTAGTCTTTCTCTGATGTTTTTATTCAAACACTCTCACAATCATTACTCAATATCAACTTTTTCAATTATTTTTCCATGTAGGTCTCCCTTTCTCTTATTCTGTTGTTTTAATCTCTCAAACCTCTTCACCTTCTTTCTCCGTACCTCTTTACTATCTTTGTCAAGCACAATTCTCTCTCTGTTGTGCATTATACTGCAATGCCTATCTCTTTATTCTCTCAGCTCTTCATTAATCTCCCTTCTCTATTTTCTAATCCCGTTATCTTCATTCTGCCTTCCTTACTACTCTCTCTCTCTAACACCTTTACCCTCTGTCTCTTTGTCCTTCATTCCTGTCTCCATCTCCATTTTTTTGGAAATACTTTTATTTATTGCATTTCTTGTCGCTTCCCATCTCTCCTCTTCATTTCTCATTCTCCATTACCCTACTATCTTACTCCCTCATTACTCACTCTACCTTTATTTCGCACTCTCACTCTGTCTTTTACCCCTTCTTCTGGATGTCTTAACTTTTCTCTGTAGTTCATTTTCCGATGCCGTGTGAATCTCCAAGTCCAGCAGGATCGAAATCAGCAGCAGGCGTGGCTGGAAATGATGAATGCTGTCTTCACTTTGTCAAGAATCCTTCACATTAGTTACTGATGGATGCATCTACCTGTGGCTATTTACTTACCTTTCAGCCTATCAGTGTTCGCCTCCTCAAAATGCCACGTTGCAAGGAGCAAGAGCACAGCTTTCATTCGGACCTACAAACTTCCGCGATATCCCAGTGAGATCGATGAAAAACAGGAGTGACATTTAGCGGCCCGGAGACTCTGTAGTGAATAATTACTGAAATTCTCAGAAAGGAGCAGCACCATCCGGACTTCTCTGCGAGTTCTCGACTTGTTAAAGTGACAGTTCACAGAGAACAGGCGAATGCGCAACACTGTGCAATGGTTAGGCTCAGTACGTTGAACTCAAGTACCCTGAAAAGAAGTGTTAATAGCCTACCTCCAACACTCCCCTCACCCCAGTCTAGCCACTCTGGATTCAAGTGCCATCTTGGGATTTAGACTTGTTCTTTTCAATTTAATACTAGCAGGGTATGATTTCACCAGAGAGAGGGCTCAGGAGTGAACATTTTCCAGCGTGATCAGGTTCTGCAATGCAGAGTGCTGGAGAAGCTCGGCTTGTTTTATGAGAAGCAGAGAAGGTCGAGGGAGGACAAGAGCGAGATACATGAGCGGCATGGACAAGATGAGAAAACAGCTGGGCTCCTTATCCGAACGCGGAATAGCAAGAAACCACCATTTTAAAGTGAAAGGCAGGGGTTCAGAGGGGAGTTCAAAAAAATGTTTTCACCCACCGGCTGGTGGTGAGTCTGCAATGCCCTGCCTGAGTTGTTAATTGAGAAGGGAAGATTCACTACTGGAAAGTGTACTTGGATAAGCCACTTGAAACGTCTGACAATTAATGGCTCTAGGTCAAGTGGGAAAGGGAGTCTGCTGGAGTTCATATTTTATTTTGGAAGAACAATGTGCCAAAGGGTCTCTGCTGCAATATTATAGATTGCTCTTTAACCCTCTCAAAATGCTACCTTTGCTAACAGCAACGATTACCATTGGAGCTCTTCTAGTTTCTTCATGGCACAGGGGAAATTCCGGGCAGTGGCAGTAGGACTCGTCTCCTGGCACGGGTTTGTGTGTGTCCATTATTCATTGATACGTCCTCTTTTAAGTGAAACACCCCACATATCATTGGCCCACGAACGCCCCAGCATCACAGAACAAGCAGTTGGGCTGGAACTCCGTCAACCATCGCAATCTTTACCTAAGCCTGTGCTCTCTGATCCTGGTCTCTCCTGCGAAATGGAACATCTCGCCTCATCCACTCCATCGAGGCCTTTCAGTATTCTGTAAGTTTCAATTCGGTCACCCTTCATCCGTCGAGATGTTAGCGACCCACGTCACGCTCGCGGATCAGCACATCCTTCCTGCGATATAGGCCCAAACTTGCTCACAATGATCAAAATGTGGTCTGGTCAGACCAGAGCCTTATAAAGCCTCAGAATTGTATCTCTTTATTTTTATTCTCGTTCCTACGTGTCTTGTTGACAATCGTGCAAGTGTGAACCCCCTCATTACTGATATACAAACGAGACGCAGCAGAATGTTTATCTTTACTCCATAGCAAACATAACATGATGCACTCAGTCAGCGATGCCCACATACCGTGAAAGGTTTTATTTATAAATTTCTGAAAGTTTCACCTGAGTTGCCAACAGATTGCTTCATGCTTTCATGATGTAAAATATTTACCTCCTTCATGGAACAGATTAACTGCCGGTTGTCATTCTGTCGACTTCAAACGAAGTTATGAATCTATTCTGGAATGAATCACAGCACCATGTGTTTCATAGTGAAAAACAGAAACTATGAGCAGGGATCGATCATTCAAGAATTCGAGCCTGCTATAACATTCAATGTGACCTTTGGTGATCATTCAACACTATCCCCTGTTACTGTTTTCTCACCACACCCTTAGATCCATTTCATTCCAGAAGCCATATATAATTACTTCGAAAAAACAATATTCAAATTTTTCGCCTTGACTGCTTCAAGTGGCAGATAATTCCACAGTCTCCGCTGTTCCCCTACCTCCGTCCTAAATGGCCTGTCCTGAATGCCTTAGACTGAGACCCCCTTGGTCTTGAACTCCTCTGGTCATCGCGAACATGCTTTCTTGTGTTTAACCTATATACTCTTGCTAGAATGCAACAGATTCAGGCAATTCAGCCCCTCGAGCCTCATTCCGAACTTTAAGAACAGAGATAAGTAAAATCAATCTTCAGCAAGAGAGTGGCCAATCGATGGAATTCATTGCAACAGAAGGTTATGTAGCCGAAGTAATTACATTCATTTTGGACTAAGAGGGATAGGCTCCTCATTATGAAGGGAACCTAAGATTACCATGAGATGGCGAGGGATTTATTTTTTGAGAAATGTACCAGCCAGGATTGAATGACCTGAATTTGTGCTCCTCTGTCGTATGGTCTCATGGCGTTATCATCAGTTCGTCCTTAAAATTGGATAACTGCAAGCAACCTTATCAAAAAAGATTTTGAGACAAGTATAACACAACTAAATTTAGCTTAACGTCTGCCATTGGTAACATGCTGGAATCTATTATAAAGAGGTATCAGTAAATCATTTAGAAATTCAGAGTACCATGATACACACTGGGCACGTATTAACGGTAGATTAAGCGGTATTGTCACATGTACTGATATAAAATGAAAAAGATTTGCTATCTCGGCAAGTATTACCATAAAAGTACATTATCGTAAAAGAACAGAGTGCAGACTACATTGTTACAGCTTCAGGCACGCAACAAATAGAAAAGAAACAATAGAATTTTGCAGGTTTGTTTCAAAGGCTGTGATCAGAGTGTGAAACGTTGTTCTTGAATCTGTTGATATGTGAATTAAAACATTTAAATCTTCTGCCCATCAGAAAAGGATGAAAAATATTATAATCATGGTGAGGTGTGGGATCATTGATTCTGTCGGCTGCTTTGCCGAAGAAGCGGGAAGCATAGAGCGAGTCAATGGATTGTCGACTAATCTGTTGATAAACTGGGCATGTTCATGACTCTATGGTATTTCTTGCAGTATTGGGCACAGCAGTTACTGTACCAAGTTGAGATACACACAGACAGGATACATTGCATAGTGCACCGAGAAACAAAAACGAAGCTTTTTGTTGTACATAAGGAATTTACATAGCCCTCTGAGAACGTAGAGACATTCTTGTGCATTCTTCACTATAACATCGATGGGGAAGCTCTGGACAGGTTGTTGGTGATGGTTACGTCTGGTAATGCTCCTGACAATCTTTATCATAGCACCACTGATGCAGACAGATGTATGTATTTCACTCAGCCATGTGTTAATTCCTGACACTGCTACTGGAATTCAAAAGCCACAGGTGGGACGTCAATCCGGAACGGCTGGCTAGCCGGAGGGTGGGGTGGAGGTGGTGGTTGGGTTGTGCGTGCATGTGCAGAGGTTGGTTGGTGGGAGGGAGCAGAACATTTCTTATCATTGTATTTGATCTCACCCCACCGTGGTATACTTTCGATGGTGATGCAACATTGTCTGCTCACTGTGGACTGTCACTTTAACAAGTCAAGAACTCAGAACTTGAGTGATTATTAACTACAGAGATTTCCAAGCCCGCTGAACATGGCTCTTTTGTTTCATTGATCTCACTGTGACTCTGCAGAACTTGTTGGGCGATAATATAAGCTCTGCCGTTGCTCCTCGCAACACGTGATTTTGGGAAGGTCAACACTGATAGTGGGAGGTTTAATATTAAGTAAGTTGCCACAGGTGGGTTCATCCATCAGGAATTGATGTGAACGGCCCTTCACAGATTGAGCACCGCCTTTACCATTTCCAGACAGGCCTGCCACTGAGTTAGATCCTGCTGAGTTTGTAGATTGACACTGTGGCACGAAGTGCAGACAAGATAAAAGTTAAGACATGCAGAAGGAGGCTAAACGGACAGAGAGAGAGAGAGCATGAAATAAAGGTCGAGGGAGTGATGAGGAAGCAACAGAGAAGCATAATGGAGATTGCAAGATTAACATGAGAGGTGGAGGAGACAAAATAATGTAAATGCAGGTATTATAGAGAAATTGATGTGCAAACCGTAACGAGGGATACAGAGACAGAAGACTAATGTGTTAGAGAGAATAATGTGAATTATGCAGAAGGAAAGTAAACGGGTTAGAAAACGGGATCAGTTCCTGCAGATTGGAGGGTGGTTAATGTTGTACCACTTTTTAAGAAAAGTGGGAGAGAGAAAGCAGGACATTATAGACCAGTTAGTCTGACCTTAGTGGTGGGAAAGATGCTGGAGTCTATTATAAAGGATGAAATTACGAAACATCTGGATAGTAATAACAGGATAGGTCAGCGCCAGCATGGATTTATGAAGGGGAAATCATGCTTGATTAATCTTTTGAATTTTTTTGAGGAAGTAACTCTGAAGATGGACGAGGGAGATCCAGTAGATGTAGTGTTCCTGGACTTTCAGAAAGCTTTTGATAAAGTCCCACATAGGAGGTTAGTGAGCAACATTCGGGCGCATGGTGTTGTGGGCAAAGTACTAACTTGGATTGAAAGTTGGTTGGCTGACAGGAAACAAAGAGCAGTGATAAACGGCTCCATTTCGGAATGGCAGGCAGTGACCAGTGGGGTACCGCAGGGGAGCAGTGCTGGGACCGAAGCTTTTTACAATATATATTAATGATATAGAGGATGGTATTAGTAATAACGTTAGCAAATTTGCTGATGATACTAAGCTGGGTGGCAGGGTGAAATGTGAGGAGAATGTTAGGAGATTACAGGATGACCTGGACAGGTTAGGTGAGTGGTCAGATGCATGGCAGATGCAGTTTGATGTGGATAAATGTATGGTTATCCAATTTGGTGGCAAGCATAGGAAGGCAAATTGAATCAATTTAGGTAAAGGGGCAGTACAAAGAGATCTGGGTGTGCTTGTACACCAGTCAATGAAGGTAAGCATGCAGGTACAGCAGGTAGTGAAGAAGGCTAATAGCATGCTGGCCTTCATAACAAGAGTGATTGAGTATAGAAGCAAAGAGGTTCTTCTGCAGCTCTACAGGGCCCTGGTGAGACCACCGCTGGAGCATTGCATGCAGTTCTGGTCTCCAAATTTGGAGAAAGACATTCTGGCTATTGAGGGAGTGCAGCGTAGGTTCACGAGGTCAATTTCTGGAATGGCGGGACTAACTTACGCTGAAAGATTGGAGCGAGTGGGCTTGTATACCCTTGAGTTTAGAAGACTGAGAGGGGATCTGAATGAGACATATAAGATGATTAAAGGATTGGACACTCTGGAGGCACGAAACATGTTTCCGCTAATGGGTGAGTGCCGAACCAGAGGACATAGCTTCAAAATACGGGGTTGACCATTTAGGACAGAGATGAGGATAAACGTCTTCACCCCAGAGGGCAGTGGAGGCCCAGTCTCTGGATTCATTTCAGAAAGAGTTGGATAGAGCTCTCAAGGATAGTGGAATCAAGGGTTATGGAGATAAGGCAGGAACAGGATACTGATTATGGATGATCAGCCATGATCATATTGAATGGTGGCGCAGGCTCGAAGGGCAAAATAGGCTACTCCTGCACCTGTTGTCTATTGAAATACAGGTATAGAGAATAACGAATGGCAGAGAGAAAGGAGATAAATGTGTTCGAGTGGAATGCAGAGCAGAGAATGAAGAGAGAAGTGTGCGTGAGAGAATGAATAATGAGGGACAGTGAAAGAAGATGAATGTTTTCAAGAGGAAAAACAGGAACAAAGATTAATGAAAGAGAGATACATGGAAAAAGAATTGGAGAAAGCGAGATTGGGCAATGAGAGTGAAAGAGTGTTTGAATGAAGACTTTACTGAGAGAATGAATCGTATATTGTTTGACAGAGGTGAGGGATTAAAAATAACAGCGTTCAAGATAGAAACAGCGACAGAGACATTAATGAGGGAGGAGAGAGAAATTAATAAAGTGTGAAAAGAACATCAACAGCACAGATAGATCGAGAGAACCTCAGTGTGATCTATTTTGTTACTGCTATCCTCGGATGTAGTTCAGCAAATGTCAGCTCGAGGATTGTACATTACTCTATCGTCGTAATGATCCTGGTTTCTTACATTCATGTCTAAGCGTTTTTGTGAAGTAACATTTTCACAGTGATGTCTGAAATTGGATCAAGACAGAGTGATACGAAATCCTTCGGCGATAGGGATGCAATAAGATGGCGTCGGGATCTCAGATGTTGGGGGAGAGAAGAAGGACATGTCACAGATCAGTACCCTCTGAAAGCACATCATCATTGTCTTCACTCACCCTTCATTACATTTCGTTCACAAGACGTGGTGCATATTGGCCGGTCCGCCATTTGTTGTCCATCCCTATTTGCGCCCCTTGAGAATAGAATGTGGCTGAACTCCTTCTTGAACTGCTTTGGACAGTGTGCTGCACGCAGACTAACAATAAGCTGTCTGTGAAGCAATTAGACAATTTTGACCCAGTGACTTTGAAGGAACACTCGAAATATTTCACTTACCTTTCATTCCTAGTCATTCACTTAAAATGAGAGCCACTTGTTCGGCTAACATTTTTGCTCTCCAAAGTTCCCCTTGAGAAGGAGGTGGTGGACTGCGCTCTTGAAACAAAGCAGTCTGTGTGCTCAGTGTATACCCATGATTCCATATGGGAGGGACTTCCAGAATTTTAACCTGTGACAGTGAAGGAATGCGATACACTTCCAAGTCACAATCGTTAGTGGCTTGGAGAGGCTGTGATCCCATGCGTCTGCATTCCTTGTCCAGCTGGATGGAAATGGTCACGGGGTACAAAGGTGCTCAATCAGGAGTTCTGGTGAATTTCTGATGTGGACCGTGTGGAAGGTACACACTGCCACTGAGATTTGGTGGTCGAGCAAGTATTATGTGTGTGGATGCTCTCTCAATCAATTGAACTTTTTTCCCTGAATCGAGTCTCTTGAGTGTATTTGCAGCTGCAAAAATCCAGGCAAGTGGGTTTCACACAACTCAGTTGTGCCTTCACAATGGTAGATAGATTTTGCTTTTTGCGAGGGTTGGAGGTGAGTGGAGGGGAGAGTAAGGAGCTAAATTAGCCGCTGCAGGATTTCTCACCTCTGAGTCGCACTTTAGCCACTGTATTGATATGGCTGGTCCAGGTTAGTTTCTGGCTCAATTTTCAGACCCAGGATGATGGTAGTTGAAAGCTGTGGGTGGCAGGGTGGGGAATAGGTGGTTGTCAGTGTGTAATATAATGTAGATACCATTGAACGTCAAGTGGGAATGGTTTGACTTTCTCTTAATGGTAAGCTTCAGGACATTAAATGTTGGCAGGGAGCAAATCAGTGTGTATAACATAATTGAAGTCTAAGTGGCAACAAGTACTGAAGGATTGAGAATGGGGCCAACTCGGAAGGCTTATGAGGGGGATAAGCGGGGAAGGCATGAACAGATAACATGAAAGATAATTGGGTTTGTGAAAGTATCTGTCAAACAGGCTGAGGGTGGGGCTGTTGTGCTGATGAGCTGCGTCAGCAATCCGTTTTCCCTTTGTAGTTTTTACCAATGATGCTGACGTGTGTGTCGATTCTGGCCCTTTTACAAAGTTTCGTTGTCCTTGTTTCTATTGAGGAGGGATCGTGAAGACAGAGTTTCTGATATGTCTGTAGAGGGCTACTTTCAATAGTAGGAGGGAATTGGCAAGTTCTCCCTGTTCATGATATTTTCTAGTTTGTTCATTTTTAGCAGGTTGTTAGAAATACCCTGGTAACAGAGAAACAGCTATAACAAAAAGATGTCCATGCTTCAACAGATGTTTCTCACAAGATTTCTCTCTGAAAGCTCTCCTGTACGTATGACCCTGAGTTTGAATTTGCCTTTTGCTAAGTGGTGCGTTTTGGGATGTTGCAGAAATTGGAACAGCTCCCTCGCTAACTTGCAATAGAGGCGTTTGGGTTTTCAATTACGTGAAGTTATTCAAAATTCTGTTTTCATTCTGTTCCTGTTTCATACGTAGAGTTCAAACAAATTTTGTTTTCTATCAAAACGTACTGTTTGACCAGCTACACCACTCCTGGAATTTCCACTGTCCATCCGCCTAAGAAAGAATGTTCGTCTCTGGTGCGTCAACTTAAAATATTTTGAGGGAGTCTGGCCTTCTGGACCTGATTGAAACTGCCCCATATTTCTTTCTCATCCAGGACAAACCTGGGACACACAGGCTGCATCCAGTGTCTGACATGCTTCTCTCAAGTTCAATCTCGGTCTCAGAGAGATGTTAGCAAATATGACAGGCTTCAAACCTCCAAGAGAGACTAATCCCAATTCAGACATTCCTGAGAAGGTTTAGGTGCCGTTACCACTGACATATGTCAATCCCCCCCGGCCAATGCCACTACCCCAGGTTTCAGGACACAAACAAAACTGCATTGGTGATCACCTACGTCGAAATTCACACACGTTTCATGGTACAGATCTGGCGATACAGCTAGGGAATGAGCATTCTATCTATTTTGGCTGAATAGGTTCGGAAAGAACAGGGAGTAATGAAGGGAAATACGTTTTGGAAGGACTCTCTCTCAGTTGCCCACACTGAACATGGGGACCTCACATTTAATGTGCGGCTCTGACACAGAACTCCCGGACCACACACTGAACACACATTCGCCACACAGAAATTAAATACCTCATATTGAAAACAGAAACACCACATTCTTGTGTGTGTTGGTTATTCTCCATATGTGCTAGTCTATATGTTAATATGTATGCCTCTGTTTACGCATGTGTTTGTGCTGTGTAAGTTTGCAAATGTAGCTGTTTCTGGGAACGTGTTGTTTAACGTGTGTGTGTGCGTTTGTGTGTGTGTGTGTGTGTGTATGTGTGTGTGTGTGTGTGTGTGTGTGTACGTGGAGCGGGGTGTGTTTATGTGTGCGTGGAACAGCCTCTTTCTCTATCTACTTATCCACGGCTTTGATTCCACGCATGTGTCCTTATCTGTGTTGCTATGTGCTTCTATATGTTGTGTGTGTTTGCTCATTCATGCGTTTAACAATGATTGTATTGTATTTTGCACCTCTGTTCAATGGAGTCTCTGCAATAGAGTCATAGAGGCAGAGAGTTTTACAGAACGGAGACAGGGCTTTTGATCGAAACTGGTCCTTGCCAATGAAAACATCCAACCACGTGGAGCCCAATTCCTTGCAACTGGTCCATACACACCAATTTCCTATCCAGATATTTGTCCAAATGACGGAAACTTGTTCTTAACGTACCCACCTCAACCACTTCCACTGGCAGCTCACTTCATATGCGTACAATCCTCTGTCTAAAAAAATCTCCTCAGTTTCTCTTTTTACGTTTTCCACTCGAACCTTAAACTAGTTGCCTGCATTCCTCGATTCGCAAAGCCTGAGAAAAATACTGAGTGCATTCCCGTTAGCGAAGCTTCTCGTGGTCTTCAAGATAACTCCTCCATGTCCTACACTGTCATGAAAAAAACCCTAGCTTGACCAAACTGTTCCGAAATCTCAGGCGATTGAGTTTGGGCAACATTTTTTCTAAATGTATTCTGCATTCTTTCCAGCTGAATACCATCCTTCCTATAGCAAAACGGCCAAAATGGAACATAATACTCGAACTGCCGCCTCGCCAACTTCCTGTAAAACTACAACATAGCTTCCCAACTTCAATACTCAATACCTTGACTGATGAAGGCCAGTGTGCTGAAAGCCTTCTTCACTGCCCTGTCCACCTCTAACTTCACTTCGAATCAACTTGTGCCTGAACTCCAAGATCCCTCTGTTGTAATACACTCCTTAAGGTCCGACCATTCACCACGAAACTCTGAACGTTGCTTCATTCAAAATGCAACTCCTCACCCTTATCTGTATTAACCTCTGTTTGCGATTTCTCGGCCAACTTCCCGCGCTGATAAAGGTCCTGCTGCAAGTTGTGATAAGTTTCCTCATGTTCCACGATTCATCCATTTTTTTTATTGGCATGAGCGTACTTACTACAATGCCTTGTACATTTTCATCCGAATCAATGATAAGATTAAAAATGAGGTAAAGTGCAATAAAAGTCCACTTAACTTCTGAACAAAGTCTTCACGCAGAGGTACCTGCATATAGTTCCAGGTCAATACTCGGTGTCACGAATGATGCCCAAAATTAAGTTATTTCCTCGTTACAGAAGGAGCAGAAACTTTTCTTCTCATGGGCACGTTCGACTCTGAAGGTTGTCATTCCAATCACAATTCTTCTAAAATCTGGTGTGTGTTTGTGTGTGTGTGTGTCTGTGTGTATTTCTTTGTGCCTGTTTGAAAGTCTGTGTGTCTGTGTATGTATGTATGTCTGTGTGTTTGTTTTTGCATGTTTGAGAGTGTGCACGTGTGTGTATGTGTGTGTGTGTGTGTGAGTGTGTCGTTGGAGCCGTCACTTTGTATTATGCTGTGAACTACTGTCCTCCTTCTCTGCCCCTCTGACTGAATCCCGAAAGGTTTTCGATGAAATCTACTGCTGACTGTGCATGGTTTCCGGAGGCCACAAAGAAAGGCATTTAATCACTTTGAACACCCCAGAGATATTCAGACCTGCGCATGCTCCCAAACGCACGCAGATAACCGAATATGGTGTCATGCAGATTGGAGTGAATTGAAGTTCCAGAGAATTTCGGCAATTCATCAAACTTCTCAATCTTGTATTAATAAATTTGACAAATAGCATTCACGAATCGAAGCGAAATCAGTGCACACAAGGAACAGTTCCCTGTCATCCTCGGACTCTCAATCCGACAGAACTGAAGGCAAACACAGCTGATCAGTCCCATAGGTGCAGTTAAATATCTGAATGGACTGGGCCAACCCTGAATGAGCAAATGGAGGATTCAATATCTGATCGAAACGCCAAAATTTCAAAGCTTCTATGTCTGCTCCTCGTTCTCACAGTGGTTAGTAACCCAGTCTGTATCATGGGCGTTAAGAATTCAATTCACTGGGCAGGCAAGTCGAATGAGTTCATTGAAATAATGAAAACATGACACTGGAATTAGATTTTCAAATTGAAAATCATTCCGGTTTTTGGAATTTGTCATGCCCATCAAGATTTTACACCAGAAACAGACATGGTGAGTTTTCGTTTGAATCAGGAATTGCCGTCTGAAGTAATCCCCTGAGAAGAAACTCCCAGCTCTGGAAATTCCAGTGACAAGCTTCATAAGGGTTTTCACACGGAAATGGGACTGAATCGACATTTCTGCAAACCCAATGAACTGGTAGCTTTAATCCTGGATCATTTGCTGGAACAAGATGGTTTTGAACCGAGTGACACCAGCCATTTTCGCGTTATGTTGCGAAATCTGGCAGAATTCACGCATCATCTGAGAGATATTGAGTATCTTGTAAACAGTGACGAGGACAAGACACAGTAACACAGATTGTAACCTCTGCCTTTATTTTCTTTAGTTTTGTTAACTTTTGCATTGTAACTGTCCATTATCCTGTCATTTACAGACACTAATTTTGTTTCTTCCCTTCTCCCATTTGTATTGAAGTATGGAAGATGGAATTAAAGTCCCTTCCAGTAAAATTAAACGTATGGACATAATTCATCAAGCATGCAAAAAATAAGAGTGACCTGAGTGCTCTGTGAATCTCAAACTTGCATACATGACAGGAGAATTTGAACTACATAATACACACTAACAGAGAGTATGATTCAGAGACAGAATGAATCTCGCGATCAGTACATGTCCAGCAACAGAATCCCACAGTTATATACAATCATGAATCTGACAGTGAGAGATGGGGAGAAACTCTTGGTGAAATACAGAACCAGATGCTATTTAATGCAGAAGGAAGTCCATATTCACTGGCACTATCCGTGATCGACACAAACACGCAGAAACCGCTGGAATTATCAAACACAGGGCACTTTGCACAAATGCCAATAATTGACAATTTAATTAATCTCTGAAGCACAACATTCCGATTGTAAAAATGGTCTGACATCGAAGGGAACGAATTATTAAACAATATTACATATTGTGTTTTATCGAGCTCGTATCCATCCCTGCCATTCCCAAATTGGCCTGTACAATTTCATTAAGTAATATGCGCATGCACTTCTCCAATATGCAATCTTCATTGTTCAGGACTGTGAATACTTTTATTGGCCGTTTTTCACATTTCTGACAGAGTTGAACAAGTTTACATTTCTTTCAGTGTTCCAGACAGAGGGCATTTTGAACGTTAATTATGTCCATATATCTTGCATTTTTTGCTGAACCTGCCAGCGTAAGGCACCGGAAAATTCTGCTGGCTGCCAATCTTTTCAGATCGAATGGATCGGAAGGAGAGACACTTAGAAGCAATGAGGAATTTGCAACAGCAACGGTATGTGATGGATGGCAGTTATAGGAAGGAGAGAAGTCTCAGTTGCAGTCAAAAAGATGGGGTAACTCCAGGAAAGTTAAGTGAGATAGGCAGTTCGTGCAGGAGTATTGTGTGGATAAACCCATTTCCAGCAGGTATGCTGTTTTGGAAAATGTAGGGGATGATGGATTCTCTGGGGAACGTCGCAGGAACAGCCAAGTTTCTGATAATGAGACAGGTTCGAATGCAGTGAGGGGTACGTGTGGTTCGACGAGATCAACCATGTTAGGAGATTCTCTCGTTCGAGTTACAGACAGATGTTTCTGTGGCCAGCAGCAAAAAGTAGAATCTGCGTTGCTTCCCTGGTGCCATAATGAAGGATGTCTCAGAGATGGTTAAGAATGTTCTCACGGGGGAGAGGGGCCAGTAAGAGTTCATTGTCCACATTGGAACCAACGACATATGAAGTTTAATGGTTGAGATTCTGGAGGCAGATTACAGGGAGTAAGGCAGAAATGTAAAAAGAAGGTCCTCGAGACATGTAATATCTGGATAACTCCGGGTGCTACGAGCTGTTCAGCGCAGGAATAGGAGGATGGAGCAGATGAATGCATGGCTGAGGAGGTGGTGTATGGGAGAATGATTCACATTTTTGAATCATAGGAATCTCCTTTGGGATAGAAGTGACCTGTACAAGAAGGACGGATTGAACCTAAATTGGAAGGGGACTAATGCACTTGCAGGGAAATTTGCTGGAGCTGCTCCGGAGGATTTAAATTAGGAGGTGAGGGCGTGAGAACCAGGGAGATAGTAACGAAAGAGATCAATCTGAGACTGATACAATTGGGAACAGAAGCGAGTCAAACAGTCAGGGCAGGCAGGGACAATAAAGGACGAATAAAGGACATTTATTTCAATATTCCGAACAGGAAAGGCAGATGAACTCACGACATGGTTAGGAACATGGGACTGGGATATTACAGCAATTACAGAAACATGGCTCAGAGATGGGGATGACTTGCTGCTTAATGTTCCAGGATACAAGATGGATAGAAAGGGAGGCAAGAGAGGCAGGAGTGGCATTCCTGATATGGGATAGCATTATAGCTGTGCTGAGGGAGGATATTCCCGGAAATACATCCAGGGAAGGTATTTCGGTGGAACTAGCCTAAAACTAAGCTAATACCATTTGCATACATTTGTGTCATATCCCTCTAACACATTCTTATTTATGCATCTATTTAAATGACTTCTTAATGTTGTTGCTGTAGCTGCATCTATCACTTTATCTGTCAGCGTATTCCATATACAAACCATAGTCTGTACGGAAAGATTTCCCTTCAAGTCGCTTGGAAATCTTTCCCGTCTCGCCTTCAAATTATGCCTTCTTGCTTTGAGCTTCCCTTTCCTTGGCAAAAGACCTTTGTTATTCACCAGATTCCTGGGCTCCAGTTAAAATTATTCCAGCCTATCCAGCCTCTCTGTATAACTCAACCACAGTCACACCACCATCTGCCCGCCTCCTCATATCCCAGAAAGGTTTGGGCAGAATATCTTGTAAATCTTTTCTGCACACTCTGTCGTTTCATAATAGCCTTGAACCAGTCGCTGTGATTTTTGGAATAAAGGAATCACATTTTAAAAAATGAAGTTAAAATGAATGCCTTTGGCAGAATGGCGTAAACGTGACCGTAACATATTTCTCCAGAAGCATCATTAAACGAGCATGGTTTTATACATTCTTCTGGATAAATCAATGACAACTCATGGATTGTTTGTGAAATTTGTGATTCTCAAAGCTGCCAAGAAACGATGATGATGTATTTACTGGGTGTACATGTCCTGTACAAGCGTATTTTAACATCAGCAAAATAATGTGGATTCAAAACCATTGAGCGGTCGTTGACATTATTCTGTTTTTTAGGAATTATGTGTGGTGATCAAATTGAGACGAATAAGGTATAATGAGTTTTGTACACAGAATAATGTAAAGTTCTGAATGAGCTGCATTCTAAGTTTCATTTGGCAGTCAACGTTAAATGGCAAAAATAAGTCAGTGAATATAGAAAATTGATTAGTTTACTCGAGAACGGTGAGGACTGCTTTGATAAAGTGGAGAATACATGATGGGCCACTGTTAGCAGGAGAAAGTGAGGACTACAGAGGCTGGGGGTCAGAGCTTAAAAATGTATTGCTGGAAAAGCGCAGCAGGTCAGGTAGCATCAAAAGAGAAGGAGAATCGGCGTTTCGGGCATAAGCCCTTCTTCAAGAATGATATACTCACTGCGACCCTTGTAGAGGGAGGAGGAGAGCTACTTCTAAGGGACGCAGTGATGGATTGCCATGCGGATGGAGGCATTTGATGTGCAATTGATTGAATCTCATACGACATCCACATTCAATTTATTTTCTATTAAAATCTATAAATATGAATGAAGAAATTGCAACCATCTCTGCTCATTTTTGCATATTCTCATGACCCTCGATTTTTTCATGATGCCTCCCTGTCTGCACTTTTTGAAGACGAACGTCTCTGCGCAAACTAATGAATCCAGCGTCTGCAATAATTTGCTGCTGTGCCATTCCGAGCAGTGATTGTGACGCCTCTCCAGCAGATGCAACCGTGTTGGCATTTGCTGCCACAATCACACCTGGATGAAAAAAAAAATTCTCTGTCTCTGACGCAAATAACTGTGAACTCTGGGAAGTTTCCAGCCTTTCACCGAGCTTATTACTTTATTTTAAGTGTTTGTCTTCGACATGCTGAGACTTTTCGTTGGTTTCTCGCATCGAAATTACGCGTTCTTCAATACGGCAACTCAGAGATATATTTTGCAATACAAATAGTACTCATGTCACTCTAACATGGCAGCCTCTATAGGCGAGGTGCATTTGGATTGACAAGTTGGGAACTAGTGGCAGAAGAGATGGCACTATCGGGACCCAGAACCTTCAGGGGAATCAGAGCAATGCCCTGTGACCAAGAGCAAATAGTGCCTGTCGACAAACTCAGAGCAGTCAAATAGAAACTTTTTGCTACGTAATTCGACCTTTCTGGATCAGAATCGGAATGCTTTACTGTCACTTTATTGCTTCCTTTTTCACCTCGTTCTGGCCCTTTAAACCTTGATTTCCTGGTTGGTCTCGAATTGATGAGCTCCTCTACACGACTCATACTTGTCCTTTCAGTCTGTCTCGTCAGACAGCAGATCACACATCCCTGTACAGTCATATATTTACACCATAAGACTTAGAATGAGAAGAAGGCCATTTGGCCCAATGACTCTGCTTAGTTAATAAATGAAATCCTCACTTATCTAACAATCTTTAGTATCACTGTCTTACGTTATTCCCATATTTATTAAAACCTGTACTGATTAAAAATTCATATCTCAGTCTTGTATACACATAATCGTCAAGCGTTGACAGGCATTACAGTGAAGTATTCCAGATTCACAACCTCTGACAGGCGAAAATCCTGAAAATGTCTGAGTTAAATGTTTGTGCTTGATTGCACTTCTTCTGTTGCTGACAGCTCACATTTCCTCTTGGACGATCAGTTTAGCTTCGCTGGATTCTACTCCATGAGATGAAAATATCGAGTGTATGTTTGTGATAGATGGGATTCCAACTCCATCAGGACTGTGGAATGGACAATTCTGGCGATTCTGTTATGGGCGATGCATGTGTGACAAGTGTATTGGTACAGAAGCATTTCAAACAAGATGCATCACCGTTGCCCGTTCAGTCATCCCTTACTGCAGTCTAGATTTTGGGCCTTTCCTGTCTCGACCTGCTCAGTCAAAGGTTGTCCAGTGGAGACATTCATGTTGATGGACATTAAAGAGTATGATGTGTGCCGTATTCACCCTCAGTGGAGTCTCCAATTTGTTTTCATGATCAACGAGACCTCATTTATGAAATGTTGTACTGGGGAGAGCAGGAGATGTCAATCAGTACAATGTTTTCTTTAATCTATCTGACCTGCTGTCATTGAGATTTCTGTGTTTCTGAACCCAGTTTTGACGATTTCCAGAGTTACTCCTTTCCCACCTCTCTCACACTGCCACGGGCAATCGTGATCCTGTCCTGCCAATGGGATAGGAAATAATTAACGAAAGTGATGGTGGTTCCTGAGATATTTCCAGTCAGGCCTTTTCTTGATCAGTCAAATGGGCAAGATACATTTGCAATGGGGAAGTGAATAATGGCTGACAAGCTGAAGGAATGCCATTTTTAAGGACGTACATTGTATCTTCAAAAACTAACCTACACCCCTCCCCCTGCATTGCGCACGTATGCATGGAAGCACACATGAAGGACCTCTATTTCCCCAAAACCAGGAGTGAAGGCCATGACACCAGACGAAGGCAGCCTCCTCTGAAGTTGCCGATTGAGCTTTAAGCAGTCTCGGATGTCTGGAGGAAAGCATAGCATTGTCCTTTCCACTCCTTCACGGTGAGGGGTAACCTGATGACAATCTCACCATTCCCATTGAGAAGAACGAACAAGAGGCAGCCAGATGATCTCAAAATCGAAATTGGCCTCACTGAACATCCGGCTCGAATCTGCCACTAAGATCTCCTCAGCCCAGATTCCACATAATCAGTTTGAGTGAAGTTCAGAAACAGCAAGGAGAAACAAATGTTGGGGAGAGTTGCATATCGATTTCAAAACCCCAGTACAAGTTTTGTGCATGAATAAACAGGAAGTTTGACTTGTGGGGATTGAAATTGTTCATGGAACTTAACACGTCTCATTGAATCTCCGGGAAGAAAGCAGGTAATATCTCAATTCCGACGAATTTTCATCAAAAGAGTTTGTTTCAGATCTTCAGCACACGCAGTTCTTAGTTTTATTTTAAATGTGCAAGTGGTAATGAATGTCTTAGGAAAAATGTTAATTAACAGCTGCATAAGATGACACTCATCCCCCACTCCATTACGATGCAGCTGGCAAATGTCTTTAGAAGGAGACATCAAATAAAGGAGATGTAGCAATCGCTGATACCAATGTTACATGCAATCATTTTAACGAGGAATGTGTGAACATCCTGTACTATATTAGGAGGTAGGGCGTGTGCAGAATGCATTGGACTCTCCCCCCAATGAATTCCCCAGGCTGAATTGATAAGGAGCTCCGAACAAAGATCGATGTCTAAACACATGACACAGGAGGCCTCTTGAAAACTTCTCCAAAACAGTAGAAAATAACAGCAACATGAGGAACTGGGAATGCTGCCTTCAATGACAGAGAACGTGTGGAAGTGGGGACACTGCATGAACAAGGAGACATTATGTGGAAATGGCAACTCCAGTCAAAATAACAGGGGAATGTGGAAGCGGGCATATTGTCTGAAAAGAGAGGGACAGGTGGAAGTGCAAATTTTGCTGATCGTACCAGTGACCACATCGAAGTGGGAATCGTGTCCAATAAAAACAGGAAACATTAGGAAACTGGAATGTCTCAAAAATAACAAAGAAATGTGTAAGCAGGAATGTTGTCCAAAATAATTAGAATATGTCGAAGTGGTGATACTGTTTCAACCAACAGCATAATGTGGCTATTGGAATGTCATCTCAAATGAAATGATAATAAGGAAGTGGGAATTGTTTTGAAAATAACAGGAGGATTTTTGAGGTGGGAATGCTGTCTGAAGTTGATTTAATTATTCATTGATATATTTATTGTCTCTCGTATCTTGTTCCTAAACGTCGTGAAAAGTATTTTATACTTTGGCCACTCTCTAGTGCCATCTTAAAGCAAAAGGAACATATGACAAAACTCCAACTTTTTACAAAATCTCCAACTTTACTGCTCTTTCATGGGCAATGCACCTGGGAGCCAGGCATGAGGGTTGCCCTGGCACTGCCACTGGAACAAATATCACTCCTCTTCAGCGCCATCTTTCCGTTGCCACTATGAGTCATCGCTGGACCTCACAAACACAGACACCACTGGTGCTGACGGGTGCAGAAACTGGCAAACTGCCGTCACTATGAGCATTGAGAAACCAGCGGCTGGATCATACAGATTCAACATGGATTTATGAAGGGAAAATTATGCTTCACAAATCTGTTGATTTTGGGGAGAAAACAGGATGAGGCTGTTGATTTGTGCAATCAGCCAATGTCATGATGAATTATGCAGCAGGTTCAAAAGGCCGAATACTTTCCTCCTGTTCTTGTCATTGGTGCTTCTCCAAGACGGTTTCGGAAATCCGTCGGTCATGTAGCCCTGGCTGAGGCCGCCAGGTGTCGTACGAGGCCCAAACGCGCCTCGACCACAACCTCAAGGAATCTGCGTTCAGACTGTTTCGAGAATGCAGAAGCCACGGTCAACAGCCTGCGATGCTGGCCCCATTTATCGCCACAGAGCTTTTCACTGAAAGTCAAATAAAAGGAAATAGAAGATGATGAGAAGACTACGGGAGAAGAGAAAAGTAAAGAAACGAAAACAAAAGCGGTTTGAGCAGACGACCTGGTGCTCAGCAGCCCAAATCCAACTCCATTTTAGAGGAAACCAGGGACAATGACAGGAAATATGTGGAAGTAGGACTACTCTATAACATTGCACGACCACATGAACTGATATTTGAACACTCAGCAGTCTGCACTTGCATGCCATCGACAGCAATATAATGTCTACTACGTAGGAAAACTGATACCTGGACTCCCAGAATTATGCAGAGTCTGTATTATCTACGTAATGCAATGTCTCCAGTACTGCAATGTACACAGCGTGAGAAGTAGTGTCAACTGTTTTTCATCAAATTCTTATGGTCAAGCAAAATAAATCCTTGACACTAATTTATAAATCACCCAGTACCAATTCGTTTATCTAACTCTAACAGTAAATAAAATAACTGAACTGTGAACAAACTGAATAAACGCCTTCTAATTACAAAATAATACCTAATAAAAGTTTCCCAAAGAAACCTGACAAGATTTGCTGGCGTGCTGTTTCAATAGATACAGGTCCCACCTTTTTAAGTAATCCTAGAATTTAGTCTACCAAACTATAACCAAGTTACATGTCTTCCGCGGTGGTTTTTTGCATCAGCATTATTCTCTAGTTGTGTCGCTGTTCTCGTTGGTATTTCGATGGTGTTTCACCTCAGTCATACAGAACCGTGAGGGATAGACATTTACTGTCGGGAGCTGACGACCGTTAGATCTGGAAGATGGCAGCCAGCTCTGAGGCCTTTGTCCAACTCCCCCCTTCTTTTATACAATTGGTGAGATATCAGTAATTTTTAATATCGGATTGGTCCTGTGATGTCAGAACTATCAGGCTTAAATTTATCGGAATCAGGAAACTTATTTCCTGGTTCAAATTGATTGCTTAAATTCAAAAGCCTGTCGACTTGTTTAAAAAAAAAACTGCTGATTGTCCTGCTGACTGTACGGCCTTTTGATACACATTTCAATTCGGGTGCTTTCTGTGTACGTGCAGACTTTCAGGCGACTGCTCACCGACATCCATTCTAAATCCCTAACAACAGAAAATGCACATAATCTACAAAAGCGGACATGCAATGCTTTCATGCCAGCATTGGGCAAACACGAAATTCTAACTTCCTGACTCACAATCTACAAGTTACATTTTCAGTTTCACAACATTTGGATGGCATTTAATTGCAGCAGAGTACTGTCCGAACATTGAACACACAAGTTTACAAAGAGATGCTGGATCATTTCTAGTCTTTACTGTGTGACAATGCAAACTTTGTTAAACTCTCAGACTGAATAGAGCCTTGTGTTAGTGTTAGTGGCGAATATTTAACAGAGAGATGAACTGTTCAAAATGGTCAGAGACTGCTTCCCGTCGTATCACTGAAATGTAAGTATTTCTGTCAATTGTGCCATCCACCAGGCGTTTGGGTTGCTTTTCTGTTCGTGTTCTGAGTTTAGTCCTTAGATTAGATTAGATTAGACTACAGTGTGGAAATAGGCCCTTCGACCCAACAAGTCCACACCGCCCCGCCAAGCGAAACCCACCCATACCCCTACATTTACCCCTTACCTAACACTACGGGCAATTTAGCATGGCCAATTCACCTTACCTGCACATCTTTGGACTGTGGGAGGAAACCGGAGCACCCGGAGGAAACCCACGCAGACACGGGGAGAACGTGCAAACTCCATACAGTCAGTCGCCTGAGGCGGGAATTGAACCCGGGTCTCTGGCGCTGTGAGGCAGCAGTGCTAACCACTGTGCCACCGAGCCGCCCTCGTGCAATGGAAGTTTTCTCTCTTTGTTTCAGGAGATCCCGTTACATATTCGAAATTTATTCATCATACCTAGGAAGCACGAAACCAACTTTAAAATAAGGGCAGCGTTTCCATCAAAATTAAGATTGAATGCTCTTTCATAATTATAGATTCATAGAGTCCTGCAGCCCGGAGATAGGCCCTTTCACCCAAAATGATCAATGCCGACTAAAAGTTCACCCATACTAACCCCATTCCCCTGCACTTGACCCATATCCTTCTAAACCTTTCCGATCCAATGTATTTGTCCAAATGCATTTTGAATATTGCTAATGTACTCGCCTGAACCAATTCTGCTAGCTGGTAATTCCATATGCCGACCAGCCTCTGCATAAAAAAAATTGCTCTTCGTGTTCCCTTTTATTCATTCCCGTCTAATCTTCAACTGATGCCCTCTTGTCCTTGATTCCCCAACACCGGAAAAAAACTGTCCTTGTCTCTCAAAATCTAATCCAATCCGATGAGATCCCCCTCAGTCTCCTATGCTATAAAGAAAATGTTCTATCTTGTCCAACCTATCCCGATAACTTTGAAAGTCGAGTCTTTGCAACATGCATGCAAACACATTCTGAACTTTTCCCAGTTTAATAACAAATGTTCTGTAGCACGCTGAGCACAACTGAGCACAGTACTCCAAGATACGACCTCGCCAACGTCCTGTACGATGGCAAAGCAACTTCTCAATTTTAGTACTCAACGTCCTGTCTGATGAAGGCCAGTGTGTGATAAGACTTTTCACTGGTCTGTCTACCTGTGACTCCACTTTCAGGGAACTGTGGTCCTGAACTCCAAGGGCACTCCGTTCCAGCACTCTCCTTAAGGCCTTAACTTTCACCAAGAAAAGCAAATCTTCATTTGACTTTACAAAATGCAAGGCCTCACTCTTATCCATACTAATCGCTCTTTGTCATTTCTCAGACTGATTAAGGTCCTTCTGCAATTTATGATCATCTTCGGAACTGTCCATGATTCCGTCTACTTCATGTACTACATGTTTCAGTTAATAATGTCAAGTTACCCAAAATGCCTTCTAAAATCAAATTTCCAATGTAATTTCTAAAATCAATCTTATGTACCTCAACTGTTATCTTCAAGGACCCGTGCATATGTAAACCATTTGTTCGAGGTAGGGTTAGGATTCTAGTTACATTTGATCTTAGTTAGTGAAATGTCATTATGATGCGCACAACGTGGATCCAATCCTCAACGTTCATCTGTCATTATTAACAACAGAATAGTTTCTCATTTGCTATCAATCGTCTCCTTCTTCCAGTCATCGCATCGTGCAGCTGACAGACTCTACAGAGAAATATGAAATCACCGGTTTTCCTGCTCATCGTCTTGGTGCTTGTCGAATCTATTACTGTGGATAGAAAAACTAGAGGTTTTTTTTGTTTGTAAGTACAATTATGTCAAAACGGATGTTATCACCATCAGCTCCACAATCGTGTGCTGTTTTGGAATTGAATTTTGACATCTATTTTGCTTTCTTTCAAGCAGTCAGAATCCCATTCCTGCCAGTTCTGAATGAAAAGTTAACATCTCATTTTGGAGAATTTTCGAAGAACTGTTCAATTCAATTTGCTAATTATCTGCCCACAAAACTATGCAGCAAGAACTGTTCTAAGCAGCCTGGTTCCCACGTTGAACAGGACATATTTTCAAATCCATTTTTGACCTGCTACTCCCGATCACTGCAATATCCTTTAGTCCTTTATATTGATACTTTTACTCGTTACATTCCTTAATGAGACAGTTATGAGAGCACTGGGCACTGTTCTCCTCTTTCCATCCCTTGGTAAGTTTACACGAGGAAGATTGTGCAAAGTTTTGGTGTCGACCTGCTTCGATTGGACCACACCAGCAGCAATGGATACAGGTTCAGCTGGCTTGACTACTTGGTTACATGACAGACGGGGCGTTAATTCTCCTGGCGACGTCCTCATTGAACAGTTCCTTTTTTGTCTTACAGACCCCATACCACCTTGTGAACTTACAAATGGAATTTGTAGGGAATCCCGTTGTCTTCCGCATGAAATTCGACAAAGTGACGCTTGTCTCGCAGAGAACTACTGCTGCAAGTCAAACCGGATGTGAAGCAAAAAAAAAAATCGAATGTGAGGATCGTGTGAGGCGCCAGCTAATTTCTGTTGATCGACTGTGTGCCATTGTGTGGATCCAATGACACTTGACTTACTGCTTTCTGAATTGTATAAATAAAATTAGTTGCCTTGCCTGTTGTCAATGCTGTAGTTTTGCCATCATTTGATGGGGGTGCTGGGGGGGGGGGGCGGAGGGAGGTCGTAAAAACAATTAGATCTATTCCAACAGCACCATCCTCACAGAGTCATATCGTTCGGCCACAACCATTTGTCACCATTCCGATTGAGGCCCTGTCATGTTGGAAGACTCGGTAAAAGAATCGTCATGCTGGTTTACACCTACCACCCTCTTTCAACTGACCGTCTTGTCTTCTACAACATTAAACAACTGTTGGAAAGCAGCCAGAAATCCTAAATCATTCTGGATTTCGGACTTTAATCGCCTTCATCTTAAAAGCCTTGGCTTCTCCGATGTCTATTCAAATTGATTTAGGTTTGAGTGCCAAAGTCGTTCCTGCAGTTCCTGGTGAGGGAAACCACAGAAAGGGAAATAATGTCCTTGCCTTCCATCTTTCATATCTTCCTTCCTCGAATACATTTATCCACATAATCATTGGTAGGAATAAAGGCCACTCAGTTCTTAGTAAAGATGCAATGTTGCTTTCGCACTGAGGACACACTTCTGTTGTTGGGTATTGTCATTGAGTCAAATCGAGCAGAGCCTGCATCGATCAGAAAGTTCCAATCCGGATATTCATGTGGCCCCAATGGGGTTTAACACAATCACAATCTCTTAAATAACGTTGTAGCATATTCCTCATGCATAATCCTCTCATTCCGCTCCTGACAGACCTGTGCAAATTCATCTTACCTGGCCTTTGTGAAGTGAAGGCCAAGGAGATATGATGAATCTCTGCAGTTCATCATTAACATGGTACACACGGTTTTTTCAGAGCTTCCGTGGTGTTGTGAACAGATGCTTTTGTATGTGGCTCCGAAACATTCACTCTAAGTTCATAGAATCCTGACAGTATGGAAACAGGCCATTCGTCCCAACGTACTCAATCAGAGCCTCCGAAAACCATCCCATCTCGAACCATTCCCCTACCGTGCAGCACTTCTCTTTCCCTGTCCAATACACCAAAACTACATGTTCCTGAAAACTATGTGCAATTTAGCATGGCCAATTCTCCTTGCCTGCCTACCCTTGGACTGTGTGAGGAAACCAGAGAACTCGGAGAAAGCACACGCAGACACTGGGAGTTGTCTGTTTGCAGGTGCTGAAAGGCCTGCGGAGTTCCACTGGAGACTTTCCAATTTGTTCACCTCTGAGAAGAAGTCCCGGTTTCAAATTCTACTGATTGTAGCGGTATGTCCTAAAATATTCAGCCGACGGAGGGTCACTGTACAATGAATAGAGCAACGGCAGTCCCTCCTCCCACAATTCCGCGCGTTTGTGAAAGGGTTCTATCTTTCAGCTTGTGGGTCAGTCCATAACAGCAATGCGAAAGTCCCTGGGGGCCAGGCGACGAGCCAGTCTCTATTCCAAACGCTGAGAATAATGGGAATGGTACTCTGGATTCCTGTTCCTCCTTCTATCAAAGCCAGAAGGGAGAGGCTTCATTGAGGCTGCAGGAGAGAATGGGAAATGTTGTCACTCTCAACTCTGAAGCTCTGTCCCCAAAGATATATGCCGGTCTGTGTGTTTCACTTCGTGCTTTTCTGACCCCATTCACAATGCTCAGTCAAAGATGTTGGTCCCCAAAGAGAGCCATCAGTCACCTACTGACCAATTCCTAGACTCTGGGGACAAGGAACTATGTCCGTTGCCCATCGAGATCAGAAACACACATTCCGTCCAAAACTCTTGGTCAATGTGGCTGAGCCCAAATTCTGTGTGTTCAACCGGATCTCCCTGAATTTATGCATTTCAAAATTAGCTTCTAACACTCAATTTGGGTTGGGCTGTTAGATGAAGGAAGGTGTTACGGGAAGATGTCACTTGAAAGTCTGGATGTCGGAGCTCGAACATATTTCTCAAAAGCACACCACACGAGGCAGTCTTCACCTTGGATTCAAGTTGCAATCGGATCCTTTTCTGATATTCCGTGTTCCTTTCGGTGGACACCTAATATTTACACACAGAATGGCATCAGTGGAACAGATTATGTCATCATGACCGTATTTTTATCCATTTTTTGATTGTATTTCCCTATGTGTATCCTGAGGTTTCATGAGTTAATTCTCTCTCTGCTTGCCCATCTTTCAATGTCTCGCGACGTCTCTCCCTCTTTCTCCCTGAGAGCTTCAACTGCTCCAGACGTTTAAGTGTTTCTTTGATTTTATTCACTCCAGGATTTGGTATTTAACACCATATGCAACTGCAACTTCAAAAAGTAGTACATTTTTGAAATATTATGTTTCATGTGTTGTAGGCAAATTCCATAGTGCCGTTACAAAAAGAATTTCAAGATCTTGACCATGCAGGAACGGGCAAAATATTTCAAAGTCAGGATTGTGAGTGGCTTGGATTGGGGACATGCATGGTGTAATGTTCACATATATCTGCAGCCCTTGTCCTTCCAGGGGGAAGTGGTCATTGTTTTGGAAATTGCTGTCTGCGGATCCTTGGAGAATTAAGCAGTGCGTTTTGTAGTTGGTAAACATTGGTGCTACTGTGTGTTGAATGTGAAGGGACGTCATGCCTGTGTACCGCAACATGAAATGTAAACTCTGTTTTCTCTTCACAGATGGTGCCAGACCTGCAGAGGTCTCCAGCAATTTCACTTTTTGTTTGTCCCTCACTCTTCTGAACATTTCTTATTCACATAGCCATCCAGAAGTCTTTTAAATGTTACACGATTATAAAGCTCATTCCAATCATTCACAATCTTTGTGTGAAAGAGCTGCCCCTTTGGTCCTTTTTACATATTTCCCATCTCATGTTAAGCCTGTGCCTTTTTGCTTGGACTCTCTATTCCAGAGGAAAAAAAATCTATTTACTCTCTTCTTGTCCCTCATGATTTTATAGACCTCTTTAATTTCATCACTCAGCTCCTGACTCTGCAGGAAAAAATAACCCCAGCCTAATCAGCCTATTCCTCTATCTAATCCTCAAAACCTTCGACTCTGGCAACATCCTTGTAATATTTTTCTGAACCCTACCAAATTTCACAAGATCCTTCCTATATCTCAGAGAATAGAATTGCACACAATATCCCAAAAGTGTTCTAATCAATGTCCTGCACGGCTACGACATGATCACCAACTTCTCTCGTGAAAGCAATGACCAATAAAGGCAGGAATACCAAAAACTGCCTTCACTGAATTATCTACCTCCAACGCCAATGAGCTGCAAAACTATTTACAAAGTGCGACCGCTCACGGCAACCAATTTGAACACGAAAAGCTGCCACACGCATCAGAATGTTCGTAAGTGGAAGAGCTGTGCTCGCTTTGCTGCTGACGGGGCAAAGACAGCAGTAAGAACGCTGTTACTGCATCAATAGGCGTGGGCCAATCCGTAAGAAATAAGATATTGTGTGAGCTCCTGTAGCTATTTATGACATAGTCAACTGAATGTTTCACAGTAATGCAGACTGATTCTCAGTTCAAGCAGTGAAGAGTAATCAATCCACATGACTGTTCCATTCACATGACCACGGTTTGAACCCAATCCGCACGAGCCTGTGGAACTATTCACTGGAGAATCATTGGAAATTTCGTAGAAAGGGTGTGCATGCTCGACCCATTTGATAGTTCCTCCGAGGAACTCAGTGCAAACTAGGGAAACGATCGCTAGTGATCCTTGCAGCCTTCATCTGGATGTCGTGTTTATTTTTTCTGGTACATCTGTAAGTGCTCAATCTTCTGAAATATTGATTAGCACAGATGGTGTCCAATTAGCCTGTTACACCTGTACTGACATGAAGCAGGATCATGATTGATCTGTGCCTTCATACCATCAGAAAATTGTGATACCTGAATTGGAAAAAAAAACATTTCAGAGGAAAAGGTATCAAATTGAGCATCAATCATTTTGATGAAAATAATGGCATTATCATTTTCAATACAGTAGCCAAAACGACTGCCCGCCACTGATCTATCCTTACTTCCCTCTAACATGTCATGCAGCATAAAAACAGACCTTTCGCTCAAGCTGGTCCATTTTGGTAAACATGTCCACCTATGCCAACCCGATTTCCCAGCACGTCGCTCATATCCTCCTAAGATTTTCGTATTCAAGTATTTTCCCAAATGCCTTTTAAATGTTGTTAATATACTTGCCTCAACTACCTCGAAGTTACACCTAATTTCCATGGTTCTGTTCTCCATGTCTCGATGTTAGACCACACTGGAAGTAATGTACACTGCTCCAATAATAACAAACCTCTGTTAGACCATACTAGGAGCACCGTAGTATGGTGCACAGTTCTGATCTCCATTATGCTCAGTGTGATGCTGTTTTGGTGCCACATTGTATTGAACATTTTATTAATTGAGACCTCATTTGCTTTTCGCAGCTAATGAGCTGGAAAGTGAGTGTGAAGGAAGGATCTGCAGAGAAGAAGACAGTCATGCAAATAAGATTGCCTGCAGTAGGAGATGTTCCTTCAATGCCATCTGCTGCTTTATTATAACACATAAAAACGGGTTGTTTCCGATTGTAAGATTCATCTGACTTCCGACTAATACTCGCTTTCATTTTTATCAATCAGTTTCTGCTCTATTCTCAAAATGTAACCATCCAATAACCAACTGCTTTCTAAAACATGGGAGTAATTCTCACTGCATTAATTACCACATCTTGGACGTCTGTGAGTTTTTAACTGGGATTAGTTTGTGCACACTACGACAGGAGAAATAGAGTGGTCCAAAATGGGAGGGACACATTGCCATCATGGAGCTGTATTATTATCTACCCAAACAATGTCACTGCCCCCTGTATTACTGTCCCAAGCGGTGTCTATCTCTTCATTTCTGCACTCTTGCTACCACCTCCCACTTCCGGTTTCCTTGTCGAAGTTTCCCCCAACATTCCAGCTCTCTTTCCATTTCGGTATTTCTCTGTTCCTAACACTCCTCCTTGGTCTTTCTTTATCACCTCTGTTTCTTCCTTTGTGATTCTCCATCCTTTCACCTCTCCTTGATTCTCACGCCTTATTTAACCTGGTCTACTTCTCCCTTTGTATTTTGCACTCTTTCTTTTCTTAGCTATTTATCTCCCTTTGTTTCACCCCAGTCTCGTTCCATCACCTGTTTCTCTCCCTCTCTTATTATATCCTTCAGTGTCTGTTTCGCTATTTCTCCCCGTTTCCCTTCCCCTTTTCCTCCTGCTGTATTTCTCACTCTTTGTATTTGCCTTCTGTTTGTCCCCATAAATTTTCTGTCTGTTTCTCCCTCTTTTTACCGGTTTCTCTGATTCTCCCCAGCTTTCTCATAACATCACCATTGGGATCCCTATTCTGCCCATAGAGTCCACACCGACCCTCTAATGCTCACAATCCATTCCCATAACCCTTGATATATTTCTCATCGCTAAACCACTATGTTTGCACATCCGTGGACAGTTAGGGCAATTGAACATGACCAACCCACCCAACTTGCATATCTTTGGACTGCGGGAGGTCATTGGATCACATTCATTTAACCGACACAGGCACAGTTACCCTTGGATGGTTGCTTTGGGCTTCTCGGACCAAAAAGGCCTGTTTCCACACTGTGGGAAATCAAATCTAATTTCACTCGCACACCACCTCACAACAACAGATAGTTAAGCGAAGGACATGTCTCACCTGACAACCACGAGTGTCAGCGAACGGGATTTGGAGGGGCGGGCACTTGCAACATTAATCTTCCCAAACAAATGTCCGTGAAATATTTTTTGACTCTGACATTGTTTATTTTTGGAGTAGAACAGAGTGAGGATGCGTGCAATTGGGAAACGACAACAACACCCAGAAAATAATCCTCTAAGCTCGACCACATATTTTCTGACAAACCTCTCGCTCTCACTTGTTCTGTTCCCCAGCCTACATCTAATTTAATTTTTCTTCCCTATTCAGAAAGGCGCTGTCTGAACTCCAGGGTCTGAAAACACATACGGGTGAGACTGGAATGTCACAGATATCATTGCTGACGCCACAATATATCAAGGAAAATAAAGCTTTTTGTATTATTTTAAAGGCATCAAGTGGTATGGAGTGTAAGTGGGAATATGATATTGAGATCGTGGATCATTTACCAGCAGATTGAGGCGGCAATGAGATGACACCAGGTCCTTGTTTTCGTAGTTCTGGGTCTCTCTCTCTCTCTGTCAGTGTGTGTTTCACTCTGTCTGTCAGTCTGTCTGTTTGTTTGCCTGGCCTTCAAGGAGAGGTGTAGTCCTACTCATATTGCGGCGCGGAAAAGGTGTGGGGTGCCGATTGGTCTATCTGCACTCCTTTTGAACTATTGTCGGGTCTCTCTCTATCTGGGTATATGTGTTTTTTATGGATGTATCTCTTTCCCTGCCATTGTCTTGCCCTTCCTTTCTCTAGAAGGGAAACCGAACAGCAAGCTGCATATTGAAAGTATCAGAGGAGGCAATGTCATTCGTCGGACTGATGGGGAGTGGGGAATTACCGGGAGCAGTAGCACTGTGTGGAGTGACGGTTGGGATCAGTCTCAGCCATCATCTTCTTGGACAGCGTTTAGTGTTTTTCACTGTGAGGTCCAGCCTTTCGAAAAGGTCCACCCACACGCCCCAATGTGGTGGCGGCTAACCTTTGAGGATTGAATAAGTTCATGGAAAGGTGATGGCCCGATTGCAGACACAGCCGGGAACCCAAGAAGAAGGAATAATACTCATTTCTTCTTCTAGTCAGCTCCTCCCAACCGGAAAAGGACAGTGGGCAGAGCGAATCTGACACGGTTTACAATCCTAGTTTCATGGAAATTGACTCCAACAGCCACACGTTCAGAGGCAAATGAGAAGCCAAATCCTGCAACGTGAAAACTGGAAAAGAACAGGAAACCTCGGATTGTGCAGATCAGCAAAGATTCCCGAAGTCTCTTTCTGTTTCTAAGTTTATTTCTGTCTTGTTCCCATGTTCTCACTCAACTTCGATTTCTCTCTCACTCCATCACTCTAGTTTCTCCCACAGTCTGTCTTTCTCTCATCTGTTGTCTCCATCTTTTATTGCTCAATCTGTCGCTCTGCTTATCTCTTTTATTGTTAGCCTGTACGTGTGTTTCTCTGTCCCACACATTCTCATAATTATCACTGTTTTTCTCATTCTATTGTCCCACTCACTCTCTCACTGCCCCCATTTATATCTTACTCTGTTGCTGTGTCCCTCGCTGTCTGTCTTTCAATCCCTCGTTTCTCTCACACTTTATTTCATACATTCTCTTTCCATTGATATATTGCTCTTGTCACTCTTACGCTGTCTCACTTGTTTTGTTTCGTCTTAGTCTCACTCACTATGTAACAATCTGACTCAGTGTATTTCATTTTCCGTCTCTCACTCCCACTGCATCACTTGTATCTGTGACATTCTTTGTCTCTCACTCTTCCCTTCTCCTTTCTTACACTCAAACATTCTGCCTTTCTGTCATTAGCTGTCGAGCTGCCTGTTTCACTGTCCGTCCCTCTCCCCTCTCTCACTCTCTCCATTCCTCTCTTTGCCATTTAAACACAAACACTCTTGCTCTCAATCTCTGATTTGCCTCTGTCTGTTTTGCTCACACTCTCACTGGAGATTGCTGGTTTCAGTGTCGATTCTTTTCAGAACGGTTTTCAGCTTCAGATTCGTAATTTTGCTTCCATTGCATCTTCTCCAACTTTTGTTTACAATGGAATACTTTCTTGACACACTCCAGGTGAAATCCACTGCCTCCCCTTCGTTACTCCAAAGTGAACGGGCTGTGTTTGAGGGTTTGTCTTGGGTGATGCTGTTAAGCCATCAGATGTTTTGAGGACAGATTCTGTACAAGGTCTGTGCTAACTCCCCAGAGCTGAGTTGCTCTGAACCCAACAGATCCATAACAATACGTTCCAGGTTGTATGGTACTCGACAGGCTGAATCCGTGACTGCTTAAAATCAAGAAAGGCCGTACTCGCCTTCCGACAAATCCCGGGGTTGAACCACCTCACTGCATCTGCATTTCAGAGAGTCTGTCCAAATTTCATTACCTCCTTCACTCGATCAAATTGCTGTTCACTTTCCGTAATCCCACAAGCTGTCAGAGAGATGGCTATTCCAAGATTTGTATTTAGAATCCCGGCTGTCTATAAACTGAAACTGAATGATCTGGTCCAAGTGATGTTGGGACGATGTTTCCGTTGACAAGGGAGAATAGGATCCGACGGCACAGCCTGAGAATAAAGGGAAGACCTTTTGAAACGTGGAATCTATGCTGCTGTTTCTTCCTCCGTTGCTATGTCACTGCCTGTCACTCCCTGATTTCTTTCACACTTCTTTGCATCTCACCCATATATCACTCATTCTCTCTTTGCCCTCCACTCTGTCTCTTTGTAATTCTTTCTGTCAATCTCACTCTGTCTGGTTTTATGTTTATTTCGATATATGCATATATCGTTCTTTCATCTCTCTCACTGTTGCTTGCCAGTGTGACGCACATTGTCTCACTCACTCTCTCTCGTCTCACTCTCACTTGTTGTGGACCAATCTGATTCACTCCCTTTCACATTCCGCCTCTCACTGTCCCTGCCTCTCTTCTATCTGTGACTTCCTGTGAGTGCCTGACTCTTACCCTCTCGCTTGTTTCTCTGCCAAACATCCTACCTTTCTTTGTGCCTGTCGTGCTTCCTGTTTCACTGTCCATGCCTCTCTGCCTCGATCACACTCCCTTCATCCGTCTCTTTGCCGCTCAAACAAAGTCTCTATTGCACTCAATCTGTGTGCACGTGTGTGTGTGTGTGTGTGTGTCTGTCTGTCTGTATGTGTGTGTTTCATTCTCTAACTACAGCTGCCTGGTTGAATTGTCGACTCTCTGAACATCGATTTGAACTTGTTGTTTCCGGATGCTGCTCCACACAATACTTTCTCTGACGTTATTTTTCCTAAATCACATCTTCCTGGCTGACATGCCAGGTATTGTAAGGAGCGATTCAGGACATGGTCCATCCTAACTCCCTGGAGCTGAGTTGTTTTGAACAAAACAGACCTACAATAAGACAATGACAGAGCTCTCGTTCCTGTGAATATGGAACGGGACTGGTCAAATTCGTGAGTGTTTTAAATCATTCGCATCCATACTCACATTCTGCTATTTCCCGGGCTTGCTCCATCAAAATGCCTTGGCATCTCAGAGACTCTGTCCAAATTTCACTTTACATTTCACTGGGTCAAGCTGCTGATCATTTTTTCCCAATCGCACAGGATGCCAAAGAAATGGCTATTTGAAGATTTGCATTCAGATTCCCAAAAGTGCAGACGTGGACTAGTGAATGGCCATGTCAGACTGCATACTTTAAAGATGTTTCCATTTGTACGAGCGAATAAAGCTCGACAAGACACCCTGAGAGTAAAGAAAAGCCCTTTAGGAACCGAGACAAGGAGAAATTTCTTCAGTCAGAGATTGATGAATCTATGTAATTCACTGCCACAGACGGTTCTTGAGACTGAGATATGTAGATTTTTGATTATCATAGGATCAAACATTACGGGGGGGGGGGGTAAGCGGAAAAATGAAAATGAGAAACTTATTGTCCAGGATTAAATGGCGGAGTAGACTCCGTGCAGTAATTTCCGAATCCTATTGGATACATTCTGGAGAGATGGGACCTGTAAAAGAAGTTCGGGTGCACCTGAACTGGAGAAACAATAGTACCCTCTGCGTGAGGTTTGCTGGAGTTCTTTGGGACGATTCAAACTAGATAGGTAGGGGGCTTGGAACAGATGGTGCGGTAGGTCGTGTAGCGCTAGACCCATCCGGAAGAGGATTTCTGAGAAGGGGCTAGCACTTGATGGAGCAAAGGTACAGTCATTGTGATGGGTTTAATTGTGGCCAATTTAAGACAAGTATCAAGAATAAATGTGAGCAACTCAGAATGTAGATCAATACTTCGACCAGTCATGTTGTGGTCGTTACAGAGACTTGGATATCAAAAGGCAGGAGAGGTATTGGATGTTCCTGGGTCGAGACGTTTCAAATCAGAATGGACGTTTTCTGTAAAAGAGTTGGGGGAGTGGCATTGCTAATCAGCGATAATATCACAGCTGCAGAAAGGAAGATCGTGGAGGAGGGTTTGTCTCCAGAGTCAGTCTGGTTGGAAGTCAGAAACAGCAAAAGAACAGTCATTTCATTGGGAGGTTTCTGCAGTCAACCCAATAGCAACAGAGTCACAGAGGAAGACACTGGGAGTCAGATTTTGGAAAGGTGCAGAAGTAGCAGGATCGTTATCGTGGGTGACTTTAACATCCATAATATTGATTAGAATCTATGTATTTCAAACAGCTTGGATGGAGCAGTTTTTGTGGGGTGTGTTCAGAAAGCATTCCTGACTCAAATTGTGGATAGGTCGGCAAGAGGGGAGGCCACATTGGACTTGGTGTCTGGCAATGAGGCATACTAGGATTTCAGATCGCAAGTGGGAGTGCTTAGCAGCGACAGTGATCACAACTCCCAGACGTTTACGTTTCTCGTGGAGAATGTAGGAACAAAAGGTTTGAGAAGGCAAGTAATTGGAGGAGGGGGGATCACAATTCTATCAGTCTGCAATTGAGGCTCCTAAATGGGAATGGATGTTCACAGGAAAATGCACGACAGAAGCCGGAAGGTTGCTTCGGAAGCTCCAGCTAATAGCGCTGGATAGGTTTGTGCAATTGCGACAAGGGAGGAATATTAGGTTGAAAGAACCTTGAGTGACAAGGATAATGGAACGTCTTGTCATGAGGGAGAATTGCTTTTTATGGCCCCATCTAGCTCTCCTAAGTCCACTCTTCAGGTCTTTGTGAACTTCTGAAACCCTATCTGATCATTTCTGGCTCAACCTTAAGTAAACTTCCTTCTCCCTTGATTCAGTATTCACAACAGATGGCGCCCTTGGCGTTTCTGGTGACAGCATGAAGTAGATTGATAGAATCGAGCCGTTGGTGTTAGGAGCGAGGTTGTGTTGAATATTTTGAAAAATGCAAGAATACATAAATCCCTTTGGATAACAGAATGTACTCTGGGATATTACAGGAAGCCATGCAAGAGTTTGCCTCTGGCCATGATCTTTGTGTCATTACTGTGTACTGGTTAAGTGCCACATCGTTGGAGTGTGGCAAATGATACCTCACAAATCTTATTGAATTCTTTGAGGATTTGGCAGCACATGTTAATAAAGGTCCAGCAGTAGGTGTGGTGGATAAGGAATTTCACAAGGCGTTTGATAAAGTTCTCCATTTTAGGCTTATTCAGAAAATAAGGAGGATCGGGATAAAGAGAAGGCTGGATGTCCAGATATAGAATTGGCTGGCACATAGAAAATGGAGAATGATAGTAACTGAAAAGTTTACAGCCTGGATTTCGGTGACCAGTGGTGTTCCGCAGGGATAATATCTGGGACCTCTGCTCTTCGCGATTTTTATCAATGACTTTAGTGAGGAATTGAAGGTGGGTTCATTACTTTACCAATGACATGAAGTTTGGTAGTGTTGTGGATAGTATGGAGGGCCGTTGTAGATTGCAACGGGACATTGCAAGAATGGAGACATTGGCTGATAAGGAGGAGGTGAAGTTCAACCTGCAAAAGTTTGATGTGATTCACTTTGGAAGGTCGAATGTTAACGCAACGCACAGAATTCCTGGCAATGCGGAGTAACAGAGGGAAACATGTCCATAGATCGACCAAAGTTGCCATCCAAGTTAATAGTTTTGTTAAGGAGGAGTACGATGTGTTCACGTTCATTAGCAAGGAGATTGAGTTTAACAGCTGCGTGGTAATACTGTAGCTCTATAGACGCCTGGTAAGACCACTCTTGGGACATTGTATTCAGTTTGATCGCCTCATTAAAAGAAAGATTGACAGAAAGTGCAGAGTGGTCTTCCCAGGATATTTCCTGGACTGGAGGGCATATCGTATGAAGGAAGGTTGAGGAAAGTAATGACGTTTCTCATTTGAGCGAGGACGTATGAGAAGTGACTTGATTTTCTTGCACAGTATGTTGCGAATCATAGATAGAATCGATAAACAGATTTTTGCCCATAGCGTTAATGTCTATCACGAGGGGGAATAGTGAAGCTCATTGGACGAATGGTCAGAGAAGATGAGAGAGCTGGTTTGTTCATACAGGCAGTGGTGGGTAAGTGGAATATACTGTCAACAGTGGTAATAAAATCAGATATTTTTTTAAGCGACTAGTCCATCGTCACGTTCGCTCAGTGGTTAGCGCTTTTGCTACACAGCACCACTGACCCGGATTCGATTCCATCCTCACTGGAATGTCTATGTGGAGTTTGCACGATTTCCCCTTTTCTGCGTGCTTGCCCTCCTGGTACTCTGATTTCCTTTCGGAGCCACAAGTATGTGCAGGTTAGGTGAATTGGCGATGTTAAATTGCCATTAGTGGTCAGGGATGTGTAGGCCAGGTAATTTAAGCAGGGGAAATGTAGATTCGTAGGTGTGGGGCCATGGGTTTGGGTGAGATATTGTTTAGAGGACCAATGTGGACCTGTTGGCGAAATGATTTGTTTCCACATAGTGGGGATTTTAATTCTATTAGTGCAATAAAAGGTATGTCGGTTTGCCTGATCTTAGAGTAAGATAAAAGGCTGGCACAACATCGAAGACCAAACGCCTTGACTGTTTTGTACTGTTCTATGTTCTTTATTTAGGCTTGAAATTTCACAGAATCTGGGAGGTTATTGGGAGATGTAATCGAATTTCGGATTACTAACAGGAAAAGATAAGATATAAGGACAAACAATGTGCACAAGTTGACGTTGAATTCAAATATGTGCTGGTACAAAATCACGGAATTCGCGCTCTCGAGTCATTGTGGGGAAACTGCAACGTATGGATTACTGCGAATCAAGAAGGCAGTTCACCACCACATCCTCACAGAGACCACTCGGGTTGAGCATTCAGTGTTTTTCCCCAACCAGAGATGTCCATATCATAGTCTGAGAACGAGGGTCAGGCAATGCAGGAAAGATGACAGAACCCACTTCTACACTAAAACAGTTCTGGAGGTTTGGAACTCACACCCTCAAATGCTTAGCGATGCTAATTCAATTGTTACATTTAAATGTGAGATTGATCATGTTCATTGAGGCAGAGGAGCAAGGGATATGGTCCCAAGCCTTGCATATGGAGTTGTCTTACAAATTAGACATGATCTTCCTGAGTAGCTGAACAGACGCAATGTGCCAAATAACCTATTCCTATACCTACATATTTGTGAAAAATTGACTTCAATCCTCGACATTTCACTCATTACTCGGGCCCTTAACTCTGCTCGCTTTATGATGTAAGCGTTAAGGAGATATTTCCAATTTTTCATTACGGTTTCTGTCAGTCTGAGTTAGTGATCTACACCTTATTAGAACGTAAAGTGCAGCTAGTCGCCATTGTATCAATAATTGATACCACCAGTGTAAGCTGTGAAACCATAAAGAGAGGATGGTTGTTTCTTCTCTCATAACCACAACGATGATGTTGGCGACACTGTTATTCCTACTTGGAACCCTGGTATATATGGAAGCCACCACAATTGGTAAGTTTTACTTTTTGTCTTAGTTGTAGAGGTTTTTTAATCTCCGCTTTGGCAAACATGGGAAGCATGGCTTGGAACAGTAACTGAAAAGTTCTTCCGATGTATGCTGCCATCTGTGTGTCTCATGTGTGTCTATTCCGTCAGAACATACTGTTTTTGTCATCTTGGAAGAGAAAGAAATTTTGCTAAGACTGAACAAGTCACTCATCAAAGCACTGGTGGAATACTATAAGTAACGGTGGGCATCTTATCTGAGGAAAGATCATAAGATCGGAAGACCACAGAAATTGGGCCATTTCGCCCAGCGAGTGTGCTCTGCCATTCAAACACGGCTGGTAGAGTTTTCAACCCCATTTTCACGCTTTCTTCCTGTAAATTTTGATCACCTTCTCAACCAAGAAACTAACTATATCAATCTTATATGTACTAAATGACCTGGTTCCATGAACGTCTGTGGCAATGCATCCCATAGATTCAACACTCCTTATCTCGAAATGTTTATGTTTATCGCCATACTAAGAGTTCTTCTCTACACTCAAAGGCTGACTCCTCGATTTCTCGTTTTTTTCTGCCAATGGAAAACCCTTCCAAATTCCACTTTGTCCAGGACTTTCAGTCTTCTGAAAGTTTCAATCAGATATAAGTGATTGTTCTGAACTCCATCGAGTTCAGTCCCAGAGTACGCAAATCTTCCTTAAATGTTAAGTCTTTCATTCCTCGAATGACTCTTGTGAACAGCTTCCAGACCGCTGCAGAGCCAATATATCATTCCTCAGGTATGAGGTCCAAACCTGTGCACAATACTCCAACTGTGGAATGACCAGATTTACAGTGCCTCAGATGTACATCCGTGCGTCTTTGTTCTCGTCTTTCGAGATGCTTGATAACATTCTATTTGCGTTTCTGATTACCGACTCAACTTGCACGTTTACCTGAAGAGGATCATAGACCAGGAGTCTCAGTCCCTTTGAACGTCAGATTTCTGAATTTTCTCCCCATTTATAAAATAGTCCATGCTTCTACCTGCTCTCCTAATCTCTAAACCTGTTTGAAGCCCCCATGTCTCCTCAATTTTACCAGCCCCTCTACTTATCATTGTCTCATCTGCAAACTTAGCCAGAATGCTCTTAGTTGTTTCATATTGATCGCTAATATGTGAAGTGAAAAGCTCTGGTCCCAACACTGACCTTTGTGGAAAGCCACTGGCCACGGGTTTCTTTTCTGTTTTTATCCCACTCTCTGCCTTCTGCCAGACAGTCAATCTTCAACACATGCTAGTAACTGGCGTTTGACAGCATCCGGCCATTTCGTACTAGGATGTTTCCTTCGGCATCTGATCAAAAACATTCTGGAAGTGGAGATAGACAACATCGATTGGCTCTCCTTTATCTAACCTTCTCTATGCCCCCTCAAAAAATGTAAAACTCCCCTTGATAAAACAATACTGAGTTTGCCCTGTTTTACGATGCATTTCTAAGTATTCAGAATTCCCGTCCTTCACAATGGATTCTAAAATCTGACCATTGACTGAAGTCAGGCTTTTCATTCTGTAATTTCCTGTCTTTCTCCATATTCCCTTCTGAAACAGGGGTTTAACATTAGTAAGCTTCCACTATTCTAGGAGTCCCCCGGAATTTAGTGATTCCGGGGGACTCCTAGAAATTAGATACACAGACATACACACACTCCCCCTCTCTCCCACCTACACATACATGCACACACACACTCTCTCTCTCACGACCACGCTCCCTCACATGCACACGGAAACACACAAAAATCCATGGGGTGATTTCTTTTTTAAATACAACCTTTAATTATCTCGGGAATACAACTTGAAAGAAGTTCTGGGATTTATATATTAAGGAATCTGAACCTGCAGCCCCATTCGAAAAGACAAAAGACTTAACAGCAATCTATATTTTTTCAATATATTGCATATGTGTACGACATATTGATATTTTGCTCTAAATGCTTCTGTGTCCTGTAATCCTATTCCACGAGATACGCAACAAAAGAGCAGCGCTCCCCGGTTGCACTTTCAAATAAACCTGTTGAACTATAAACTGATTTCGTGCGATTTTATATAAAAAAAGTCCACCCCAGTCAAATATCAGCACTGACATATCATCAAATCGAAGAGCAAGTTTGATTGGCTAAACGGCCGCCTTCTGTACATCCAATTTCGTGTCCAGTGTCTGCAAATGGATGCAGGTTGAAAAACGTCGTGGAATCTGAGTTTCTCCAAGTGGGAATTCTGTTCTCGACGCTTTATTAGTGAGCTGGAATTATTGATCATGACTCAAGACGTCTGTTCTCTGAGGTCGTGTACCTACTCACAGATACCAATCTCATTTTATCCCGGTCTTGAAGCATCCTTCCTTATCGAGACCTGTTGCATTCTCTGTCACATAATCATCATAGAATTGTACAGTTCAAGTAGGACATTCTTACGATCGTGTATGTCCTGATGTTGGAAAGTGCTGTCCATCTAGCCCCATTCGCCAGTATTATTTTGATACCCTATCTAAATTCATTCCATTGAACTCCACATGAAGCTCTGTTTTGAAACCTGCTGTGGAATCAGCCTCTGCCACTCTCCAAGGCAACGAATTCCAAATCCCAGCACCTCTCTGGGTAAATAAGTTACAGAGTTATTGACTTTGGGATCGTTCCATTCTTATGCTCGCCAAAATTGTCGATGCACTTACACTCCCTGAAGGCAAGCTGCTTGAGTACATCACAATTCCTCACCCCAATGCCTCACAGTGAGAAGGCACTTCTCAGTTGTCAGTAGACTGTACCAATATGAGGCTGGATGTGGAGAACTGCACACAGTTCTGGTCTGCACGAACAATTATTGGAACACAGTTCAAGCAATATGCACCCTTACAACTCCAGGAATGTCTGGTTAGAACAGCAAGGGTTAAATCTGCATTGTTCTGGCATTGTGTACTTGAATCACGTGGCAGGTGGATGTCCTATCGCATCTGACTGTGAACATCAACGAATCTTTTTTTTAAATTTTTATTCTCTCTCCTAGCGCCAATATTTTCATGTATTTTGGAAGGGAGTTACTGCAGCAGCGTACCATGTGAGAAGCGTATTTCAACGAGGGTTAACGGAATGTGCCCCATCTTACAAGTGTGTTGCGTACGCTTGTGAAATCGAAGAAGGAAAGAGCAACATGCAACACTGGAAAACATCTGTGTTTCTGATTGGAGAGTTCTGTCATCCCATCAATTCAGGCTTCATGTTATTGTTTCGACTGAACGATCACTGGCCCACTTCTTTCTAAACTACGTGAATAAAACTGGGTGATATTGCAAACATTGATTTTCCATGTCTCACTTCACTTTCATATCAATGTCTTAACACAATGTCAGGAAGGAAGGAAGTTGTCAGAAAATGGGTATTATGCATTGATGATCTTTACACTGTTGTAGCTTAGCTGACATGTGCGTCTTTGGTGTGGCCACAACTGGAGGATCGTTTGCAGTTCAGGTCCCCACACCATAGGAAGGATGTAAACACTTTGGAGAGGCAGGGAAAGTGGTTTACAAAGATGTTACTTGGATCAGAGACGACTGGTTACCAACAGCCTTTTGACAAAATTTGGATTGCTCGTGCTCGCGTTTTGGAGCTGAGAGGTGATTTGAAGGAAGTATATAAAACGATGAGGGGCTTGGATAGGTTATCTTTTCGGACTCTTTTGTCCAGATTGGAAATTTATTAGGCAATGGTTTGAGGTGGGGGGACATGTTAAAATGATAAGCATGACACAGTTTTTGTTTATCAGAGAGAGTTGTAAATGTCTGGAAAGGATTGCCAAAAAGGTGGTGGACTTGGATAGAATAGCAAAATTGTCAGGCAATTAGATAGATGGAAGAACAGGCAATGTGTACAGCGTTATGGACGAAGTGAAGGCAGAAAGGATTAGTTTGGAATAGTACACTTGTCTTCACAGACATATTGCAGAAGTCTTTGTTCCTGTGCTGTACGCTTCTCTCTTCAATTGAGCATTTTGAGAGGCGGGATATAAACGGATTGTTTTTCTTGGATCATAGACAATATTGGGCAGGCCTGTTTCATGTGAAGAGGTTTATAAGGAGCAAGAAAGAGTCAACAGAAAGTAGCTGCTCTCCTCAGTCCAATGGGGGGACACAATTGGGAATTGAAAAGCATAAGATCTCGAACGGCATTGAAGGTAATCTCCTATCCTTTCTGAATCTCTGATCGAACAGACACCAACAGCAGCCCGCAGACAATGTAATTGGCTCGTTATCCACTATTCTCTTTGGGGAAGGGGAGCGTGATGTTCCATTCAGTGGGCTGTTTTCCCATCTCCAATACATCACTCCCCTAGTTCCAGGACTGGAGGGGAGTTTGGAGGCGCACTGGGAAGTAGCAGGAGAGAAAATGTGCGCTGCCTGCTAGTATACTACCGAGAGAACACCAGTCGCGTCACTTCTTCAATCATCAGAAAAGTAGATTTACAGTCTCATGTAGTGGCGTGTATGTCGGTGATAATGATAAGGTTGTGGGTGTGGATCAACTTGTGAAGACAGTACAAGTTAGTTTTTGTCACAATAACATATGTCTGGCCGCAGACGTATAGGCACAGAAGAACAGAAGTAATAACAGTGTTATGCAAATGGAGTTACTGTTGGAAATGAAACAGGTCAGTGATAACCACGGTAATGTGAGTCTGGACTCACCTGCAGAAACAGAGCAGGTCACTGGGAACTATAGTATTGAGGGTCTGTATTCAATTGCAGGGAATGTCCATGTCAACGGTCACGACAGCGCCGTGGCTCTGGTTAATATTAATTTAAATGCTGTGGGAATGGATCCACATGCAGATACAAAGCAGGTCAATGATAACCAGAGTGTTGTGAGGATCGAATCACATGTACAGATAGACCAGATTAGGGTTGAGCATAATGCTGTTGTTCAGAACCATGTAGAAACAGTGCAGTTCAGCGGTTGTGGGCCTGGAGTTATACACGGAGACACTACAGATCCGGCAGAATGAGGAGAGGGAGTTAGAAATTGGCTGAAGAGTAGGACCTCAACAATATTAATCTCTGAATAGCTGCCAGGGTCAAGTATTGGTGTTGCAAGGAATAGAAAGATAGGGGAGATGAATACATGGAGAAGAAACTGATGCAAGGGGCGTGTGTTTTTTAATCTTGGATCAGTGGAAGCTCTTCTGCTGCCAGGATGAACTGTAAAAGAGGCACTGATTGCTCCGAAAGTGGACAGCAACCAATATCCTCGCTGCAACTTTCGCTCGTACTACATGGGAGGACGTAAACTAGAGTGGCAGGGGATGCAATTTCAGAAGCAGGACAACAAGTGGAGAGATTGACGGGAAGGCAGGTGCTAACATCAGTGAATCAGAAAGAAAGGACAAGCAGAGAGGGGTGAATGAGCACAACAGCTCTCATGGTCTAACGTGTGTTTACATCAATACAAGGAGTATCACCGGTAAGACAAATGAGCGCAGAGCCTTGATCAGTACGTAAGACTAAGATATTGTGCCCACTGCAGAGACTTGGTTGAGAAAGGGACTGGAAAGGCTCCAGGGTTTCGTTGGTTGAAACGAGGTAGAGAAGAAGGTAAAAAATATGGAGGAGTTGTATTACTAATCAGACAGAATGTTACATCATCAGTCTGAGAGGAAATGCAGAAGGACACATCCATTGAGGCAAGAGGGCTAGAGCTGCAAAATGAGGTGGGTGCAAACAATCTGCCAGGATTCTAACGTAGGAACTCCAGCAGCAAATGGGAACAAATATGAGGCCGATTATGGAAAGATTCGACAACAAAAGAGTTTTCATAACGGGTGACTTTAACTTCCCCAATGTTCATTGGGACTCCCTCACAGCAAGACAGGGAAACAGAGTGGACTTCCTTAAATGCATGTAAGTGTATTTCTTGAAACAGTATGTAGATAGCCCAACTGGCAGAGGGGCCATAGTGTAACTTGTATTGGCTAATGAGCCTGGTCAAGTGACTGAACTTTCAGTGGGCGAGCCTTTTGAAAACAGTCATCACAGCTCGGTTCGGTTTTAAGATAGCTATGAACAGGGAGAAGTCAGGAGTTTCGGTCAGGTAAAAAATGGTGGAAGGCAATTTACATTAGCATGAGACAGGAGCTAAGGAGCTTTAATTGGGAGACGCAGTTATCAGGCAAGGCAACATTTAAACAATTGGGAATTTGTGAAGATCTGGTGTGGAGAGTCCCGGACCGACATGTTGCAGTACGGTGGACGGACAAAGGTAGCAAGGTAAGCGACATAAGAAAATGAGGGTGGCTGTGAATTTCTTCAAAAGAGAAAAAGATGCATGCGTAAGTTTTAGGAAGCTAAAATTGTACGGGCCAGTGAATACTTTTTGGAAAGCAGGTAAGCACTCAAGCGGGGAGCAAGAGAGCAAAAAGGGGCCATGAAATGTCCTTGACAATTTAAGTTGAAGAGAATCCGAAAGCGTTCTATACATATATTAAGTACAGACGTATTACTCGGGAGAAAGTAGGACCACTCAAGAATACAGGATGGCATTTATGCTTGGAGGCAGAGGATGTTTGAGTTCCAAAGTGAATAATTTGCATCACCATTCTCTCCGTAAAACGACATTGAGGAGAGGGAGATATGTGTGGAGCATGCCTATAGGCTAGAACATTAAAGAACAAGAAAGTGGTGGCATTGGATCCCTTGAAGAGTATGAATGCAGATAGCTTCCCAAGGTCTGATGATAGCAACTGCAGTTTATTGAGGGAGGCAAGTGAGGCGATTGCTCAGGCTTTGATCAAGAAAGTGGTCCTCTCGAACCACTGAAGAGATCCAGGAAAAATCTGGAGTAGGCTATGTTTTCCCTTATTCAAGAAGAAAAGTAGGGAGACAACTAATGTCGGTAGTATTCACCGTGTTCATCATCTGGAGCCACGTGCAGAAACAGAATAGGTCATTTCGAAGCAATTTTTCCCACTGTTTTACTTACTGTGACAGAGTTGGTCAATAGTGCACTCAGTGCTATGGCCCTATAGTCCCAGAGCAGGTCAGTCACAACCACAGTGCTGTCAGTCTGAAGTAAAATGTGCAGACAGCGCGGGTGGGTACTGACCACATTACTGTGGGTCTGGGTCAAATGCAGGTACAGTGCAGATGAGTGGTAACCATAGCACTGTGTGTTGGGACTTATACGTAGAGAAGGAGCAGGTCACTGGAAATCACATTGTGGTGTTGCTTGACTGACATTTATAGATAGAGCAGTTCATAAATAACAATTATGCTCTCCTTCTGGTGTCACATGCAGAGCCAGAGTCGAACAGTGGTACCCACAGTGCTGTGGGTTCAGAGACACAGAGACAAACCACATAGTGGTAACGATGATGCCGTGGGTCTGGAGTCACGTACTGAGCAGTTCAGTGGTAGTCACCGGGCTGTGGGTCTGGAGTCACATTTAGAGATAGGGAAGATCAGCATATTGACACAGCTGTTGGTCTGAATTCAGATTAGTAATAGAGCAGATTAGTGATAAACAGAGTGTTTTGGATCTGGAGTTACATATAGATTGTGCAGTTGACTGATAACCACAGTGCTTTTGGTTTGGAGTCAAATGCAGAGTGAAAACAGGTCAGGGGAAATCATTGTGCCGTTGTTCTGGAAGGAGATGTTGAGACAGAGTAGATCAATAGTACCCAAAGTGACGTGGATCTGCAGTCATCATTCATAGAAATGTACAACATAGAAACAGAATCTTTCGTCACCCATGACGACCAGATAGCCTAAATCTATCGAATCACATGTGCCAATATTTGGTCCATATCCCTCCAAACCCCTCTTATTTAAAATCTCACTCTGATGTCTTTTAAATGTTGTAATTGTAGCAGACTCCAACACTTGCTCCGCCAAATCATTTCATGGTCGCACCACGCTTTGAGTGAAAAACATGCCATATAGGTTTGAACTCCAATAACCTGGGGTGAAGACATGGACTATTCACAATACCCATGCCTTTCATGTTTTTATAAGCCTCTGTAAGCTTCCCCCGAAGCCTCTGACACTCCAGAAAACAAAGCAACATCAGTGCCGCTGTGTGTCTGGAGTCATATGCAAAGGGAAAGCGTAGTATTGGTAACCACAATGTTGTTGGGTATACAGACACAGAACGTCAGCGGTAATCACAGTGCTGGGAGGCAGGCGTCACTTGTGGAGACAAAATCGGGGGTAGTAAACAAAATGCTGCCGTTCTGGAGTCAACTGCTGACAGATATCCGCCCCTCAGAGTTATTCGGGGATTCTGACGAAGTTTTCCACAATGACCTTCAGTAGATTACCATTAAGCAACTATTTCTTCCACAATTTAATTGAATTCAAATTTGTCCATCTGTCTCGATGCCATTCGAATCTACATCTCATACGGTTTTCATTGAAACGTCTGGAGGAGCTCAGCACGTTTTGTTTCTTCCCTAAATCATAATATTAAAGAAGACATGCCACTCGTTTTCACACCAGAGATTTTAGACCAATAACACAGATCCTACAAGGGAGTGAATGAATGTAAACTGGATTGATTGGGGGCATTTTGCACAAAATAATCAAGGCAGCAAAAGCAATGCTGGCTTCAAATCTTGGGACTAGAAAATGAGAGCACAGAAGTTCTGGTTCAATTTCACAAAGCTCTGCTGACGCACGATTTGGACTCCTGTGAGCAGATATGTGAACCGGATCTCCAGAAATGTGATATTGACATTGAAGCAAGTAAATTGCATGCGACAAGAATGGCGTCTGCACTTCATGGGTCATGTGATCAGGAGGCCTGTATTCTCTTCAATTTAGAAGGTTAAGGGGTGACATAATTGATGTGTTCAATGGGTGATCAGTAAACAGCAGTGTATACAAAAATATTGTGATGTAGGTCCATCGAGTCGATTACAACCCTCTAAAGTACATCCGGACCAGACGACATCTTCAGCCTCCCCCTTTACACTTGGATTCCCAATTGCTAATCCAACAATGCAGCCCATCTCCAAAATGTGGGAGGGAACCAGAGAAATCAGAGGAAAGCAATCAGTCATGAGGTGAATGCGAAAACTCCACACAGCCAGTTGTGCATTCGTGAAATCAAGTCTGTGTCCTGGTGGTGTGACACAGTAATGCCAACTACTGAGCTATTGTGTTGCGTAATGAACGAATTTGAGGCGATGTCAATATTCTTGTGGCTGACATGATATAATATAATATAATACAATAACAAAATATAATGATATAATATGGATGTCGGTTTGCTCGCTGAGCTGGAAGGATCGTATCCAGATGTTTCGTCACCATACCAGGTAATATCTTCAGTGAGTCTCTGAATGATTCTTGATTCGGAGGCTCTCTGAAGATGTTATCTAGCATGGTGACGAAACGTCTGAAAAGAACCTTCCAGCTCAGCGAGCAAACCTATATTCAGAATGTCAACCTGAGCTACAAATGTTCTCAAGACTCGCCCTGATACAATTTAATGATGTAATATAGTATAATGTAATATGACGTGACATAATGTAAGACAAGGTAATATAATATAACATAATGTTACCTTCTTTATTTCTCCAGTTTTGACCCCCTCATCTGAGGAAGAATGTTCATGGAGTCAGTTAATTAAAGGTGCACCAAACTGATTCCTGAGTTGGTGGGACTGTTCTATGAAGAACGATGTGATCAGTTTGGATCATCTTCTCTGTGCTCGGACCTAAGCGGCAGAGAGTGGGAATTCTCAGAAAATCAGGTCATGACCTCATTGGATTGCAGATCGAGGCTCGAGGGGGCTCAATGTCCTGAATCTAATAAATTCTAATCAGACTATGTTGGTTGAAAGCAGAAAAGGATGCTCCCGACAACCAAAGGACTTCTGAACCAAATGGGGTCTCAGTCTAAGGCAAACAAGTAAGGCCATTTTCGACTGAGGCACGGGAACTTTCCTGGCCAAGTGAGTGGGGAGACTGTGGAATTATCTACTGCTGAAAGCAGTGAAGGAGAAAACATTAAACTTTTTGTTTGAAAATAGTTTGATATGGTTCTTGGAGCTCAATTGATCAAAGTGTACGGGGATAAAGCAGTAACAGGGATTGTGTTTCACGATCAGCCAAGGTCACATTGAATGGTGTAGCAATCTCGAACGGTTGAATGGTTTAATCCTGCTCATAGTTTCTATGTTTCTCTGTGAAACGAATAATGCTGTGATTCAATCGTGTAAAGATGAATAATTTTGTTCCAAGCAGACAGAATGGCAATCGACAATCAATCTGTTCCGTGAAATTGGTAAATATTTGACAAGATGAAATAAGATACTGGCAACATATGGTGAAAGTTTCAGAAACTAATAGAAATTGACATAGCATGTGGACAGCTTTGACTAGGTACATCATTTAATGTCTGTTAACGGAGGAAGGAACAGTATTCTGATTCATCTTATTAGTATGTCAGCAAGAAACGATTGACACGTTTAAGACTGTCAGCAAGAGAGGTGGGAGTGAGAAGAAAAAAGCAGGCATGCACTTCTGAGGCTTTATAAGGCTCCATTCAGATTAGACTACATTTTGACTATTGTGAGCAATTTTGGTCTCGTATGTTAAGAACACTTATCTCAGTAATGAAAGGTTAACATGTGGGGAACGTGTTCGGACTGTAGGTCTACATAGTGCAGTGTGATGCGGGGGGTTGGGGGTGTGGGTGGGGCGATCTCATTGAAACGTATAGAATACTGAATGGCCGAAAACGAGTGCATTTTGGGAGATGTTTTCATTTGCAGGAGAGACCAGTTTCGGAGTGTACAGGCTTAGAGTGAAGTTTAGACCCTTTACCGCGGAGATAATAAAAGATTTCATTCGCCACATCATTGTGAATCTGTGGAATTCATTGCAACAGGAGCCTGCGAAGTTCAGGTCATTGAATATATTTAAGAAAGAGATTGATAGGTTCGCCATTGTTAATGGGAGCAAGAATTACTGGGAGAAGGCGAGGGATTTTTTGAGAACCTTACTAGCCATGATTGAATGGCAGAGCAGTCTCGATGGTCTCAATTTCGTATGGTCTTATGTTCCTTATCATCCATTTCTTCCAGAAAATTGGAAAAATTACATTATATGAGAGGATACAGACACAAATATAACACAACTCTAGTTAGCTTAAATTCAGACATTTTTAACATGTTAAATTCTATTACAAAGAAAGTAACAACAAATACTTTAAACATTGACAATATCATCCAATACACTCAGCACAAATTTAGAGTAGATTTATTGGTAATGGCATATGTATTGTCATACAGTGAAAAGTATTGTTTTCCGTGCCATACAGAAAGGTCATACCATCAAAGAACAGTACAGTAACATAACAGAGTGCAGATTGCAAAGTTACAGCTTCAGACAAGCAGCAGAGGAAAATTAGCATGAGTATTTCAGAGGCCTGCTTAGAGGTCTGTTAGTAAAGTGTAAAACGTTGTTCATGAATCTGTTGGCACGTGAATTAAACATTTAAATATTCTGACCGTCGGAATAGGATGGAAGGCAGTATAACCTGGGCAATAGAGTCAAAATATTTGGGTATTTATATTGCCATGTTATTACAGAATAATCGACTGAACGAGAAAACAGACTATTGCTCAGATTCAGCAGTTAAAAGTCGATCTCTGCTGTGGTACTGCAGTCATGTATGGCCCAGACTGCGTGATGACTGCAGACTTCATTCAATAACGTGAGCCAGATGGACAATATTTGACAAAGACCCATTTTGAACAGGTTTGGGCAGCTATCATTTCCAATTTGCTTAAAATTCAAATATGTCGTGAATCAATCGAATGGTGGAGAATACCCAGTGGGCTAATGACCTGATTCTGTACATACCTTTTCTGCTCTAACTTCGTGCCTGCCTAAGATTTGATCCGATTTTGTACCCAAAGTGTCTGCCTGGACAGCTGGGAGAGGTAACGTTGACACTGAGCCACAACCTTCTGAAGGCAATACGTATCAATGAATACTGGACACACGCAAAACCGTGCCAGGAGTCGAGTACTGCTGCCGTTGTCCGGGATTTCCCCTGTGCCATAAAGAAACTAGAAGAGCTCCAACGGTAATAGTGTAAGCAATGATAGCACCTTGAGAGGTTTAAAGAGCAAAATATAATATACAGCAGAGACCATTTGGCACATTGTCCTTCCAAAACAAAATACGAACTCCAGCAGACCCCCTTTCCCACTTGACCGAGAGCCATCACTGTTCAGACGTTTCAAGAGGCTCATCCAAGTGCACTTTCTGGTAATGAAGCTTCCCTTCCCAATTATCAACCCAGGCAGGGCATTGCAGACTCACCACAGCCTGTGTTTGAAAACAGTTTTTTGAACTCCCCTCTCAACTCCTGCCTTTCACTTTAAAATGGTGGCCTAATGCTATTAAACGTTCGGCTAAGGAGACCAGCTGTTTTCTCATCTTGTCCATGCCGCTCATGTATCTCGCTCTTGCCCTCACTCGACCTTCTCTGCTTCTCATAAAACAAACTGAGCTTCTCCAGCATTCTGCATGACAGAACCTGATCACGCTGGAGAATTTTCTCCACTGAACCCACTCTCTGGTGAAATCATATCCTGCCCATAACAAGTGAAAAAGAACAACTGGCAAAGCAGATGGCACTTGAATCCGGAGTGGCTATATTGGAGGGAGGGGAGTGTTGCAGGTAGGCTTTTAACACTTCTTTTCAAGGTACTTGGGTTCACCGCACTGAGCCTAACCATTGCCCACTGATGCGAATTCGCCTGTTTTCTGTTTGTGAACTGTCATTTAACAAGTCGAGAGCTCGCAGAGAAGTGCGATGGTGCTGTTCCTTGCCGAAAATTTCAGAGAGTATTCACTATAGAGTCTCTGAACCGCTGAATGTAACTCCTGTTTTTTATCGATCTCACTGAGATATTGCGGACGTTTTGTAGGTGTTAATGAAAGCTGTGCTCTTGCTCCTCGGAACGTGGCCTTTTGAGGAGGCGAACACTGATAGCAGGAGGCTGAAAGGTAAGTAAATAGCTACAGGTGGATGCATCCATCAGTAACTGATGTGAAGGATTCTTGACAAAGTGAAGACAGCATTGATCATTTCCAGCCAGGCCTGGTACTGATTTCGATCCTGCTGGAATTGGAGATACACACTGCATCGCAAAGAAGAACCAAAGAGGAAAGTTAAGACATCCAGAAGAAGGGGTAAAAGATAGAATGAGAGTGCGAAATAAAGGTAGAGTGAGTAATGAGGGAGTAAGAGAGAAGGATAATGGAGATTGAGAAAGGAAGAGGAGAGAAGGGAAGCGACAAGAAATGCAATAAATAAATGTATTACAGAGAAAAATGGAGATGGAGACAGGAATGATGGACAAAGAGACACAGTTAAGGTGTTAGAGAGAGAGTAATGAGGAAGGCAGAATGTAGATAAAAGGGGTTAGAAAGCGAAATACAGAAGGTAGAATAATGAAAAGCTGAGAGAAACAGAGATAGGCGTTGCAGTATAATGAACAACAGAGAGAGAATTGTGGTTGAGAAAGAGAATAATGAGGTACAGAGAAAGAAGGTGAAAAGGTTTGAGAGATTTAAAAAAAACAGGCAGAGAAGAATGAGAGAGAGGGAAACCTGCATGGAAAAAAAATGTAAAAAAATTGATATTGAGTAATGATTGTGAGAGTGTTTGAATAAAAACGTCAGAAAAAGACGAAAACAGGTATTGAATGACAACAGCGAGGGAGCAAAAATAGCGGCGGTCGCGATAGTAATTGAGACTGAGAGATTGATGGGGGAGAGAGAGGGATAAGAATAAAATGTGAACAGAAAATCAACTCACAGATAGAGAGAGAGAGAGAACCTTCATGTGATCTGTTTGTTGACTTACGTTCTTCTGCCATTGTCAGGATCCTTGCTTCTTACAGTCATATCTAAATGCTTGCATAAAGCTAGCAGTTTCACGGACAGTTCTCGAGATTGGAGCAAGACAAAGTCTGGAGGGCAGAAGGACATCCAACGTACAGGTCCGTCTGAAACCACAGCACCATTGTATTCACTCACCTTTCATTACTTTTCATTCGCAGGATATTGGTCTGCGATATTGACCGTTCCGCCATTTGTTGCCAATCCCCAGGTGTACCCCTTGAGGAGAGTGGGGCTGAACTCCTTCTCAGACTGCCTCAGTCTGTGTACCGCAGACAGACCAGCAATAAAATGGCAGGGAGGCAGCGACGGGATTTTGTCTGAGTGACAGCGAATGAACAATCGATATATTTCACTTACACTTCATCCGATTCATTCATGGGATTTGGAAGGCGTTGTCAGACAGCAGTTATTGCTCTCTGTACTTGGCCCCTTGAGAAAGTGGCAGTGAGCTGCTTTATTGAAATAATGCAGTCTATGTGCTCAGTTTAGATCAGCGATTCCATCAGGGAAGGACTTCCACAATTTTAATCGAGCCTCATTGAATAAATGGTGATATATTTCAAGTCAAAATGGTGAATGGCTTGGAGGGGAAAGTACAGGGGTTAGTGCTCAAATCCATCTGCTGCCCTTGTGCTTCTCGATGGAAATTAACGTGGGGTTCGAAGATGCTAACTAAGGAATTTTAGTAAATTTTTAGAGTGCGTCTTGTAGATGGTACACATTGCTACTGAGCATTGCTGGCCGAGAGAGTGGATATGTGTAGATGTTTTGCCAATAAAGTGGGCTTTATTGTCATGGACTAAGTCAAGTTTCTTCACTGTAATTGCAGCTTCAAAAATCCAGACAGGTGGGTTTGACACTATTCACTTGTGCCTTGTCAATGATGAAACAATTTTGTGGCGAGTGGAGGTGGAGATGAGGAGCTGGAGGGTAAGGAGCTGAGAAAGGCGCAGCAGAATTCCTAAACTCTGAATCGCTATTTTGCCAGTATATTGATCTAGCTGCTCTAATATAGTTTTCGGTTCAATTTGAAGGAAGTCAATGTAAATAGATGACGCCTGGGGGTCGGAGGAATGGGGCGAGGGAGGTGTACAATAATGATGCCTCGATTGAACATCAAGGGACAATGTTTAGAATCTCTCGTAATGTTAACCTTTAGAACTTTGAAGGTTGGCAGGGAGTAATTCAGTTATGGTAACACCAATGAAGTTCAAGCGGCGACAACTACTGAAGGAGTGAGAAGGAGGCCAACTCGGAAGATTATGAGTGGGCATAAGTGGTGAAGGCGTGAACGGAAACTTGAAAGATAATTGGGTTGATGAAAACCTCTGTATGAATGAGTGAGTGTGGGGGAGTTTAGCTGATGGGCAGTGTCAGCAGTGCGTCCGCATCACCTCCTACTTTTGATTCCAAGTCAAGACAACAAAGCTACATGTTGCCACTTTATTCTGAATCTGCACAGCATTTGTGCACGAGCTGGCAGTGTCCGTGACTGTCTGTGTGTGTGAACGTCCATGTGTGTCTGAATGTGTGTGTGTTTGGAATTCCTTAGGTGTTATTTGTTATTGTAAATGTTGATATGTATGGCTATCTCTCCCTATGTGCTTGTGTTGTGTAAGTTTGCATATGTGGCTGTTTCCTTGAACCATGCATTTCACGTGCCTGTCTGGGGCGTGTGGTGTGTTTTTTGTGTATGTGTGTTTCAGTCACTGTGTTTATCTTTCTGTGTGCATTTATGATTCTATGCATGTGTCTTTGTCTGTGTTTCTGTGTGCCTCTACGTCAGTGATTCAGTCTCTGTGTATTGGTGCATTCCTGTGTGTATCGATGATTTTGTTTTATTGTGCACCTCTATTCAATGGGTTTTCTGTAATCGAGTCATAGAGACCTAAAGCATGGAGATATGCCCTTTGATCCAAACGGATCCATGCCGAACAAAATGGCCATCCACGCTAACCCCATTTCCTTCAAACCTGGCCCATATACTTCTAATCCTTTTCCATCCATGTATTTGTACAAATGACTTTTAAACATTCTCAAACCCTGAGAAAAGGACTGTTTGCATTCACGCTATCCATTCCTCACATGACCTCTTAGACACCCATTCAGTCTCCTAAACGCGAATAAAAAAAGACCTTGCTTGTCTAACCTCTCCCAATAACACAGACTACGGGAACCTGGCAGCATCCTTGAAAATTTTAATGCAGTCTTTCCAGATTAATATCATCCTTCCTGCAGCAAGGTGACCAAAACCGAACTCAATAGCCCTGATGAAGGGCCTTTGCCGGAAAAATAGATTTTAATGCTCCTCGGATGCTTCCTGAACTGCTGTGCTCTTCCAGCACCAATAATCCAGAATGTGGTTTCCAGCATCTGCAATCATTGTTTTTACCGAGTTCAATAATCAATGCCCTGTCGAATGAAGGCGAGTGTTCCAAAACCCGTCTGCACTGCCCTGGCTACCTGTGACTTCCCTTTCAGAGAACTGTGCACCTGAAATCCAAAGTCCCTCTGTGACAATCCGCTCCTTAAAGCCCGACTATTCACCATGAAACACAGACCTTGATTTGACTTTCCAAAATGCAAGACCACACACTTATCTATATTAACTATCATTTGCCATTTCTCGACCCACTTCCCATGATATCAAAGTTCTGCTTCCATTTCTGACAATCTTTCTCACCTTCCACCATACATTTATTTCTATTTTAGTGCCGTAGAACTTTGAACATGAAACAGTACTGGCCTTCCGGCCGTCAATGTTATACCGACCTGTGAAACCCATCTGAAGCCCAATCAAACTCCACCATTCCAGTTTCGTCCATATGAAAACGCAATGACAATTTAAATGCCCTTAAATTTGGCGAGTCCACTACTGTTGCAGGCAGTGCATTCCATGCCCCTACTACTATCGGAGTAAAGAAACTAACTCGGGCATCTGTCCTATATCTGTCAACCTTCAACTTAAAGCAATGCCCCCTCTTGCGAGCGAACACCGTCTGAGGAAAACAAAGCACTCGCTGTCCACACGATCAAACCCTCTGATCATCTTATAAGTCTCTACCAAGTACCCCGCAATTCTGCTCACCAACGAAAACAGCCTCAAGTCCCTCAGAATTTCCTCGTAAGACCTTCCCTCCATACCAGGTAGCATCCTCGGAAATCTCCTCTGAAACCATTCCCAAGCTTCTACATCTTTCCAATAATGCAGTGACCAGAACTATCCATAATAATCCAAGTGCAGCTGCAAAAGGGTTTTGTACCGCGGCATCACGACCTCACGTTTCTGAAACTCAATCTCTCTACTAATAAAAGCTAACAATCCATATGCCTTCAAAACAACTGCATCAACGTGTGTGTCAACTTTCACGGATCTATGGACATGGACACCGAGATGTCTCTGGTCATCTACACAACCATAAGCTAAGAACTCTGCATTGCTGTTGCTCCTTCCAAACTTAAACACCCGACAATTTTCCGCATTAAATCCATTTGCAACTCTCAGCCCAGCTAGGCAGCGGACCTGAGAGCCTCTTAAACTAACAACATTCTTTTCCACTATCCACGACTCTACGGAAGATAGAGTCATTAGCAGTTTTAACAACCCATTCTTCTGGGCCGTAATGCAGGTTGTTTATAAAATGACAAGCAGCAGTGGACATAAAGCAGATCCTTCATGTATAGCGCTAGTAAATGAACTCCAGGATGAACAATTCCCATCAACCTCCACCCTCTGTCTTCTTTCAGTCAGCTAACTTCAGATCCAGACCGCTAAAGCACTCCCAATCACATGCCTCTATATTTTTCACAAGAGCCGACGGTAGAGCACCTGGTTAAACGACTTATTTAAATGCATTTGCACCACACTAACTGCTTTCCCCTCATGCACATATTTTGTTGCCTTCTGAAAGAACTCAATCAGGTTTGTGAGGCACGGCCTATTTTTCACAAAGCCGTGTTGACTATCCCTATTCAGCTTATTCCTTTTCAGATGATTATGGATCCTCTCTCTTATAACCTTTTCCAACACATTAACCACAACCGAAGTCAGGTTCACTGCTCTATCATTCCCAAAGTAGTGTCTACTCCCCTTCTTGAACAGGGGAAAAACATTTTCTATCCTACAATCTTCTGGCACTGTTCCTGTGGAAAATGATGACATAAAGATTAAAGCAAATCTCCTTCCTGCCTTCCCAATGATTCTTATGATAAATCCCATCCGGCCCAGCGAGCTTATCAATTTTTACATTTGCGAGAATTGCTAACACCTCCTCCTTGTGAACCTTAATTTATCCAGACTCGTCGACTCTGTAGCAGTATTCTCCTCAATAACATCATCTTTGTCTGGTGTGAATACTGTCAAAAAAATATTCATTTTGCGCTTCCACTATCTCTTTGGAATTCACGCCGAACTTCCCAGGACTATTCTTGCTTGGCGCTAGTCTGACTCTCGTAATTCTTTTATTCCTCGGATAACGAGAGATAGTTTTAGGTTTATCCTTGATAATATCCGCCAACAACATTTCGTGTCTCCTCCTGGCTCTTCTAATCTATTCCTTTAGTTCTTGCTTTGCTAATTTGGAATTCACAAGTGCCCTAACTGATCATTCACATCACATTGCAACGTAATTCTTTTTCTTCCTCTTGATAAGACAGTCATGAGCTAACTTATTAATCATATCGTATACATTCGCATCCAAATCATTGATATTGATAACAAAGAGTAATGGGCCCAGCACCGATCTCTGAGGCACCTCACTGTTGTTTTGAGGATTAATCCATTGATGTGTGGGTCCAAGTCTCTCTCTCTCTCTCGCTCGCTCTCTTCCGCTCTCTCTGTTTGTCACTGTTGTATTGGAAACCATGTAATGCTGCCCTCTGCTGAGCCCACATGACATTGTACGATAAGAAGAATTCAACAAAGAGTGGGAATTGCTCAGTTTTCACGGTTGCCTCATTCATCCAATAATTTTTTTTTGTTGACAGATATCAATTCAATCTGTCCTTCGCAATATAATCAAAAAGAGTATTAACAGATTAAGATGGACATGGGCAATGATGATAGTCCCGCACCATTGTGTTCCCTCCAGGAGTTTTCAAAGATATCTCACTTAAAACCTGTGAGAGTCCAACAGAAAACATTGCAAGTTACTGAAATGGTAATTACATTCATTTCAACTTTTCCAAAAATGTCGTCAAGCAGAAATGCTTGCATGTAGTTGCAGGGTAAATGCATGGTGATACGAATGATGCCCAAGGACAAATTATTTATTTAATGCAGAAAGAGTATAAGCACTTCAGCTCAAGGGCATGTTTCAGACTGTGGTGTCTCCGTCCTTGGACCCTACGTCTCCTGTGTGTGTGTGTGCCTGTGTGTGCTTGTGTGTATATTTGTGTGTGTGTATGTGCATATCTGTGTCTGTGTTTTGTCGCCTGTGTGTGTATTTTTGTGGGTGTGCGTGCGTGTAGGAGTGTGTGTGTGCATAATTCTGTGATTTTTGTGTTGGCGCACTTGTTTTTCTGACTGAATCCCTTATGTTTTTCGATGATGTCTGCCGCAGGCTGTGCAATGGTTTCAGAAATACCAAAATGGAGTGATTTCATCGCTTGAAACACCACACAGTCAGACCTGCCCATGCCCCCACACGCACGCTGATAAAGTAATATCGTGTGATGTAGATCGGAGTAAATTAAAGCTCGATAGAGTTTCTGCAATTCGACAAACTTGTCAATCTTGGCGTAGTAAGCCTGATAAATTGCAGACTGGAATTGAAGCGAAATCACTTAACACAGAGAACTGTTTCCTGTCAGGCTTCCAGACTCATTCCGAGAGAACTGAAGTGTGTCCACAGCCCCTCAGTCCTACAGGTGATGTCATATTCCTGAAGAGACTGACCACACCTTCATTTACAAGTAGGCAATTCGATATGTGACCTAAACGCCAGGAATGAATAGAATGTTTCTCGTTCTTATAGTGGTTAGTATACCGATCTGTAAGGTGGTAATCTAAGATTCAATTCCCTGAAGAGGCAAGTGTAATGATTTCATTTAAACAATGAAAACAGCGACATTGGAAGTAAATTTTGATCTGGAAATCTTGCCCACAACGATTGCCCACTGGGGACAGACACGGGAAGTTTCTGTTCGAATCAGACACAGCAGGCCGAATCAATAGCCTGAGAGGAAGGGTAAGCCGCTTCAAATTCCAGAGGACATCTCCGTGAGCGTTTTCACACTTGCCTGAATCGGAATTTTTGGAAATCCAACGAGCAGATCCGTTGAATTCACGACCATTTGCTGGAGCACGATCGTAATGAACCGAGAGTCACCGCCATTTCGAGTTAATGTTGAGCAATCGGGCAGAATTCACGCATAATCTGACAGTTATCGAAAATCTAATAAACAATGACAGGGACATGACAGAGTAAACCAATTGTAACGTCTACTGCCACTTTTTTTTCTTTTTATTTACTCTTAGATGGTAACCGTTCATTATCCTGTCACTTACATACCTAAATTCAGTTCCTTAACTTCTTTCATTCGTATTAAATTATTAGAGAAAGCATTCCAAGTCCCATCCTGAAAAAGAGTTAAATACATGGACATAATCCATCAGGAGTGCAAAAAGTAACAGGGACCTGAGCGCTGAGTGAATTTTAACCTCGTGTACAACACCAGAGACTTTGAAATAAACTCTATCATACGCACTGACAGCCGGTAAGATACAGAGACAGAATGAATCCCGCAATGAGTGCATGTCCAGAAACAGAATCCCAGACTCCCAGGCATTCATGAATCTGACAGTGAGAGACATGGAGAAATCCTTAGTCAAGTACAGAAGCACGCACTGGATAATGCAGGAGGAATTCTATATTCGCTTGTACTACCTGAGATTGAGAGAAATGGGCACAACCTGCTGCACTTGTTAACGCACAAGACAGTTTTCGCGAATGCCAAACAAAACCCGTTGAATTAATGTCTGAATCTCTACTTTTCGATTGTAATATAGTTCAGACATCGAAGGGAAAACAGTATTTAACTATATTACAACTTGTCCTTGACTGGACAAAGTGTCCCAGAGATCTTTGGTCATCCCTGTATTTGACAAAAGGGCCCCATTTACGTCATCAGTCAATATGTGGATTCGCTTCTCTACTTTGTAATCTGCATTATTAAGGACTGCGAGGACATTTATTGCCCGGAATTTAGGACTCTGACAGAATTAGAACATAGAACATAGAAGAATACAGCGCAGTACAGGCCCTTTGGTCCTCGATGTTGCGCCGATCCAAGCCCACCTAACCTATACTTACCCACTATCCTCCATATACCTATCCAATGCTCGCTTAAATGCCCATAAAGAGGGAGAGTCCACCACTGCTACTGGCAGGGCATTCCATGAACTTACGACTCGCTGAGTGAAGAACCTACACCTAACTTCAGTCCTATATCTACCCCCCCTTAATTTAAAGCTATGCCCCCTTGTAATACCCGACTCCATACGCGGGAAAAGGTTCACACTGTCAATCCTATCTAACCCCCTAATCATCTTGTACACCTCAATCAAGTCACCCCTAAACCTTCTTTTCTCTAATGAAAACAGCCCCAAGTGTCTCAGTCTTTCCTCATACGATCTTCCTTCCATACCAGGCAACATCCTGGTAAACCTCCTCTGCACCCGTTCCAGTGCCTCCACATCCTTCCTATAGTATGGCGACCAAAACTGCACACAATATTCCAGATGCGGCCGCACCAGAGTCTTATACAACTGCATCATGACCTCAGGACTCCAGAACTCAATTCCTCTACCAATAAAAGCCAGTACGCCATATGCATTCCTCACCGCACTATTTACCTGGGTGGCAACTTTCAGAGATCTGTGTACATGGACACCAAGATCCCTCTGCTCATCCACACTACCAAGTATCCGACCATTAGCCCAGTACCCCATTTTTTTGTTATTCTTTCCAAAGTGAATCACCGCACACTTAGCTACATTGAATTCCATTTGCCACCTTTCTGCCCAGCTCTGCAGCTTCTCTATATCCTGCTGTAACCTGCCACATCCTTCCTCACTGTCAACAACTCCTCCGACTTTCGTATCATCCGCAAACTTGCTCACCCAACCTTCTAACCCCTCTTCCAGGTCATTTATAAAAATGACAAACAGCAATGGTCCCAAAACAGATCCTTGCGGAACACCGCTAGTGACGGCACTCCATGAAGAAACTTTGCCATCAACTACTACCCTCTGTCTTCTTCCATCCAGCCAATTCCTTATCCAAACCTCCAACTCACCCTCAATGCCATATCTCCGTATTTTCTGCAGTAGCCTACCATGGGGAACCTTATCAAACGCCTTACTAAAATCCATATATACCACAGCTACCGCTTTCCCCTCATCAACCTCCTTCGTCACCTTTTCAAAGAATTCAATAAGGTTTGTGAGGCACGACCAGCCCTTCACAAAACCATGCTGACTATCCTTGATCACATTATTCCTATCCAGATGTGCATAAATCCTATCCCTTACAATTCTCTCTAAGACTTTTCCCACAACAGAAGTGAGACTCACCGGCCTATAGTTACTAGGGTTATCCCTACTCCCCTTTTTGAACAAGGGAACCACATTTGCTGTCCTCCAGTCTTCTGGCACTACTCCAGTAGACAAAGAGGACATAAAAATCAAGGCCAATGGCTCTGCAAAGTCCTCCCTTGCTTCCCATAGAATCCTAGGATAAATGCCATCAGGCCCAGGGGACTTATCTATTTTCACCTTTTCCAGGATTTCCAACACCTCTTCTCTACATACCTCAAAGCCATCCATTCTACTTATTTGTGACTCAGTATTCACATCGAAGACAATGCCCTGTTCCTGAGTAAATACTGAAGAAAAGTATTCATTCAGTGTCTCCCCAATCTCTTCCGCCCCCACACGCAACTTCCCACAACTATCCTTGACTGGACCTATTCCTACCCTAGTCATTCTTTTATTCCTAACAAACCTATAGAAAGCCTTAGGGTTTTCCCTTATCCTACCGACTAAGGACCTTTCATATCCCCTCCTTGCTGCTCTTAGCTCTTTCTTCAGGTCCTTCCTGGCTACCCTATAACTCTCAATCGCCCCAATTGAACCTTCACGTCTCATCTTGAGATAGGCTGCCCTCTTCCATTTAACAAGGGATTCCAATTCCTTATTCAACCACGGCTCCCTCGCACGACCCTTTCCTCCCTGCCTGACAGGTACATAATTATCAAGGACACTCAATAGTTGCTCCTTGAACAAGCTCCACATATCATTTACACTCTTGCCTTGGAGTCTACTTTTCCAAGCCACACATCCTAAGTCATGCCTCACCGCATCATAATTTACCTGACCCCAGCTATAACTCTTGCCGTGTAGTACACACTTATCCCTCTCCATCACGAGAGTAAAAATCACCGAATTATGGTCACTGTCCCCAAAGTGCTCACCTACCTCTAATTCTAACACCTGGCCTGGTTCGTTACCCAGAACCAAATCCAGTATGGCCTCACCTCTTGTTGGCCTGTCTACATATTGTGTCAGGAAACTCTCCTGCACACATTGAACAAACACTGACCCATCTAACGAACTTGAGCTATAGCTTTCCCAATCAATATCAGGAAAGTTAAAGACCCCATAAGAACCACCCTATTACTGTCACTCATCTCCTGAATCACCTTCCCTATCCTTTCTTCAATGATTCTAGGACTATTGGGAGGCCTGTAAAAGACTCCTAACAGGGTGACCTCACCTTTCCTATTCCGAACCTCAGCCCAAACTACCTCAGATGGCAAGTCCTCATCCATCGTCCTTTCCACCACTGTAATACTATCTTTGACAAGCAATGCCACACCTCCCCCTCTTTTACCCCCACCTCTGACCCTACTAAAACATTTAAATCCTGGAACCTGCAACAGCCAATCCTGTCCCTGTTCTAGCCATGTCTCCGTAATAGCCACAACATCGAAGTCCCAGGTACCAACCCACGCTGCAAGTTCACCTACCTTATTTCGTATACTTCTTGCATTGAAGTATACACACTTCAAGCCACTTTCCTGTTTACAGGCACCTTCCTTTGAAATTGATGCCATGTTCCTAACCTCCCTACACTCCAGGCCCTGCACCCTGAAGCTGCAATCTGGGTTCCCATGCCCCTGCAGAGTTAGTTTAAACATCCCCCCAAGTGCACTAGCAAACCTCCCCCCAAGGATACTGGTGCCCCTCAGGTTCAGGTGTAGACCATCCTGTTTATAGAGGTCCCAACGTCCCCAGAAAGAACCCCAGTTATCCAAAAACCGGAATCCCTCCCTCCTGCACCATCCCTGTAGCCACGCATTTAAGTGTTCTCTTTCCCTATTCCTCGAATCTCTATCACGTGGCACGGGTAACAAACCAGAGACAACAACTCTGTTCGTTCTAACTCTGAGCTTCCAACCTAGCTCCCTGAAAGCCTGTCTAACATCCTCGGCACTCCTCCTACCTATGTCGTTGGTGCCAATATGGACCACGACTTCGGGCTGCTCCCCCTCCCCCTCCAGGATCCGGAAAACACGATCAGAGACATCACGTACCCTTGCACCTGGGAGGCAACTTACCAAACGTGAGTCTCTCTCGTTCCCACAAAACCGCCTATCTGTGCCCCGAACTATCGAGTCCCCAATTACTACTGCTCTGCTCTTCTTCACCCTTCCCTTCTGAGTAACGGGGACAGGCTCCGTGCCAGAGACCTGAGCCCCGTTAATTACCCCTGGTAAGTCATCCCCCCCACAAGTATCCAAAACGGTATACTTGTTCTTGAGGGGAACGGCCGCAGGGGGTCCCTGCACTGGCTGCTTCCTCCCAGTCCCCCTCACTGTCACCCATCTATCTGCCATCTTTGGAGTTACTACTTCCCTAAAGCTCCTATCTATGACCCCCTCTGCCTCCCGAATGATCCGAAGTTCATCCAACTCCAGCTCCAGTTCCCTAACACGGTCTTGGAGGAGCTGGAGATGGGTGCACTTCCTGCAAGTGTAATCGGCAGGACGTCGATGGCATCCCTCACCTCATACATGTTGCAGGAGGATCATTGCACTGCCTTCACTGCCATCCCTCTAAAGCTAACTTTTATTAAAAAAAAACTGGGTCTAAAGAATACAACAAGCAAAATTCAGCACTTACCTACTTACCACAACAGATGTTATTATTAGGTTAGAGGAGGAGATCGGGTGGGAGGCACTACCCGTGTAGTGCCTCGGGTTCCTCTCCTTCGCGCTTTTAAAGGGGGAAAAAACCTTCCCAGGTAAGCTTACACTAACTGCTTCCGGGTCTCGGCTGCCCCTCTGGTCGTCGTCACTTCCCCCTGGTGCTCCCGCTCTTTCTGTGAAGAGAGAGTGAAAGAGAAAAAAACACCGCTGCCCGCTACCGGTAAGTACTTTTAAAACCAAACGGTCCTCCCTTCGCTGCTGCTCGCACTGGAAATGACCAACGGCTTCGAAGGGCGAGTATAAATACTCACCGCTTTCCTTCCCGGCTGCCCCTCTGGTCGTCGTCACTTCCCCCTGGTGCTCCCGCTCTTTCTGTGAAGAGAGAGTGAAAGAGAAAAAAAAAAACACCGCTGCCCGCTACCGGTAAGTACTTTTAAAACCAAACGATCTTACCTTCGCTGCTGCTCGCACTGGAAATGCAATTGTTCAAGTTTACATTTGATTTCAGTATTAAAGAAAGAAGCCAGTTTGACCTTAGGCTGTGTGGGTATATCTATTCTATTGCTGCAAGTATCAGAGTCAAGCAGCAGAAATTTTAAGAAACTGTAAATGACTGTTTCCCTTGTTAAACGGTTGCAAATTTTGTCCACCAGGTTTTTTTCAGAGATGTAACAACATTTCTGACGGATTTCTTAGAACGTGGCTGATATTACATGAGACAATGTAATTCACAATCAGAACTGAGGGCTAGTCCAGTCAGTTCACAGTGACAAAAATTTGCAGAGAGCGAGAGAATACAATAAAATAAGAAACTTTAACGTTCATAGGAGACGTGATGGGCAGGTTTGTGAAACAGAATGTGATAGGATTTTGGAATGCACAGACAGGGATAGTGGTGGAGGCAGTAACGATTCGGGTACTTACGGGACGTTTAGATAAGCACATGAATATGTAAGGAATTGAGGGATATGAAGCAAGTTTAGACATAAGGGATTAGTTCCGCTTAGTGTCATGTTTGGCACAACATTATGGGCTGATGGGCCCATTAGTGTGATGTGCAGTTCTGTGTCCTGTATCAGTGGTAACAACAGTGCAGCGGATAGATTCAAATTTACAGATCAGTGCAACACTCAGTCGTGTTGGTCTGGAGTCACATGTAAGGACGAGCAAGTCAGGGGAGAATAAGGTGGTATGGTTCTGGAGTCAGATTTAGAGACAGAGTATGCCGTTTGTACGCACAGTGCTGTGTGTCCAGCGTCATAGAATGACACAGTTAAAAAGCAAAACCTTTGCAAAACTCGGACTTGCAGAAAACATATCCGACATTTATCGAACCCCATTTGGCATCATTTACCTCATATCACTCTAATTGCTTCCTATTCAAATCCACGACCAGGTGCCTTTTAAATATTATAACTTTTGCAGTTTTTTGCACTTCCTCTGCCAGTTCATTTCATGCATGTGCCATCCTCTTGGCGAAAGGAAGTTGCCACTCAGGTTTCGTTTAAGTCGTTCCCCTCTCAGCCTGAAACAGAGGCTCTTTCCTTTGGTCTCCCCTATCGGGGAGAAAAGACAACACTTTTCACCCTATCCATGCCCATCATGATGTTTTAAAAAATTATAAGATCACCCATCAGCTCTAGGGAAAACGAAGAATCAGCCTCTTGAGTCTAATCCTCAACGGCAAACCCGCCAAACGTGACGATATCCTTATAAGTCCTTTGTGGTACCCACAGAGCAGTGGGTCCAGAGTTACATACAGAGACAGATCAGACGAGTCGGAACTGCAGTTTTGTGGGCTGGAGTCACGTTTAAATTCACAGCAGGTCAGTGTTAACCAGAGTGCTGTGGGTCTGTTGTCAAATATAGAGACAGAGTAGGTCAATAGTAGCCACAGTGCTGTGAGTCTGGAGTCACGAATGGGAACAACTTAAGAGAGTGGTAATCACCGTGTTCAGCGTCTGGAGTCACGTGCAGAAACAGAGGCGATCATTTCTAAGCATAGTTTTGTTTCCCTATGTTACTTATTGAGACAGAGTGCACTCAGTGCTATGGCCCTGTAGTCACAGAGCAGGTGTGACTATAGGGTCTGAAGTCACCTGTACAGGCAGCGCCGGTGGATACTGACCACATTGCTGTGGATCTGATTCAAATACAGGTACAGTGCAGATGAGTGGTAACCAAAAGCTGTGTATTGGGACTTATACGTAGAAAAGGAGCAAGTCACTGGAAACCACAGTGCGTTGTGGCTTGCCTCGCCCTTAGAGACAGAGCAGTTCATAAATAACAATTATGCTCTCCTTCTGGTGTCACATGTAGAGCCAGAGTCGAACAGTGGCACCCACAGTGCTGTGGGTTCAGAGACACAGATACAAAGGACATAGTGATAACGACGATGCCGTGGGTCTCGATACCAGTACTGAGCAGTTCAGTGGTAATCACCGTGCTGTGGGTCTGGAGTCTCATGATGATACAGGGAAGATCAGTATATTGACAATGCTGTTGGTCTGGAGTCAGATTAGTGATAGAGCAGATTAGTGATATACAGAGTGTTATGGATCTGGAGTCACATATAGATTATGCAGTAGACTGATAAGCACAGTGCTTTTGGTTTGGAGTCAAATGCAGGGTGAAAACAGGTCAGGGAAAATCATTGTGCCGTTGTTCTGGAAGGAGATGTTGAGACAGAGTAGATGAGTAGTACCCATATTGATGTCGGTTTGCAGTCATAGTTCATAGAAACGTACAACAAAGAAACAGAACCTTTAGTCACCCATGGCGACCAGCTATCCTAAATTTATCGAATTACATGTACCAATATTTGGTCCATATCCCTCCAAACCTATCTTATTTAAAATCTCACTCTGATGTCTTTTAAGTGTATTAATTGTAGCAGACTCCAACACTTGGTCCGCCAATTCTTTTATGGTTGCACTACACTGTGAGTGAAAAAGGAACTGCCCATTTTTTGTCTACCCTCTCACACTGAAAAGCATGCCATATAGTTTTGGACTCCAATAACCTGGGGGAATGTCATGAACTATTCACCATACCCATGCCTTTCATGTTTTTATAAACTTCTGTAAGGTTCCCGCGAAGCCTCTGATGCTCCAGAGAAAAAAGCAACATCAGTGCCGCTGTGTGTCTGGAGTCACATGCAAAAGGAGAAAGTAGTATTGGTAACCACAATGTTTTGGGTGTGTTGTCGCGTATACAGACACGGAACGTCAGTGGTAATTGCAGTGCTGGGAAACGGGCGTCACTTGCGGAGACAGGATAGTGGGTAGTAAACACAATGCTGCCGGTCTGGAGTCAATTGCTGACAGATATCCGTCCCTCAAGCGTACTCGGGGAGTCTGAGGAAGTTTTCCACAATGACCATCAGTAGATTACGATGAAGCAACTATTTCTTCCACAATTTTAATAAAATCAAATTTGACCTTCTGTCTCGTTGCCATTCGAATCTGCATCTCATAAGGCTTTAAGTCGAACGTCTGGAGAAGCTTAGCATGTTTTGTTTGTTCGCTAAATCAATCTGATGTGTTACTTATTACAAGTAGATATGTCACTCGATTTGTCACCGGGGTTTTTAGATCGATAACACAGATTCTACAAGGGAGTGAATGAATGTAAACAGGATTGATAGGGGCATTTTGGAGAAAATAATCAAGGCAGCAGAAGCAATGCTGGCTTCAACTCGGGGACTGGAGCATGAGGGCATAAAGGTTCTGCTGCGAATTCACAACACTCTGCTAACACACGATTTGGACTACTGTGAGCAGATATGCGAACCGGATCTCGGAACGGTGATATTGACATTGGAGCAAGTAAATTATGGGCTGACAAGAATGATGTCTGCTCTTCGTGGGTTGTTTTATCAGGAGACCCGCATTCTCTTGACTTTAGAAGGTCAAGGGGTAACCTAATTGTTGTGTTCAATAGGTCATCAGTAAACGACAGTGTATACAAAAATAATGTAATGTGGGGCCATCGAGTCCCTGTCGACCCTCTCAAAGACATCCTGATTAGACGATATCCTCATCCTCTCCCTTTAAACTTGGATTCCCCATGGTTAATCCAACGATGCTGCACGTCTTCAAAGTATGGGAGGGAACCAGAGAAATCAGAGGAAATCAAACAGTCATGAGTTGAATGCGAAAACTCCACACAGCCAGTTGTGCATTCGTGAAATCAAGTCTGAGTCCTGGTGGTGTGAGACAGTAATGCTAACTACTGAGCTATTGTGCTGATGAATGAACGAATTTGAGGTGAAGTCAAGATTCTTGCAGCTGACATAATATTTTATAATATAATATAATATCATAGCAAAATATAATGATACAATATCGATGTTGGTTTGCACGCTGAGCTGCAAGGTGCATTTTCAGACGTTTCATCACCAAACTAGGTAATATCTTTCGTGAGCCTCTGAATGATTCTTGATTCGGAGGCTCACTGAAGATGAAACCTGGTATGGTAACGAAACGTCTGAAAAGAACCTTCCAACTCAGCGAGCAAGCCTACATCCAGAAAGTCAACCTGAGTTGCCAAACGTTCTCAAGACTCGCCCTGATATAATATAATGATATAAAATCGTATAATATAATAGGACATGACATAATGTAAGACAAGGTAATATAATATAGCATAATGTTACCTTCTTTATTTCACCTGTTTTGACCTCCTCATCTTAGGAAGAATGTTCATGGAGTCAGTTCACGAAAGGTGCACCAAACTGATTCCTGAGTTGCTGGGACTGTTCTATGAAGAAAGATGTGATCGTTTTGGTTATGTTCACTGTGGCTCGGTCATTTTGGTGCAGACAGTGGGGATTCTCAGAAAATCAGTTCATGACCTCTTTGAATGTCAGAACGAGGCTTGAGGGTTCTCAGTGTCCTGAACCTAATTAATTCTAATAAGACTATGTTGATTGAAAGCAGAAAAGCGTTTTCCCAATAACTAGAGGACTTCTGAACCATGTGGGGTCTCAGTCTAAGGCAAACAAGATAGACCGTTTAGCACTGACGCACAGAAACCTTCCTGACCAAGTGAGTGGGGAAACTGTGGAATTATCTGCCACTGAAAGCAGTCAAGGAGAAAACATTGATTTTTTTTGTTTGAAAGTATTTAGAAATGGTTCTTGGAGCTCAATTGATCAAAGTGTACAGAGGTAAAGCAGTAACAGAGAGGGTATTGAGCTATCAGCCAAGGTCACATTGAATAGTGTAGCAGTGTCGAATGGTTGAATGGTTTATTCCTGTTCATAGTTTCTATGTTTCTCCGTGAAACGAATAACGCTGTGATTCATTCGTGAAAAGCTTAATAAATTAGTTCCAAGCAGAGAGAATGGCAACCGACAATCAATCTGTTCCATGAACCTGGTAAATATTTGACAGGATGAAATAACATACTGGCAACATAAGGTGAAAGTTTCAGAAACTGAGATAAAAGTGTCATAGCATGTTGACGGCTTTGACTAGGTACATCATTTAATGTCTGTTAACGGAGGATGGAACAATATTTTGTTTCCTCTCGTTTGTATGTCAGCAATAAGGGATTGACACGGTTAAGATTATCAGCAAGAGAGGTGGGAGTGAGAAGTAAAAAAGCAGGGATTCACTTCTGAGGCTTTATAAGGCTCCAGTCAGATTGGACCTCATTTTGACTATTGTGAGCAATTTTCGTCCCGTATGTCAGGAAGAATGTATTGAGGAGGATCATGACAATAATCTCAGGAATGAAAGGATTACCATGTGGGGAACGTGTTTGGACTGTAGGTCCGTTTATTGTAGAAGGATGGGAGGGAGGCGATCTCATTGAAACGTCAAGAATACTGAACGGCCGAGATATAGTGGAAGTTGGGAGATGTTTTCATTTGCAGGAGAGAACAGAGCCCGAATGCAAAGGCTTTGAGTAAAGTGAAGACTCTTTACTGCGGAGATATTTCATTTGCCACAGCATTGTGAATCTATGGAAATTACTGCAACAGAAGCCTGCGAATTCCAGGTCATTGAATATATTTAAGAAAGAGATTGATAGGTTCTTCATGGTTAATGGGATAAAGTCTTATTGGGAGAAGGCGAGAGACTTTTTTGAGAAACTTACCAGTCATGATTGAATGGCAGAGCAGAATCGATTATCTGAATTTCTGCTTATTTGTCTTATGGTCTTATGTTCCTTATCATCCATTTCTTCCAGAAAATTCGAAAAAAAAACTACAGGCATCATTATATGAGAAGATATGGAGACATATATAACACAACAATGTCAGCTTAACTTCTGTCATTGTTAACATGTTAGATTCTATTATAAAGGAAGTAACAGCAAATCATTTAAACATTGACAATATCATCCAATACACTCAGCACAAATTTAGCTTAGATTTAGTTGTATTGTCTCATGCATGCATTGTTATACAGTGAAAAGTGTTGTTTTCTGTGCCATGCAGGAAGGTCATACCATCAAAGTACAGTACAGTAACATAACAGAGTGCAGATTTCAATGTTACAGCTTCAGAGAAGCAGCAGAGGAAAATTAAGATGAGAATTTCAGAGGTCTGCTCAGAGGTCTGATATTGAAATGCAAAATGTTGTTCTTGAATCTGTTGCCACGTGAATTAAAACATTTAAATCTTCTGCCCGTCGGAAGAGGATGGAAGGTAGTATAAAATGGTCGATAGAGTCAAAATATTTGGATATTTAGATTCATAAGGTATTACAGATTAATCGATGTAACAAGAAAACAGGCTATTGCTCATATTGGGCAGTTGAATGTCGATCCCTGCTGTGGTATTGGAGTCATGTGAGGCCCAGACTGCGTGATCACTGCCCACTTCATTCCCTGACCTGAGCCAGATGGACTCCATTTAAAAAGACTCACAGTGAACAGGTTCGAGCAGCTATTATTTCCATATTGCTTAAAATTCAAATATGACTTTAATCGATCGAGTGGTGGGGAATACCCAGTGGGCTAATGACGTGATTCTGCACCTATTACTTCTGCTCTAACTTCGTGCCTGCCTGAAATCTGATCTGATTTTTGTACATAAAGTGTCAGCCCAGACCGCTGTGTGAGGTAACGTTAACACTGTGCCACAAAATCTTGAAGGGAGCATTTATCAGTGAATACTGGAGACACACAAAATCGTGGCAGGAGTCGAGTGCTGCTGCCGTTGCCCGGGACTTCCCCTGTGCCTTGAAGAAACTGGAAGAGCTCCAAAGGTGATCGTTGCTGTAAGCAGCGATAGCATTTAGAGGGGGTTAACGAGGAATATATAATATTACAGCAGAGACCCTTTGGCACATTGTCCTTCCAAAACAAAATAAGACTTCCAGCAGACCCGTTTTCCCACTTGACCTAGAGACATGAATTTTCAGTCGTGTCAAGTGGCTCATATAAGTACATAGGATTTTGGTTAGGCCACATTTGGAGAACTGTGTGCAGTTCTGGTCGCCTCACTTTAGGAAAGATGTGGAAGCTTTGGAGAGGGTGCAGAGAAGATTTACCAGGATGTTGCCTGAAATGGAGAATAGGTCGGACGAGGATAGGTTGAGAGTGCTAGGCCTTTTCTCGTTGGAACGGCGAAGGATGAGGGGTGACTTGATCGAGGTTTATGAGATGATCAGAGGAATATATAGAGTAGACATTCAGAAACTTTTTCCCCGGGTGCAATAGAGTGTTACAAGGGGACATAAACTTGAGGTGAAGGGTGGAAGGTATAGGGGAGATGTCAGAGGTGGGTTCTTTACCCAGAGAGTGGTGGGGGCATAGAATGCGCTGCCCGTGGGTGTGGTAGAGTCAGAATGTTTGATGACCTTTAAGCGGCATTGGATAGGTACATGGATGGGTGCTTAAGCTAGGACAAATGTTCGGCACAACATCGTGGGCCGAAGGGTCTGTTCTGAGCTGTGTTGTTCTATGTTCTATGTTCTATGTACACTTTCCCTTAGTGATGCTTCCCTTCTCAATTATCAACCCAGGCAGGGATTTGGAGACTCATCACCAACCTGTGGATGAAAACATTTTGTTGAACTCCCCTCTGTACCCCTGCCTTTCACTTTTAAATGGTGGCCTCTTGATATTAAAGGGTCGGATAAGGAAACTAGATGTTTTCTCGTCTTGTTCATGCCACTCATGTATCTCTCTCTTGCCCTCACTCGACCTTCTCTGCTTCTCACAAAACAAACCGAGTTTCTCCTGCTTCTCTGCATTGCAGAACCTGATCACGCTGGAGACATTCCTCGACTGAACCCAGTGTCTAGTGAGATCATATCCTGCCCGTAACAAGTGGAAAAGAACAAATCTAAAGCCCAAAATGGGACTTGAATACAGAGTTGCTAACTTGGAGGAAGGGGAGTGTTCTAGGTCGGCTTTTAACACTTCTTATCAGAGTACTTGAGCCGAAACATTGCACAGTGAGGCAAATTCGCTGTTCTCTGTTTGTGAACTGTCACTTTAAGAAGTCAAGAGCTCGCAGAGAAGTACGGATGGTGCTGCGCCTTGCCAAGAGTTTCAGAGACTATTCACCACAGGGTCTCTGAACCGCTGCATGTAACTCTTGTTATTCATCGATCTCGCTGGGATATCGCGGATGTTTGTACGTGTTAATGAAAGCTCAGCTCTTGCTCACTGGAACGTGGCATTTTGATGAGGCGAACACTGATCGCAGGAGGCTGAAAGGTAAGCAAATAGCAACAGGTGGATGCATCCATCAGGAACTGATGTGAAGGGTTCTTGACAAAGTGAAGACAGCATTCACCATTTCCAGCCACGCCTGCTGCTGATTTCGAGCCTGCTGGACTTAGAGATTCACACTGCATCGCAAAGTGGAACCGAAGAGAATGTTAAGACATCCAGAAGAAGGGGTAAAAGATAGAGTGAGAGTGCGAAATAAAGGTCGACTGAGTAATGAGGGACTAAGGGAGAAGCGTTATGGAGTTTGAGAAAGGCAGAGGAGAGATGGGAAGCGACAAGAAATGCAATAAATAAAAGTATTACAGAAAAAATGAGATGGAGACAGGAATGAAGGATAAAGAGACAGGTTAAGTTGTTCGAGAGAGATTAATGAGGAAGTCTGAATAAAGATAAAAGGGATTAGAAAGCGCAATAGAGAAGCGAGAATAATGAAGGACTGAGTGAAAAAGGATAGGGGTTGCCGTGTAATGTTTAATAGAGACAGAATTGTGCGTGAGAAAGAGAGCAATGAGGGACAGCGAAAGAAGGTGAACAGGTTGAAAAAACAGGCAGAATACGAGAGAGGGAGACCAACATGGAAAAAGAATTGAAAAGAAAATTGACATTGATTGTGAGAGTGTTTGAATAAAAACTTCAGAGAAAGACCAAAACATGTATTGAATGACGACTGCGAGGGAATAAACATAGCGCCGGTCAAGATCGTAATTGAGACTGAGATTGATGAGGGGAGAGAGAGAGAGAGAGAGAGAGAGAGAGAGAGACAGAGACAGAGACAGAGAGACAGAGAGACAATAAAATGTGAACAGAAAATAAACATCAGAGATTGAGAGAGAGAAGCTTAGTGTGGTCTGTTTGTTGATTGTACGCTCATCTGCCATCGTCAGGATCCTTGTTTCTTACAATCAGTTTAAATGCTTGCATAAAGTTAACTGTTTCACAGTCAGTTCTCGTAATTGGAGCAAGACAGAGTGGGGGAGGGCAAAAGGACATCCGATGTAAGGTCCGTCTTAAACCACAGCGCTATTGTATTCACTCACCCTTCATTACTTTTCGTTCGCAGGATATTGGTCTGCGACATTGACCGTTCCGCCGTATGTTGCCAATCCCCAGTTGTAACCCTTGAGGAGAGTGGGGCTGAACTCCTTCTCAGACTGCCTCAGTCCGTGTACCGCATACAGACCAGCAATAAAATGGCAGGGAGGCAGGTACGGGATTTTGTTTGATGACAGTGAAGGAACAATCAATATATTTCACTCACACTTCATCCGATTCATTCATGGGATTTGGAAGGCGTTGTCAGACAGCAGGTATTGCTCTCCGTAGTTGGTCCCGTGAGAAAGTGGCAGTGAGCTGCTTTCTTGAATAATGCAGTCCATGTGCTCAGGGTAGACCAGTAAGTCCATCAGGGAAGGACTTCGACAATTTTGATCGAGAGCACTGAATAAATGGTGATATATTTCCAAGCCAATATGGTGAATGGCTTGGAGGGGAAAGTACAGGGGTTAGTGCTAAAACCCGTCTGCTGCCCTTGTGCTTCTCGATGGAAAGGAACATGAGTTTCGAAGGTGCTAACTAAGAACTTTTGTTAAATTTTTACAGTGCGTCTTGTAGATGGTACACACTGCTACTTGGTGTCCGAGAGAGTGGATATGTGAAGATGTTTTGCGAATCAAGTGGGCTTTATTGTCATGGATACCGTCGAGATTCTTGAGTGTAATAGCAGCTGCAAAAATCCAGACAGGTGGGTTTGACACTATTCACTTGTGCCTTGTCGATGATGAACCAACTTTGTGGAGAGTGGAGGTGGAGATGAGGAGCTGGAGAGTAAGGAGCTGAGAAAGGCGCAGCAGGATTCCTAGACTCTGACTCGCTATTTCGCCAGTGTATTGAGCTAGCTGCTCCAATTTAGTTTCTGTCTGAATTTGAAGCAGCTGAATGTAAATAATTGACGAATGGGAGGCGGGGGAGGGTGTTTGCGAGGTGTACAATAATGGTGACACCATTGAACATCAATGGGCAATGTTTACATTCTCTCACAATGGCAAACTTTAGGGCGTTGAAGGTTGGCAGGGAATAATACAGTTATGGTAACACCACTGAAGTTCAAGCGGTGACAATTACTGAAGGAGTGAGATGGGGGTCAACTTGGAAGATTATGATTGAGCATAAGTGGTGAAGGCATGAAAGGATAACCTGAGAGGTAATTAATTTCATGAAAGCCTCTGTCAGAGCGACTGAGGGTGGGGGAGTTGAGCTGATGGACAGTGTCAGCAATGCGTTTTCCCATTATCATGTTCAGGAATGATGCTGCTTTGCTGAGAATGCTGCCACTTTAACAAGGTAACATTGTCCTTGGTTATGTTGAAAAGGGTTGGTAAAGATTGGTGTTCTGATATGCCTGTGGATGGCTACCTTCAATAATAGGAGGAGAGAGGCCAGTTCTTCCAATTCATGATGTTTTGTTTTTCGTTTGCATTAGTATTGGCAGGTTGTGTGAAAATCATTGGTAACAGGGAAGCAACTACAAGGAAAAGAGTTTCCGTACTTCAAAAGCTGTTTATTGTCACATTCCTCTCGGAAATATCTCCTGCCTGAATGAACCTGAGATTGAATTATCTGTTGTTAAATGGTGTGTTTATGGGAGAATGCGGAAATTGGAATAGCTCCTGCGTTAAGTTGTGTCAGAGCCGTTTGCTTTTCTAAACACGTGAAGTTATTTTAAATTCTCTTTTTGTTTCGTCATGTTTCAACCGTAGTGTTTAAATAAGTTTTGGTGTGGATCAGGCCAAGTGGTTTGATCTGCTACAGCACTGCTGGAATCTTCATAAAACATCTGCCTAAAACAAAAGTCACGCCCAGGAATACCTTCTTAAAATATTCCGAAGGCGTCTGGCCTGTTTGTAAACAGATGTCACTGTTGGAACTGCAGCATACCCTTTTGCCATCCACGACAAACCCGGGCCACAAACTGCTACATCAACATATGCGAGCTCCGTGAAGGGGAGGTGCGAGCTCCGTGATGGGGAGAGGTTTTCCAACAGGACAGTTTCCCAACGTCCAACAGTGGCCATACCCAATTTAGACTTTTGTGTGAAGGTGTAGTTCCCATGACCTCTAACCTACGCCAATACCCACTCGCTATTCCCCGGCCACAAGTTTCCAGGATACATTTAAACTGCATTGTTCACTCGCCTGTGTATAAGTTCACATGCGTTTTGTGGTAGAGCCATGGTGAGACAGATGGGGATTCGGCCTTCCACCCCTTTGAGACCGACAGATTCGGGAAGGTTAGGGAGCATTGATGGGGAATATATGGGTTTCAGGAGGTAATTTCCCTGTGTGCCAGCATTGAACACATCGATCTCACCCTGAATGCATGGACCCAAAAGTTAACTCATGCACTACATACCGAACACACAAACACCACACAGAACATACGCATCTCCTCTTGAAAACACAGATACAACACTGTTGTTGAACCAACTCTTCTCCAAATTTACAGCCATTAAAAATGTAATTTGTCTTCCTACTTTTGATACCAAGTAACCACAATAAAGTCACATTTTTCGACGGTATTCTGAATCTGCAAATCATTTGTACACGACCTGGCTATGTCTGTGTGTGTGTATGTGTGTGTGTGTGTTTATGACTCCTTAAGTATCATGTGTTGTTGCATATGTTGATATGTAAGCCTCTCTGTCCCTATTTGCATGTGGTGTGTAAATTTGTATATGTAGCTGTTTCCATGAACCTTCCATTTGACGTGTGTGTGGGGCATGTGGTGTGTTTTGGTGTGCATCTCTGTGGAATGGGTTTTCTATGGTCGAGTCATAGAGTCCTAAAGTATGCAGACAGGCCCTTTGATCCAAACTGGTCCATGCTGAACAAAATGTCCATCCACGCTAACCACATTTCCCTTACACCTGGCTAATATGCTCCTAATCGTTTTCCATCCATGTATTTGTCCAAATGACTTTTAAATGTTGTTAATGTGCCTGCATCAACCAGGTCCACTGCCAGCTCATTCCATATGCAAACAATCCCATGTGTAAGAAAGGTTTACTTCACTTTGTTTTTATTCTTTCCCTTCCAACATCAAATTTGAATATTCCTTCCCTCTATTCTCAAACCCAGAGAAAAGGACTGTTTGCATTCACGCCAATCATGCCTCTCATGATCTATTAGACACCCACTCAGTCTCGTAAGCTCGAATGAAAAATAACGCCCAGCTTGTCCAACCTCTACCGATAACACAGACCATTGTAACTTGGCAGCATCCTTGTAAAATTTTGCTGCAATTTTTCCAGATTAATACCATTCTTCCTATAGAAAAGTGACCAAAACCGAACGCAATACTACAAGTGCGTCCTCACCAATGTCCCGTAAAACATGACTTCCCAATTTCAATACCAATGCCCTGACTGCAGAAGGCGAGTGTTCCAAAGCCCGCTGCACTGCCTTGGCTACCTGTGACTCCACTTTCAGAGAACCGTGCACTTGAAATCCAATGTCCCCCTTTAGCAATCCGCTCCTTAAGGCCTGACGATTCAACATGAAACACAGACCTTGATTTGACTTTCCGAAATGCAAGATCACACACCTATCGATACTAAACCTCATTTGCCATTTCTCGACCCACTTCCCAAGATATCAAAGTGCTGCTTCCATTTCTGACAATCTTCCTCAACGTCCACCATACATTTTTTTTTAGTGCCACAAAACGTTGAACACAGAACAGGACAGGCCTATCGGCCGTCAATGTTGTGCCGACTTGTGAATCTCATCTGAAGACCATCTAACCTCCAATATTCAATTTTTGTCCATATGAAAACGCATCGAAAATTTAAATGCCCTTAAATCTGGCGAGCCTGATACTGTTGCATGCAGTGCATTCCACACCTCGTCTATTATCTGAGAAACTAACTCGGACATCTGTCCTGTATCTGTCAACCTTCAATTTTAAGCAATGCTCCCTCGTGCAAGCCAACACTGCCCGAGAAAAAAGGCACTCGCTATCCACCTGATTAAACCCTCTGATCATCTTGTAAGTCTCCACCAAGTCCACCTCAATTCTTCGCACCAACGAAAACAGCCTCAAGTCCCTCAATCTTTCCTCGTAAGACCTTCGCTCCATACCAGGCAACATCCTTGGACATCTCCTCTGAATTCTTTCGAAAGCTTCTACATATTTCCTATAATGAGGTGCCCAGAACTGTCCACAATAATTCACATGCGGCTGCAAAATGGTCGTGTACAACTGCAGCATGACCTCATGGTTCCGAATCTCAATTCCTCTGCTAATAAAAGCAGCAAACCATATGCCTGCTTAACAACTGCATCGGCATGTGTGTCAACTTTCCCGGATCTATGTACATGATCACCATGATCTCTCTCCTCATCTACTCTACAAAGAATCTCACAATTAAGCCGAGAACTCTGCATTGCAGTCGCTCCTTCTAACGTTGAACACCTGACACATTTCCACATTAAAATCCATTTGCCAACTCTCAGACCAACTCGGCAGCAGACCTGATAGTATCTTAAACCAACAACATCCTTTTGCACTCTCCACATCTCTTCCAAAGTTAGTGTCATTAGCATATTTATCAACCCACCCTTCCTGGCCGTCATGCAGAACGTATATAAAACGACAAGCAGCAGCAGACGTAAAACAGATCCTTGAGGTATACCGCTCATAAGTGAACTCCAGGATGAACAATTCCCATCAACCTCCACTCTCTGTCTTCTTTCAGCTAGCCAATTTCTGATCCAGACTGCTAAATCACTCCCAATAACATAGCTCTGTATTTGCACAATACCCTACGGTGGGGCACCTGATTAAACGATTATTGCAATTTATATGCACCACATTGACCGCTTTTCCCTCATCCACCTATGTTGTTACATTCTCAAAGAATTCAATCAGGTTTGCGAGGCAAAGCCGTGTTGACTATCCCGAATCAGCTGATTCATTTTGGATCCTCTCTCTTAGAACCTTTTCCAACAAATTAACCACAACCGAAGTCAGGCTCACTGGTCTCTCATTCCCAGGGTTGTCTCTACTCCCCTCCTTCAACAGGGGAAGAACATTTTCTAGTCTCCAATTTTCTGGCATTTTTCCTGTGGAAAATGATGACATAAAGATTGAAGTCAATCTCGTTCCTGTCTTCCCAATGATTCCTCGGATAAATCCCATCCGGCCGAGCGGACTTAAATTTTTTTACATTTGCTAGGATTGCTAACATGTCCTCCTTGTGAACCATAATTTATTCTGTCTCGTAGACTCTGTCTCAGTATTCTCCTCGATAACATTATCTTTGTCTGGTGTGAATACTGACAGAAAATATTCATTTAGAGCTTCCCCTGTCTCCTTGGACTCCACACAGAACTTCCCACCACTGTTCTTGATTGGCCCAAGTCTTATTCCCGTCATTCATTTATTCCTCGAATACTGAGAGAAAGCTTTAGGGTTTTCCTTGATTAAATCCGCCAACAACTTCTCATGTCTCCTCCTGGCTCTTTTTGCCTCTTTCTTTAGTTCTTTCTTAACTAATTTGTAAATCACAAGTGCCCGAATTTAGCATTCACATCTCATTGAAACGTAAGTCTTTGTCTTCCTCTTGACAAGAGAGTGATGAGCGGACTTATTAGTCATGCCTAATATATTCTCACCCAAATCATTGATATTGACAAGAAAGAGAAATGGGCCCAGCACTGATCCCTGAGGCACATCACTGTTGTTTTGGAGATTAATCCATTGTCGTGCTGGTCCAAGTCTCTCTCTCTCTGCCCCCCGCCCTCCCCCCCCCCCCCCCCACACCCCTCTGTCTTTGTCACTGTTGTGTTGGAAATGATACAATGGTGCTCTCTGCTGAGCCCCATGACATTACACGATAAGAAGAATGCAGGAAAGACTGGGAATTTCTCCGTTTTCACGATTCCTTCATTCTTCCAAAAAAAGCTTTTGTTGACAGAAAGCAGTTTCTGCCTGTCCTTTGCAATGTAATCCAAGGGAGTATTAACAGATTAAGACGGACATGGGCAATGCTGACCCTCCTCTACCATTGTGTCCCTCCAAGGAGTTTTCGCTGATGTCACGCTTAAAATCCGCAAGAGTTCATCAGAAAATATTACAAGTTTGCAGAAATGGCAAGAAATTCATCTCAGCTTCTCAAAAAAAGGCGTCACACAGAAATGCCTGCATACTGTCGCCGGATAAATGCACGGTGTTACGAAGAATGCCCAAAGACAAATTGTTTACTTATTACAGAAGGAGTGTAAACACTTCAGCTCATGGGCATGCTGCCTTCTGCGGTGTCTCCGACCTTACGCCTTACTTCTCGTGTGTGCATGTGTGCCTGTGTGTGTCTGTGCGTGTCTGTGTCTGTGTGTGTGTGCAGGTCTGTGTCTGTGTGTGCGTGCCTGTGTGTGCAATTGTGTGAATGTTTGTTTTGCTGTGTGTGTCAGTGTTTGTGGTGTGTGCGTGCATAATTGTGTGATGTTTTTGTTTGTGTACATGTGTTCCTGACTATGTTTTCCGAAGAAATCTGCCGCCGGCTGTGAAGTAGTTCCAGAAACCCCCAAAAGGAGGCATATCATCGCTTTAAATACCACACAGGCAGTCAGATCGACCCATGCCCCCACACGCACGCTGACAAAGTAATATCGTGTGATGTAGATCGGAGTAAATTAAAGCTCAAGAGTGTTTCTGCAATTCGACAGACTTGTCAAGCTTGACTGAGTAAAATGATAAATTTCAGACAGGAATTGAAGTGAAATCTCTGAACACAGAGTTCCGGTTCCCTGCCAGCCTTCCAGACTCTTTCCGAGAGAACTGAAGTGTGCCCGCAACCCCTCAGTCCCACAGGTCGTCTTATATTCCTGAAGAGACTGGACCACACCTTCATTTCCAAGAAGGCGATTCGAAATGTGACCTTTATGCCAGAATTGAAAAGAATGCTTCTCGTTCCCAGATTGGTTTGGAACATGGGTCTGTAATGTGGTCATCTAAGATTCACTTCACTGGACAGGCAAGTGAAATGATTTCTTTTAAACAATGAAAACACGACATTGGAAATCTGTCAGGTTGAGGAGACTGGTCATGGCCGTAACGATTGCCCACTGTCGACAGACACGGGAAGTTTCTGTTTTAATCAGAGATCGCAACCCAAAACAATAGCCTGAGAGGAAGGGCACGCCGCTTCAAATTCCAGAGGACATCTCCGTGAGCGTTTTCACACTTGCTTGAATCGGAATTTCTGTAAATGCAAGAACTGATACACTTGAATTCCCGACCAATTGCTGGAGCAAGATCATATTGAACCGAGAGTCACCGCTATTTCGAGTTAATGTTGAGATATCGGGCAGAATTCACGCTTAATCTGACCGTTATGGAGTATCTTGTAAACAGTGACAGGGACATGACAGAGTAAACCAATTATAACGTCTGCTTCCATTTTCTTTCTTTTTGTTTACTTTTAGTTGGCAACTATTCATTATCCTGTCACTGACAGACCCAAATTCTGCTTCTTCATTTCTTTTATTTGTATTAAAGTATTGGAGAAAGCATTCCAAGTTCCATCCCAAAGAAAATTAAATAAATGGACGTAATCCATCAGGCGTGCAAAGAATACCAGGGACCTGAGTGTTGAGTGAATCTCAACCTCGCGTACAATACCAGAGACTTTGAAATAAACTCTATCATACGCACTGACAGCCGGTAAGATTCAGAGACATAATGAATCCCGCAATCAGGGCATGTACAGAAACAGAATCCCACACTCCAAGATATTAATGAATCTGACAGTGAGAGACAGGGAGAATTCTTAGTCAAGTAGAGAAGCAGGCGCTGGATAATGCAGAAGGAACTTTACATTCGCTTGCACTACCTGAGATTGACAGAAATGCGCACAATCTGCTGCACCTAACAACATAAAAGACAGTTTGCCAAAATGCCATCAAAAATCCGATGAATTAATGTCTGAATCTCTACTTTTCGATTGTAAGAACGGTCAGACATCGAAGGGAAAACATTATTAAACGATATTACGACTTGTGCTTCATTGAACAAAGTGTCCCCTGACCTTGGTTCCATCCCTGTCTTGGCCAAATGGGCCCGATTTACGTCGTCAATTAATATGTGCATGCGTGCACTTCACTACTTTGCAATCTTCATTGTTAAGGACTGCGAGGACATTTATTGGCCGGAATTAAGGACTCTGACAGAGTTGTTCAAGTTTACTTTTGATTTCAGTATTATGGAAACAAGCCAGTTTGTGCTTAGTTTGTGTGGACAAATCTATTCTATTGCTGAAAATATCATATTGATGAAGCAGAAATTTCTGGAAAGAGTAAAGGCCTTTTTCCCTCATTAAACGGTTGGAAATTTAGTCCACCAGGTTTTTACAAAGATGTATTTCTGACGGATTTTTAGAACATGACTGATATTATATGAGACAATCTGATTACAATCACAACTTAGGGCTAGCCCAGTCAGTTCACAATTACAAAAACGTTTAGAGGGCTATAGAATACAATAAAATAAGAATACTAGGGAATGGCAAAATGTAGAAATATTAGAACGTTTGAACAGATCCTGCAGTATTTGTGGAGAAGGGATGCTCGGGGCAACAGTTCAGGGAGCTGCACCTGACAATGGCGGATTTTGGACTTTCTTCCTCAGGACATCAGCATGGGAACTCCAAGTTCAATGACAACAGAGTTCCAGTATGTCTCTATTTGTAGATTCCTGTCTTGCATGTCTCAGAGACACAGCCATCTTGGCACTCCAGCCTTGCAGATATCCCACAAACTTGACAATAGGGCCTAAACTGCAAAAAGTTTAACATCACCCTCCTGTTTATTTTTTGCACCACCATGTGCAATTGCGGACTTCTCCTCCACCTGTACTCACAAGAACTTGGTTCTAAGAGGGGGGATTTCTCCACCAACCTCTCCAGTCAGAACATTTTATCTTTGCCGGGAAAAACGAAGTGAATCACATGCTCCCCCAATGCACACAATTCCACTGCATAACAATTCCCAAATATTATTATGCAACCGTTGAATCAGTTTGCGAAAGATCCAACAGACTGAACATACTCTCCTTTACTGACCACGTGTTTTATAAGTTAATTCCTTGTGTAGATTTGCAATGAATCTGTCCCTGGTTAAGTTTCCTTCTTCAGTATTCAAAGCTGCTTCAAGAATATATTTAGGCCCTTAAACACGAGGCAAGTTTCTGGTGAAAGATAGCTAATTGCTGTTTCAGCCATTATTTGGAGATGCTGGTGTTGGACGAGGGTGTACAAAGTTAAAAGTCACACAACACCAGGTTATTGTCCAACAGGTTTAATTGGAAGCACTAGCTTTCGGAGCGCCACGCCTTCACCAGGTGTTTGTGGAGCACACAATTGTAAGACACAGAATTTATAGCAAAAGTTTACGGTGTGATGTAACTGAAATTATACATTGAAAACTGCCTTGATTGTTTCCTAAGTCTCTCATCTGTTAGAATGACTATGATAGTTTCACTTCTTTTTTTAAAAGTCACATTCTCAGATTAACTGAAACAATTGGTGTCAGCGCAGATAAGATGCTGAGATATTGAAGATGCTAGCCTCCTGTGTTCCCTGTCTGTACCAAAACGTTTAAACTGATTTTAATCTAAAAAGTGAGTTAACAGATTCTTACATGGATTCATGCAGTTTTTGAGCAAAGTACGATGTTACTCTGCAAGTACAAATTCACCGCACATACGTATATATGTATGTGTGCATGTTGGTATTGTGTGTGTGTTTGTTTATGTGTGTATGTGCGTGTCTGGTGTAGGTGTTTGTGAGTGGCTGTGAGAGAGTGCGTATATATGTGTGTGTGAGTGCAAAGTAATCTAAGTCTGTGAGAGGGTGCATGTGTGAGTGAATGTTAGAGTGTGTGTGTCTGAAGGAGTGTGTGCGTATCTCGGGTGCGGGATTTGCATGTCTGTGTGAGAGAATGTATATGTGTGTGTGAGTGTAAAGTATTTAAGTCTGTGAGTGGATGCATGTGGGAGTGTGTGTGTCTGTACAAATGTATGAGTGTCTGTGTACATGTCTGTGCATAGGAGTGCCTGTGTGTGTGTGTCTGGAGTGTCTGTTTGTAAGTGTCTGTGAGAGAGCGTGAATATGTATGTGTGTGTGAGTGTAAAGTGGTCCAAATCTGTGAGAGTATGAAATGTGTGAGTGTGGGAGTGTGTGTCTGTAGGACTGTGTGTAGTGTCTGTGTACGTGACTGTGCATAGGTGTGTCTCTGCGTATATAGTACAATGGAGGTCACCTGTAGTGTGATGTGAAACCTAGGTCCCGGTTTATTCCCTACCTATGGGTACCGATCTAAGCTAACAGCCTGTGCTCTGCCACTTTTTGCTGCTGCCTGTCCCGAAGTTCGCCTTGGATGATGGGCACCAGAAGGTCCGAGGTTGAATGTCCTGGAACGCTGAAGTGTTCTCCAACTGGGAGGGAACAGTCCTGTCTGTTGATTGTTTTTTGGTGCCCATTCATACAGTGCCGTAGACTTTGCTCGGTTTCACCAATGTTTAATGCCTCAGGGCATCCTTCCCAGCAACGTATGAGGTAGACAACGTTGGCTGAATCGCAAAAGTACCTGCCTCGTAAATGGTGGGAGGTGTCCCCACGTGTAATGGTGGTATGTATGTCCACACTCTGACACCTCTTGCAGCGCCTACTCTGACAAGGTTGTATGAAGCTTTCCTGCACGCCGGGCGGTGATCTGTTTGAGGTTTGGCGGCTCTTTGAAGGTGAGCAGTGGAGCTGTGGGAAAGGTCTTGGCGAGGTGCTCATTCACGTTGATAATGTGTTGCGGGTCACGAAGAACATGGCGTAGTTTCCCGGCTCCTGGGAAGTACTGGACAGCGAAGAGTACCCTGTCAGTTGCTGCACTGTCTGTCTCCTGAGGAGGTCATTACGGTTCCTTGCTATGGCCCGTCGGAAGTGGCGGTCGATGAGTTGAGCATCATACCCCATTATTATGAGGGCATCCCTGAGTACTTCCAGATGCCCATACGTTACTCCTTATCTGAACAGATCCGGTGTATGCACAGTGCTTTCCCACAGGGGATGGCTGTTTTAATAAGTTTTGGGTGCAAGCTGGAGAAGTGCAGCATTGTGAATTTTTCTGTGGCTTTGAGCTAGAGTGTGGTGCTGAAGTGTCCAAACTTGATGGAGATGCATGTGTCGAAGAATGAGACAGATAGTAGAGTGTAGTCCATGGTGACTTTGATGGTGGGATGAAGCTTGTGGATATCATTGTGTAGTTTTGTCAATGACTCCTCACCATAGGTCCAGAGGAATAAATTGTCGTCAATGGTCCTGTTGTATAATGTTGGTTGGAGGTCCTGCGTAGAGAAGAAGTCTTGTACGTACCTGTGCATGAAGATGTTGGCATACTGGGGTGCAAATCTAGTCCCCATAGCTGTTCCATATGCCTGGATGAAGTACTTTTTTGTCAAAGGTGAAGAAGTTGTGGTCGAGGATAAAGCGGATGAGATGTAGAATGGTGCTGGGAGATTGTCAGTTGTTGGTAAGTTTGATACTGTGTCATAATGACCATTCAGATAGCTGCTGCAAACACGGTGAGCGGAGTGGTGTAACTCTGAAACAACAACAACAATTCTGTATTTGAATTGCACTGAAATTTGGAAGTTGAGGGCTGCCAAATCATTTGTTGGCAAATGTCTTTTTTTTCTGAAATCCGGAAATCTCGAGATTATATGTTTAAATCTCTTTTTGTTGTTATTGTTGTTGAATAACCTAGCCATTTCTGTCAGAGTTTGACTTAATTCGTTGTCATGAAATATCCTGCAGGTACACAATTATGATTTCTAATTTCTATGTATGCCACATTCTTCCCTCAAACAAACTTTTCTATTGATTTTGTAGAACGATGTCGGCTCTTGATCTTGTCCTTCTATTTCTGGTTTGTGAAAATGTACCTGTCCTATAGTACTCACCACTACAAAGTTCACAGTGAATTTATTTTGAGGCTATGTTTCGTTTCGAGTTCAGCCTGCTAATTTCTTCCAGGCCGCCATAAAGTTTATATTTGATCTGCTGCCACTGTCACTTCGTTGAATCAGACGTCAGCTGCGAATGTATTTCCTGTGTGCCTTCGTGTTAATCGGTCATCATTCCTTCTCTATTCTCTTTCCGAACGATGCTCCATGGATCCACTCTTTCCGTTTGCTCTTCACTTTTCGGCAGTTCTCAGCTGTTTTCTGCAAAAGGTAGTTTTTATAATTGATGTAACCGGATATTTCGCAATCGTCTTCAACTGCATTCTGAACTTCCATTGAGTTGCAACACAATTAATGTGTCAGTACATAAGAATAAAATCGCCAGTATTTATGCAAATATCTCAAAAATGTAGTCATATTCATCATTTAAGTTTTCTTTACACTAAAAGTAAAGAGAATACACACAAAAACATGACAGCATAAAACTGCACAATATGGTGCAGAGTATAATCAGAAACTTCTGTCTGATTTCCAACTATGAGTCATTTTGATTCTGACCCTTGCTCTGACCAGTCAGTTCCTTACCAACTAGAATAGCTCACTAAAATGTGTCTAAGGAAACGTTCAACAACATAATTAAAGCTGATCTTAGGAATGTCGTTGAAGCTTTATCCAACATTCTAAATGCATCCCATCCTAGGTTGTAAAATGGTTTCACCTATGGAACACCCCAGTCTAACATTGTTATTTATCAGATTGAGCTTAAATCAAAAGAAGATGAGAATGTTTCTTAAACTAAGAAAAATACAATATATTGCAAGAGGCACTGCAACAGTGTTTTGGTTGCAATATTTAGATATCAGCGTCTTGCAACATATCAAATAAAAATTAAGGTGATGGAGACACAGATTGAAAAGTCCATTCGGACAAAGTGAGGACTGCACATGCTGGAGATCAGAGTCGAGAGATTGGCGCTGGAATAGAATCACAAGTCAGGCATCATCCGAGGAACAGTCTATTTCAATGTGAACCAGGTGGTAGCAACCTTTAGGCAAAGAGGTCAGTTTAAAAAAAAAGGTAATGTGAATTAATAACTATTGTCTCTGTTCAGCATGACATTCGTGAAAATTGTCAGTACATACACCATTACCATGGCAACCACATAACGAATGGAGCAGCTGCAGCTTCCCCAATTTCCCTGGGATAGCATCACAATTGCCATTCGAGTTGCTTTGACAGAGAGAGAGCTGGTAGAGGAAATCGATTCTTATTTGGATTCGCGTAGATATTCGTGACTGGCAGTGCATACTGGTATTTATTTGGAAATGTGCACAGCTAAAGCAGAACTAAACCAGATAAATGCTGTGGCCCTCAGTTTTTTCTCGAAAGGCAGAGAACTGAAGATTATTAAGATTCCAATCATATGAAGGTCAGAATATTTATGATTTCTCAGAGTAATCATGGATTCCTTACAATGCAGAAATAAGTCATTCAGCCCATTGTATCTACACCAAACTTCCAAAGAGTGTGCAACAGAGGTTCTCCATCCTCGCAACCCCACATGGAGTACTCGCTTCCTCACAACTCTCTCCAACCTCCGTCTCCTCTCCACACCCACCCCATGTCAATAACTGTGCATTGCACATGGCTAAACCACAAGCCTACACATCTTTGGACGCTGTGACGCAATTTGGCAAAGATAATCCAAATAATTTACATATCTTTAGAATGCCGAGGAAACTGTAGCGCCAGGAGGAATCCTATGACAACGCGGGAAGAATGTGAAAATTCCATACAGGCCATCACACAATGATAGAGTTGAACCCGTGTCTTTGGTGCTGGGAGGCAACAGTGCTAACCACTAAGGACGCCATTGTATGTGAGTGGTTAAGTAAAGGTTCTGCAATGTCGGAAATACTCAGAGTATCGAATCATTCCCTCATACTCAAGATATTTTGATGTGATGTCAGCTTATCCATGGAGCACTACAGCACAGAACAGAAACGCTCATCCAATGCGTCCATGCCAACCAAGTTTCCCAACTGAACTAACCCCTTTTGCCGGCATTATTTCCATCTCCCTCCTCCTCTTTTCTCTTTATGCACTTGTGCCTCTGCCTTTTAATTGTAGCTGTGCCTGCTTCTAGCACTTCCTCTGGCAGTATATTCGACATACGAACCGCAGTTTGTACGAAACGTTTGCCCTTCAGATCCCTTCTAATTCTTTCTTCTCTCGCTTTAAAATTATGCTTTCTTGTTTTGCACAGTTCTTTCCTCAGAAAGGACCTTTGTTATTCACTAATACCCTGTGCACTAGTGAACAATGTCCCAGCCTATCCAGCCTCTCGATTTAACTCAATCACGGCCACAACACGACCTCCCCACCCCCCACACTAACCAAGAAAAAATTGGGCAGCATTCTTGCAAATTTTCTCTGCAACTTCTCCAGTTTCATAATCGCCTTGGGACAGTACCCGTGAGTCTGGATCAGGGAATAACGTATAAAAGTAATTTAATTTAAAGTGAATGGATTTGGCGGTGTGATGCAGATGAAATCATAACATAAATCTCAAGAAGTATGATTAAACGAGCATGGTTTTATTGATTTATATGTAAAAGCCAATGACAACTCATGAAATATTAATCAGGTTTGTGAATTTAAAAGCTGCCAAGAAAGAACGATGCTGTACTTAGCATGTGCACATGTCATGGACAAGCGTAATTCCACGTCAGTAAGATAATGTAAATTTGAAAGCATTGAGCAGTCGTTAACATTATCCTGTTGTTTGGGAATTATGTGTGGTATTGACATAGAGACCATTAAGCTTTAATATTGTTTGTACACGGAACAATGGAAACTTGTGTGAGTGATGCATTCTTAGTTGCATGTGGCAGTGATCGTGAAACCACAACAGAATAAGTCAGGGAATGCAGAAAATGGAATGACTTACTTGAGATGATGAGAATTGATTTGGTATTCGGTGGAAAATATATGCTGGGCAACGTTTAGCAGGAAGTGGGTTCGACAATGATGGATTTCTACGTGGATAGACTCAAGTGAAGTACAATTGATTGAGGATTCTATATGCAGTTTACTTCGTGTTAATTTCCGTACATATGAATGAAGAAATTACCACTATCCGTGTTCATCTCTGCCGAATGTAATGCACCTCGCTTAATTGAAATGATGCATAAGTATCTGCAGTTTTTAGAAACTAACGTCTCCAGTCAAATTAATTATGTGATTGCAATGACAGCAATTATTTGCAACTGCGTCATTCCAAGCAGTGATTACAAGGCCAGGACAGCAGATGCAACCTTGCTAGCCTTTGCTCTCATAATCACATTTGGCTGAAAAATGCCTCGGTCTCTGCCACAGGCTGCGGTGATCTCAAGCAAAGATGAGCCAAAGCATATGCCTTAAGTTCACACTCATCATTTCGGCAATTTAAAAGTATATTTTACAACTGAAATGATGCTCGTGTCACTTGAATATGGCCGCTTCTGAGACGGTGGATGCGGGAGGACTGATTAGGTGGGAAATAATGGGAGAAGATGTTACAGTGTTCGAACCAGAACCATGACGAGAGTAAGAACAGTGCCCGGCGACCAACAGGGCAATCAGTCCTTTTGTTCCGACCCTTTGCACCTTGGTTTCCCGGTTGATCTGTCCTCCAGAGTTGATGTCCTGCAATGTAGGACACAGACTCGTGTTTTGAACAATCCAAACACGACGCAGCAGATCACACATCTCCGCACAGGCATATCTTTTGAACTAAAACCATAAGACCCAGAATGAAACTAGGCCACTTATCGCAACAATTCTGCTCCGTCGGTAAATGAAAACCTGTCTTTGCCAATACTCCTGAGTATTGCCTTCTTACCTCATTCCCATACCCCTTCAATCCCATACTGATTTTAAAAAGTATGTTTTAGTCTTGAATAGACGTCTTTAAACAGCGTTACCACCCAACACACTGAAATATTCCAGGTCCATACCATCTGACAGAAGAAAATCCTATACACAGAACAAAGAGCATAAAACGCTCCAGCGCATTAAAGGCCCTTCGGCCCTCAATGTTGCGCCTACCTGAGACATTATTCTGATGCCCATCTAACCTACACTATTTCATTATTTTCCATATATATGTCCAATGCCCATTTGAATGTCCTTAACATCGAAAAATCTACGACTGCTGCAGGCAGGGCGTTCTGCGCCCCTACCACGCCCTGAATAAAGACACTACCCCTGATAGCTGTCCTAAATCAATCAGCTCTCAATTTAAAGCTACTTCCCCTCGTGTTAGCCTTCACCATCGGAGGAAAAAAGCTCTCTCAATGCCCACCCAATCTGACCCTCTGATTATCTTACACGTTTCGATCAAATCACCTATTAACCTTCATCATTCAAAGGAAAACAACCACAGTTCCCTCAGACCTTCCATGTCAGATCATCCTTACATAACACGCAGCATCCTCGTAACCTGCTCTGAAACCTTTCCAGATTTTCACGTCCTTCCTGTAATGTGGTGAACAGAACTGTATACAATGCTGCAATAAGGGCCTTACCAGTGTCTTGTACAGATGAAGCGTGAACTCGTCGAAACGAAACTGAATCCGTCTACTAATACACACTAACACACCATATGCCTTCTGAACAATCTACATGGGAGATAGCCTAGCCTTAACAGTGTCAGCTTCCGGTGGAATGTACAACATAGTAGGAGATCATTGTCCTCTCCACTCAGTGAAGGCAAGGAATGGCCTGATGAGAACTTCACCATTCTCCTTCAAAAGAATGAACAAGAAAAAGTGAGAAAATCTCATCATCGAGATTGCCTGAACTTAACATCCTGGTTGATTCTGCCATTACAGTATCAGTTTGAGTGGAGCTCAGAAAAGGAAAAGATTAGCAAATGTATGTGGGATTGTTGCATCGAGGTGAGAACTGCAATACACGTTCCGTGCATGTAATAAGCAGACAACTGGACTTGCAACGATTGAAATTGTTAATGAAACTCAGCAAGTCTCACAACATCTGCGGGGAGAAAAAAAGTTAGTATGTCAATTCTGGCGAGTTTTCATCAGAAGAATTTTGATTTCAGATCTCCAGTATTTTATGTACTGCAGTGTGAATGAATCTCTTCGCGAAAATGATCAATCAAAGCTGCATAAGGTGACAAACATCACCCACGCAGGTACGGTGCAGCTGGCAAATGTCTTGTTGTGGTACACACCTGTAGAAAGAGAATTGTCAAGCACTGATATCAATGTTACATACAATCATCTTAATGCAATATGTGTAAAAATCCCTTTCTTAGTCGTTAAGGAGTGTGCAAAGTGCATTGCATTGTGATTTCAATGACCTTTCACAGATTGGGTTGATAAGGAGCTCTGAAAAAAGATCGAATTTTAAACACAAGACACAAGAATGCTCTTTAAAATCTCTCTCCAACACAGTCAAAAATAACAGCAACATAAGGAACTGGGAATGCTGTATTAAATGGCAGAGAAAGTGTGATAGTGGGGTGCTGCTTCAACTAACAGACAATTTGTGGAAGTGGCAATAGTCGTTTACAAACGGACGTATGAAAGCAGGAATGTTTTCTGAAAAGTCAGGGACGCATGGAAATACAAATTGTGTTGAAAGTAACAGTGAATATGTGTAAGTGCGAATCGTGTCCAAAATAACTTGGAACATGTAGCAGTTTGATTATCGCCAAAACAATAGAGAAATGCGGAATGAGGAACTCTTTCCAAAATATTTGGAACATGTGGAAGTGGTATTACGGTTTAAAGCAACAGCACGATCTGGGCAATCGAATAGCATCTGAAATGAAATGATCGTGAGGAAGTGGGAATTGTTTTGAAAATAACAGGAAGATTTAAATGTGGAAATGCTGTCTAAAATTTGTTTAATTATCCATTGTATTATTTATTGTCACGCAGATATCATGACCACATATCATGAAAAATATTTTATATGGTCGCCACTCTCGAGTGCTATCTTGAAGCAAATTAACACAAATGAAAACTTCGAATAGAAAGGCAGAAAAATGAAGAAAAAAACTGACAGGAGTGGAAGAGCCCTTGCGCTGTTGTAACAGGCGATGGTGACTAACAAGTCTACACCGACACTCTCAGAATTTCCAACCCAGGCCTATTATCCCATGACCCTACATTTCGCGGATAATTGCAGTTAGTCTGCACAAGCCTGAACACTATGGGCAATTTATTCATAGATAGAACATTACAGCATAGTACAGGCCCTTCGGCTCTCGATGTTGCGCCGACCTGTCATACCAATCTGAAGCCCATCTAACCTACAATATTCCATGTACGTCCATATGCTTGTCCAATGACGACTTAGAAGTACTTAAAGTCGGCGAATCTACTACTGTTGCAGGTGAAGCATTCCATACCCTTACCACTCTCTGAGTAAAGACCATGGTCAATTCACCCGACCTGCACAACTTTGGGCAAAAGAAAGTGTCCAAATTTACTGCTCCATCATGGGTTCCTTGTGGCCACGCACGAGTGCTTCCCTACCACCGCAACTGGAACGAACATTACAGCTATTCCACGCAATCTTGCCTCCACTGAAGCCTTTGCGACTATGAGTCCACGCTGGGCTCTACCAATGTAGACCCAACCTGTGCTGGCAGGTTCAGGACGGGCACAAACTCCGCCAGGAGAATTTCGAATGCAGTGATTGGATCAAACAGAGTCAACATGGATTTATGAAGGGGACATTATGCATGACAAACCCGTTGTGAATGGGTAAAAGCAGGATGAGGCTATTGAGTTGGACGATCATCCATGGTCGTAATTAATTTGAGTGCAGGCTCAAAGGGCTGAGTAGCCTCCTCCTGCTGTTATCCTCTATATTTCTGCGACACCATTTCGGGCATCCATCTGACATGCAGCCTCTTTTGAGGCCGCCAAATTCGCCTCCGCCACCGCCTCCAGGAATCTGCGTTCAGAGTGTCTCTACATTGCAGAAGCCACCATCGCCAGTCCGGGCTTCTGAGCCTGCACAATTCCACGCTGCTGGGCTTACTTTCCGTCACAGATGCTATCGCTGTGGCAGAGCTCTTCACCCAAAGGCAAGGAAAATGTATGAGAAGATTATAAAAAGACAAAAAGAGGAGAGAAATGTCAAGACACGAGAAGCAAACCCAATGTAGCAGACGACCCTGGGCTCAGAAACCTGACTCCACCTCCATTGTACTGGAAGCCAGGGACAATGACAGGGAAGTAGAAATATTGTATGAAATAGGTCGACCATGTCGACTGATAGTTGGACACTCAGCAGACTGCTCTTGCACATTATCGACATAAATATAATGGCTACAATGTAGTACAACTGATATTTGTATTTTTAGAATTGTGCAGCCTGTATTACTACTGTCATGCAACGTCTACAGTACGGCAACGTACACGGTGTGGGAAGTAGTGACAACTGCGTTTCAACAACTTCTTCTGCTCAATAAAATAAATTCTTGACACTCACTTTAAAAAAAGTAACAATTCATTTGTCTGGTTCTAACAGTGAACAACTTATCTGAACCATCAACAAACTGAACAAATTCCTTCTGATTACTAAATAATCCCGAATGAAGCAAGATGATTTTGTCATGCTGTTCCAATAAATACAGGTCCCATCTCTTCAAGGATGTTGGAACTTATTCTCCCAAAATTTAGTCTTCCAGAATACTGTTTGCTGTCAGTGTTGACTCTAAGTTCAGGAATATGAGATAGTTCCGTGTGTGTTATGGTTGGTATTTAGATGGGGCTTCCTCTCAGTTATGGAGGATTTGTGAGTTCTGGACATTTTCTGTCTGGAGTTGATGACTGTTATATCTTGTAGGTGGCAGCTGGCTCTGGGCCCTTCCTTTTATGATGACATAGCAATATTTTTTAAAATAGGATTGATCCCATGTTGTCAAAACTAGCAGGCATGAATGTACCGGATTTTGGAATCTAAGTGCCTGGTTCAAATTGATTGGCTAAATTCAAAAGCCTGTCGCCTTGGTAAAAAACTGTTGATTGTCCTGCTGACTGTACGGCCTTTTTAATACATACGTTGCAATTAGGGTGTTCTCTGTGTCATTACACGCTCTCTGGCTACAGCCCACAGATATCCATTTAAAATCTGCAAGCACAGAAAAGGCACATCATCTTTGAAAGCAAACAAGGAATGTTTTCCTGCCAGCATTATGCAAACACCAAATTCTAACTTCCTGCTTCCCAATCCACAAGTACTCTATTCAGCTTCACAACAGTCGGACAGTAGAAAATTGAAGCAGTGTGATGTCTGTATATTGAAAACACAAGCTCACAAAGAGATTCTGGATCTTTTCTAGTCTTTACTGTGAGACAATACAAAATTTGTTGAACTCTGACAAACTGAATGGAGCCTTGGGGCCAGTGAGGTCCGTGTGAGTGCCGAATATTTAGCGGACAGGTAGACTGTCCAAAATAGTCAGAGATTGTTCCTCGTCACATCGCCAAAATGTAAGTATTTCTGTCAATTATGTTATCCATAGGGCGTTTCGCCTGCTCTTGCTTTTCTGTGTTGACATTAGTCTGCAGCTGATTCTCACACACTTGTTTTCTTGTAATGACGGAACAGTAACAGTCAAGTTACTGGGGACTCATGTGGTGCAATGGAAGAGACCTCTCTTTGATTCAGGAGATCCGGATTTGTCTCCCAAATTTCCTCCTCATACCTCGGCAGCACGAAACACACTTTAAAATGGGGGCAGTATTTTCATCAGCATGAAGAACAGTTGCTGTCTGTTGGAGAGACAGATTCATTTTTCCTACAGCACAGAGACAGGTCCTTCGGTCCAAATCGATGGATGCCTACCAAATGTTCATCCAGACTAACTCCATTTTTTGCACTTGGCCCATATCTTTCTAAACCTTACCAATCCAGTATATTTGTCCAAATTCCTTTTAAATCTTGCTTGTGTACCCGCCTTCACCACGTCGGATCACTGTTCATTCTATATGCGTACAAACCTCTCTTCAAAAGTTTCCACCTCAGGTTCCCTTTTACACTTTCCCCTCTAAACTCTAACTGATGCCGACCCTCCTTGATTCATGAACCCTGACAAAAAGACTGAAGGCATTAAAGGTAACCTGTCTCTCATTATCTCTTCCAACCCTATGAGGCCCTTGTAGTCCAGTACACTCTCAAGGAAACGTCCTGGCTTGTCCTATCTCTAAGTATAACTTAGAGCGTTGACTCCGCGCAACATCCTTGCAAAAACCTTCTGAGCTCTCTCCGGTTTCAAAGCAACATTTCTATGGCAGGTTGAGCAAATTTAAGCACAATGCTCCAAGTGCAGCCTCACCAACGTCCTGCACAACTGCAACATAACATCCCAACTTCTATCCTCAATGCCCTGACTGATGAAGGCTGGCGTGCAAAAAGCCTTCTTCACTGTTCTGGTCAGCTGTGATTACACTTTCACGGAATTGTGCTCCTGAACTCCAACTCCTTCAGGCCTGACCATTTACCATGAAACTCACACCTTGATTTGACTTCCAAAATGAACGACCACACTCTAATCTGTATTAAACTCCATTTCCCATTTCTCCCCCTGATCAACGTCCTACTGCAATTTCTGATAACCTTCCTCACTGTCCACAATTCTGTCTATTTCATGTAGTAATTGTTTCTTTAATAAAGTGAAGTATTCCATATGCCTTCTAAAATCCACCTCATGTACATAACCTGTTATCTTCAGAGACCCGTGCATATTAAAATGTTTGAGTTAGTGTTAGGATTCAAATTCTGGCTGTTGAATCATAAAATAGTCATGAACAAATTTGCGAGAGACATTTTTGCGAATACATTGTTTAATTGTCAGCTATTTCCAGAATTCCCAGCGTCCCACCGATATGATATCATTATTTGTCTTGTGAGCTCGTCATGAATCGAGCCTATCACATTCTTTCCCCAGATGTCTTATATTTGCCACTTAATCAACACGGTGATATCTGCCTGCAATTTCGAGCCAACCTCACCGAATTCCGACTGTGCAAAAAAGGCCATTCCAATAATCAAATTTGTACTCACCTTATTAAGAACATCCCACCCAGACTCACTCCACACCAGGAAACGTGCTTTTGCCGCGGATACTCCACCTAGCATGCACGTCCCTGAACACTACGGGGTATTTGGCACGGCAAGCCACCCGAAATACCCCATATTTGGTCTGTGGGAGGAAACAGGTCCACCCAGTGGAACATTTGCAGACACGGGGAAAATGCGTGATATCCACATAGGCAGTCGCGCAACTACTGGAATAGAAACTGGGTTCTTGCGCTGTGAAACAGTGGTGCTAAACATTGTGCCACTGCTGTACTCTTGACTGTTAACCACCTACCAAATTTTATCTCAGCTGTGGACTTCTGACTTTTTAGTTCCATTCAAATCCTAAATTTGTACACTGCTCAGCAAGATCTGCAACAATGAATGCATCCCCCTGCCATCCCTCTCACAGACAATTTTGTGTTCAACATGCTTTGAGTCCCATGGAATCTTATTATCTTTACCAGCTCTCTCGCAACTGACGCACAATACAAGAGTGTTTGCAAATTACTGACACGGCGCTGGTCTATGCTCTCTTACCCGCCTCAGGAAGTAGGGAAAGTTAACAAACAAAAACAGAAATCTGTGGGAAAAATCAACCCATCTGGCAACACCTGAAAACGAATTCTGATATCTCTTCCCAAATGCTGACAGACCTGCTGAACTTTCCGAGCAATTATTGCTGTTGTTTGCAATTTTCAGCGTTCTCAGTTCTTTGTTTTCTTTTGATTATTATTGTTCAGAGATGCATCATATGCATAGCTGAAGATTTATGTACTTTTAATGATGCTGGAACGATAGTTTCTCGCCGTTGTCGGCACTAATTTTATCCAAAATTAGAAGTCGCTGCATCCTGATGGATTTTTCTGCGTTTTCGTTTTTACTTTGTGAAAATCAATGCTTTAGAACATAGAACATAGAACATAGAAGAATACAGCGCAGTACAGGCCCTTTGGCCCTCGATGTTGCGCCGATCCAAACCCACCTAACCGACACTAGCCCACTATCCTCCATATGCCTATCCAATGCACGTTTAAATGCCCATAATGAAGGAGAGTCCACCACTGCTACTGGCAGGGCATTCCATGAACTCACGACTCGCTGGGTAAAGAATCTACCCCTAACATCTACCTATACCTACCCCCCCTTAATTTAAAGCTATGCCCCCTTGTAATAGCTGACTCCATACGTGGAAAAAGATTCTCACTGTCGACCCTATCTAAACCCCTAATCAACTTGTACACCTCTATCAAGTCACCCCTAAACCTTCTTTTCTCAAATGAAAACAGCCTCAAGTGCCTCAGCCTTTCCTCATACGATCTTCCTACCATACCAGGCAACATCCTGGTAAACCTCCTCTGCACGCGTTCCAGTGCCTCCACATCCTTCCTATAGTATGGCGACCAAAACTGCACACAATACTCCAGATGCGGCCGCACCAGAGTCTTATACAACTGCAACATTACCTCAGTACTCCGGAACTCAATTCCTCCACCAATAAAAGCCAGTACACCATATGCCTTCTTCACCGCACTATTTACCTGGGTGGCAACTTTCAAAGATTTGTGCACATGGACACCAAGATCTTTCTGCTCATCCACACTACCAAGTATCCGACCGTTAGCCCAGTACCCCATCTTTTTATTACTCTTACCAAAATGAATCACCTCACACTTAGCTACACTGAACTCCATTTGCCACCTTTCTGCCCAGTTCTGCAGCTTATCAATATCCCGCTGTAACCTGCCACATCCTTCCTCACTGTCTACCACTCCTCCGACTTTCGTATCATCCGCAAACTTGCTCACCCAACTTTCTAACCCCTCCTCCAGGTCATTTATAAAAATGACAAACAGCAATGGTCCCAAAACAGATCCTTGCGGAACACCGCTAGTGACAGCACTCCAAGATGAACCTTTGCCACCAACTACTACCCTCTGTCTTCTTCCAGCCAGCCAACTCCTAATCCAAACCTCCAACTCACCCTCAATGCCATACCTCCGTATTTTTTGCAGTAGTCTACCATGGGGAACCTTATCATGGGGAACCTTACCATGGGGAACCTTTGTAATTGTTCAGGTAGTACCCATGTCTTCCAGGCGCAGAAGCAGATTACTTTGATGATCCCAAATGTGGCCCAGCTATTCCTTTGCTAAGTTCGCATATTTTCAAACAGACCTATTTACAAGCATGTTGATACAGCTCTGGTTCAGGTGGGACTTTGACCGGGGTTAAGTAGCTGAGAGTTAGGTTCTCAAACGCTGCAGCACAACAGCCCCTTTCTATTTACATTGAACTAAAGTATTGTGTGCAGTTCCTGAGCCAACATCAGAGAAATTATTTGATTACACTCGAACGGGAGCAGAGAAGACTGCCTTCCCCAGAGATTTTCAGTGAAGAAGAGAGATTGGGCAGAATCGAGTTGTTTTTTTTAGAGCAGAGGAGAATTAAAGAGGACATGGATGTGATGTGTAAAATTGTGAGGTTAAATTATAAGGTAGATAGGAAGGAATGCTTTCCTTTGTTAGTGGGATCAATGATCGGGGGTTAGATTTAAGTCAAAGGAGCAGAAGGTTCAGTGTCACGAGGAAACTCCTTTTCATCCAGCATGTCGTGTGAAGCTGGAACGTACTGCCTGTAAGGGTGGTGGATGCACAAACCCTGAGAACAGTGAAGTACTAAGAAATCCACTTGCCATAACAAGGTATAGGCGTCTATGCATCAAGTGCTCGAATTTGGAATTACACCATTTAGCTGTTTGTTTTTGACCAAAACTGAGGTTTGGGCTATAGAGAATTGTTCTGTGATTGAGGTACCAGTGACGATATGTCGCTAATCTGTAATTCACACCATGGTTGCATAAGAAAGGCAGTCCTTTCAACGCATTAATCTCAGCAAATCATAGCTTTCCCGAGTGCATTCCCTCCAACACTGAAACCCCTCACACCATGGAATGAAACAAATTGATGAGATACACAGCAGTATTTACCCACGAGGGCGGCAGTGAGCTGTTAGACACAGTCATGGGTAGATTCATGAATATCAAACGACATTCAAGGCTTTCAGACAGGATGGCAACTGATGACCAGTAAATTCCACATTACAAGCAAATATCTGACCGATGGGAAATCTGCTCCCAATGACTTATCTCGATTGGGCTTACAGTGGCCTGCAAAAGACACAGACACAGTGGTGTACACTGCCTAAAATTTCACCGGTTATAAATCACACAACACCAAGTTATAGTACAACAGGTTTAATTGGAAGCACACCAGCTTTTGGAGCGACGCTACTTATCACCTGATGAAGGAGCGTGTGCTTCCAATTAAACCTGTTGGACTGTAACCTGGTGTTGTGTGATTTTTAACTTTGTACACCCCAGTCCAACACTGGCATCTCCAAATCATAAAATGTAACCGATTTCTCTATGAAAGATTGCTGTTTAGTCTCACGCTAATCTCCACCAGGTCCTCGATTCGTGACACAATTAAATGCAGTAGTATGGAATTAGTACAACAGATTATGCCTTTCGGTCCATCATGTTCATACAGCTTGATAGCAGTGAGATATCAATAAGGACAAGCTCTCACCAGCCAGGACGATTGCATTGGTCGTGGCGCAGGGGACTGCGCCGTTACCTAGAGATCTTGCAAGGGCAGGACTCACAGGTATTTCGAAGCAAAAAGCCATGTCACTAAAATACCTGCCATTGGATTCAACTACATAAAGTCACAGCCTTAGATCCCAGCCAGATTTCTGCACATACCTCCTACAAAGATATTCAGATAATTTACAGAAAAGCATCCAAAGTTCTGATTTTATCCAAAATAAATTATGAACTTGAATAAATACACAGTTTTTTCATCTTGTTATCTCACTGGAGGTTACCAGGTTCCAATCCCATTTACAGACAAAGTGTGAATCGGTTGATAGCATCTCTGTCTACTGAAATATCAAACAGTGATTCTCATCTCTCATCAACATACATCACCCCAGCCTCAACACGCCTGAATGTCTTTGTTCATCATTAATCCTCATTTTCTTCATTCATTAATATCAAAAAGGGAACCATCATACGGACTCTTCAGGCCACCCACTCTCTCACTGTTCCAATGCGATGGATCTCAGAACTGCACACAAAACTGTTGCTGCGGCCCAGCTGGTGTTACGGACAGTTTTGGCAACGCCTCCCTTGTCTCTGTCTCGGCTGGTGAAGTGAAGTACCCAGTAGATATAGAAGTCCTCACATCTCTTTGATTTTACAGTGTTGTTACAGTCATCGAGTCTTGGAGACCTACAGCGCGGAGACAGGTCCTCTGGCCCAAACTGCTTCATGCTGTGCAAAATGTTCTTCCGTGCTCACTCCATTTCCTTGCAATTGTCCTTGTAAACCTTTCCTATCGATGTACTTGTCCAAATGCATTTTAAATGTTGCTAAATATCCAAATCAACCACATCCACACGTATTTCATTCCATTGGCATACCAACATCTGTGTGCAAAAGAAATCCCATCAGGGTCCCTTTTCTTCTTGACCCTTTAACCTTAAACTGATACCCTCTCGTCCTCAATTCCTAATTATTGTTTTGCATTGTTCAGACATGAACGGATTCATTTGCTCTTCTACCCCATCTGATTATTTCGGGTTTTAAATTGCATTGCCACAGCTGAGGAAGGGCGTTTGCAATTCTTTAGCTGAATCCATATTAAATCACATGGCCCTCTTTGGAACTGCAGTTTCTGACTGCGACTAATCCTGCTCTGCTCTTGATTTTTCACAATTAGCCGCTTGCTTCTGAACAAAATGTTTTGAAAGAAGGTGTGTCGTCTAGTCTTTGTTCTCTCTTTTATCGAGGTTTCGTCAAAACATTTGCGCAGGTCTGGGTAGCGACTATAGCGGCTGGTGGAATGTTGCGAGCCACATTTCTGGTTGAGCTGAACAAACGGATGGCTCGATAAGGATTGTATCATATGCTTCTTCGAGGGACGAACTGATCCTGCCAAAGGATGTGATGATACAGTTCTTAATATTTAGAACATAAGACCATAAGACCATAAGACATAGGAGAGGAAGTAAGGCCATTCGGCCCATCGAGTCCACTCCGCCATTCAATCATGGCTGATGCGCATTTCAGCCCCACTTACCAGCGTTCTCCCCGTAGCCCTTAATTCCTCTAGACAACAAGAATCTATCAATCTCGGCCTTAAAGACATTTAGCGTCCCGGCTTCCACTGCACTCCGTGGCAATGAATTCCACAGGCCCACCACTCTCTGGCTGAAGAAATGTCTCCGCATTTCTGTTCTGAAATGACCACCTCTAATTCTAAGGCTGTGTCCACGGGTCCTCGTCTCCTCGTCTAACGGAAACAATTTCCTAGCATCCACCTTTTCCAAGCCATGTATTATTTTGTACGTCTCTATTAAGTCTCTCCTTAATCTTCTAAACTCCAACGAATACAATCCCAGTATCCTCAGCCGTTCCTCATATCTTAGACCTGTCATTCCAGGGATCATCCGTGTGAATCTCCGCTGGACACGTTCCAGTGCCAGTATGTCCTTCCTGAGGTGTGGGGACCAAAACTGGGCACAGTACTCCAAATGGGGCATAACCAGAGCTTTATAAAGTCTTAGTAGTACATCTCTGCTTTTATATTCCAACCCTCTTGAGATAAGAGACAACATTGCATTCGCTTTCTTAATCACGGACTCAACCTGCATGTTTACCTTTAGAGAACCCTCGACTAGCACTCCCAGATCCCTTTGTGCTTTGGCTTTAATAATTTTCTCACCATTTAGAAAGTAGTCTATGCTTTTATTCTTTTTGCCAAAGTGCAAGACCTCGCACTTGCTCACGTTAAATTCCATCAGCCATTTCCTGGACCACTCTCCCAACCTGTCTAGATCCTTCTGTAGCCTCCCCACTTCCTCAGTACTACCTGCCTGTCCACTTAACTTCGTATCATCGGCAAACTTCGCTAGAATGCCCCCGGTTCCCTCATCCAAATCATTAATATATAATGCGAACAGCTGTGGCCCCAGCACCGAACCCTGCGGGACACCGCTCGTCACCGGCTGCCATTCTGAAAAAGAACCTTTTATCCCAACTCTCTGCCTTCTGTTAGACAGCCAATCCTCAATCCATCCCAGCAGCTCACCTCGAACACCATGGGCCCTCACCTGTGGCACCTTATCAAAGGCCTTTTGAAAGTCTAGATAGACCACATCCACTGGGTTTCCCTGGTCTAACCTACTTGTTACCTCTTCAAAAAATTCCAACAGGTTTGTCAGGCATGACCTCCCTTTACTAAGTCCATGTTGACTTGTTCTAATCAGACTCTGCTCTTCCAAGAATTTAGAAACCTCATCCTTAATGATGGATTCTAGAATTTTACCAACAACCGAGGTTAAGCTGATTGGCCTATAATTTTCCATCTTTTGCCTTGATCCTTTCTTGAACAAGGGGGTTACAACAACCGTCTTCCAATCATCCGGGACCTTTCCTGACTCCAGTGACTCTTGAAATGCCTCTGCTATTTCCTCAGCCACCTCTCTCAGAACTCTAGGGTGTATCCCATCGGGGCCAGGAGATTTATCAATTTTAAGACTTTTTAACTTTTCTCGCACTATCTCTTTCGTAATGGCAACCATACTCAACTCAGCCCCGTGACACCCTTTAATTTTTGGGATATTACTCATGTCTTCCACTGTGAAAACTGACGCAAAGTACTTGTTAAGTTCTCCTGCTATTTCCTTATCTCCCATCACTAGGTTTCCTCCATCAGTTTGAAGTGGCCCAATGTCTACTTTTGCCTGTCGTTTGTTTCTTATGTACTGAAAGAAACTTTTACTATTATTTCCAATATTACTGGCTAGCCTACCTTCATATTTGATCCTCTCATTTCTTATTACACTCTTTGTTATCCTCTGTTTGCTTTTGTATCCTTCCAAATCTTCTGATTTCCCACTGTTCTTAGCCACTTTATAGGATCTCTCTTTTTCTTTAATACATTTCCTGACTTCCTTTGTCAGCCAAGGTTGTCTAATCCCTCCCCGGTTAATCTTTCTTTTCTTGGGAATGAACCTCTGTACAGTGTCCTCAATTATACCTACAAACTCTTGCCATTATTGCTTTACTGTCTTCCCGGTCAGTTCCTCTCTCATGCCCTCATAATTACCTTTATTCCACTGTAACACCATTACATCCGATTTTGCCTTCTCCCTTTCAAACTCCAGACTGAAATCTACCATATTATGGTCGCTACTTCCTAAGGGTTCCCTTACTTTAAGATCTTTTATAGAGTCTGGTTCATTGCAAAGCACTAGGTCCAGAATAGCCTGCTCTCTTGTGGGCTCCATGACAAGCTGTTCCAAAAAGCATTCCTGTAAGCATTCCATGAATCCCCTTTCTTTAGATCCACTAGCAACATTATTTACCCAGTCCACCTGCATATTGAAGTCTCCCATGATCAATGTAACCTTGCCTTTCTGACATGCCTTCTCTATTTCCCGGTACATGTTGCGTCCCTGGTCCTGACCACTGTTAGGAGGTCTATACACTGTTAGGAAGTCTATAGACAACAATACAGCGCAGAACACACTTCAGCCCTCGATTTTGCGCCGACCTGTGAACTATTCTCAGTTCGTCCCCCTGCACTATGTCAAAATCATTCAAGTGCTTATCTAAGGTTTGTATAAATCTCCCAAGTGTGGCTAAACCCAATGAAATATCTCCCTCAAAACTTTTGCTGCAACGAGATGAGAGTCCACTGTGAGGTTCAGGGGGAATGGGGCGTGGAATTTCCAAGCCTGCATTAAAATATACGCAGCACCAGCAACGTTGAGCATATAATCTATTGGCCTGATGTCAACACCGATCAGTTATGCTTTGTGTTCCTCAGATGGGGATAAATCAACGGGCTTTTGCCCGAAACGTCGATTTTGCCTGTCCTCGGATTTTGCCTGTCCTCGGATGCTGCCTGAACTGCTGTGCTCTTCCAGCACCACTTATCTATAAATCAACGTGTATTTGCCCATTCTTCATTGATTAGACAGCCTTCAAGAGTCAATTCCATCTTATCTTAAGAATGGGCAAGACGAGGTTTGTGAACAGGTAGAAACTGGCATTCTGAAATGTAAATACGTTTAATGTAAGAAATATAACTGGTAAGGCAGATGTGCTACTGATTGAATTAATACATGGTTCGACGATGTGATGATAATTACAGTGACTGTTTCGAGAGCAGGGCAGGACTGGCAGCTAAGCTGTCCAGCATTTGGATAGTTCAGGCAAGATACAGAGCGACTTAAAAGGGTGGCATGCTTATGTTATTTATGAAGGAGAACGTCACTGTGTTGCCACTGTGATCGATCCATTTGTGGTGCGGAAACTGATGGAGAATTGATTGGCTCTTGAAACAGCATATCGGTTTTCGAATTGAGGAAGAGGCCACACTCGACTTGGTATTGGAGAATGAACCGAGCCAACTGATCAAATGTTCAGTCGGAAAACATATCAATAGCAATGATCATAATCTGTAAGTTTTATATAAATTATGGACAATGATAAGACTGATCCCCGGATAAAAGTGCTAAATTTTGGGAAAGCTGTCTACAACTGAATTAGATTAAAATCGAGGAATTACATTGGGGCAGTTGATTGAAGGTATGTGGTCATTAGAAAACGGCGTATGTTTTGAAGGCCGTTTTGATTCATTTGAGGATGAATGAAGAAGACAGCCAGACGTCGGAGTCCTGGGAGACAAAAGATATTGAAAGACTCGTGTTAAAAAATGAAACAAAACCTACATAAGGTGCAGCAAGCTGGAACATGACCCCTGAGGGGTAGACCAAAATCAGGAAGGAAATTAGGATATCTAAAATGGTTAATGGAATGTTCTTAGCCATTGACATTAAGGAGAAATGCAAGAGGTTGTTTCCATTTGTTAAGAACAAAAGAGAAGCGAGGGAAAGGGCAGATCCACTCAAGGCCAAATGAGTGAATACATGCGCAAAGCCAGAAAGTTGAATTATTTCACTACAGTGTACATTGTCTCGGTATTTAACAACGAGAACAAACTGTGCGGTGGTAAGGTTAGCGATTGGGAATGTTGATTTCCTGGAGCATGTCGACATTATGCAAGGGGAGATATCGAGTCTCTTCAAAAACAATAAGGCAGATAGTTCGCCTAGAACTGATGGGAGCTACCGTCGGATGTTGAGGGGGCAAAAGAGGAGAGATTGCTGGAACCTTTATAAGTATATTTTCATACGCTTTTAATGAAGGCGAAACCCCAGAAGTCTGATTAACAGACAAGGTTTATCATTTGTTCAAGAAGGAAAACAGAGAAAATCCAGGAAATTCTTGGCCATTGAGCTTTTTATCACAGGGAAATGTTTGGAAAATTTTCTAATTGACAGGATTAATTCTAATTTTGAAAATAATGGACTTCGTAGAGATGCAATGTCTTTATGAGGTAGAGTATTTGTCTCAAACTTGATTGAATGTTTCCTGAAAGGGACAAAGCTGATTGATGAAGCCAAGACAGTGGATGTTACTTACGTGACTTTACGAAAGCATGTGACAATGTCTGTCATGGTAGAATAGTCCAGAACATTAAGAAACATGGGAACTTCGGCGAGTTATTCATTTGGATGCAAAATAGGTTTGTTCATGGAAGACAGAGGGCAGTTGTAGTGATTAATTTGTTCTGATTGGAGGTCTGTGACTCGTAGAGCTCAGCAAGAGTCAGCGATGGGACTTCTGCATTTGTAACGCAATTGGAAAGTATTTGGTAAAAGGCAGATACCTCAGAATCATTGATATAAAGGAGGATTTTGGTTAATAAGTGCATAGCTCTGGAATGTTAGAAATATGACTGGATAAGATGGGTCAATGGCGTATCACATTCTTACCTTCCTTGGTCAAAGCGTTGAACGTAAACAACGGGAAATCATGTTATATTTGCATAAACCCTTCGTTCAGCCACGTATTGATTTTGTGTGTAGTTCTGGTCGCCTCACTATAGCATCATTGTGAAGATTCTGTATAGGATGCGGAAGAGGTTTTGAAAGATTGAAGTGAATTAGCTATAAGAGTAGCTTGGAAAACTTGGATTTTTTGCACTAAAGCAGTTGAGTCTGAAGAGCAACCTAATGGAAGTGTATAAAGTTATGAGAGGAGTGGATAGGGTGGGTAGTCAAAGTGTTTTTCCCAGTGTGAAAATGTCACGTAGAGGTAGTATACGTTTGAAGTAACACGGGACAAGATTTAAAGACCCTTGTGAGACAGTTTCTTCACACAGACGATGGAAGGTGCCGGGAAAGCACTGGCAGTGGGGCTAATAGAGTCAGGTACGATAGCAAGTTTGAAGAGGCGTTTAGACAGATACAAGAACATGCAGTGAATACAGTGGTACCGATTAGTTTGGAATAGCATCGTAAACCACACAGACACGTTGGGCCAAAGAGCCTGTCGCTGAAAATTTTGATTTGGATATGCCAGTGTTGGACTGGGAGGTATAAAGTTAATAATCACACAACACCAGGTTATAGTCCAACGGGTTCAATTGGAAGCACGAGCTTTCGGAGCACTGTTCCTCCATTAGGTGGTAATAGAGTACAAAAATCTAAGACACAGAATTTATAGCAAAAGTTTACAGTGTGATGTAACTGAAATTATCCATTGAAAAATACCTTTCTCATCTGTTATACTGACCATGTTAGTTTCACTTCTTTCACGTGTAAATCGTAACTTGTTTTCCGCATTACGTTCTCAGGTGAACTTTAACAATTGTTGTCAGCCCAGATAATGTGTTGAAGGTGTTAGCCCCCTGTGTGCTTCTTTGTATTCCATAATATTTGGATTGATTCTAATCTTTAAAAAATGAATTAATAGAATCTTACACGGATTCCTGCAATTTTGAGCAAAGTACAATGTAACTTTGCAAGTACAAATTCACCCCACATGTGAGTGTATATGTGTGTGTGTCGAGTGGGGTTGTGAGAGGGTGCATGTGTGAGTGTGGGAGTGTGTGTGCATGTAGGAGTGTGTGTATGTGTGTGTGTTTAGCTTTCTGTGTTGGCTTAGTGAACTCAATGTGCGTTGATGTTTGTGGGATTTTTTGTTTGATTGCCAGTTTGTCTTAATACTATTGAATTGAAATTTCATGATCTGGTATGCTGGGATATGAATCAATATACCCACAACATTACAGTAGTCCAGTGACTTTGTGACAACCACATGATGTCAGGAGGTTTATGTTGTCCTGATTTTTTTTTAATGAAGACAAATCAGTAAAGTAATATTGGGATGATTCAGTTGTATCAAATGTAATGACGGTCTGCTGATTTCTCATCATACATGCAAGAAATATTTGAAGCATCTCTCGAAGTTCTTTAAACGAATTCGGTAGGCAGGCTTGGTGATAAACCTGGCTAAGAGTAAATTCGCAAATGCTCAAGACACATTACTAGGCCATATAATTTGTCAGGGACAGATGTCCACAAAGGGTTGTGAAAGCAAAAGTTACAGGGGACTTTCCTCCATCAATGACACAAGGAAAATAATCTCATTCCTGGGACAAAACGCATCCTTTTTTATCAGAAATTTACACCGACTTTTAGTAGTGTGGTTGCTTCAGTGATTGACTTGTTGAAGAAGTTTTCACAATATCAGTGAACGGATGAATATCAAAAGGCATTTCAAGGACTGAAACCTGTGTTAAGAATAATGTTGACCGCACGTAATTGTGCAAAGCCATTGAAGGTGTTTATCAATGCAAGTGGTGTGTGTGTCGGTGCTGGAATCTTACAAGAACATACCGAAAATCCTGAAATATCAAATGCATGTTATTCAAGAAAACTGAATAATCATCAACAGAGATAATCGACAATTGTGAGGGAGACTTTGAGTTTGGTGTCGGCGTTGCGACATTTGAATTTGTAAGATGACAATCTGTGACCATTGCATACACTGAACATAAGCTCTTAAAGTTTTAGTTTTGAAAAAAAAACTATGAAGTAGCATTGCAGACTGTTTAGATGGAGTTTATTGTTGCAGCCATTCAGTTTAAACATTGTACACATGGCAGAGCGAGAGAACGTAGTTTTTGATCCATTGTTGTATGTTTGATGTAGGAAGATGGAAATTTTCATTCGCTGGAGGAAATAGAGGAAAGTGAAATGTAGGTGTGAATGCTTGCATGACTAGAGTCAATGTAATATATATGTATTATAGTCTAATAATGTCATAAGATTTTCTTTTAAATGAAGCCATGTCTCCATATTTTTTTCGAAGTGGGGAGGAGTGATGATGCTATGGATTTAGGAATTGTATCTTTTCCTGTTTCTATGAAGAAATTTTAAGACAGAGGTGGAGAACAGTCTCTCGGAGTCAACAGCTTGCAATGCCTTGTTTACTTTTAAAGTTAAAACAATACAATCAGTTTGAATGGGTGGTTTTAACTCCCACAGAAGCAGAATTTATAGTTGGAGCAATTTGTAGTTACTGGGGTCTTGAACTTGTATGGGGAGAGTCTTATTCTACTGTCTGTTACAGCTAAAATGTGGAAGATCTCGCTGCTGTTAGAATTGCATGTGAGACGATCTGTTTTATTGTATTTGTCTTTGTCAAGGGTGTGTTTATGACGTGTTCCTATAGGCAAACACTAATTAGTAACATTCAGTACATGTATTCTTTTGTTCATCATTTCGATAGAATTACAATTGTTTTCCTTTATTTCCTATTTTGTCTCTATTTAACTGCAGTAAAAATAACTGGTTCTTTGCTTAAATTTGAGTAGTTTGAGTGAACGATTTGCATCAGGAAAGGAACGTTGCAAGTTACTTTTAAAGTGAGAAATAATTAGCATCTAGACTATCGTCTTAATGCATTTTAGGCATTTAGTCTGATCAATAACAACATCTTATATCTATCTGTTCCTGTTTAATTCCTCAGATACACCAATGGTAAATTGAAACTTAATTGGTGAAACAAAGATCCTTAAAAAACTTAAATTGATCTCAACTGAAGTTACAATGACAGTCACAGTTTCTTAACCTCATCGCCTTTGTGAAAGGTGTGTAGATTCGCTGGTTAACCTCAATACCGTTATCCTCGCTCTAATTTAATTGCAGCTGTTTGTTCCATTTAGTCTATGTCCACTTTAATGGGTCTTCTTACGCATGGTATGACGGAAAATAGAATCTCCATGTTATAACCAAATATAGGTTTTCAAATTGTTTAAATCAGAAGCATCAATTTCACGCAACATTATTTCCGATGTAAATGTCCCTAAGTAATTATTAACTGAATAAGGGAAGTAAACATATGGTGAAAAGTGTGGTGCAGGAGAGAGCACTTCCATTTGAAGGGTCACCATCATTAGTACTGGAACAGGAGGGATATGTACCATTGACTTGGTCTGCACCTGAACCGAGTTGGGACCAGTGTTCGGGCGGGAAGTGTTAAGAGTGTGGAATATAAGCCTTTAAACTATGATGAGTGAGAGCAGAGAACAACGGAACTCCAAGCAGCAGTAACGACCATTGTGAAGCAAAGCTGCAGGTAAGCATCTATGGGTGTGTGGACTCCACATTAAAATGTGTGGGAAAAAAAATGAGAAGAAGGAAGAACTCAGCAGTGGTTGTTCAATTCTTCAGCACACAGATGTGGACAGCGTGTCTCAAAACGTTTTAGATTCAAATGTCAACCACTATGGATAAATATCTAACAATGAGAAGGGATACCGTCAATACAGGACTGAAGGTGTTGCATGTCAAGGTGCACAGTGTTAGAAATAAGATAAATGCATGAGTGACGCAGATTAAGATGGGCAGATATGAAGTGGTGAGCATCACGGCGATATGTCTGCAAGAGGATTAGGACTGGGAGGTCAATATTCAAGGATATATGTCAGATTGAAAAGGCAGGCAGGTGGGCAAAGGGCTTGAGTTTGGAGTTCTTGCAAAAAATGAATTTTAAACAATAACAATAAATGAAGTAGGGTCAGATGACGTAGAATTTGTGAGAGTAGAGTTGAGAAACCGCAAAGGTAAAAAGAAAAAGCACATGATCGGATTTATTTGCAGGCCTCCAAAGCCCGGTCTGGTTTTGGGGCATACGACCCACGAAGTGATAGAAAAGGCTTGCAAGATATTGAAGGTAACAGTGATCATGGAGGGTTTTAACATGCGGGTGGACTGGGAAAAGCAAGTTGATGGTGGATTACAAGAAAAAATAATTTGTGGGCTGTCTATGAGGTGTTTTGTTTTTGGAGCAGCTTGTTGTGGAGCCCAATGGGAAAGAGACAATTCAGGATTTAGTGTTGTCCGACGAGGCAGACTTAAAAAGGGAGCTCAAGAGGAAGAATGTGTTATGAGGCAGTGATCGTAATTTGGGTGAATTTAATCTGCAGTTTGAGATGGAGAACTTTGAATCAGGTTTAACTCTATTATGGTTAATAAAGTCAACGGCACTAGTATGAAAGAGGATCTGACGACAATTAATTGGGAGAGGACTTCGCAGGAAAGAGAGTGAAATAGCAGTGACAGGAGTTTTCGGCAATGATTCGGGAGACACAACAAAAAAAAATCATCTGAGGTAAAAGAAGCAAATACCAAACGGAGGATGAAGGAACCATGTCTGAGTAGGAAAATCATGGTCAGTACAACAGCAAAACTGAAAGCATTAATTGTGGCGACGGGATCGGAAAGTGCATGGAAAAATAAGGCTAAGTCTGTATGGTTTCATCAATTTGGAGGGAACGCCAGACAAACCTGTTTGAATTTTTTGAGGAGGTACTGTTCAGGTTAGAACAAGAGGACCGAAGAATGCTATCCAGCTGGTCTGCCGGAGGATCTTTGAATACGTTCTACACAGGAGACTGCTTGGCAACATGACGACCCTTGGTCTTCGAAACAAGGCACTAGCATGGACAGAAAGGTTTTTTTGCCGGCAGAAAGCAGTGAATAGGCGTAAAATGGTCCTTCTCAGAATTGGAGCCAGGGACCAATGGTGTTTCACGAGAATCAGTGTTGAACCACAACTTTTCACTTTATCTATTCATCATTTTGACGAAGGAAACTGACTAACTTCTGGCTACCTTTCCATAAAGATACACAAATAGTTGCACGGGTAGCATTGATGAGGTAGGGAGTTTTCAGAAAGATTCAGACAGTTTAGGAAATTGGCTAAGAATTGACAGACTAACTACCATGTGGGAAATATAAATATCATGACTTTGCTAGGAAGAATAGATGTATGGAATATTTTCTAAATGGGGAGAATTTTCAGAAATCTGGAGTGCAAACGGACTTGGAGTCCCAGTCGAGGAATTTCTTAAGTTAAACTTTCAGGTTGAGTCGGCAATTTGGAAGGCAAATGCAATGTTGTCATTCAACTCGATAGGACGACAATATAAAAGCAGGGATGGACTTCTCAGGCTTTATGAACCTCTGGTCACACAGCGTTTTGAGACAGTGTGAGCAATTTTGGCCTCACTAACACCTTCTGCACCGTGCAACTAAAGGTGAGCAATAAAAACTAACACAGTCATTGCCGGACACATCCAATCGAGGAAAAAGATAAAAATACCAACATGAAGGGATGGGAAGAAAGAAACATTTAAGACTCCTTTCGTATAGCGCAATTCCAAAATAGTTGCACCCAAACATCCACGCTATAAAATCTTCTGGGTTTGTGATCCTACCCTATTGCAAAGGTTGGAAAGAACCACAAGAAAAATCAGAATAGGAGCAGAGAAGTAATACTGTCTCTGGTATCTTCAACATTGTCGCTTGTACTCTATAATGTCTTATGGCATTTGACTGTTGGAGTGAGGTGAGGGATAGCTCTTTGATTACTCTAAGCCAAGTCGGCCTAAGGCGGGAGTAAGTGGTGGACATTCTAAAATGCATTAATGTGGACACGTCCCCAGGTCTGGACAGGATATATTCTCGGTTTCTGAGGGAAGCAATCGAGGAAATAGCTGGGGTTTAAAAGATATCCTTGCAGCATCCTTGAACAAGGCGGAGGTCCCAGAGTGTTGCCCCATTGTTTAAGAAGATTTCCTATGTAATTGCACGTCTGTGAGCCTGACGTCGAGGTATGGAAGCTACTTGAGAAGATACTGAGGGATAGCATATATAGAACATAGAAAAGTGAGGCACAGAACAGGCCCTTTGGTCCACGATATTGTGCAGAGATTTAATCCTAATGTAAGATATAGTAACTAAACCGATGCACACTTCAACTCACTGCTATCCGTGTGCATGTCCGGCAGTCGCTTAAATGTCACCATGACTCTGCTTCCACCACCCCAGATGACAACGCTTTCCATGCATTCATAACTCTCTGCATAAAGAATCTACCTCTGACGTCTCCATTATACCTTCCTCCTAATACCTTCAAACTATGACTTCTCGTAGCAGTCAATCCTGCCTTGGGGAAAAGTATCTGGCTACTGACTCGATCTATTCCTCTCATTATTTTGTACACCTCGATCAGGTCTCCTCTCTTCCTCCTTCTCTCCACAGAAAAAGTCCGAGCTTATTCAAACTTTCTTCATAAGGCAAGCCCTCCAGACTAGGCAACATCCTGGTAAACATTATTTGCACCCTCTCCAAAGCCTCTGTATCTTTCTTATAGTAGAACGAACAGAACCATACATAATATTCCAAGTGTGGTTGCACCAAGGACTTGTAGAGCTGCAGCTAATGCTCGCGGCTCCGAAACTCGATTCCCCTGTTAATGAAAGCCAAACCACCATATGATTTCTTAACAACCCTATCCACTTGGGTGGCAACTTTGAGGGATCCCTGTACTTGCACACCCAGATCCCTCTGTTCCTCCACACTACCAAGAATCCTGCCTTTAATCCTATATTTAGCATTAGAGTTCGATCTTCCAAACTGCATCACTTCGCATTTATCCAGGTTGAACTCCATCTGCTATTTCGCTACCCAGCTCTGCATCCTATGTTTGTCACGCTGCAGCCTGCAGTATCCCTTAATGCTATCGACCACATCTCCAACCTTGGTGACATCTGCAAATTTGCTAAACGACGTCTCAATCTCCTCATCCAAGTCATTTATAAAAACTACAAAGAGCAGAGGCCCAAGAATAGAGCACTCCGGAACCCCACTCAACACTGACCTCAAGGCAGAATGCTTTCCATTTACAATCACTCTCTGCCTTCTGTCAGCCAGCCAATTCTGAATCCAGATAGCAAATCTCCCTGTATCCTATAATTCTTGACTTTATGAATGAGCCTACCGTGGGGAACCCTATCAAACGCCTTGCTGAAGTCCAATTACACCACAGCTACATCTCGGCCGTCGTCGACCTGTCTTGACACCTCCTCAAAGAACTAAATAAGATTTGGGAGGCTTGACCTGCCCCTCACAAAGCCATGATGACTGTTTTTAATCACACTATGCTTTGCCAAATAGTCATAAATCCTATCCCTCAGAGTTCTTTCCACAACTTTGCTGACGGCAGACGTGAGACTGACTGGTCTGTAATTGCCAGGGATTTCCCTATTACCCTTCTTTAAAAGATGAACAACATTCGCCTCCTTCCAATCCTCCGGTACTACTCCGGTGAAGAGTGAGGAGGCAACTTCCAACGGCTTAGCAACCTCCTTTCTTGCTTCTCAGAGCAGCCTAGGATAAATCTGGTCTGGCCCTGCAGACTTATTAATCTTCGTGTTTTCCAAAATGTGTAACAGATCAGCTTAATCAATCTAAATCTAGTCAAGACTGTATCCCAGCTCCTGTTGGTTTTCACTTACAACGAGGTCTCTTTCCTGGATGAAAACCGACGCAAAAACCGTCGCATTTTGAGTGCGAGCAGCAGCGGAGATAAGACGAACCCGGAAGAATGCAGCTTTGGTAACGCAGTTTTTTAAAAGAATTACTTACTGGTAGCGGACAGCGATGTTTTCCCTTTCACAGAAGGAGCGGGGGAAGTGACGAGGACCAGACGGGCAGCCAGGAAGGAAAGCAATGAGTATAAATACTCACCCTTCGACGCCAACGACCATTTTGAGTGCGAGCAGCAGCGGAGATAAGACGAAACCGGATGACCGCAGCTAAGGTAAGGCAGTTTTTTTTAAAAACACTTACTTACTGGTAGCGGACAGCGGTGTTTTCCCTTTTACATAAGGAGCGGGAGCAGCGGGGTAAGTGACGAGGACCAGAGGGGCAGCCGGGAAGCAAAGCAGCGACCATATATATCAGCAAAGCGGCTAAACCCGAGACTCTACCACTGTAGAGTCTCCCACCCGTCCTCCTCCTCTTACCTATTTAATAAGGTAACGTTCATTCTAAACTTCCTCGATTGAATAAAAGTTTGTTCTTAATTTTATAGCAACTTGAACTAAACTTTCTACTTTAGTACTGAGTGCGTGTTCAGATAAGTCAGCTTTGGATGCTCGGGCAGTTGCTTGCTCCTCCTGCAGAATGTGGCAGATGGAAGACATGGCACACGTCTCGGCTGGATAAATCTGTGGGAAGTGCACCCAACTCAAGCTCCTTGAAAACCGTGTTAGGGAATTGGAGCTGGATCTGGATAAACTACGGATCATTCGGGAGGCTGAGGGGGTAATTGAGAGGAGTTACCGGGAGTTGGTCACTCCTAAGTCTCAGGACAAGTATAAATGGGTTACAGTTAGGGGGAGGAAAGGGGACAGTTAGACAGTGCAGAGATCCCCTGTGGACATTCCCCTCAGCAATAAGTATACCGTTTTGGATACTGCTGGGGGGGATAACGTACAAGAGGAAAGCCATAGCAGTCAGTTCTCTGGCACTGAGCCTGAAACTGTGGCAAAGAAGGGAAGGGGGCAGAATAGAAAAGTACTCGTGGTAGAGGACTCGATAGTTAGGGGAATGGACAGGAAATTTTGTGGTCAGGATCGGGATTCCCGGGAGGTATGTTGCCTCCCTGGTGCCAGGGTCCAGGACGTCTCCAATCGGGTGTATAAGGTTCTAAAAGGGGAGTGTAAACAGCCAAACATCTTGTTACATATTGGCACTAATGATATAGCCAGGAAAAGGATCGTAGATATAAAAAGTGATTTCAGGGAGTTAGGATGAAAGCTGCAAAGCAGGACGAACAGAGTAGTGTTCTCTAGTTTACTACTGGTGCCGCGAGATAGCGAGGCGAGGAACAGGGAGAGGGCGCAGCTTAATACGTGGCTGCACAGCTGGTGTAGGAGGGAGGGCTTCAGATATGTAGATAATTCAGATGCTTTCTGAGGAAAGTGGGACCTGTACAAGAAGGACGGGTTGCATCTGAACTGGAAGGGGACAAATGTCCTGGGTGGAAGTTTTGCATCAGTAGTTCGAGAGGGTTTAAACTAGTATGGCAGTGGGGTGGGAACCTCAGCTGTATATCGGAGATGAGAGTTGATGCAGATGAGGCAGTAGCAAGAGGTAGACCAGCTCGTGGGAAAGACTTTCCTGGCAAGGAACCAAGGTATCAGTTAAAGTGTGTTTGCTTTAACGCAAGGACTATCAGGAATAAAAGTGACGAACTTAGAGCACGGATCAGTACCTGGTGATATGATGTTGTGACCATAACAGAGACATGGGTTTCTCAGGGGCAGGAATGGTTGCTGGATTTTCCAGGGTTTAGAGCATTTAAAAAGAATAGGGAGGGGGAACAAAGAGGAGGGGGTGCAGCACTACTAATCAGAGAGGGTATCACAGCTATAGAAGCTTCCATTGTCGAAGATGATCTGCCGACCGAGTCAGTATGGGTGGAAATTAGGAACAGCAAGGGAGCAGTCACCTCTTTAGGGGTTTACTATAGGCCCCCCAATAGCAGCAGGGAGATGGAAGAAAGCAGAGCTCGGCAGATTTTGGAAAAGTGTGGACGTCGTAGGGTTGTTGTAACGGGTGACTTTAACTTTCCTAATATTGATTGGAACCTCCTTCGAGCAGAAGATTTGAATGGAGCTGTTTTTGTAAGGTGTGTTCAGGAGGGTTTCTTAACTCAGTACGTTGACAGGCCGACGATGGGAGAGGCCATTCTAGACTTGGTGCTCGGCAATGAGCCGGGGCAGGTCTCAGATCTTGTGGTGGGACAGCATTTTGGCGATAGTGACCACAACTGCCTCACATTCTACATAGCTATGGAGAAGGAGAGGATTAGACAAAATGGGAGGATATTTAACTGGGGAAAAGGAAACTATGCTGCGATTAGACATGAGTTACGAAGCATGGATTGGGAGCAATTGTTCCATGGTAAAGGCATTATAGACATGTGGAGACTATTTAAGGAACAGTTGTTGCAAGTGATGAATAAATATGTCCCTCTGAGACAGGCAAGAAGTGGTAAGATAAAGGAACCTTGGATGACGAGGGCGGTGGAGCTTCTCGTCAAAAGGAAAAAGGTAGCTTACGTAAGGTGGAAGAAGCTAGGGTCAAGCTCAGCTCTACAGGATTACAGACAGGCAAGGAAGGAGCTTAAAATGGTCTGAGGAGAGCCAGAAGGGGGCAAGAGAAAGGCTTGGCAGAACGGATTAGGGAGAACACAAAGGCATTTTCAGGGATTTTATGTGAGGAATAAGAGAATGGTCAAAGAAAGAGTAGGCCCGATCAGGGATAGCATAGGGAATTTCTGTGTGGTGTCTGAGGAGGTATGGGAAGTCCTAAATGAGTTTTTTTTGCTTCTGTCTTTACGAAAGAAACGAACTTTGTAGTGAATGAAACCTTTGAAGAGCAGGTGTGCATGCTGAAATGGATAGAGATAGAGGAAACTGATGTGCTGAAAATTTTGTCAAACATTAAGATTGACAAGTGGCCAGGCCCGGACCAGATTTGTCCTCGGCTGCTTTGGGAAACGAGAAATGCAATTGCTTCTCCACTTCCGAAGATCTTTTCATCCTCGCTCTCCACTGGAGTCGTACCTGAGGACTTGAGAGAAGCAAATGTAATTCCTCTCTTCAAGAAAGGAAAGAGGCAAATCCCCGGCAATTACAGACCAGTCAGTCTTACATCTGTCATCTGCAAGGTGTTAGGATTTATGACCATCTGGAAGAGCATGGCTTGATTAAATGCAGTCAACACGGCTTTGTGAGGGGGAGGTCATGCCTGACAACCTTATCGAGTTCTTTGAGGATGTGACTAGAAAAGTTGATGAGGGTCGAGCTGTGGATGGGGTGTATATGGACTTTAGCAAGGCATTTGATAAGGTTCCCCATGGTAGGCTCATCCAGAAGGTCAGGAGAAATGGGATTCAGGGGAACATAGCTGTCTGGATACAGAATTGGCTGGCCAACAGAAGACAGCGAGTGGTAGTAGAAGGAAAATATTCTGCCTGGAAGTCTGCGGTGAGTGGTGTTCCACAGGGCTCTGTCCTTGGTCCTCTATTGTTTGTAAATTTTATTAATGACTTGGATGAGGAGATTGAAGGACGGGTCAGCAAGTTTGCAGATGACACTAAGGTTGGAGGTGTCGTTGACAGGAGAGGGCTGTTGTAGGCTGCAGCTGGACATGGACAGGATGCAGAGATGGGCTGAGAGGTGGCAGATGGAGTTCAACATGGATAAATGCGAGGTTGTGCATTTTGGAAGGTCGAATTTGAAAGCTGAGTACAGGATTAAGGATAAGATTCTTGGTAGTGTGGAGAACAGAGGGATCTTTGGGTGTAGGTACATAGATCCCTTAAAATGGCCACCCAAGTGGACAGGCTTGTTAAGAAAGCATATGGTGTTTTGGCTTTCATTAATAGTGGTATTGAGTTTAAGAGTCGTGAGACCTTGTTGCATCTCTATAAAACTTTGGTTAGACCGCACTTGGAATACTGCGTCCAGTTCTGGTCGCCCTATTATAAGAAAGATGTGGATGCTTTGGAGCGGGTTCAGAAGAGGTTTACCAGGATGCTGCCTGGACTGGTGGGCTTATCTTATAAGGAGAGGTTGACTGAGCTCGGACTTGTTACATTGGAGAAAAGGAGGAGAAGAAGGGACCTAATTGAGGTATACAAGGTAATGAGAGGCATAGATAGAGTCGATAGCCAGAGACTATTTCCCAGGGCAGAAATGACTAAGACACGAGGGGTCATAGTTTTAAGCTGGTTGGATGAAAGTATAGAGGGGATGCCAGAGGCGAGTTGTTTACACAGAGAGAGTTGTGAGAGCATGGAATGCGTTGCCTATAGCAGTTGTGGAGGCAGGGTCATTGGGGACATTTAAGAGACTCCTCGACATTCATATGGTCACAGAAATTTGAGGGTGCATACATGAGGATCAGTGGTCGGCACAACATCGTGGGCTGAAGGACCTGTTCTGTGCTGTACTGTTCTATGTTCTATGTTCTAAAACTCATTTAGGGCTTCCCCCATCTGCTCAGTCTCCACGCACAAGTTCCCTACTCTATCCCTGAATGGACCTGTCTTCTTCCTGATCATTCTCCTATTCCTCACGCAAGATTAAAATGCCTTTGGATTCTCCCTAATCATTATTGCCAAGCCTTTTTAGTGTCCCCTCCTGGCTTTTCACCTGTCAAATTCTGAGCTCCTTTCTCGATAGCCTGTAATCCTCTTAAGCTGTGCTAGATCCTTGCTTCCTCCACCTTACGTCAGCCGACTTCTTCCTTTTGACGAGATGTTTCTCTGTTCTCGTCATCCAAGGTTCCTTAATCTTACCCCTTCATACCTGTCTCAGAGGAACACATTTGTGCATCTCTTGCATCAACTGCTCCTTAAATAGTCTCCACATGTCTGCTGTGCCATTTCTGTGGATCAATTGCTCCCAGGTTGTGCTTCCCAACTCCTGTTTGAAAGCATCATAATTTCCATTTCCCCAATTAAACATCTTCTATCAGTAACCGTTCCTTTCCCTCTCCAAGGCTATGCTAAGTATAAGGCAGTTGTGATCACTTTCACCAACATTCTCGCTCTCCCCGAGATCTGACACCCGTTCTGCATCGTTGCAGAGCACCAAATCCAAAATGGCCTCTTCCCTCGACGATCTGTCTGCATACTGAGTAAGGAAACCCTCCTAAACTCACCTGACAAAAACGGGTCCATCTAAACTATCTGCACTTAGGAGATTCCAGTCGAAATTGGGAAAGTTTAAATCACACATAACAACAACTCTGTTGCTTTTGCATTTTTCCAGAATCTGCTCGCTTACGAGATCTTCAATCTCTCTCCTGCTATTAGATGGACTGTAGAAAGCCCCCAATGCGGTGGCTGTTCCCTTGCTGTTCTATACTGACTCAGTAGGCAAATCTTACTCAACAGCCTACATTACTGTATCTGTGTTGCACTCTCTGATTAGCATTGTCCCACCGCCTCCTCTTTTGCCACCCTCCCTGTTATTTCTAAATGATCTAAACCCTGGAACATCAAGCAACCATTCCTGCCACTGCGAAACCTAAGTCTCTGTTATAGCAACAACATCTTAGCACCAAGAACTGACCCAGGCTCTAAATTCGTCACTCTTCTTTCGGACACTCCTTGCATTAAAGCAGACACACTTTAATCGCGTGAGAAACCTTCCTATATCAATGTATCCTGTCTTTAAAACTTCCTAGAATTCATTCGCTCCCCCCTCGCACCTCTAGGCAAATGAAGGCCCCGACGCCTGAGGTAAGTCTTTTAAACGGTCAGACTCACCTTACCTGAATTCCTTCGTTTCTCCTTTGCACCTCTCGGCAAATATATGCCCATTTGGAAAAAGATGAAGTTATTAGTGATAGGCAGCATGGTTTTGTGCAATAAGGTTATGCCTTAGAAACCTAATAGAAACCTTTGAAGAGCTGACAAAGTTAATTGATGAAGCAAGGGATGTGGATGCAATATATGTGCATTTAGTAAGGCGGTTGTTAAGGTTCCCCATAGTAGGTCGATGATGAAGTTGAAGTCGCAGGGGTCTACGGTGTTCTAGATGGATGGACAGAGAACTGGTTGGAAAACAGGAGACAGAGAGTAGTCGTGGAAAGAAGCTTCTCAAAATGGAATTTGTGGTCTTCAACAGGGAGCTGTGCTCGGACCACTGTTGTTTGTGATATACATAAATTATTTAGACGAATGGAAGTTTGCCAAATGAAAGTAAGATTGTTGGAGTAGCAGACAGTGAACTGGACTGTCAGAAAATAGAGCATAGCTTACATACATTGGAGAGTTGGGCAGAGAAATGGAAGATGGAGTTCAATTTGGACAAGTATGAGGTGATGTATTTTGGAAGATCGAACTCAAGAGCGAACAATAGAGTAAATGGAAAAGTCCTGTGTAAAATTGATGTTCACAGCGACCTGGGTTTCAGGTCCATTGTTCCCTGAAGGTAGCAACAGAGGTCAGTCGAGTCGTTTAGAAGGCATACGGAATACTTTCCTTCATCGCAAGGGGTATTTTACAAAATTTGGCCGATCATGTAACAGTGTAAGACTTTGGTTCGGCCACATTTGGAATACTGCGTACAGTCCTGGTCGCCACATTTCGAAAAGGATGTGGATGCTTTGAAAGGGTGCAGACAAAGTTCACCAGGATATTGCCTGTTATGGAGAGTTCCAGCTTTGAGGAGAGATTGTTTCGGTTAGGACAATATTCACTGCAAAGAATGAGTTTGAGAGGGGACTTGATTGAGCCCTAAAATAATGACAGGTGCAGAGAGGGCGGGTAACAACAGACTGGTTCAGAAAAGATTTATATCGATGTTGCCAGTGTTGGCTAATTCGAGCAATAGGGACAAGCTGAACAGGGTACGGCTGTTTTCCGATTTTGGCGAATTTGTAGTAGGACTGTTTGTTCTAACCTTTGCATAACTGCCTCTGCTATGAGTCCCGAGATTGGTGATCCCATGGGTGTTCCGTTGATTTGTTCGTATATCTGGTTGTTGAATGTGAAGTGTGTTGTGAGGCACAAGTCCAGTAGTTTAAGTATGCCGTCTTTGTTGATAGGTTCAGCGTCCTGTTTTCTGTTCTGTATGTCTAGTAGGTTGGCTATTGTTTCTCTGGCTAGGGTTTTGTCAATCGAAGTGAACAGTGGATCGCCAAAAACGGATACCCGCGCAACTTCATCAACAGATGCCTAAGAGAAAGACCACAGAACGAGGACATACCACAACCAAAATTACTAGCCACACTACCATACATCAGGAGCATCTCGGAACTGACAGCCAGACTACTGCGACCCCTAGGACTCACAACGGCACACAAACCAACAGCCACGCTCAGACAACAACTCACCAGAACGAAGGACCCGATACCCAACATGAGCAAAACGAATGTAGTGTACAAAATACCATGCAAGGACTGCACAAAACATTATATAGGACAAACAGGAAGACAGCTAACAATCCGCATACATGAACATCAACTAGCCACGAAACGACACGACCAGCTATCCTTAGCAGCCACACACGCAGACAACAAGCAACATGAATTCGACTGGGACAACACTACTATCATAGGGCAAGCCAGACAGAGAACAGCCAGGGAATTCCTAGAGGCATGGCATTCATCCACAAACTCCATCAACAAACACATCGACCTGGCCCCAATATACCAACCACTACAGTGGACAGTTGAAACTGACAACCGGAAGCGGCAGGGACAGACCACTATAAACACCGGAGGAGACATCAAAGAAGCGCTTCGCAGGAGGCTCCCAGCACTGATGATGTCGCCTAGACAGAGGACGAAACATTTGCAACAAAAACTTCCAGCTCGGCGAACAGAACCACAACAACGAGCACCCGAGCTACAAATCTTCGCACAAACTTTGAGTAATACATTGAATTTAAATAGTTCAATGGCACTCAAGATTTCCCAACTGTTCGAAACAAGAGTCTTGAATAACTGGACTTGGGCACTAAGTGTATTCGTTATCTCAAGATTCCGATTAATTATTCATACATTCCCTTTGGTAAGGCAATGATAAAGAGCATGATAATCTAATTAATGTTTATTAATTATTCATATTAATCGCAAAATCACTTGATCATGATATCCACTCATGCTCAGACAGCCAGTGTGGAGAGAAGAAATACAAAGAAAATGAAATAATTGTAATTTGCAAGTTCGATTCATCAGGTTCAAATGATGGATTCCATGACTTCTTAGTGCAATAGATTGTTCTTAAAATAAAAGCTGCATCTATAATTTGTACGTCACGGGTGATGGCATACATTTTCAGTCCACTTCGTCCAGTAATTTCTTCTTCTTTTGTCAGAAGGTTCAACAGTTGTTGAAGTGGACAATCAACGAAACAGAGTAAAACATATCAGCCAGTCCCAACGATTTGAAAAATCACTCAAATCCTGCCAAAACCAGGCAGACGGTCTTTTCTCCTTTTTATTTTTATCAATATTATCTGTGTTGGTCGGTAAGCATCTGACCTCCCTTGATTAGCAAAATCAACAAGCAACTAACTGACTATGCAGAGGATAGCAAGTTTCGATGTTCAATCATCCATAGCATTCCCCATATTTGTAATCGATTTCCATTATCTTCCAGCTCATTTGTCAATGAAACAAATCCCTGTGCATTTTACGCGTTTTTGACACAGGTAGCTGTTCAAATTTCACTTCTCACCTCACACTCAGATCCATCAGAAATATCAATAATTTGCGAGGGTCTCTCCAATGTTGTCTGCTATTTCTGCACTGGCAAGTGCGTACTATTTGATGTTCGATTTGAAGCTATGTGTCAGTGTCCCACTCTAATCCTTTTTCAAATCTTTGGAAAACCCCAGTACATTCTCTTCACTCATCAGCATGCACTCTGCTCAATACCCACAGAACATCGTCCTGAACTGCAACTGTAAACAATCGCATTATTGGCACAAGTCAAGACTACGATTTCAATCAACTTTGCCTCCAGCCATTTCCATCATTGTCTCCAATTCCAATCCTCCTAAACTCATTGCAACGTCAAAACTCATTGTTAACTTTGTTAAATCCACACTCTGCTTGTCCAAAAGTTTCCCAGGGAAAGTCCAAAGATATACGCTTCCATCAAATTCCATGGTTGTCAGTCACTCATTAGCACATATCAAGTCCTGTCACCATATGACTGCTGTGTTCACGTCGATCATGAGGTGGCATCCAGGTGAGGTCTCGAATTTAAAATTCTCATCACTGCGTTCTACTCCCTCAATAATCATAAAATCCGCTCACCACCAGGGTCCTGCTCTTTTCACAAATTGTTGTTCATTTCAAATTTTCAAATCGATAGCCTTTTCTTCCATCTCCCTTCTCAGTGTCTCACCGTCTGTATTCATTGTGCCATTTTTTTTCTGATTCTCTCTCATACACGCTTTTCCTATTGATCACAGACTCACTTCATACGACGGGACTGTTGTCTGCCATTCAGCTCATCAAGTACTTGACATATATATTGAAATTTGCATCCCTCCATTTCCATTCCCATTTTATTGGACACCAAAAATCTACGATTTCTTCCTTTCCATCTCAAGGATTGAATTTTGGAAGAGATTGTGTCATATTCAATTTCAGCGAGGAAGCTTCGGAAAAGGACAGCTCTCTCCATGATAACATGTTGAATCTTTCACCTCTGCATCTTCGTTTGTTATTTGATACTTGTTTACCCCCTGCACCCAAACTTTAAGAAAACATCATCAATATCAGTCTCAACATTCGATAGGGAAATGTTCCACAAGATACTCAACAGCAAGTGGATATTTCCACACAGAATTGGTTGGGTAGTTTGGTTTTGTACACGTGCAAATATAGAAGAATGGGTGTCACCTTTAATGAAGTTTCCAAGATTCTTAGCTGAAATGACAGGCTACGTGTGGAGAGTGTGTGGGACAGGCTGGTACAGTAGGGCATAGCCTTACCAGAAGGTGGTATGCATTTCAGGCAGAGATAAGGAGAAATAGTTTTTCTCATAAGCTCGTGATTCTGTAGAATTCTTCACTTGCAGAGGGCTGCTGCGATTGAGTCATCAAGTGTATTCAAAGGTGGGATAGACAGACTTTTAATCAGGAGGGTTTTTGGAATCGAGGGTTTTTGGAATAGGGCAAGAAAGTGATTTTGTGGGAGATTGGATTCAAACACAATCTCACTGAACGGTGGAACAGTCTAGACAGAATGAGTGATCTTATTCTGCTCCTACATCTTAGGATTCTAAGAAGCTGATTTTGGTGAACGTCAGGGGAAATAATAGATTTTGGGCACAATGCAGCCTTAATACAGATCATGTTCTTCTCAACACGAGCTGAGGTATTAGAATCTGAATCGTCACTATCATGACTTTCCTCCACTGATTTTCCTTACGTCTCCATTAACTCCTGGTTGCTCCAGCAATTGCCGTGTATTAACCTGCTATGCAGTCTAACCAGGCTTCTCGTTGAAAGGAAATTCGGATTTTCTCGAAGATGTTTTGCCTTGCACTCATCAGGCCATTTCGCACGAATATGAACTGAGTTGGGAAAATCACGTTTATTCTGCATGACAGCCGATCAGGGATTAGTCAGTTCATGGTCACTGATTAGTCTGGGTGCGCCTGTCGAAAATAAAAGTATTGATGCGAAATGACACGAAAGTATCAAGTTTGATTACGTTTAAACTATGAGCTGTGATCCTCATTTGTCAGTACATGCCTGTGGGGAACGCAACCAAGGATACAGATTGAGATTTATATATCAAGCTTAATGCATTTAAACTGGACAAGTCAGGGTCTTCCTGTTGACAATACGTGCATTGATCCAGATTGTCAGTCAGCTGCCAGGCTTTCGATGAACTTTAAATTCGTCTGTGAGAATCTGATCTGGAGGGGTGTTCCCTTCGGAAATGCACCCATTGAAGTTATCTGAGAATCAACTGCAAGGATTCGTGCAATTTAACCTGTGGAATAGAAAGCTGGTTTATCTGAGATATCGACCATCAATTAGCGTTCGCTTAGTTTGTTGATTGGGTCAGGTGACGGAAACTGGGATCTATACCTGTCAATTCTCCCAGAGGCGCTGAGGTGAGTTAAACCATTTGTTAAGCACATTTATCTTCACGACATATGATATTTCCTTTTGAATCCCGAACTGTTTTCGGCGCTATTTCCCATTTAAGAGCCTGTTGCTCAGAGTCAGTGTCGTTATTTCACTAAAATGTCTATTCAACAGCACCCCTTTCTCTCAATTTACATAAAAATAGACATCAGGGAACGTTGTGATTAACGTAGAAATTTCACAACAAAATTCAGCAAAGTATGCGGAAATATAATTTACCTCTGTTTAACTCATTCCTGAGCTCTCTGTGTCTTTACAGAGTGAGTGACTGTGAAGCCAATATGTTAGAATTTCCAGAGCTGAGGAATATCTACATAAGGGTATGGCAAATATTTGTAGATGCACACTGAGTATTTAAAGTATTGTTTTTATTCTAAAGTGACTCCGGAGCCTCATAGAATCCGATTGCTAAAACAAGTCATTCAACCCATGATATGCACACCAGATGTCTGCAGGGTATCATACCGTGCAGAAAAATCAAGTTGGTAGCAGTGAGATTCGAACCCACGTCTCGGAAGAGACTGGAACTTAAATCCAGCGCCTTAGACCGCTCGGCCATGCTACCACTATAGCAAAGTACCAGCATATTTGGTTTTGTGAATGCTGACTGCCCCGAGCTGCTTGAAGTTCATTGGCTGGTATTTCATGTATAAAAGCACGTGTACTCTTCAGACTGATCGCTGGTTTTGTGGTACGGAAGCTGCCACTGTCAAGACATTGTTCTGAACAATAATCGATTTTCTGCATTACATTCTGACCCGATGCGTTCCATTTGTCTTGATTCTGCTCTGAACACTTTCACCCTCAGACACATTTTAACAGCCAGTTGAGCCCGCAGGAGACTCCAGGTCCACAGAGGTGGGGAGAGGAACACAGATCCAGAAATGGTGTGTCGAAGAAAATCTATCATTTAACTATTTGTGCTCTCGGCTAATTATATATTTTTCTTGTCAACTTTAATGATGTATTCACTGTGGAAGTGATTGCATTTAGTCAGTGATGTATCATTTGGGATATCTAGCCTTGTAAATAAAATAGTTTCCATGCTGAAGGTCTTGAGCTGCTGCACTAACACTCTTATTAATGCTGTGACACAGTCTATATTTCGAAATCAGTTGAAAAATATGCTGAAATATCCCTTCACTATTCTCATAAAACAGGTTCGATAAGGAGATGAGCTATAAAAGGCCGATAAAAATGGACTGAGTCTCACGTGATTTTATGAATGGACACATCTCCTGTGTAAATCAGATCTATAATTTTCAAAGAGAGAATCCAGTCCTTTCTCCACGACACTCAGTTGCACTTCCATGCTGTCCAGAAACTCCAGGCGTTTTCATTGATCCAACGTTATACTGAATTAATAATATTAACTTTTGGTTTTCACATGTTGTTAAGCGGTTCATGCATTCTATAGCACTTAATTCACCAGCTGACTGCCTGATGTCTGGCCTCTTAATCCAAAGTATTCATTTGCCTGGATGAGTGCATCTTCAGTAACACGCGAGAAGCTCAAAACCAAAACCAAGGAGCATCTGTTGTCGGCAGAAATGTCAAGAGGAGTCGTTAGCCCCGTTTTCCTTCACTCCTTCGGTATTCTATTACCACGTATGTTAGAGGCCAGAAACTATTCCAAAGCTGTTGTATTGGGGTGCGGTTTCCTCTTATTTGGGGGCCAATACAGTCAATAATGCTCTGGGGTCCCCAGTGAAATACAACATTTTATTTCCATCCGCGTTACAGTAGTTGCTGCAACATTGGTACCCATTGTTAGACAAATTCCCCTAATGTGAACATTCATACCAAAAAAAAATTGCAGTCAATAATGGAAATCTCTATAAACAGCCCCAGGCGCAACCAAATTGAAATTATACCTGCCAGATAACTCCCCACCAGCGCTTGGGGCCGACAAAGCTTCTGACAGCCTTAATACTCTCCAGCTGCATTGCATTATTTACCATAAAATATTGCCGTTTCTCACAAAGAACTCTTCCAGCTTTTGTACAAATTTGAGAATGGCTAATTGGGAAGGATATTAATTTCAATCAATTGTTATCAAGTTTTTTTTCAAATAAACTTTAAAATAAAGTTCCGGTTGTATTGAGAAGAACCCCTCTCTCTGTGTGTCTTCAAGCTGAGATCAAACAACAACCACTCTCAAACGTAACTGTAGTTTACGACCTCTGCTACGTATAGTCATAGAGTCATAGAATTCTTTTTGTGTGGAAGCAGGTCATTCGGCCCAACCAGTCCACATCAGCCCTCCGAAGACTATCGCACCGAGTCCCATTCCCATGCAATCTTATCCTATATTTACTTCTGATTAATGAACCTAAACCTATGCATCCCTGAAAACTATTGACAATTTTGCATGGCCATTCGACCTGAGCTGCTCTTCTTGGGATTGCTATGGAGTCTGTTCAATATCGCAAAGTCCTACTTTTTTTCCTTTAAAGAATGGAAACCTTTTTCTGATAACATATGCAATAGTTCACTGAAATAAGTTATCTCCACAATTCGATTATGGATTGTTGGGTACGTAGCAAGACCAGATCTAGCCCTTCTATTTGTATCACAACTTGTCTCTAGCTTCACCCTGTTCTGTGCTGTTTGCGATGCACTAATTGAAAAGTGTTACATTTGTTGTAAATTTCTGTTCAACTTTTGGCATGGAAACTTCAGTATCCAAATGATTATCCTTCTGACAGGTGGAGGATGACAAGTTGTTTGAATATGTTGCTTATTTCTTTTCAGGAATTGACTGGAGCTGATTAAAATATGACATGACCGTGACTGCACACAATGACATAGGATATTTTTCACAAACACATACTTGTTTGAAAATCTTAAACTTTTACCCATAATCCTAGTTTACATTGTGCTAATTGTCCACATACATGTTGATCGTGATCTTGTACCATTTTCATCCTTCAGTGCATCACTGAATCATACATTAGATTTTGCAAGTGAGGTAAAACATTGCTTACAGCAGCAACACTTACATTAACATATCTATCTGAAAGTCTTGGAATGTTTCTTTACATTTGACAACTCATGAATTTTACTGTATGAACAGTCCTTTCTGCAAGATTAGGGGACTGATAAGACATAACGAGGAAATTGCGTTTCCTGAATATCTTGTAGGGGGTATTAGTACAATGTGAACTGTCTAACATGAAACACACTGAATACAGTAGTCAATGTGAGAACAACCCATGCACAAGTCCGATCTGATTTCTGACAAAGGGGAGAATTGAGTGAAATATTCATCAGAAGGAAATCTTGTCCACGGATACAGAAATCATCAGTAATAATCTTGTCCCACATCACGGAATGCATCTCGTATGGAATGAGAAGTTCTCTCAATTTATAAGATCAATGGAAGTGACACGTTTCATATGACTTGATTTGTTGATATTTTTATTTATGTCATGTTAATTTATGAATTCATACACCAATTGCTTTCTTCTGCATGTCTGTGATCTGTCCGTATATGGTGGGGTAAATCTTGACAAGAGCTTGGAGATTTTACACATGTTTACTTTGGAGATGCCATTCCAATCAAATCCTTATTTCTCCTTATTTACCTGTAAGAAAGCGTTTCAAATCATGTTTGAAACGTTCAGATATGACCTTATATTTTTGATAGTCATAGAGATATACAGCACGGAAATTGACACTTCGGACCATCTAGTCCATGCCGACCAGATATCTCAACGTCACCTAATTCCGTCTGCCTGCACTTGGCCCAGATCCCTATTCACATACCCATCCAGATGCCTTTTAAATGTTGCAATTATACGTGCCTCCACCACTTCCTCTCTCAGCTCATTGCATACACGCACCACCCCCTCTGTGAAAAATGTTACCCGTTCGGACCCTTTTATATCTTTACCCTCTCAACCTAGAACGATGCCATCTAGTGGCGGACTTCTCCCAACACAGGGAAATTAATTTATCTGCTTATCCTATCCATGACCCTCATGTTTTTATCAGGCTCTATGAGGACATCAGGCGACTGACTGTGTGGAGTTTGCACATTCTCCCCGTGTCTGCGTGGGTTTCCTCCGGGCGCTCCGGTTTCCTCCCACAGTCCAAAGATGTGCGGGTCAGGTGAATTGGCCATGCTAAATTGCCCGTAGTGTTAGGTTAAAGGGGTAGATGTAGGGGTATAGGTGGGTTGCGCTTCGGCGGGTCGGTGTGGACTTGTTGGGCCGAAGGGCCTGTTTCCACACTGTAAGTAATCTAAAAATCTAATCTAATCTAAGTAAGTAATCCCTCAGCATTCGATTCTCTAGAGATACCAGCCCCAACCTTTCAGCCTCCCCCTATAGCTCTAACTCTCCAACACTTGGATATATTTATAATCGACTTATAAATCTTTTCTGAACCCTTAAAAGTTTCACAAGATCCTTCTGAAAGGAAGGAGACCAGAATTGCACGCAATATACCAAAAATGGCCCATCCGACATCCTGTCCAGCAGCGACATGACCTCTCACTTCCTATACTCAGTGCCCTGACCCATAAAGGAAAGCATACCAAACGCCATCTTCACTCTCCTACTTTCAACTCTACAATCAAAGAGCTCTGAACCTGCACTTCATGGTCTCTTTGTTCAGCAACACTCCCTAGGAACTTACCATTAAGTGTAGAAGTCCTGCTAAGATTTGCTTTCTCAAAATGTAGCATCTCACATTTCTATAAGTTAACTCCATCTGCCACTCCTCATTCCATTGGCCCATCTGATCAAGATCACGTTGCAATCTGACGTAACCTTCTTCGCTATCCACTGCACTCCCACTTTTGGTGTCATCTGAAAACGTAGTAACTATAGCTCCTGTTTCAATTTCGAAATCATTTACCTCAATGACGAAATGTCGTGAACCCAGCAGGCGGGTCTTGTGACACATCACTGATCACAGGCCTCCAGTCCGAAAAACAACTCTCCACCACCACCACCCTCTTTCTTTATCTCCCAGCTAGTCCTGTACTAAATGACTAGTTCTCCCTACATTCCATGAGATTTAACTTTGCTGACCAATGTCCTGTTGGAAACCTTGTCGAATGCCTTATTTAAGTCCAGAGAGATCGCGTCCACCGCTCTGCCCTCATCGATCCTCTTCATTACGCCTTCAAAAAAACTCAATCATATTTGTGAGACGTGATTTACCAAGGACAAAACAATGTCAATTATCCCAAATAAGTCCTTGCCTTTCCAATCTGTGTAAATCCTGTCCCTCAGGGTTCCCTCCAACAATTTGCCCACCAGCGATGTAAGCCTATCTGGTTTGTAGTTCTTTGGCTTGTCCTTAACACCTTTCAAAAATGGCGCCACGTTCGCTCATTGCCAGTCTTCGGGCACCTCACCTGTGAGCATCGATAATACAAATATCTCAGCAAGGGCCACAGTAATCATTTCCGTAGCTTCTCACAGAGCTCTGGTGTACATCTAATCAGGTCCTGGACATTTGTTCAACTTTATGCGTTTCAAAATATCCAGCAGTTCGTCCTCTGTAATATGGACATTTTTCATGATGTCGCCATCTATTTGGCCACATTCTATATCGTCCATATCCTTCTCCACAATAAACACGGATGCAAATAGTCGTTTACTATCTTTCCAATATCCTTCAGCTCCACACTAAGGCTGCCTTGCTGATTTTTGTGTGGCTCAGTTCGCTCCATAGTTACGCTTCCTTCGTTAATGTATTTATAAAAACCTTCTGGATTCTCCTCAACTCTATTTGACAAACCGATCTTATGTCCCCTTTTTTCCATTCTGATTTCCCTCTCAAGTGTACTCCAGCTGCCATTGTTCTCTTTCATGGATTCACTCGATCGTTACTGTCTGTATGTGATGACTGCTTCCTTCTTTTTCTTCACTAAACCCTCAATGACTCTCGTCACCCAGCATTCCCGACACCTACCGGCCTTTTCTTTCAACCTAACAGGAATATACTGTTTTTGGACTCCCGTTTTCTCATTTCTGAAGACTTCCCATTTTCCAGCCATCCCAGTACCTTTGACCCAATCAGCTTTTTAAGTTCTTGCTTAATGCCGACAAAATTAGCCTTCCTCCAAATAACAATTTCAACTGTTTGATCTGGTTGATCGTTTTCTATTACTGTTTTAAAACTAACAGAACTATGGTCGCTGATCCCAAAGTGTACCCCCACTGACAACTCAGTCAACTGCCCTGCCTTATTTCCCAAGAGGAGGTCAAGTTCTGCACTTTCTCTGGTAGGTGCATTCACATAGTGCCTCAGAACATTTTGTTAGATTAGATTACTTACAGTGTGGAAACAGGCCGTCCGGCCAAACAAGTCCACACCGACCTGCAAAAGCGCAACCCACCCAGACCCATTCCCCTAAATCTACCCCTTCACCTAACACTATGGGTAATTTAGCATGGCCAATTCACCTAACCTGCACATCTTTGGACTGTGGGAGGAATCCGGAGCACCCGGAGGAAACCCACACAGACACGGGGAGAATGTGCAAACTCCACACAGTCACTCACCTGTCTCCATCTAAACTCTAAACACTATGACAGTTCCAGTCTATGTTTGGACAGTTCAAATTCCCTATAATAACCACTCTATTAATCTTGCAGATAACTGAAATATTGTTACACATTTGTTTCTCAGTTTACCGCTGATTAGTATGCGGCCTATAATACAATCCCAACAAGGTGATCAGTCCCTTCTTATTTCTCAGTTCCATGCAAATGATTTCGCTAGTTGTCTTTCTGGGAACATCCCCCCTACGTACAGCTTCAATGCAATCCATTATGAAAAACGCCACTCCCCCTCCTCTCTTGCCTCCCTTTCTATCCTACTATAGCATTTGTATCCAACAACATTAAGCTGCCATTCATGTACATCCCTGAATCATGTTTTTGTAATTGCTGTGATATCGCAGTCCATGTTCGAAGCCATGCCCGGAATTCAATTGACTTCCCTGTTAGGCCTCTTGCATTGAAATAAATGCTGTTTACTTGATCAGTACTACCTTGTTCTCTGCTTTGTTCATGTCTGCCTTCGCTGATTGACTTGCTGTTTTTCTCCACTGTACCAGTCTCAGATTGTTATCATTCCTCAATCTCTCCCTGGTTTCCACCCCACCCCTTACTAGCATGAATTCTCCCGAGCCATTTTAGGAAATCTCCCTGCCAGTATATTAGATCCCTTCCAATTTAGATGCAATCCATCCTTCTTGTACAGATCCCAATGGTCCAAAAATATGAACCCTTCTTCCATAAACCAACTTCTTAGGCACGCTTCATCTGCTCTATCCTACTATTCCGACCCCCACTAGCTCATCCCACCAGGAGGAATCCAGAGATTACTCTCCTCGAGGACCTCATTTTGAAATTCCTGCCTAACTCTCTAAATTCTACCTTCAGAATGTCATTCTTTTCCCTTCCTAAGTCGTTCTAACCAATGTGTGCAATGACCTTCTGCTGGTCCCTCTCCTCTTTGAGAGCATTTTGCACCCTGTCTGTCACATCCTTGATCCTGACAGCAGGGAGGCAACACACTATTCTGATTTTTCGCAGTTGGACGCAGATATGTCTGTCTGTCCTTCTGACTAGAGTGTCCCCTAAAACGATCAATCAGTTGGAACCTGATGTAGCCCTCATTACATTATCGCCTGCCTTGATACCAGAAACGTGTGTTTTTGTGCTAACTTCTCCTGAAAGTCCATCACCCCCTATATTTTCCCATACTTGTTTGAAATTGGATTAGCCACAGAAGACTACCTGCCTATCCCTCCTCCTTTACTTGGAGTGAACTCATCTAAGGCTTTTCTCCCTTCTTATAACTGCCATCCATCACACCTCAAGCTCTTGTAAATTCCTCATTGCCTGTAACTGTCGCTCCAAGCAAACCATTCTGTCTGACAGGATTCGCATTAATTGATATTTATTGCAGCTATAATCCTCAGTAAACCGTAAACTCTTCCGAAACTCCCACATCTGACAAGAACAGGATATCACCCGACTAAAGGCCATTTTGCTACTTCCAATCTATGCACACAGCATAGCACCGTCTTATTGTCTCGCACTAGGTCAACTTAATACTTTTGTCTTATATTTTTCAAATGTAATCAACAGACACATCCAATAAAAGCATATAATCAAGAAAAACCCAGTCTACTCAATATTATATATTTACAGTAAGGCTATACTTGAAATAATAGACTTATCTATTTCTATGCTGTCACCTTTCCCAAACAAGGTGCTCCAAGATCAGTTGCCAATTTCGCTGTTTGTTAAGTTTTCCTCGACACACTCCAATACATGAATTCAGACAGCGAAGGAAGTAACTGCGCAGATTCACTGTTATGTCAGTCAGCAATGTCGGTTTCTTTCGTCTCTCCTTACACACCACGTGTTCGCTGCCTTTGTCTGTCTTTCCCCCTTTTCAAAGTGCCGTTGTTTGACTTTGTTTTTCTCCAAAGTTCCCAAACAATTGCAACAGCATATAAAACAGTACTTGCTGCTCATGGAATTCAAGAAAATCACCTCCAGCACCGAAAATACATCAAAATAGGAGCAGCTGTTACATTTAATTTTTCCCGTCCTCCATCTTGGATAACCCAGAATCCTCACAAGCTGTAAATGGAATTTAAAATAAAGTTCCTTCTTTCGATTAATCTTATTTGTTACCACTCTAAGTACTTTCTATTTCTAATTACCTTTTCTTAATAAATAAAACATCTATTCGTATTTCACTGAAAGAGTGAAATTCACGCACTTTACAACTTTACCAAACTATTAAAAGAAGCTTATTTAGATTTCACCAACAACGACATGTCGTTCTCGACTTTCTAATTTCTCTTTGTCATGTTCCCTTAATTCTTTGGGTGTAAGAATTTGTTCGAACTATCTTCATCTGATTTTAAATTTTAATTGTCAATGTTTCCCCAATCGTGGCTTCTTCTGTTCCCTTCCTGCGCCAATGTTCTTTATTTTTTTGCAGAATTTGTATTTGGACCATTCATTACTTTATCTTTTCTAACAATACATTGATCCTGTTTTTCGCTGATAAACTTTTCCTTTATGAATGCAACTAACCTTTTCACAGTAATTTCTTGTTTGCATTTCTAATTCTACACTTACCTTTATAATCCAGAACACTGTAGCAATATACTTTTCCTCCTGCTTTTTTAACTATATATCAAACATGAGGCAGTGGTTAAACTTGGCCTGACAAAAATGTCCCTTATGAGAATGCTGAAGTAGTGAGAACTGTCTATTTACAGACAGCTGATTAACTTGCCTAATGTTTCCTTCTGCGTATAATCTTTGCTGTCTGAATTCATGTATTGGAGTTTGTCGAGGAAAACTTAATATAATCAGTATATCCAGCTGAAGACAACAAGTTTAACTGTGACCGTCTGCTGTTCGTAAATGTCAGACCATTTCAGCCATTAGCGTAAGCTGCAAAAGCCCAAGCGGTCATCTTGTCCAATTTAGCCCTGGTTCGCCACAATAGCTGCCATCCACAGCCCATTGCACAATTGGTGGTGTGCAGAATATTTTGGCAGAAGGGTGCTACTATTTATTGAAAAGAAGCTTTTGCACACCAATTACATGGGAAAGGGATAGATACAAATGAACGATAATAATAGGAAGTTATCTTTAAAATAACGCACTTTTCTGATGTGGAACCCAATAACCACTCTCTGCCGATCACTGAATGCAATTTCTGGAATAGGTCTGCTAACAGGGTCACGGCTGTTCCATCATAGGTGGGGACCTATTTTCAAGGAGTTTCCATTTCACACTTTCAAAGACAGTGAGTTTCTCACTGTGTCCAAACGTGTAAGTGATTGACAACAAATCAACAACCATCCACTCCCTCCTCTGCAAATACTGAGTAGCAACAGCGTGTACCATCGACCGAGGATGTGAGATTTTAGACGGAAGGAAATATAGGAGAAATTGGATTATCCTCGGAATAGAGATGAGGTGAATTATTCACTTGTTCGAAATTATGAACAACTTTGACAAGGTAAAGTAGAATACTTTGTTTCCACTTGTTGGTCGGTCAGTAAGTGGAATTATAATTGCAAGGTTATCAGCTGGACACCGAGAAGTGGAATGAGGAGAAAGCTGTTTAGTCAGAGAGATGTTCGTGCTTCTTAACAAATGCTTCAACTGTACCTATTCACCTTCCGAAAATATAGATAGAGATCCCCAGGTCCCACCACTGTTCTCCCCTCATTTTGTACTAATGAAAGGGATTACTCAGATGTTGTAATGTTGTGGTGAGCCACCTTTGTGAACCTTTGCAATCCATTGTTGGGTGATTGGATCAATCACTATGGATTTCGAGTCAGACGTCCATTGACAGTGAGTGAGCTACTTGTTCATGTTCAAGGACAACGCATCTCTTACATGTTTACTCAGAAATGTCACACAGGATGGTGACTTGAGACAAGTATTCGAGGGAAATACTGATTAATCCATAAATGGTTAAAATCAGAAACATTAAACGTCCTGTGACAAACGGCACAGAGAGAGAGAGAGAGAGAGAGAGAGAGAGAGAAAGAGAGAGAGAGAGAGAGAGAGAGAGAGAAAGAAAGAGAGAAAGTTCGAATGAGGGAAAGTTGGAGATAGATGAAATTACGAATACGAGCATAATCATGAAATCGAGAAACTAAACTGAAATAGAGAAAGTGAAAATAATTAGGGAACATAACGGAAGGAGACAATTATCCATCTGTTTATCACCAGTAGTGGCTGTATCCTGTCCCAATGGGAGTTTCGACACACCAGAAGTGGCAAAACAGTTTGACACAGCCGGGAAAGGGTTCGCTCTGGGAGTTTTCAATGTTGAAGACACTTTGTATTGGCTCCTTAAATGAGGAATGATACACGAAAGAGTTCTCCTACTGAGTCTCCCACAGCACCCCTCCTATCTGACGAATCGGTCCTCTCTCCAATGACATCTGGTGAAATGCAGAAACAATCAGAGAAAGTTGGAAGAGACTGATGCAAATACCACTGTTATGACATAAAATTGGAACATTGGATGTTTCGATATTGCTGTGTTGCAAAGGAAGTGTGAGGTATGTTTTCTTTTCATAACTTGAAAGCTGTCGACAGCTCCGCGTTCAACCCCAATATCACAACCAGACTAATCGCAAAATTCTGAGATAGTTAACTGACCCCAGCCTTTGTAACTGCATCCTGCGGTTCCATCGGCGTCAATCAGTGAAAATAGACAGCTGCAGCTCCTCCGTCAAAACACTCAATATTGGATCCCCCCCTCCCCCCCCCCCCCAACGATGAGGTGTTAGGCAACTACTGCACACCCTTCTGCCCATCAGGTCCAGAACGAACCTCTGAAGGCTATCCCACGCAGACACACCCCGAACAAGCATTTCCCAAATGATCAAAACTGGGCATTTTTTCGACTGTGGAAGGCAGCAGAACATCTGGGAGACTGTGCAAATTGCACAAGCAAATGGAATTGAATATGGTTTCCTGGTGCTGACAAGCACCAGTGCTAACAGCTGGGTCACAATGTGCCGCAATATCCACAACCTGCAATAGTAAAATATTCTCCTTTGACTGTAATTTGATAATCGTCTAGCCAATGGTAAAAATATTGATAGACTGAATTTATTGTATAATCTGATTTATTAAATCTTTCAGCATCTAAAACATCCACAACGGTGTTAACAAACAAACGCCATCTCCATTATGCTGACACCACCGTGCTCGGAAGGATATCAAACAACGATGAGAGTCAGAATGGAGAAGACAGACAGAGGGTTTTGTTACGTGGCGGAGTGATAACAATCTCTCTCTCAACGTTGGCAAAAGTAAAGAAATGATAATGGACTTCCGAAAGAAAGAAGGATAACACACCCTTATCTATATCAACTGGGTGGAATTTGAGAGAGGTGAGAACTTCAAGTTCACAGGTGTGACGACAACCGACTATCTGTCCTAGACTTCCTACATACATTAGACTGTCAAGAAGGTGCAAAAGCGGTGCATCTTTCTCAGGCAGCTCAAGTAATTTGAGATTTCCATGACGATCCTCTCCAACGTTTACAGGCGCACCATATCGAACATACTGCCCGAGGACACAACAGCCTGGAATGGCAAAAGCTTTGTGCAGAACCTTAAGAATCGACAGAAGTTCGTGTACAAAGCTGACACCATCACAGAAGCCAATTTCCCTTTCATGGGCTCTACTTAAACAGTCCTGTTGCCACGGAATTGTTACCAATACCATCAAACACCCAACCCACTCTGCAATGCTCTGCGACAACCGTTTCTGTCAGAACGTAGATTCAGAAGGTTGAACACACAAAACAAGTTCAGGTACAGCTTCTTCACTCTCGTTATTAGATCTATGAATGGAGTCTCTAACGACATTTTTTATTCAATGTTGATCTTGCCTCGTGAATGCTTTGTGTGTCATAAACTGCATGGCTTACTCCATTCAATTTCTTTTTCACCCCATCATCTGACTGTGATCTGCTGCCACTGTTCTCAAACAAATCTTTTCACTGTATTTAGTTATGCAGGGTAATAGATCAAGTCAAATTAAATCGTGGACTGTCCAGAATTAAGAGGAATAGCAGTGTGGTGTTGTAATACAAAACCCCAGCACATTTTCAGAAATAAAAGGAAAGCTCATATACGAGGTACTTGCAATTGAGCGTAAACAACTGACAGAACAAGTGGCATGCTACAACGGCAGTCGCTGTTCTGTTATTGCAGTACCTTCACTCTAATTTCAGACTGGCAATGGCTGTAAATCAATCAAATGGGAAAACAACTGTCAATCAAACAAAACAGGGCAGGGCCATAAGAAACAGGGCAATTCTGAATTCATGGAGAGTAGTGATGTCCAAGAATCAACTGGGGAATGATTAATGTTACTTATGTTTAGTAGGACCTCGTAAATGACAATAATTAGATCTGTTCCTGGCATTGCCAACAAGCAACAATTGACGTGTTAGTGAGGCTTCAGTTTTCTCGAATTGGGATCAGTTTCAATTACAAGGGGGCACAGCTTCAAGGTAACAGGAGGACAATTTAAGGGAGATGTGCGGCAAGTGTTCTTTTTTCACGCAAAGAGTGGTAAGAGTCGAACATTCAGCTTAATTGTCACCCATGTTCAATCATAGGGTGATCAGAAAGTTTCAGTTTCCACAATCATTTAGTATGATATTATGTGCCTGAGTATTTCACATGCCATAAAGAAACATATAACTTTCCCCTGGAATATAAATAAGGCTCGCTCAGTAAAATAATCATTAATCATCAAATCATCTGTTAAATTTAGAGTAAGTGGAAATGAACTCAATTTACATCAGCGAATATTTTAGTGACCATAACCACATGAAATTTAACAGAAGACGATCTTTAGGCCGTATCAGAATTCCAGCTGCCTCAGGAGACGTAGCCTTAGCTTTATTTACCAAGACCTCTGTTTTTTTCTATTTTTAATTGTAATCTGCAGTTTTCCCATTGAAGTGGAAGAAAATAAAATGGGATAATGCACTCACATTGATTAATAAGAACATTCGTGCATCTCTTTTGAAAACCAGGCTATTTATTTTCCTGCCAAAATAAATACTTGTTAAAAAAACAGTTTGCCACAGGATCAGAGAATGATTCTTTTCATAATTGATGGAAATACAGTGATAACGGATCTACTACAGTCATTTTCACTTATGTGTTGTTTCTGCTTCTTTGATGTGTTAACAACAAAACCAATGAACTTAAGTGAAATACATCACAGTGACACGCCCTTTGGTCGTCCAAGCCTGTGCTGATCACAATGCAACAATAAAATAAAAACATACCTTCAGCCCTTATTCGGTCTCTATCCCTCTACTCCATCCCCAGTCATATCAACATCCACATGACTCATATATATTGCCAAACAAGAAGTGCTTCCACCACCTGTTCTGGCAGAGCGATTAGGTTCCGACCACTCTCTGTGTGGAAAAATTCCAACAGGCACATCTCTTAAACTTCCCCCCTTACCCCGAATCTTTGTCCCTTGTAATTGAAACTGTGATCGTGCACCTCGAAGGCTGAAGACTCTCCAAATTCGTCACTTCCTATTTGATGGCAATACCAGCAACAGATCTATTACCTGTCATTTTCACTATCCACCTGGAAAGAATTAACATTATTCACTCCCCAGTTGCATTATTGGCCAACATATGTCGGTACACATTCAGAATTTTCCTGTTTCTATCGACGTTTCCCTGTTTTGTTTGGTTCACAGTTGCTTTCACATTTGATCTGCAGAGAAATTAAACCAAGGTACTGCAAAAGGAGAACAGTGCGTGTGGTCGTAGGATGGTGGAAGTGTTGTCGGTTGTTTCCATTATATTGCTAGTAACTTGAATTTGAAATTTCTTTTATTCCTGAATGTGTACCGTCATTTTGCATCTTATTACCACAGTATTATTCTGCTTTCTTTTGGAAAATCTATGATTTGATTCGACTTGATTTGATTTATTGTCCTGAATAACTAGATGCAGTGAAAAGATTCGTTTGCGATCAGTGCAAGCAGATCATAGTTATCAAGGACATGCAGATGGTAGGGCGAAACGTATCTGGACAGAGTAAGCCACGCAGTTTACAATACACAAAACCGACACGAGGCAAGATCAACATGGGAATACGACGCACAAATAACCGCAGACTGAACACAGAACAGCCTTCTCAACTGATTGGAAGATAATTCAAACATTCATGTTGTAGTATTATATTGCACCAACCTATGGATATAATGCAGCGCGAATACTTATCCAAGATACTAATGCATATCATAATTTTACCAGAGAAATGAGAAAATGTGATCACTTGCCCTAATGTTTATGAACTTATTGCCTCTGTCTCACAGCTCGGGATGATATGACAAAAAATATCTAAACTTAGTTGTTGAGTGTACTCAGATTGCAGTCAATCAAAACTTTGCTAAATGAGAAAGGGTTCAATGGATCACCAATATTTGAAAGGTGTGTTAGGGTTTCGCAATTAGTAGACACATAAATACGATATTCAAGAAAAGATAATCACATAGTGGCTTACATAGACATCTAATCATCTCATTAATGTATTTCCTGCAGAAAATTCCTAAACGACCTCAAGGATATTTATCAAATAATTCAAGGACTTTTTTTTTCAAACAATACTTGCCACAGTATTAATCGATGGAAATAATTTCGTGCAAGTCATATATTTTAGAATTGCAGAATGTTCAGAGTGTTTACGAATCTGTAGTCATAGTTTCGTAGTCAAAAAATAACTTTACCGGTCAGCCACTGAGAGAAAGGTTTTGCTTGGAAATGGAACAATTCTGGCAACTATGTTAAATTTCATACAAGTCACTACAGTATAGTTCAATATTACCTTACATAGGAAACACTGGCGTGATAGCCTTACAAGAATCACCAACAGCTGCAAGTAACGGAAATAAATACGCTCTATCTGTAAGGTTTTGGACTACTTCATTTTGATAAATCGGCTCTGATCTTATAGACTGAATGAATTTTACTGCTGAAAAATAGTCAAATGTATAATGCATGCAGCTTTCATATTAAGCAAACGCTCCCATGATAGTATTAATCTGGTTGAATGTCAAACTATTTAATTAGAGTAAACCAAGCAATCAAATAATCAATGTGTTGACTCCAAATCGTGTTCTATGATTGTCCCTCGAATAGAGCCATAGAGTCACAGAGATGTACAGCATGGAAACGGACCCTTCGGTCCAACACGTCCATGCCGACCAGATATCCCAACCCAATCTAGTCCCACCTGCCAGCACCAGGCCCATATCCCACCAAACCCTTCCTATTCATATAGCCATCCAAATGCCTCTTAACTGTTGCAATTGTACCAGCCTCCATCACATCCTCTGGCAGCTAATTCCATATACGTTCCACACTCTGCGTGAAAAAGTTGTCCCTTTGGACTCTTTTATATCTTTTCACTCCCACCATAAAACTTTGCTCGCTAGTTATCGACTCCCCGACCCCAGGGAAAAGACTTTGTCTATTTCACCTATCCATGCCCTTCATAATTTTGTAAACCTCTATAAGGGCACCCCTCAGACTCCGACTCCCCAGGGAAAACAACCCCAGCCTCTTCAGCCTTACCCTATAGCTCAAATCCTCCAACCCTGGCAACATCCTTTAAAATCTTTTCTGAACCCTTTCAAGTTTCACAATAGGAAGGATACCAGAATTGTACGCAATACTCCAACAGTGGCCTAACCAATGTCCTGTACAGCTGCAACATGACCTCCCAATTCATGTACTCAATACTCTGACCAATGAAGGAAAGCATACCAAACGTCATCTTCACGATCCTATCTACCTGCGACTCCACTTTCAATGAGCTATGAATCTGCACTCCAAGGTCTATTTGTTCAGGAACACTCCCTAGGACCTTACCATTAAGTGTATAAGTCCTGCTGAGATTTGCTTTCCCAAAATACAGCACCTCGCATTTATCTGAATTAATCTTCACCTGCCACTTCTCAGCCCATTAGCCCATTTGGTCCAGATCCTGTTGTAATCTGAGATAACCCTCTTCGCTGTCCACTACACCTCCAATTCTGGTGTCACTTGCAAACTTGCAAACTGTACCTCTTATGCTCGTATCCAAATCATTTACATAAATGACAAAAAGTAGAGGACCCAGCACTGATCCTTGCGACACGCCACTGATCACAGGCCTCCAGTCTGAAAATCAACCCACCACCCTGTGTCTTCCACCTTTGAGCCAGTACTGTATCCAAATGGCTAGTTCTCCCTGTATTTCATGAGATCGAACCTTGCTAATTAGTCTTCCATGGGGAGCTTTATCGAATGCCTTACTGAAGTCCATATAGATCACATCTAATACTTTACCCTCATCAATCTTCTTTGTTACTTCTTCAAAGAACAAAATCAAGATTGCGAGACATCATTTCCCACGCACAAAGCCATGTTGAATATCTCTAATCAGTCCTTGCTTTTCCAAATACATGTACATCCTGTCCCTCAGGATTCCCTCCAACAGCTTGCACACCATTGAGGTCATGCTCACCAGTCTACAGTTCCCTGGCTTGACTTTACCGCACTTCTTAAGCAGTGGCACCACGTTTGACAAATTCCAGTCATCCGGCACCTCACCTGTGACTATCAATGAGACAAATATCTCAGCAAGAGGCCCAGAAATCACTTCTATAGCTTCCCACAGAGTTCTCGTGTACACCCGATCAGGCCCTGGGGATGTATCCACCTTTAACCGTTTCAAGACATCCAGCACTTCCTCCTCTGTAATATGGACATTTTGAAAAATATCACCATCTATTTCCCTGCAGTCTATAGCTTCCACATCCTTTTCCACAGTAAATACTGATGCAAAATACTCATTTAGTATCACCCCCATTTTCTGTGGCTTCACACAGAGGCCACCTTGCTGATCTTTGAGGCGGCCTATTCTCTCCCTAGATACCCTTTTGTCCTCAATATATTTGTAAAAACCTTTAGGAAAATCCTTAATTCAATTTGCCAAAGTTATCTCATGTCCCCTTTTTGCCCTCCCGATTTCCCTCTTAAGCATCCTCCTGCTTCCTTTACACTCTTCTGTCTATAAATGACATATGCTTCCTTCTTTTTCTTAACCTCTTGAACAATGCCTCTCCCTCTGCGTTCTCTCTCTCTTTTGCTCTCTCTGTCTCTCTCTCTCTCTCAATGCACCCTTAGTCCTCTTCTTCTTCTTCTTCTATTTATCCATCTTCTTCTTCTCTCTGTCCATATTTGCTGCCAGAACAGTTGGGTTTCTCTGTGCAGAAAAGTCCGACCAGATTCGAAATATTAACTCTGCTTCTCTCTCTCTCTCTCTCTCTCTCTCTCTCTCTCTCTCTCTCTCTCTCTCTCTCTCTCTCTCTCTCTCTCTCTCTCTCTCTCTCTCTATCTCTCTCTCGCTCTCTCCACGTTGCAACTGCCAGATGTTCTGCCAGCGTTCATCGTGCATGTGGCTAAAATGGGACACGTTCAAGGACTGGTTAACAATTCACGAGTTTTAATTTATAATTCTCAGTGAAGAACAAGTTAGGAGTACGACCTGACACAGCTTCCAGTCAACTCAAGAATCAACCAAAGTCAGCATCCCCATGGTTCTCGTGAAGGAATTGTGCCTGAGATCGCCGATTCTTACAACGGTGTTGTTCAGATGGGCACAGCCTCTGGACAGATTCCACTTGAAGTGCTGGGCACACATTGAAAGAGCACATCCTACCAGCATTTTTACAATCGTTTTCATAATCTGCAAGGAAGCAAGGACTGTTTTATATGTCTGATCTACTCGGTGGATTTGGATCGGTTCAGGGTTGGACGGCCGAAGTCCCTGTTCCTAGACTGCAATTTTTTTTGTTCTTTGTTCTTTATTCTTTGTGAAAGCAGGGCGGAGAAAGTCGAATTATCAGGTAACGAGTCGCCCAGATTATTTAGGGCGCACACTGATGCTGTTCGACCCGCTGTGCACACTCCTGTTCTGTCAACTGATGCAAATTTCCTGACTCTCTTCCCAGGTCACTGCCTCTCATTTCCATCCCAACAAATATCTATGTTCAGTATTGAAAGCTTTAATTGAGCCTGCTTTGACTACAATTCCAGGCCATGTATTCCAAACGCTAAGTATTTCATGATTGAATCAGTTGGACACTACTTTAAATGTACACCCCTCTGATGCTTGTTCTTCTACAAATGGTAAAGCCTTCTTCCTTTCTGCTCAGTTCCGCCTGCTTGCCATGATTTTGAAAATCTCCGTCAAATCTCCTCTCAGCGTTCTTCTCTCCAGAGAGAACAGTCCACCTAATTTATTCTTTCTTTGCAGTTCTCTCGCTGTCTTCTGCCAAGGTCTATTACCTGCGTGCAGATACAGGAATGTCCCTTTGCGTCTGCAATCACCCCCTCCTTTAATTTCTCCTACCTGTACCACTTCTTCCCAATATTATTTTGACTGTAAGTGTTCTTCAAACGAAATACATCACTCCACATTTCTCGGAATTGAAAAGTGTCTTCCCCCTACCGGCCAATCCATCAATTTGCCAGTGTCCCTTTGGATCTCTGCGCCGCCCCCCCCCCCCCCCCCCATTGTTTACATTTCTGCCAAGTTTCGAATCATCTGAAATTGCTGACTGCTCGGTGCTCCAGATGCAATATTTCCAATGTACGGCATAACTGAAGCACGACTACCTCCATTTGTATTCACTTCCATGTTCATACAGGAACATTCTCCAAACTGTATGATTCTATCAATCTGTATGAACTGTCTAAAAGAAAGACACATTTATGGTCGAGCTGATGTTTCCTCACATCAGGCTATCTAAAACGAAGGAACATAGTTTGAGAATAAAATGAATTAAGACGGAGAGTGGAGAAACTGCTTCACTGCAAACTCGAGACCCAATTGAGCTTGCCAGCTCCTCTTTTCCACTTCCAGTACAAATATGTCCTTCCTTTCGTGTAGTGACCAGAACTACGAGTAATATTCAGCTGTGCCCAAACAGAAGTTATCTCCAGATCAAGCAAAACCTCCTGCTTTTATAATATATGCCTTGAATGCTAATGAAAACGGTCCTTCTTAATTATACCATTAACACATGGACAAATGCCCGAAGGGACCTCAATTCCTTAGAGGATCCTCATGACACAGAAGTCACGAGTACTCTCCTGCCTTGATCCTCCTTCCAAATTGGGTTTCCTCAACTTATCAAAGATAAATCCAATTCTGAAGTCATGTTAAGAACTGCCTTTTTGAGCTGTTACTTTTTCTTCTGTCGGGTTATCTGTCTGCCGTCCACAAATTCGGAAATTGTACTTCGCGTCCCTTTGTGTGAAACGTTTGTAAAAACAGCAAACATTTAAGGTTCCAGCCCATACCCTCTGTAGCATGACTTGCAAAGCTGAACACGTCCTACTCATAGCTCCTTTGTATTTCCTGCGAGACCAGTCATTCTTCTCTCCATGCCTATATACCACCCTTGCAAACCGGACATTCTTTTTCCCCGGTGCAGCACTTTATATAAAGACTTCTTGAAATTTACTTATACCATGTTAACGTGTTTGCTTTGTCGACAACGAGCATTGTCCATTAACTCAAGCAGCATCCTCAAACCATGATCTTCAACAAACCAAATTGATTTTTCCCCCTAATTGCCTTTCAAATCATCCAAATTCCCTGTTACAACTTCCCATCAATAGTTTCCCTCAGATTTCTTTTATCTAATTCTGAGTCCCAACTGCTGCAATTTGTGGAAAACAGATAAATGGGACATTTGGATGTCTGATGGTGCTGAAGGGTAAGATGAATGTAGCCTGCCTTCAAGTAATTCAAATACAAATGATTTTGAAGTTCAAATATTGCTTGAATACAAATACAGAAGAACATCATCAAATCTGTGATTATTGTTTGGCACAGGCGAGTCTATTGGAGACAGTGCAGGTAAGATCTTTAATGATTTCTGCATTGTGGAAGCAATAGAATGGTGTCGCTGGATGGAGGTGTTGAGGGAACATGCCGGTGTCTCATCACAATAATCAAGGCCAGCGTTAAACATGATGTGTGAGAGAAGCTGAACTAGGAAAACGAGAAGGATAGTCAACTCCTCAAGCCTGAGATCATTTAATCCAATCGTGGCTGAACTTATCTCAACCCCAACTCAGCATTCAAGTCCCCTCCCTTCAACCCATTTTCGGGTAAAAAACTGAAGCACCTCCTATTTATATTTACTTAGTGCCCCGACATCCACTGCAGTCTCGATCAGTGCGTTCCACAGATCGACGACACTTTGGGAAAATAAATTCTCCCTTATATCTGCTTTGAATGTGTGCCCTTTATTCTAAAACGTGTATTTATCCTTCTACATTGCCCAATCTGATGAATTATCCGTTCTATGTCTACTTTCTCAGTCGTACATACATCTTGCAGACTTCGATTTGACCTCCGCTCAGTCTTCTAACTGCTGGCACATTCAAGGCCTTACCAGCTTAAACTTTCTTCATAAGACAAATATTCACTGGAGAATAAATTGACTGAACCCCCTCTGAATTGCCTCCCGTATAACTATATATAACTTCTCAAGTAAGGCGATCAAAACTCTCCACAATTTTCCAACGCCAGACTCAATGATGCTTTCTATGGTTGCAGAAACACTTCCTTCGTTTATATTGGATTCCTTGGAGGATACATTTTATATAACTAATTATTCTCAACTCCCCGGTAATATCAACTTAGAACCAGTATTAGGTCAAGAGCTAAATGTTCACATTCTGGACAAAAGAAATTTACTATCTTTTGGTTTCATTCTTCCGATTTCTGATACATGGGGTAACAGTTACGAGATTGAAAAGCCTGGTCTCAAAGTAAAGGGGTGGCCCAGATGATCACAGAGAAGAGGGGATGGATGAGGTCAAGAAAAGGCATTGATCAGTGTGCGGAGGACTGGCAAAAGTGGACATTAGTGGAAGATTGTGAACGAATAAATTGCAAAAATAATTTTTATCGAACAATAAAGTTTTGGTTTTATTTGGAGAAAGTCAATGATATGAAAACAAAAGAAATATATTTAAAATTTGACTTAGTGCTGATACAGTGTTCTGTGATGTCGGAATGGATCGAGATCTACAAAAGTACATCACAGAACAGGCCGTTTGGCCCACGATGTTTTGCCGAGGATTAATCCTAATATAAAATAAAATAACACAACCTACGCACACATCAATTCACTGCTATCCATGTGCATGTCCAGCAGTCGCTTAAATGTCCCTAATGACTCTGCTTCCACCACCACAGTTGGCAACACATTCCATGTATTCACAACTCTCTGCACAAAGAACCTTCGCTGACATCCTCTCGATACCTTTGTCCTAATATCTTAGAACAATCATACTTCATACCAGTCAATCGTGACCTGGGGAAAACTCTCTGGCTATTGACTCGATCCATGCCTCTCATTACCTTGTATACATTGATCAGGTCATCTCTTTTCCTCCTTCTGTCCAGAGAAAAAATTCGAGGTTAGTTAACCTCTCTTCATAAGGCAAGCCCTCCAGTCCAGGTAGATTCCTGGTAAACCTTCTTTGCACCCTCTCCAAAGCCTCTGTATCTTTCCTATAGTAGGGTGACCAGAACTGGTCACGATACTACAAGTGCGGTCACGCCAGGGAATTGCAGACCCGTAGCTAATCCACGTGGCTCTTAAACTCGATCCCCCTGCTATTGAAATGCAAAACACTATGTGATTTCTAAACAACCGTATCAATTGCGTGGCAACTTTGAGGGATCTATGTACTTGCACACGCAGATCCCTCTGCAGCCTGCAATAGCCTTCGATAATATCAACGGCACCTCTAACCTTTGTGGAATCGGTAAATTTACCAACCCACGCCTCACTCTCCTCATCCAAGTCATTTATATAAACACAAACCCCTTAACAGAGCCCTGCGGGACCCCACTCAAATCTGACCTCCAGGCACAATACATTACATCCACAACCATTCTCTGCATTCTGTCAAACGACCAATTCTGAATTCAGGCAGCCACATCTCTCTGGATCCCATACATCCTGAATTGGTGAATGAGCCTACCATGGGGAACCTATGAATTTCCTTGATGAAATCCATATACACCACATGCACCCCTCGACCTTCATTGACCAGTCTTGTCACCTCAAATAACTCAATACGTTGTGAGGCATGACCTGCTCCTCACAATGCCATGTTGACTGTCTTTAATCACGTTCTGCTTTTCCATATGGTCATAAATCCTAGCCCTCAGAATTCTTTCCAGAATATTGCTGACCACAGACGTAAGACTGACTGGTATGTAATTGACAGGGATTTCCCTACTCTCCTTCTTGAATAAACGAACAATAACCCCCTCGCTCCAATCCTCTGATACGACTCCCGTTGAGACTGAGGAGACAAAGATTATTTTCTTACCAGCGGCTTAGCAACGTCTTTTCTCGCTTCGTGGAGCAGTCTAGGATAAATCTGGTCTGACATCTGGGAACTTATCAATCTTAATGTTTGAGAAGATTTCCAGCACATCAACATCATCAACCTTGATCTGTTCAAGCTTTTATCACAGCGCTTCAAAGTTAACATTTCCAACAAGGCCCCTTTCCTAAGTTTAAACCGAAGTTAATAAAAAACATTTAGGGCTTCCCCCATCTGCTCAGACTCCACACACAAGTTCCCTACGCTATCCCTGAACGGCCCTACCTTCTCCCTGATCATTCTCTTGTTCCTCAAGTATGAGTAAAATGCCTTTGGGTTCTCCCTAATCTTTCTTACCAAGCCTTTTCTCGTGCCCACTCCTGGCTCTCATCTGTCCATTTCTGAGCTCATTTCTAGCAAGCCTACAATCCTCTAAAGGTGTGCTCAATCCTTATTTCCTCCACCTTACATAAGCTGCCTTCTTCCTTTTGATGAGAAGTTCCTCTGTTCTCGTCATCCAAGGTTCCTTAATCTTACCCCTTTTTATCTATCTCAGAGGAACAAGTTCGTGCATCACTCGCACCAACTGTTCCTTAAAAAGTTTCCACGTGTCTGCTGTGTCCTTTCTGTGGAACAATTACTCCCAGTCTTTACTTCCCAACTCCTTTCATGATCGAGTCATAATTTCATTTTACCCAATTCAATTTGATCCCTCGGTGACTGCTCCTTTCCCTCGCCAAGGTTATGGTAAACGTGTGACAGCTGTGATCACTGTCACCAAAGTGTTCTCACATCGCGAGATCTGACACCTGTCCTGGATCATTGCCGAGCACGAAATCCAAAATGGCCTCTCCTCTCGTCGGTCTGTCTGCATACTAAGTAAGGAAACGCTCCTGAACACAGCTGACTAAAACGGCTCCATCCAAACTGTCTGTACTAAGGAGGTCCCAGTCGATATTGGGAAAGTTGGGATCACCCATAACAATCACCCTGCCATATCTACATTTTTTTCCAAAATCTGCTGGCCAACGAGATATTCAATCTCTCTTCTGCTATTAGGGGTTTTTTAGAAAAACTCCAACGAGGTGGTTGATCGCTTGCTGTTCCTAACGTCCACCCAAGCTGACTCAGAAGACAAACCTTCCTCAACAGCCTTCATTTCTACATCTGTGATGCACTCTCTGATCAGCAATTCTCCAACCCTACCTCTTTTTCCACCCTCTCTGTTTTTTTTTTAAACGTTCTAAACCCTGGAACAGCAAACAACCATTACTGCCCCTGTGAAACCTACATCTACGTAATGGCCAGGACAAAATAGCCCCAAGTACGGATTCATGTTCTAAGTCTGTCTCTATTATTTCTGACACTCATTGCGTTAAAGCAGACACTCTTTAACTGGTCCCTCCGTTTCATCGCGTGAGAAAACTTCCTGATAGATTCACGACATTGTGTCACTGCCCCATCTGCAAGTATCCCCAGCTGAGATCTCTAGCTGTGATTCGGAACCCCTTGTCAAACAAATCTCCCACACATTTGTGCCCTTCCAGGTCAGTGCAAACCGTCCTTCATGTACAGGTCCCACATTCCCCAGATGGTGTCCCAATGGACTAGGTATCTGAAGCCCTCCCTCCTGCACCAGCCTCGGAGCCACGCGTTAAGCTGTATTCGTTAACTGTCCCTCAACTCACTATCTTTTGGCACCGGTAACAAACCCGAGATCATTACTCTACTTGGCTTGTTCTTCAGGTTCCAACCGAGCTCGCTGTAGTCACGCTGCAGATCCTCAATCCCTTTCCTAGCTATATTATTGATGCCACTACGTACTACGATTTCTGGCTGCTCACCCTCCACCTTCAGAATCTGATCGGCGACATTCCAGACCATGGCAACGGGGAGGCAAAATACCTTCTAAGAGTCCCATTCCTGACCACAAAATTACCTGTCAATCAGTCTAACTATTGAGTTCCCTTCCACTCACGTTTTCCTCTTCTTCCCCCTTCCCTTGTGAGCCACATTGCCAAGCACAGTGACAAAGACCTGACAACTATTGCTTTTGCCTCGCAGGCCATCCCCACTAGCAGTATTCAAAACGGTATACTTATTGCTGAGGGGAATGGTCACAGGGGATCCCTGCTCTATCTGTTGGTTCGCTTTCCTCCCCTTGGCTGTAACCCAGCTTTCCTTATCCTGTGTCCGAGGAGTGACCACCTCCCTGTACATCCTCTCAATTTCTCCCTCAGTCTCCCGGATGTCCCGTAGTTCATACTGCTTGTGCTCCAGTTTCCTAACTCGGTTTTCGAGGAGCTGGAGTTAGGTGCACTTCCCGCAGATGTGATCGGCAGAGACATGTCAAGTGTCTCTCACCTGCCACATTCTACAGGAGGAACATGCAACAGCCCGATGAGACATACGCCGCTAATCTGAAAGCCAGCACAGGACTGTTCAAAGGGAGAGAAGAAGAAAAATGAGAAAACCTGAAAATTTACCGAGTTTACAGACTCTTAGTAAGTTTAGAGGAGGTGGGTGGAACTGAAATGCTTCTCGTTTCCCTACGAATGATGCAATGGGAGAAAAAATATAATAGCCTTCGATTTCGGGAAGTTCTAAATGTGCAGCTGAAGCAATGGACCATATGAGCATCAGGACATCGAGTGCTACGACTGGTGCCTTCCACATTCTCCACTGAGTGTCTCACATCTCCGGGCTGAAGTCAGTCTACCAGCTTTCTCTTTATAATTTCAAGTGTCATTCTGTCAATAATAATTACACGTCAAAAAAAGTGATTGCAGCATCTTTTGTGTATCGAGTTGACAACTCATTAAACAAGAGCAGCAGAAAGGTAACACATGCTTCACCCAGTTTGATTGCTTTTAACTAATGAAGGGAGAGAGAGAGAGAGAGAGAAAGAGAGAGAGAGAGAGAGACTGATGGAGGGAACATAACATTCAGCAAAACAAAGACAGTAATGGGTACTGTCCAGTTATCAAACCTGCATTACTTTCCTTTAACGGTATATATGGAGCATGGAACAGTGCAGCAAAGTTCAGGCTTTTCGAACCTCGACTTTGTGCCGAAATTAAATTCTACTCTAAGACCAATTTGTTTGCAATGCTTTATTTTATATTATTTATGCGCCGATCCAAGAATCGATTAATGCCGCCAATGTTTCTGTCTCTACTACCACAGTTGCTGGTGCATTCCACGCATCAACCATTCTCTGACATCTTACCTAAACCTTCCTCCAATCACCTTTAAATTATGCTTTCTCGTGATAGCAATTTCCACCTCAGAAAACGTTTCTGGCTTTCCACTCTATCTATAGCCCTCATCATCTGAAACACCTCTAACAGGTCCCCTATCATTCTTTTACACATCAATGAGAAAGGCCCGAGCTCCTGAGACATTTCTTCATTCGACATGCCCTTCAGTATGCCCAACATCCTGATAAATCTCCTCTGCACCCTCTCTAAAGCTTCCAGATTATTCCTATAACAAGGCGACCAGAAACGAACACAATGCTCCATGTGTTGTCTAACCAGCGCTTTGTATGGCTGCAACATGACAGCGGTGCTAAAGCATGAAATTTAATGTGTCGGTGAGAAATTATCAATTTTTGTCCCAAGCATGATTCATGATACCTCGAAACAAAGACCACTGAATGACGGAAATGCAAAAACAAATCCGGGAATGACAGAGTAACTCAATAGGCCTGTAACCATTAGCGGAGAAAAAACAGGTTAATTATGTATTTTTATATTATAATGCTGGCGAAATGATCAGTATTAACTGCGGAATCAACATCTATACCAAACATTCCTGAAGCTGACAACCCTCACCTTCACCTTTCAAATGGACTTTATTGGCTTGAATGATGCTTCAGCTGCCGTGAGCTTGTGAAAGGATGTGCATGAATTATTCGCTTTTTTTTCCAATGGAGAATTCTATTTTTTCAATGTCTACTTCAATATGAGTGTCTATTTGTTTCTCTTTGTATGTGTGTATTCACATTACAGTCATTTACATTCTCCGACTGTCTGTCCATATCCTCATTTCCCATTTCTGCTCTTTGAATCGCTTGACGTGAGGAGGCAGTGTGAGAGTGGAGTTATTGAGAGGCATTCTCCTTCCCTTGGATGGAGTGGCTACAACTGGGCTCACATTCTCCGGATAATGTGTGTGTCACTTATGCCTGAGCTGAGGAAATATTGTTTTTGATAATATTAGGCGTTTGGACATGGGAGGCTAGGTCAAAAACTAACGAGACGTGCAATACAGGGAAATTTGTCTGTTTTGATCAAGAATTGGCTGCCACTTGGAAAACAGAAGTGGTGGTAAATGGAAATCATTAAGTCTGAAGAACAGTCAGTGCTGTTCTGCACGGGCCTGTTATGAGATGACTGCACATTATGATTTTTCTAAATTAGTTTTTGAGGTACTGGAAAAGTGGGTTAGTAAGTCTGCAGATGGCACAAATGTTGTTGAGTTGTGGGCATGTATATGGCTGTTGTAGGTTGCAATGCGTCATTGACAGGATGCAGTTTTGGGCTGAGAGGTGGCAGACTGAATTCAGCCAGGAAAAAAATATAGTGCGATGCATTGTGAAATTTCGATTTTTAATGCAGAATATAAGGCTAAAATGTGGAAGAATGGAGTGATCTTGGGATTCACATGCGTAGATCCCTCAAAGTTGCCACTTAAATTGATATAGTTGTAATGATGGTTCACAAGTGTGTTGGGCATTCAAGCGCAGGCAACTGATATTGAGTGCCGCAAGGCTATGCTGCAGCTCTGTAAAGTCCTCTGTAGACCGCACTTGGATTATTGTGTTCAGTTCCGATCACCTCATTGCAGTAACGATATGAAAGCTTTAGACAACTTCCACTGCACGACACTAAACATTATGTTTTGTCAATTTCACAAATAATTACAAAAGGCTTGTGTGGCATGACCTGACCCTCACAAAGCCATGTTGACTAACTCTCATCAAACTACACATTATTTAATACTTTCCATTTCCCCCTTTGTTCTGCGTATGTGGCTGTTTTGTTATTTTCCCAAATATTTCTGCAATCGATCTCTGCAATTGGGTGGCATGGTTGATCATTGGAAAGCTTTGCTACCTCACAGTGCCAGGGACATTGTCTTGATTCCACACATTGTGACTGACTTTTGGAACAATCTCCCAGTATTTGCGTGCGTTTCTTCCAGGAGATCCGCCTTCCACAGTCCAAATATGTTCATATTATTTTGATTTCCCCATCGGAAATGCACGTTTACAGGAACATGGCATGGTGGTTGGTCTGCGTGGGATGATCTTCAGGATGTCGATGTGGACATGATTGACCGAATGGTCTGCTTCCACACTGCGGGGAATCTGTTATTCTAGGTCTGCGTACAGTGCCCATTGACAGAGCCCATTCCAGAAGATGAGGGATCGCACCAGAACTCCAAATCTCTGGGAATACCCAAAGAGAGAAATCATTCATTCTGCTATCGTCGGCAGAAAGGAGATCTAGGCCCTGGAAGGAGTTCATTACCTGGGTACAAGCAGAAACCTTCAATATTAGGCATTAATTTCCAAGGAGTGATGATACACATTCGGGATTTCATCTCTGGAATCTGAAAATTAATGCTTGGTCTAATCAAGACCTTCGGGACATCAATAGAAAAAGACAGGCAAGATAAAGATAAACTATTTCGACAGATGAAAGTAAAAGTCAAAAATGTGCTCGGAGAACGTCTGAGAATTCCCTCCTTTCGAGCATTGCTGGTAAACTTATAGCAAATGGACTGTAACTTTTCAAGAAGGCAACTCGCCAACACCTTCTCGAGACGTCTAACATAAACAGGCAATTAATTTGGGGACCAGTCAGCGATGTCCACATGATAGTATAGAATTCTGGCCAGACATTCAGGAAAGATAACAGAAAACTCTTCTATACACAAATAGTAGTGTAGGGTTCGAGTTCTCGTCCTCAACTTCCGGCTGATCATAATCGAATTGGCAAATTTAATCTGAGAAAGACACGTTTTTATTAAGCAAGGGTGGCACGGGATACGGGCTCAAGGCAGGCATATGATATTACCCACAGATTACACACGGTTTTGCAAGTGGCTGAGCAGGCTCGGTACCAAAATGCACAAACCATGTTCGTGAATTCATAGCAATAATTTATTTCTTTCCTCATCAGTTCACTTATTCCTCAGGCCAGTAACTTCATTTGGTACATAATATAAACTTTCAAAAGATAGTTTTAATTGTTCATTCCAGTCATTGCCTGTCTCGGTTAATGATCTACCTTTTAATGCCAACCAAACTGGAGCCGATCATCAATGTGCCAGTGATGAAAAGCACAAGTGCAATGAGGATTTGTGTATCAGTCTTGTCAATCTTCCACTCACAATGACAGTGATGATGTGGGCGACACTGCTTTTGCTGCTTGGAATCTTGGCGTCTGTGGAAGTCAAAATCAAGATTAACCTTAGTTAATCTTCCCTGCAGAGAACTGCAAAACGTCTCGCGGGCAACCAAGAGAAGCACAGTTTGGACAGTGGCCACTGTGCTATTGCTGCCGCTCGGGTTGATCGTGTGTGCTCATTCACATCAACATTTCAACCCTTCCTGTTTCTGTAATCCTGGAAAGGAATAATGTTGCACATAGCAAGATTCCTATCATGTTTCCAAGTCGGGAGGAAAATTGTACGCTTGCAATATTTCTTAATTCAAATATTGCTCGCCAAGAAGATGATCCATGGCCTCTCACACGAACGATTGACTTATGAAAACCCAGTGATAGTGAGCTGTCGTAGTGCAGTGGAGGGTTCAAGTTTACTTGTTCTAATGTTGCGCAATAACATTCACTGAGCAGATTGATTTGCAACATTTCAACAGGTTTTTTGATACATGCATGGCTGTGTCTGACTTTAATTTCAAAGGCAATGGAGTATGAAATCTAAGACGTTTCATTAAAGATAAACAAATTCCAGTCGGCATAACAGGGATTTTGTGAAGTCATGGGCATCCGGGGAAAGATAGACTGGAATTGAAGCCAGTGGCAGAGCATATACATTGCCAGTTGTAGAGGGATTGTCTTAGGAGGAGAATTCTAGAAGGTTGGGGGTGTACTTATTGAAGTTTGGAGGAATGAGAGTTGAGCTTATTGAAGAATCATTCACTCTTGAAGGACATTCCAGTGTAACTAATGTGAGGAAGATTGCCCTTGTGGGATTGTTTCAAACCAGAGGTCCTCATCTCAGAATACAGGATCGCTCATTTAAGACAGAGTTGAGAAGGAATTGCGTCAATCATAGGGTAGTGAATACAGGGAATTGTTTCTCACAGAGGGCTGTCGAGGTTGAATCATTCAGCATGTTCAACGGTGAGATATACAGATTTTCAAATACGTAGGCAATCGATGAATTATTTCAAAATGGCAGGAAATTTATATTGAGAATGATGAGATTTGCCTCAATCTAGTTGAATGGCAGAACAGAGTCCATGGGCTGAACGGCCTACATTCGCTCTTCCGACTAGGAGGGAACACTCGTGTTTGTTGTTTGTTGTGCAGTGCTCATTCATCTGTTGCCATAGCCTCTGCTCGGTACCTCTAATGTACCATGCCTCAGAAGATTCTCGCCTGACGTGTGTGAGAGACGGAATGTTGTCTGAATCGCATGAATACGTAAATCTACATGTCGTTCCAGTAATATCACGCTTTAAACATTTGCTGTAAATTTTGTGTCTTATGCTCTTACACAGAAAGCTAATGTTTCCAACTATTATGTTGGATATTAACACTGGTATTATGTGTTTTTTTTAGCATTTATTCAGTTTTTTCTGCATATGCATCCCCCTCTTTTGCAATTCCTCCACTCTCCTCTCGTCCAATCCTCAATATCTCTCTTTCTCTATCAACTGCCTTCGTTGACTTAACCAGTTACGTCCCTCCATCCTCTCTCTCTACTTCTCAATTTTCCTCTCATGCTTTTGCTGTGCGTGCACCTGCGTGTCTGAGTGTGTATTCGTCTTTGAAAGCATATGCGTGCGCATGTCTGCTTTCTCTCCCCACAAGTACTCATAACGTTTCACAATATGCGATGGAATAAACTCATGACATTGGACACATAATGCTCGAGAGCTTATGCATTGATTCCGTAAATAAGCAGCAAGCTATTAGCTCATATTCAACACCTGCTCATCCTTTGCAATTTCACTGAAGGGTGACAGACAGGATGGTGACTGGCGACAGGAGAGTTTCACTTCAGAGGCTATGTTGGAAAACCAGCAATGACTTTACATTTGAAACTTTGGCTGAAAACTGGCAAGGACCTTCTCTGTCACAGAAACGCCAGGAAATGACCATCTCCAGTAAAAGACTCACCCACCACCGCCCTTTGAAATAATATGGTGCTGCCATCACTGAACGCCACCTCACCCAACTATCAATATGTTGGCCATTACCATTCATATGGAATTAACGCTGGCTCCTTGGCATTCAATCACATTCTTCTCTCTGTATCAATAAATTCGAGGTTACCTTTGAGAGAATCTAACCATCAGTCCTTGGTGCTAATGATCATCTCAAATCCTTAATCATTAATATTCTGGAAATGGCTATTGGGATAGAATCTAACTAGCCCCGCCCCCCACACATTGGTCAATAGCATTGACATCATTGAATGCCCTGACAGCTAACGTCAAAGGATTTGCCATTGACAAGAAACTGAACAGGATTCACCAACTGCGTACAATGCTTCGAAGGGCGCGTCAGTGGCTGAGAGCTCCGCAGTGTGTGACTTACCTGACCTCCTCCAAAACCTGGGAGAAAGTGAAAACTGAAGATACTGAAGATCAAAGTCGAGAGTGTGGTGCTGGAAAAGCACAGCCAGTCACGCAGCATCCGAAGACCAGGAGAATCGACGTGTCGACCATAAGTTCTTCATGAGCCATCATCAAATATGCACAAGTCAGAAATGCGACAGAATACTCGTCAATTGCCTGGATGGGTGCAGCTACATTAAAACTCAAGAACCGCCACACCATTCAAGATACAATTGATTACCTGATGGACACTACAACTACAAGTCTCATTGAAACCGGGCCTCTTGATCCAAGACAAACGTAAAGGGAAATTGGTATGCAAGAAAGAAACTATACCTCTTTGGCACCAGCTATGTAGGTAAAACAGACGGGATGCTTTGTGTCCGCATTCACATGTATCCACCGCTTTCTGTCTATTATTCTCAAAAAGGTGCCGTCCAGAAATTCTGTTAATATGCTTCGAAAGCCTCTTCCGACGAATATGTACAAGGATACGGACAGGAGATACATGGGAACACTACCACCTGGCAGTTCCCTTCCAAGCTACTTACTGCCCTGATTTGGAAATATTGTAACATCCCTTCAGTGTCACTGGGTCAAAACCCTGGAATTTCCTCTGTATCTGCACTATAGATCTATTGATTGATTTTAAAAAAAACAGTTCACTCTCATCTTCTCAATGGGCAATCAACCATGGGACAAAGGAACTGATGAATCATCTTGTAAAACTGCAGGAGAGCACAGAATACAGAACGAAAGATATAATGAAAATTAAGAGAGGAAAGGTGGGGAAGGAGGTATGAGAAGACTGGGAGAGAGGTTTAATGAAAGTGCTGTAATCATAGATAGAGACAGAGTTAGCAATAGGCACGGAGAGAAAGAGAGGCAAAACAGATGATGAAGAATGAATGGGGTGATCAGAAGAAGCAGAAAACTGAGACCAGGGAAACGAAGGTTGAAAGGGAAATATTCCCCCTGTTTCTTGGGATAACAACGAATTACTGGTGAGTTGTTATACTGTATGAACAGTAGAACAGATGGATGTACTGTAAAATCCCACAATCAACAATATCTTCATGGTGGAGTAATCTCTTCCACTGATGCCGTTCTGTGCCGACATGTTGCACATCATCTGAAAGAAACACTACATGTACTCTGGTTGATTAAACTTGAGTGTCTGTAGTGAAGGTTGCCTCATTTGTCGAAGCTTGACAGCCAGACTCTGCAAGTGGCATGTGATGGCACACTGTCCTCGTATATCGTTCATCTATACAATAGCAAAACAAAAACGAAGTGAAGGTTTGAATTCAATTTTGAAAGTCATAAAATTCAGGGAGATTAGCTAGGACACACAAAGATTATGCACGGCCACATTGGGCTAATGGATGTGAATGAAAACGATCTTTCAAATCCGGATGAACAGCACACACAGGGGAACCTTGTCTCAGAGTCCAGACCCTGCTGAATAAGTGAACGATGGCTGTTGTTGAGGGGCCATAGCTTTGACTGGTCATCGACAATAGGGACGAAAAACCACTCGGAAACATTTGGAGCTGTGTGTGCTTTGGGACACAGCTGAATGGTTAAGGTTAACAAACATTCGTCTTTCTCCCATGCAGCATCCTTGAGCCCTCTCCCCTCTGTCTGGAAGGGTTGAATTGAGCGGAATCCATCGAATCTGGTCCCCGGTCATCACAGGTTTATGAATGAAGAGCGATTCCCCTTCTTATGAGTTAATTTCCTCATACACAAACACATTCCTCCAAAGGGGCTTGATCTACCATTTCTTGGCAACAAAAAATTGTGAACATCAGGATAACGCAACTGAAATCAGATTCTGAACGTCTATATTCCATGATGCAGTTTGGGAACACAAAGGAGATCTTAATGTGGAGAAACGGAAAGAGCTTGACGAGTGATTAAAAGATACGTCCATGAAGTATTATTATAAGGTCTGTCTAAGAAAAAAGGAATTGACTCTGTTCACAGATGGTATTCCGAAGATTTTAACCCAGGCAGCTCAAGACACTCCCAACAATGGGGGCAATGTTATCTCTTGGAATTCATCACAAATCGAGGGAAATGGGTATCCGGAATTGTTTTATTTGGGGGCGTGGCGGGGTTGGTGGAGATTGCAAAGATCTGAAAAGGCGAGTCAAAGTGAGATTTGAAAACCTTTCCTTGTTCAACATTTGAATGAGAAAACTTGCAGCTCCTTGGCCGATACCATTTAACAATGGATAACTTCGAAAATTACATTGAGCACTTCATCGTAAAGACTCCAAAGTGAGGTAATAACTTTCCACTGCGAACGGAGTGGAGTGCGTTCAGCTGCAATCTGACTGAATTAAGTTCTGCAAATCAATCAAAATTAAATAGCAAAACAGTACATCCCTCACCTGCGGTTAGATTTCACAGAGATGCACGAACCAGAAATAAAAATCTATGTCTCGATAGGCTGGACAAGCACAAGGTCGATTCGCAGCAAAAGCAACGTTCTCCACTTCCTCCGTCGAGTCCCTCAGAGACACAGTGAGATGGACAAACACTGTTGGAACAGGATGAGTGCATGATACGTTACTGGATGTGATAGTATCCCTCTGTATCTACGGGGACTTTTGAAGGAAGCGGTGGAGACTATCTAACACACCCACGTTCACATTAACTATGGCTAATTGCATGTCTTAGTGGTGATTCAAAAATCCTGGTTATGAACCATTCAGTACACTCTTGGGGTCATTGAAGTATTCAGTTCAACAGTATTGCGAACATTGATGTAAACAGTCTAATTTAGTTCTGTTGGATGACTCCAGGTAGTCATTTTATTAAGAATTCGTTTAGGAGCATTCATTTCTCCTTGAAAGTTGTTCGAGTTTGGGAACTGCTTGTACATGGGGTGGTGGAAACTCTGTGAATTTTAGGTCATTCAAAGTTGAGATGGATCCAGTTCTGTTCTCTTAAAGTCTCAATAATGACGGGCTGCAGACAGGGAAGTGGAACTCAGATCTCAGTTCTGATATTGCTGAACGACGGACGAGATTCGGCGTATCAAACAGATTCACCTTTGTCCGCTGCTCTGATTCACTAGGACTGCAACTATTGCTGTGAATGTAACATAAGTCTTATACGTTCCTCTGAATAAATAGTGTTTAAGAATTGGTATTAGGTCACGGTACTGCCTCTCAAAGAGTCATAGATTCCAACAGCATGGAGACAGACGCTTCATGGCAAACTTGTCCTTGCTGAACAAAATGTCCATCAACGCCAAATCCTTTCATCTGCACTTGACCCAAAATCCCTCCAAACCTGTCCTATCCAAGTAAATTTCCAAATGCCTTTTAAATGTTGGTACTATACCCACCTGCACCATCTCTGCTGGTAGCTCCTTCCTGTGCGTACCTCCCTTTGTGCAACCAAGTTGCCCTTCAGGTTCCATTTTATTGTTTGCTACTCAAACTTAAACTGATGCTCTCTAGTCCTCGATTCCCCGACGCTGGGAAAAAGCACAGGTGCATTTGCCCTGTCCGTGCCTTTTGTGATATTATACATTTCTATAAGATCCCCTCTCAATCCCCTAAGCTCTGAAGAAATAAAAAAAAAAGTCTGAGATTGTCCTTATATCTCTTCCTATAACTCAGACACTTGAGACCTGGCAACATGATTGTAATTCTTTTCTGTACTATTTCCAGTTTGATAACATTCTTCCCACAGCAGGCTGAACAAGACTGGGGTTTGACATGTAAATACATTGCATGTCCCGTTGTAAAGAGAAGCTGGCTGGAGACTGGCAACTGGAGTAAAGCGTCAGAGAAATTGCAGATGCACGTCAGAATGAACCGAAAAAGGAGACAAACATTGAATCGATTTTGGAACAGACATGTTTAACGGGGCAAGACTGGACAGAAACTGTAGATGTGCCGGAGAGTACCTGTTTGTGTATTTTAGGAAGAAGTCCGACACCGTTTTTGCAGGGTTGGGAGACTATGAGCGTGGAGGCAGTGGACAGGAGATCACAGGATGAAACATAGTTAGTGACCATTGTGGAAACTATGTTCTGATCATCCACGGTTGAGTCACGGTCCCCGTGGAGAAGGCAGAAACTATCCAAAAACTTGCGCTGAGTAGCTGTAATGTTTGTACAGTCAGCCAGACAACAGCAGCACAATCCTTCTTGACATTCTTAATAACAAAATCAGGGTTGGATCTGGGAGCAGAGAGTGCAGCCAGTGCAGAGGGACTTAGGCTGGAATGCAGAAGTGGGAACAGAGAAATTGAGGCGACCAATGTGATGTGGACAGATCGCAACAAACAGGAAGTATTCCAGGTGCAGGCCGACGATTGCAAGTCGGTCAAATAGTTTGTGGGATAGGGAGAGGATTGATTGGCATACAGGTGTCCTGGTCCATTAGGATCCATTGCAGTAAAACATTTTCGATTATGCTCCTCCATCGACAAGTTATGTTGTCCTTGTTTTTTTTTCTCAGAGGGACTTGTTACACATGTTCCAAGTTATCTCTGTTTAAGGGGTTTAGGGCAAATTTGTTTACAGCTAACATACTTCCTCAGACGAGAGGCATTCAAGTTGAATAAAACATATTTGCCCAACGAAAGCGGAGCAGACAGTTCTCCAAGCTCAGCTGTCCTGTGGTTTGTTTGCATTTTACCGATAGGGGCAGGCCGATGCTGATCCTCCCTCTCTCCAAACTTCACTCATGTAAAACCTGTCTTTCATGTTTTCCCTTGTTTTGCAAATGCGTGTTTATGGGGATTGTTTCAGGTATTTGGAACAGCTTCATTTAGTTGCGATCATCTGTTTCCTTTACAGATTGTTTAAGGTATTCTGCATTTTGTGCTCTTTTATTTATCGTACCTTTGATAATCTTGCAAATAAGTTCTTTTTTGTTTTAACTTAAGCGGTTGGGCCAGCGACATCACTCGTAGAAAATCCACAGGGTCGAGGCTACATTTTTGAAATGTTTTGCGGGCGTCTGGCCTAGTCCATAACTCACTGATGACTATACAGATGAACGCATACAATTCGCAGACAGCCACTGTTTCATGCGAATAATGCTCACGCCATACAAGAAGATGCAGAAGAGATGCAAACATGGCAGCACTGGAAGAACGGCTGTGAAACAGCTGTTGGACGCATAAGGCTGGTAAACAAACAGAATTACCACGCTCTTTTTAATAGTTTCTCATGAGTGAAAGTATGAAATGCCTTGATAATACTTAAAGATGTGTGATTAGTTCACAAACATTACGTTCTTGTATTTGATGGACATTTTATTAACATAACTTGTTGTCTTGTGCAATAAAATACATGATTGAGAGAAAATATTGTATACCAATCGGGAAAGAATTGTGCAATCAACCAGTTCAGCGAAAGATGAGGTAGGTGATGTTTGCTGTGTGAGATAATATACATCTTTCCACAGTGACAACAGTAACAGAAACCTCTCAAAGTAGTAGCATGTTTCTGTGAATGAAATCCCATGACCATCGATTTGATTCTCCCTCGAAACTTATCCGACCAGACAGGCTGTGAGCTAGCATCCAATTTCGTGTGGGCAGCTCTTGCAATGAATTCACTTAATGCACTCGTGAACCCTTCCATGGAACAGACTGCCCTGCACGAAGGGTGGTGCAGATTCAGAAAGCAGAGATATCATCGAAAAATCACAGGTTGTGAAAGCATTGTAAAGCCAGCTGGAACAACTGCTAATTCTAAGCATTTAGTTTGGGAAGCTGCAATGAAAAGGCAAAGTGATAACTGAGACTGGGAGGCTGTGATTATTAAAAAACAAAACATCAAAATACATTTACTTACGTATTATGGCTGATTGCAAACTTTTGGCCCTGAGCAACTATCTGTGCCAGTGAGTCACCCAGTATCTCAAAAACTGAGTTGTCAGTTTATTGGCATGGACAAAACACAAAAGGTTTGATGAAGACATATGCAAGTGTTCCTGATGCACACCAGAAGGCGATATAGCGCAGAGATTCGTAATAACCCCAGCTTTCTGGAAATACTGAGACCGACTTGGCCTCGAGAATGTAGGGACAGGGGAAGTTTAGGAGGTTGGATAAGAACGACAAACTAAATTGGAGATTCTCAAGCTCCAGGAAACTCCGGAGCGCCTAGATTGGGAATCAGATTGACTCAGAAATGGAGAACCGCAGGAATTCCATCATTTTATTATTCTCAATATCACTTAGTTTTCTCTTGCTCTGGCAGACAAATGCCGTGAGCTTAGGTCTTACCAAAATAACAAGCACCGTTTATTATCGAGGCACGTTCACGAACCCAGAATTTATGGCCAGTGAAGTGGGAGGTATCTTGAAGTATTTAATTGTTTTCTAAACCCTTGTATTTATGCAGCGACTCAGAGCAAATTCAGAACAGAATTGAAAAATATGGTAAAATCTCCCTGGGTATTAATTTGGAGATATGCTCGACAGCTGTCCATTAAATGAATTCTGTCGTAAAATGGTTTAGCCAACAATGTTTTACTTTTACCTCGTTCTCCAACTGAAAACATCCTTGTTTCTGGTAAAAATGAAACCCGACTCATTTCTCCATTCACATATATTGGCCTTTTCGGAGCAACTTTGCTGTGGATATTGTTTTCTGTTTTCCCAATTACTCATTGAGTAAAGACGACCTCGTTCAGTAAAGACAGCACGTCCTGCATTCAAAAACCTAAGATAACCTGATGTTTGTGATTTTGATAATCCATATGAAAAACAGAGGATTCTGTTGCAGCCACTAAACTCGACAACGTCTATATGATGCAATTTAATCATAAACTACAATATGGTATATCCACATGTCTTGACAATTCTCTCAGCCGCGAGACCAGAATATTACACGATATGGTGACATTATGCGAGAGAGCGTACCAAAGGGAAATATGACAGGGTTTTTTTCACACCACGAAAGTTCTGTAGAGGAAACAATCCACACACAGCCCATCGATGTTCCTCGTCGCTAATTCGGTCTTGGATGTTTCTTTCAATTGGAGTATCGTGTTCAATCATACTGCAATCTCTCGCAAATTGTGATTTGTGCATCGGCATCTTCAGTAACATTATGAAAATATAAAATAATGGACAAAATCAACACGTCTGGCACATTAGGGAGGAGAAAAAATAGCCTTACCATTTTAAAAAAGTGACTCTTGTTCAGAATTGTTGAGTAATTTATTGCGTTTAATCTGTGTAAGTTGTGAAATAAATCATATCACACTGTACTAAATGAGTCTTTTTACATCGCGGTATCAAAATGTCCATTTGATGTCAGTTAACTACAACTCAAAAGAAACATTACAAACAATTCAGACAAAATAAAATTGATATTAATTATCTTCAGTAATTTAGTGTTCAAGTAACTAAATAGTTCCTGTTGAATAGGTAGAGAGATAAATAAATGGTGTTTTGAAGACAATTACGTTTCTTCAGTGGTGTTCTCTTCCATTCTGTGAGAAAACAAATGTCGATTTCTTCCTCTGAGGCGCTTGAATTGATAACTGAAAAATGAAATGCAGCTTTGAAAGTTTTACAATGTGATCCTCGGTCATCATGTCTTTATCTGCCAGGAACATAGTAGACAGATAATTAGTGACAATGAAAATGACCTGGAGGCTGAGTATGACCAACAAACGCACAGAAACCAGCCATCCTAATACCATAAACTACTTTCTGCAAGAAAATCAGAAATCAGGTCAGTGTTTATTTAATGAACACTTGCCTAAAATATAAAATTGAAGTGTTGATGAGGAGCCACGAGAACCCCAATTCTCAATGGGAAAACTGCATTACTTCAATACTTCACTATCCAGGCAGAGAGCGACCCAGAATTTTCTTTTAAAGATTTTGTGTAGAGTTATCTGCAACGATGGATTTGACACGGTGTTGAATATTAGCATGCTTCCTGAAATTTGTAGGAAGATTTGGAACAGTGAAAAGTGATCAATTCTCTTCTCTCCTTCGTCACTGGATAATAATGGATGTACAACTGAACTAAACAAAGTTCTTAAAGAGATACAGAGAAACAGCACATTTAGCCCAACTTTAGGATACAATGCCATTTAGACTGTGAAATACTGCACCACTAAATATCTCTCACGTGATGTGAAACGAAGGACAACGAATAGAGGTTCGGACTGATATATAGAAACATTGATTAAAAGTAGGCATTTGAAATCTGCAAATGTCTTCCTTGAAACAATTCAGCCAATCCCATTACACACAATTTTCAGAAGAAATCATTAAAGGAAATTAGATTTTCTGTCTGGTCGAGAACTTGTTAGCCAAATTGTCGGAGAGTAGTTAAGAGTGAATCACCCTGCTGTGGGTCTCGAGTCAGATGTAGACCAGACAAAATATGAAGTCCGTTTGCACAAAAGATATGACAGACCAACGGTTTTTTTTTTCAACAGTGGTCCTTAATTCAAAGAACAAAGAACAAAGAAAAATTACACCTCAGGAACAGGGCATTCAGCGCTCCAAGCCTGAGCCGATCCAAGTCTCCTGTCTAAATCTGTCGCCCAATTCCTAAGCATATGTATCCCTCTCCTCCCCACCTACTCCTGCATCTGTCCAAACGCATCTTAAATGAATCTACCGTGCATGCCTCTACCACCTCTGCTGGCAACGTGTTCCAGGCACCCACAACCCTCTGTGTGAAGTACTTGCCGCGTGTATCCCCCTTAAACTTTTCAACTCTCACCTTGAAAGCGTGACCTCTCGTTATTGAATCCTTCATCCTGGGAAAAAGTTTATCTCTATCCACCCTATCTATACCCTTCATGATTTTATAGACCTCAGTCAGGTTCCCCTCAATATCCTTTTTTTCTCATGAAAACAAACTAAACCAACTCAACCTCTCTGCATAGCTAGCACCCTCCATGCCAGGCAACATCCTCATAAAGCTTCTCTGCACCCTCTCCAAAGCATCATTTTGGTAATGTGGCGACCAGAACTGTACACAGTATTCTAAACGCGGCCCAAACCAATGTCGTGTACAATTATAACATGACCTGCCAGCTCTTATAGTCAATACGCCATCTGATGAAGACAAGCATATCATATGCTTTCTTGGCCACTCTATCCACCTGTACAACAACCTTCAATCTGAACTCCCAGATCTATCTGCTCATCAAACTTTCCCAAGGCTCTTCCGTTCATTGTAAAATTCGCTCCAGAATTAGACTTCCCAAAATGCATCACCTCACATTTGCCTGGATTGAACACTGTCTGTCACTTCTCCGCCCTCCTCCCACACGCCACCCCCCCCTCAAACCGCAGCACCCGACTTTCCGCTTTCGTCTCATTGAGTTCCAATTCCCTCATCAGAAGTACGTTGAAGAAAGGTGACTGTACATAAAACGTTAATATCTCTCCACACATGCTGTAAAATCTGTGGAATTTCTGTCGCATTCTGTAGCGCAGAGAATGATCCGACTGTGTTGCAGTGAGATCATCCATCCTTTTGTTGATCTTACACTCATGCAAAATGAGTTCCATGTCTTTCCTGTTCAGGTCATGAAAGCGGGTCTGAGCCACGCAGATCAGAAGCACATCAGTTGCGTTCACAAAGACAGTCAGTGAGGATAGACCGAGGCAAGAAAATTCCTCCAGGAAGCACGTTACTAAGAAATGTCACGTTACTCTCATCTGTAATAAGATCATTTAGGGAATTTATTCGGAATAAAGGGCGCGAACAATACTCTGGCAATTGCAAACAGACGTTAACTGTGGAAATACCCCTCTTTCCCCATGTCGAGTGCAGCGAGAGTTTAGACCTGTGTAGTCTGAATTTCATTTCTCTCTTTTTCGCACTCTCGGGTCTTATGTAGTTACCAGGATTTGTTTCCTTTTAGTTTCTGTTTTGTCATTCGTTGTGTTTGCTGACAGTTAAAGATAAGATTCACACAAACACCAGTTTACAGTCCAACAGGATTAATTGGAAGCACTAGCTTTCAGAGTTCTGCTCCTTCATCAGGTGATTGTGGAGAATAAGATTCTAAGACAGAGTTTACAGCAGAAGTTAAGGTGTGATGTAACTGAAATAATACATTGAAGAATACCTGGATTGTTTGTTAAGTCTCTCATATTTTAGAATGACCATGCTGGCATCCATGATTTGGAAATGTTGGTGTTGGACAGGGGTGCACAAAGTTGCAAATCAGTCAACACCAGGTTATAGTCCAACAGGTTTAATTGAAAGCACTAGCTTTCAGAACGCTGCTCCTTCACAACCACCTGATGAACGCTACGAATGCCAGTGCTTCCAATTAAACCTGTTGGATTATAACCTGGTGCTGTCTGATTTGTAACCATGTTGCTTTCCGTTCTTTCATATGTAATTCGCAAAATTTTTTTGGAAATGACGTTCTCAGGCGCACTTTAACAATTGGAGTCATGTCATCACAGACAATATATTGAAGGTGTTAACTCACTGTGATGCTGTCTGTGCCACAATGGTCAGATTGATTCTAATCTATAAAAAAAACGGATTTATAGAAACGTATATGGATTCGTGCCGTTTTTTGGCAAACTAAAATGTAATTCGACAAGTACAAATTCACCCCACAAACGTATATGTGTGTGTGTGCATGTGGGTGTGTGTGGGGTGGGGTGGAATGGTGTGGTTATGAGTGTCTGTTAGAGGGTTTGTGTATGCATGTGAGTGTGAACGCAAAAAGGGTTTCAGCCTGTCAAACATTGTGTGAGGGAGTAGTTGTGTGAGTATATGAGAGAGGGTCTGTGCGTGTGTGTGTATGCGTGACTGTGTCTGTCTGTGTCTCTGTATGTTGCTGTGTGTGAGTGTATGAGAGAGGGTCCGTGTGTGTGAGTGCGTGTACATGTGCCTCTGTGTTTGATTTTTTTGGCTGTGTGTGTGTCTGTGTGTGCGTGAGTGAGCGTGCCTGTTTCTGTGTCAGTCTGTCTGCCTGTGTGTGTCAGTGTGTATGTGTGCATATGTGTGTCTGTGTGTGCTTGTGTGTGTTTGTGCCTGTGTTTCTGTATCTGTGTGTGCACATATGTGTGTGTGGGACTGTGTGCATGTCTCTGTGTGTGAGAGTGTGTGTGTCTGTGTGTCTCTCTCTGGGTACGTGTCAGCGTGTGTGTGAATGTGTGTCTGTGTGTGTGCATGTGTCTGTGTGTGTGTGGGTCTGTGTGTGTCCGTGTGCCTGTGTGCGCGCGTGTGTCTGTGTATGTCTGTGTGTATGTCTGTGTCTGTTTGCGTCTATGTGTGTGCGTGTGCCTGTCTGTGTATGTGTGTGTGTGCACGCGGGTATCTGTGTGTGGGGTGCGTATGTGTGAGGGTCTGTGCTTTGCATGTGTCTGTGTGTGCGTGTGTCTGTGTCCGTGCGCGTGTATCTGTGTGTGACTTTGTGTGCGCATGTATCTGTGAGTATGTGTGCAAGGGTGTGTCTGTGTGTGTGTGCATGTGTCTGTATGTGCATGTGTGTGTATGCGTGTATGTCTGTCTGTGTGCGTGTGCCTATGTGTGCGCGTGCGCCTGTGTGTCTCTGTGTGTATATCGGTGTGTCGGTATCCCAGTCGACGTGGTGTCCTTCCTCATACGTATGTGAGGATGTTTGCGAGATTGGGACAATACATCCATCCTACGAGAAACCAAATAAAGACATGCACAAGAATTCCGAGAAGCATGGCATTCCAACCTGAACTCTATCAACAAACACATCGAGTTCGGCCCCATCTACCTACCCTGAAAAAAGGAACAGGAAGTTACTTCGACACGGGAAATAACATCATCACAGGAAATGACATCACCAACCCAAAGAAACCCAAACATATAAATAGAAAGCAGGAATTTTCATCATTGCTTCGCCTGAGGTCCACTAAGGTAAAGACACGTCTGGAAATGAACCTTTCAGCTCAGCGAGCAAACCTGAATCCAAACACAGACACACACACACTCTCATACACATACACATCCACACACACCGTCTCACAGACTTAAACCCTTTTCACTCACACTCACACACATGAACGCACACTCTCACAGACAGTCATAACCACACCACTCTGTCCCACCCCACCCCATACAGACCCACATGCACACATACACATATCAGTTTGTGGTGTTGAATTTGTGCTTGCAGAATTACATATTACTTTACTCAAAAACTGCATGAATGCATGTAAGAAACTGCAAGTCAGTTTTTTTTAGATTAGATTCAGTCTGATCATTGTGGCACAGACAGCCTCACAGGGACTGAAAACCTTCAATACCTTATCTGGTCTGACATGACACCAATTGTTAAAGTGTGCTTGACAATGTAACGTTTTAAAAAGGTTTTGCGATTTACATCTGATAGAAATGAAACCAACATGGTCAGTCTAAAAGGTGAGAGACTTAACAAATAATCCATGTCTTTTTCAATATATAATTTCAGTTACATCACACTGTAAACTTTTGCTATAAATTCTGTGTCTTACAATCTTACTCTCCTCAATTACCTGATGAACGGGCAGCACTCCGAAAGGTAGTCCTTCAAGATAAACCTGTTAGACTATAATGTGGTGTTATGTGATTTTTAACTTTGTACACCCCAGTCCAACACCAAATTGAGGACCATGTGCAGTATGTTCCAGAAACGAATGTGCTCACGCTGTGGTAAAGCAGTTTTGCTGAAAAGACTTTCAATGCTGACTGGGTAAATGCCGGGAATGGTTCTGAGAGAGTTTTAAGTGGGAGAGTGTAAGACTGAATATGTCAAAGTTCTGGATTTCGAAAGTCCATTCAATCGATTTCACAAACCTTGTGGTTCCACGATAGAACAATCGGTGTTAATTAGTCTCTGATCAGAGTCACACTTGCGATTCTCCAACACATTCTAATCGAAACGGTGCATCTCTCCTGAATATGCGTCACATCTTCTTTTTAACATGAGAAATAGTTTAATGACCAGAAAAGAAAGGAGAGTCAGGACTCCCAGCAAAACTGAAATGTCATTCCAAGAATAAAAACATCTTACAGTTTGTGATTGCGGACAATTTTAATCTGACATGGCCAACATGAAGGTGAATTCTGTATGGTACCGGGTGTATGACTCAGAATGTCAGTTAATGTGTCTACATTACTTTGTGCCAGAACTGGGCTTCTGGATGCAGCTCCTCAGCTGCTGAACAGAGCCCGCGATGTATGCTGTGACAGTAGCCCAAGGTTGTGCTGAATCTCTCCAAGGTTGTGCTGAATCTCTCCAAATTAATCAATCCAAATTCACTAATTTAATTACTCAATCCAGAAATCTGTAACTATAAACCAAGTTTGCAGCAATGAATCAACCTGTTGCTGTGTTAAAACTCTAAGGCTACCACTTGTTAGTCCAATCATCCCACACAGGTTATTTGGCACTTTCCAATGTGTCTGCCCACTCTCGGGCCAGAAAGAGAGGCAGCATTCCAACAGCCCTGCTCTTGCTTTCCCCTCTGAAGACACAACTCTCTCCCCGTAATCGCCTCCCACCCATTTCCCCACCCACGTTCGAAACCTCTCTCTTTCTGTCTCTCGCTCTCTCTCCTGTTGCAATATCCCTCCCATTTCATCAATCTCTTTCATTCTTTCTTCCTCCTTCTTTATCCTTCACACTCTCTCCCTCGTGCACTCTCTACCGATAGTTCTTCTTGTCTCCACATGTCCTCACTCTCTCGATACATCTATTCCTCTGGTCATCTGTATATCTTCTTCCTCCCTGCCTCCCTCTCAATCATTGCTCACTAGCTTCCTTTCTCTCCATCGCTCCATCGCGCTCTCTCCGTTTTGTCTCGCCCTCTTTTATACTTGTGTCTCTTTAGCCACCTTTCTCCATCAACAAAGAACAATGCAGCCCAGCAATAGGCACCACCGACCCCCAACCCGCCCCCCCCCCAAAGCCTGTGCCGACACATTTCTCATTTCCATACTAAAGCTGTCATCACTTACATGATCCGTATTCCCCCTTTCCCATCCTTATCATGTATTCATCCATTTGTTTCTTGAATGTTGTTATTGAATCTGCTTCCACCACCTCGTCTGGCAGCATGTTCCAGGCAATCAACACCTTTTGTGTGAAAACTTGCCTCGTACATCTCTTTTAAAACTACCACCACTACCTAACCTAACCCTTCAGCTCCCCATTCCCTCTCCTACGCCCTGAATCTGTGTTCCCTAGTAAATGACGCCTCTACCCTGGGAACAAGCATCATAAATTTCACACGATCTATGCTATTCACAGTTTCATAAACCTCTATCAGGTCGTCTCTCAACCTCCTGCATTCCATTGAATCAACCCAGTACATAAAAAAAAACGTCCTTCATAGCTAAAATTACCTATGCTTGGTAAAGCCCCCGTAAAACGTTTCTGTACCATCGCTAAAGTATTCCAATAGTAATGTGAAAAGAACTGTACGCAATATTTCAAGTGTGGCCTAACCAAAGTTTTAAGAAGTTGCAGCATATCTTGACTCTCCGAGTATTCTTTGCCCCTTTCAATGAAGGCAAGCACACCAGATGTCTTTATTTCCATATAGCCTATTGAACAATAACCAGATCAGACAGTCATGGATTCAAAGAGATGGAAAGCACGGAAATAGACTTTTTTGTCCAACCCGTACATGCCGACCAGATATCCCAGCCCAATCTTGTCCCGCCTGGGAGCATCCGGCCCATATTCCTCCAAACCCTTCCTATTCATGTACCCATCCAGATGCCTTTTAAATGATGGAATTGTACTCGCCTCCACCACTTCCTCTGGCAGCTCAGGTGTTGGGTCATTTTCCACATTGAAGACATTGTACTTGTGAGATCAATGCTGCCTTCCACTTGCGGTTTGCATGATTCTCAATGCAAGGTTTCTGCAACTTCCACAGTTTGTGAGCATCTTCCTGACTTCCACAGATACTGGCGATTTTTATTTTAAGGAAGAACAGGAATTTCGTCTTCAGAACTTTCAGTTGGAAGTAATCACAAACTTGAAAACAAATTTCACTTTTGTTGCTGAGGAGGTTAGATCTGATGTGGTGAGAACGGGTTCCATTACAGAAAAGAATGCTTCACTGCGTCCGGGTCTGTCCAGTAATTGGAGGAATGATGGTGGGCAATGGATTTGAAGTAGTGCATTTTTCTCTGACCTAGCACCGGCCAATGTAGGGTAACACCTTGTCTTCTCCCAAAGGGATTGTTATGGTCAAAACCATACCAGACCATCTCCAAGTAGTTTAAGATGGCAATCTAAACAGGATGGTTTCCTTATTTTGCGGCGAATGGAAGGTGCCATGTTCCAGATGCGACTCTATTAGTCAAATAACTCAACATTAAGCAAAACACATTTTATCCAAACACTCGAGTAAAAAGACAACGATTGAATGAAGAGTTGAGAATAACTTTAATCCAATGGAAAATTTAACAGAGTACTGGATACAGCAAATATTACTGATGAACTGTTCCGATATAGTAACATCCCATACCACACCCCTTGGCAAAAACGCACATTTGGAAGTCAGATTTCCTCACATGCAATGTCTCCATCAGGGAGAGATACACCAGCTTCTGCGTGTAAACGGGAAAGGGGGAAAGATCTCTTCCACTTCTTCAAACCTCTTGTAGCTTCTGCTGAATATAAGAGCTAAAGAAAATCTAGAAATCCTAATCTGTGAGACCCGGCCACACCCATGCAGGCTGCTTTTATTTTTCGAGCTATTTATTAAAATAAAGTTCTGAAAAACGATTTACAATACCACGGAGAGCTCTTCGTCTCCGGTTCAATCTATTTCTGAATAGAAACCACGATAAAACACGGATTTTATAGCCACGTTATTATCACAAAATGGTATCCCTTGCCACCGGATCCTCTCACTCACAACCTTACCTCTCCATGCACCCCACCACCACATAGCAAATGGTAACATCCCTTCTTTTGAGGGGGACGGTCATCTATACTTCCTCAATGATCTCTCTCAAACATCTCCTCCGATACCCAGAGGAAGCTATCCATTTGAACGTATGAGCACGATCATAAGCATGCTCCGTCATCTGACTTTACCCTCAACTCTGCGCTCAGCAGCTGCATGTAAAAACTGGACTCGCAATATGAAGAGAGGGGCTACAAGAGCAGGCCAGAAATTGAAAATCCTACAGCCAGTAATTCACTGCCCATCAAAGTCAGAAGCATGATAGAATATTCCCCATTTGCCTGAATGAGTTCAGCTCCAATAGCACACAAGAAGCTTGACAGAATTCAGGACAAAACAATCAAATGTTTGGGAAACGCATTCACAAGCATCCATTCGCAACACAACCGAAGCTCAGTCGCAGCAAGAAATTCACCAATGATCCTCACATAGTACCTTCGATAAACACGACCACTTCGATCTCAGAGGATAACAATGGCGAATACATGTGAATGTCTCTACCCATAAGTTCCCATCCAAGTAACTCACAATTCCAACTTGGAAATCCATCAGTGATCCTTCACTGCCGGGAGGAAGTGTCTTGGAACTGCGTCACTAATGGCATTGTCCCGACACCATACGGACTACAACTGTTCAAGAAGGCAGCTCAGCACAGACCTCCTGAAGGGATAGGAAAAGACAGGCAATGAATATTGGTTCCAGCCCGTGACAGCCGCGTCTGTGAATGAATAATATCAACTCTTGCAGATCTGTCTCTGTTGACCTATGTTGAGGCCTATTAGGTCTTTATTTGTGGGGGTAGAGTGGATGATTCGTCAACGACATGCTTTCACATCTTCAGCCACGGTATAATGGAGCAACATGACGTACTGGCCGTGATATCTGCAACTTGGATCATTTTGCCACTTGAAAAAAAACACCAAAAACATTGAAATGTCAGTCTTGAACCTTTCTCATTCCTTCACTCAGCTATGCAGTCAAATCTGCAGCATCGCTTTGTTGAGTGTGCTGTTTTGTTATTTGAATAAAGCCAATTGTACTTCACTCGATGAGTTCACGTATTCACGAGCTCACGGTGCTTCACCTAACGAAGGGGCAGCGCTCAGAAAGCTTGTGATTTCAAATAGACCTGTTGCACTAATATCTTTTTCTGACCTTGTCCAACCCACTCAAACAGCATCTAGCTGCTTTCCTTTATCGGGCATTGGGGTTTGTTGATGCGAGTGTCCTGGATATGTTCTCTGAAACTTTCGGCGAGTAGGTGCCCTGTCTTCCCAATGTAGAGGAGACTGCATCGGGAGAAATGGATACATAATTGACGTGCAGGTTGAATTTTGATCGATGCTAAAGGCTTCTTTGGGCCCTTGGACGAGGTGAGGGGGAGGTGTGGGCGCAGGTTTTGCATTTCCTACGGTAGCTGGTGAACGTGGCAGGAGTGGTCGGTGGGTTGGCGCGTAGAATTGGCAAGGGAATCGCGCAGGGAACAGACTTCATGGAAAGTGGGTAGGAGTGGGGCTGGAAATGCATATCTGGAGTTGGGGTCCGTGTGTATGTGGCAGAAATGGTTGACGATGATGCGATGGATACAAAGGTTGGTGGGTAGGGCGGGGAGGACAGAGGGTTGTTTCCTTGGTGCAATTGGATGGTTGGTGTTTGAGGGCGGAGCTGCAGGAAGTTCATGGGATGCGTTGGAGGGTGTCATCAACCACGTCGGAGGGAAATTGCGGTTTTTAAAGAGGGAGTGATGCAGCTGGTGAAACCACACATTTTTAAACAAAACAGATTTTTCTGACAAAATACCGAATGAAGCACCAAAGTGAAAAGAACAGAATATAGGAAATTTTAACCTATCGGAAATCACAACCTAATCTATCACAGTTAATGATAAAGTTCCAAATTCCAGCAACATTCCCATAGCATACCCAAATGGCAAGAAGTTAAATTCAAACACAAGTCCTGAAAGGAGAGCTGTCGGAGAGAGAATCAGCATTGAAATTATTTTCCCTGCAGCTAAAACCTCAGTTAAAGCAGAAACAGCCATGAACTTGAAGAACTTGCCACTCACCTTTCATTGGACAAGTGTTTGAAAACACCTAAAACCATCCTCCATGACGGTTGCTTCGGGAAGTAACTGAGAGCCATTAGCAAAGACCATCAACCAGGCAAATTGCACCCTCTTCCTTTCACAAGCCTTTTGAAAAAAAAGCAAGAAAAATGTGAACTTGCTCAAAGAGCAGTATCGGCAGATAGTCGACAGGCACATAAAACCCCTGGGTGGATCTGAAGTGCGGCGGGATGATTAAATAAACACTTTGTAATTTTTTACAAAGTAATTGGTGACTTGCATGAGGCCTGCGTTTAGGTGTTTCTGAGCAAAGATTGTTTGTCACGATGAGACACACATTTAACCTCAATTTACCTGAATGTCACCACAGGATATGGGGGTGTGGTAAGTTCTCCACTTCGCTGTAAGTCCCTGTAGATAAAGAGATATGCTAAGATTCAGTATCGTTTATGCACTCATTCCTACACCGGCAGTAATGAGTTGCATGGACAACAGGGTTCAAAGGAGTAAAAACAGGGCTTTTTTCACTCTCTGTTGAGCTCTTCGGTCCGACTTGTTTTCACTGGTATACAGACGTTTTTCATATTCTGTCATTCATTATGTTTCTCTCTCTAACACAAGCACATGCACACACACACACACACACGCAGAGACACACGCACACACATGCGCGCACACACAGACACGTGCATGCACATACACACACGTAGAGACACACAGACACATGCACGTCCACACAGCCAAAAGGACACACACACGCAGAGGGCTGGCGACATCTCTGACCTCGTAAAGGGACAGTGCAGTCACTGAGTCCTGCAATCAGTAGACACAAAGAAAACGTGGATCTTCCTCAGTTGAGGGTGTGAGGGAGACGGTATTCAGTGGGAAGTTTGCACTAAAACAGAACATCCCCAGGGATGGTGATGGACGAGGCCAATGCATCGGGTGTAAAGTATGATTCTGCATTGAGGATTATTGGAGCTACCGCATTTCAAAGGGGCCCTTAGAATTTTGCTGCTGCCCCTCTCCTATTCATGCAGAAAGACCTCAATCTGATTCGGAACGTAGGGACTGTCGATAGGTACTATTTAACACAGTAAGCTTTATTCACCTTATACTGAAATCAATGGGTCAAGGGCCTGCGGATCCATCCGGTTTGTAAGTGTCTGAGTGACAAACATCAAAATCAGAGTAACGCAGAGGTTCAGAGGGTCCACGTCATTTGAGGGTTGGGTGATGTTTGGCATGTCCTGTGCTATGGCTCTCCTTACTTGGTGCAGCAATGGTCATAAAACCAACATTGCAAATTATTTGGTTTCACATCCGCCGTTGGAAAACATCTTCCTGAGGAATACAACCACTCAATAGATTGTAGGAGGTGAGGAGTGCACAGTCATCCTAGGTTGGTCTGCCCGATGTTGATTATGGCCTGATGTCTCGCCTGTGCTCCCGATGTGACTGGTCCAAGGTAGAGCAGGACTTCAGGATTACACACTGCTCCCAGTGTGACCTGCTCAATGTCGGTTCGGACCTCAGAATTACACAATGCTCCCAATGTGGTTTTCTCAATATAGATTTGTTCCTATTGATTACCCAGTGCTCCCAGTGTAGTCAGTCCAATGTGGATTTGTACCTGAGGATTACCCAGTGCTCCCATTGTAGTCGGTCCAATGTATATTGGGATTTGAGGATAACACAATTCTCCCAGTGTGATCTGCTCAATATAGATTGGCATGTGAGGATTGCACAGTGCTCCCAGTGGTTTGGTCAGTGCACATTGGGACTTCAGTATTACACAGTTGCCCCAGTGTGGTCTGTCTAAGATAGATTGGGAGCTGAGGAGTGCACACTGCTCCCAGTGTAGTCTGTCCAATGTAGACTGGACCTGAGAGTGCACACTGTTCCCAGTATGGTCTACCGAAGGTAGACTGGGACCTGCAGAGTGCACACTGCTCCCAGTGTAGTCAGGCCAAGGTAGACTGGGATCTCACGAGTGCACACTGCTCCCAATGTAGTCTGCCCAAGGTAGACTGGGATCTCACGAGTGCACACTGCTCCCAGTATAGTCTGCCCAAAGTAGACGGGGACATGAGAAGTGCACACTGGTCCCAGTATGGTCTGCACAAGGTAGACTGGGACCTAAGGATGACACCTGTGCTCCCTGTATGGTCTGTTCAGTGTATAATTGGACATGTGGAAAACCCATTGCTCCCAGTGTAGTCTGTCCAAGGTATATTGGGACCTGTGGATTATCCAGTGCTCCCAGTGTGGTCTGTCCAAAGTTGATTAGGACCTGTCGATTACCCAGTGCTCCCAGTACGATCTGTCCAATGTAGCTAGGGACCTGTGGATTACCCCGTGCTCCCAGTGTGGTCTGTCCACTTTTAAATTGGGACCTGTGGAGTGCACACTGCTCCCAGTGTGGTCTGCGCAAGGTAGAATGGGACGACAGAACTGCACTGTGCTCCTCATTGGGCCGATCAAAGGTAGCGAAAGCGCAGAAGGGCGGACATTGCTTCCAGTGTGCTTCACCCAAGACACATGAGACATGTGTATAAAAAGGATAAACAAAAATCGAATAATTGTTGATTAAATTATAATGTGTTAAAAATTTCTCGTGGGAATGTTTGAAAGATTGTTATTATAGTGAAGCATTGGAATAGATATTAGAAGCAGAGATCAAATGCTCTCCTGAAGTGGCACGAGTCGGGCAGATTTCAAAGAGGATAGGGCGGTAGATAGTGTGATGGTGGGATATTTACAGATGACGTCCCTGGATGCTGAATGCATGCCACAAATGGTGAACTGGTTCAAATCTGCGAATGGGCAGGAGTCGAAAGAGTTGAAGCATGGGATATCAGGGAGGATGTTTGAGCTGATGGAAACGGAGATAAGGAGAAACTTCTTCAGCCAGACAGTACTGAGTCAATGGAATCCCTTGCCACAGCAGGCTGTGGAGGCCATGTCACTGAGTATTAATATGAAGTTGAAGGCTGGACCGTCCCTGTAAGAGAGTGAATGGCGTTTTGTACTGAGAGCTTGCAAGCACATGCCTTACGGTTAACTAACGGTTCCAGCGTGTACCGAAAAATTGAAAATGTGTAACATTTGACTGTGAAATAAACACCTGAGTTTGTTGCTGTTTTGACATTAATACGGATTTAACCAATCAGATTAAATTATGCACCAGGATACTAAAACCCAATTGAGTTTGCATTTATTGTTTTGCCAACATCGAAACAGTGAGACGATCCAGTGTGGGCGAATAAAAAAGGCAGGCAGTTTGAAAGTCAGACAGAGCAACTGCCATTTGAAACACTCACTATCAAAGGTAGCTTTCCATGTGAAACATATTAAAAGCAAAAGACAGGAGGCGACCGAGGGAGACATTTTTGCCAAAGGGAGAAGGACAGGGAAGACCACAGTCTCTGTATGGTTTTGTCATTGAGTAATATTAATCAGTGTTTTATTGGAACACTATATTGTTATAGAGATGGAAGCAAATAATAAGCAGTTCGGGGGAATGATTAGAGTTGTGCGTAGTTCTTTTTTTCCTGTTCACTTTTAGAGTTAAAGAATAAATTGATAACATTTTCTTTAAATGGCGGAACTTGGGAGTTCTGTGTCACTCAAACATTACCAGATTACGAGGCGAGGTGTTTCGTTTAATTAACAGAATCTTTCATCACCATGTTGCAACACTTTGGGGGCTTGGGTTCGTGGCTAGAGAAGGTGTTGATAAATCCAACATGAGATTTGAACAGATTTGGGAAAGAAAAGATCTCAGCAGATTTAAACACCTGCCGATTAGTGTCCTAGAAATTTAAATAAAATGGAGGTGAAATGTTCGTTTAATTTCGGATCCTTGTGGTTGGTTAAATTAAAAGGTAGCGAAATGTATTCTAAGATTGCTGAAGGGATTCTGAGGTTTGAAGACGGTTCTTAAATTTGACAACAACTTTTAGAAAGAACAATGAAGGCCATACTTTAAGAATTAGAAAACAGGTTAGAATTGAGGCTAACCAGGCACAAAAGGAAAATAGAATACGCAATGAAGTTAGTCAAGCACATAGATGTGTCAGAGAAACAGGCAAATGCATTAGCCTGAGAAAAGTTCAAGTTGCAACTGAGTCAAATGGATTTCAAAGATAAAGGAAGAGAGAGAAGAAAGAGAGAAGAGAAAGACAGAGAGAGAGAGCTAGAAGGTTCCCAGCTGAGCAAAGAGAGAGAGAAGAATGAGAGATAAAAAATAGGAGAGAGAATTAGAACTTCAGAAGTTGTGAATTAGTCAGGAAAGACAACTTAAAGGGAGAGAGATGATCAGAGAATGGAGGGATGAAAACGAATATCAAAAATATTTTCACAGTTTGATGAGAAATATGTCAAAGCCTTCTTTATGTCAATTGACAATGTGACTAGGCAAATGAAGTTGTCAGAGTGAGGACCTAAAATTTGAATTTCGATTATTATTTGAAGCAAAAGGTATATGTAGATGTTTACTAACCACAAACTGTTTTTTATGTTTAAAAGAATACTATAAAATGGCTGAGAATAGTGATTGATTCCTGTAAACCTATACTGCTGATTTGCGGAATTAAGCTGAAATTCAAAGATTAGAGGACGATAGAGTTTTCATAAAATGAAGACAAACACCTTAATTGACTATTCGAACTAACCTTCAACTGATACATGGCATGACATTTTAAGTTAATAAAAATTATTTTCCAAGGAATGCCATTGGATTGGCCTGTTGTCAATCATGCCACCATATTATAGTTGATTGGACATTTCTTGGAATTAAGAACCCTTTCCCAGGAAATATCAT